>NC_056728.1:54471666-55079166 GCF_019279795.1 Protopterus annectens | reverse complement strand
GGATTTGTTACACAATATTGAGTTGGAACAAACAGGATGGAGGATATAAAGGGTAGGATGTTAGTATGCATGCCATCATCTCCTAAGAGACGGAGACTTTTAGAAAAAGAAGCGTATTTCGATAGGCTACTAGCTCGGAGAGATAACATGACAACTAGGTTTTTTTTGCATTTTTTTTTTTTTTTGCATTTGGTGGCACAACACTGTTCTTTTTGAGTTGGCTAGCTGCCTTCATACACTTATTTTGATATGATTTATGGAATGTGTTTGCTTGGATGATGACCGTGTGGTTTTGATTATGACTGGGACTGCACGTTGGTGTATAGCAATGAAAAAATGTAAAAATAATTGGGGAGAACATATCTGCAGCTGTTTACTATAATACTACTTGCAGGCATTACTGTAAAACTTGTGAGGAATCCTATATGTATAATTCCTTCTCTATGGCAAACTTGTGGTGGTTTACTGTAGTCATGGAAATGATGTGAGGATCGTGTTACGGCAGCTGCAGATTCTGGATAGACGAATGTCAAAAACATCGAATCCACAATCGTCTATATCATTTTTGACATTATGCATGTTCGCTACAGCCAATTTCGGTGTTATTTTTCGATCATGTTACTATTCAATTAAACTGCATTCGTCATTCCCATAGTAAACCATATATATATATATATATATATATATATATATATATATATATATGTATCTTGTAGTAATAGGCCTGTACCACTGTGAATAAATAAATTAGAATAAGCTTTGGTCCTAGTGCTCTTTTTGTTCATGTATTTATACTTATAAGTATTCTGTGCACTCAGTTTGTTGATTCTGAGCAAGTAAGGAGTTTAATACATATATGTTTTTTTTTTTTTTGATAAATTGGTCTTTGCTGACCTTGTCCAGGTATAAGGTGGGCCACATAGTCACAGGGCAAGTGCAGTATGCATGAACTATTGATGATAGCCAGTCAATTATCAAGTCTTTGAGTTTTTGTGCAGACTTGTATGTGTGTTTGTGTGTATGCATCTTAACTGTCAGAGAGGTTCTTCTATGCAGTCTCACAGCAAGAAAAGTCACACTGCAACTTCTGGATTGCAAATGCTCAAATCATGCTAACAACATGTATGTCAGTGGAACAATACAACTGCAACCCCCTTCAAATTTCTGTATAACAATTCCATATTCATACAGCATTGGGTAAAGGAAGAAGTTCTTAAACCGCAAACAGCTGTCTTCAGCAATGCATTTTTTGTACTTTTACTAACCAAGAAAATGAGTTACACTATCTATAGTAGCAAGCACAGGCTGGGATACTTCGTACTAGTATGTTATCACCAAAATAAACACAAAGCTTCTTCTATTCTACTTAATAAATACTTGAGCAGTAGTAAATTAACTAGTGACATTTTTGTACAGATTTAAGAGGCGGTGAACTTTGGGGAATTGTACCTAGGAATGGGTGTCTATTTTACAGACTGATGTACTAATAGGGACAGAATGTTTTACTGAACACTGACAACAGTACCATGTATTCACACAACTCTGAAATTATTTAATTTATGATGAACATTTATTTGACCAGCCAACTCAAACTTCAACTTATAGGGTGTTCTAAATTTCAAAAGAAGTAGTTGTTCAAACATGCAGAAATAGAGGGCATTTTGACAAGGATGAAGACCCTCCCCCAAAACTGCATGCCAGCTGTGAACTTGACGTGCCACTGTCAAAAAAACTGAAGCTTTTTCCACTTCATCTGATCCCTAAGGGGCGGATTTGTGCCATCTCAGTGCTTATACTGGAAGCACACAATAGCTTTTGCCACAGATGGGACCTCCTTCTGCAGTGCTTTCTTCTCACGCAATGGGACAATGAATCAGCTTTGCTGTGGTGACACCTTACAGCAAACAGAATATCTGTTTTCAGGATTATTACTGACTTCTTGTTTGTAAGAGGCAACACAAATGTTTTCTAAATCCAAGGAAGGATCACAGCACCAAATAATATTTCCTATACAGCAACAAGAAATAAGTGAATGGTTTATAGAAAAAGATGATCTGTATGATTATAATGAGAAAAATACTAATAAGAGGCAGAAGAAGTGGGTAAGAAAGATAATAAAGAACAGGAGTGGTGTTTGTGAAGTATTATGACGTTTTCACTTATAACTAAGATTTCATGCTCGACATTTTAAGTGCTTCATAGTTTGAAATCTGTTAAAACCCTTAAGGGTATGCTGAGTTTTATTTTCATACATAAATCCGATTGTTGGACGCTATTTGATTTCATACATGGTGAAGGAGAGCACAACTTAAGACACAAAGACAACAACATGCACATAGTAATGATTAACAATCTACATATACAAATGATTTCTACAAATCTGCTTCATAATGGTAAAAATGTGTCTTTAGTGCATACAGGCAGGTGAAAGTTTTAACGTTTCAAGGTTTGCACATCAGGATTTAAATTTATTTATATTTTATTGAATAGGTTGCCTAGCTGGAAGCCCGTTTATAGTACTTTTTTTTTCCTGAAGGGGGATTGGCACTTTTTAAAGACAAATGCATTTCCAACACAAGTCACCTGATAACCAATCTGTACTCAAAAGACTAGTTCTATGATGTCACCAATGTGCAAATGAAGTACAAGTCACTGTTTGTTTGTGTCTTTCGGCTTTTCCTGGTTAGAGGCAACAACGCTACCACAGCACCACCACCGCAGTATAAATGAAGTACAAGTCACTAATCACCGAAAAAACAAATTGTACCAAAAATATCTTAACAGGTCAACAGTTCTGTGAGATCAGCAGTTTTCTCTCAAACTAGAAAGAAGCCAGATAGATACTTTATGGGGTATTCAGAGTATTATTAAAGGAAAAATCTTAATGGGAAAGCCAGGAAGGGATACAAAAGCAGTTTATGAAGCTAGAAAATGTTAGTAACTAACAAAAAAAGGAGAAGAAATAAAATGAGAAGGTAAATGTACTTGCTTTGTTATTCAAAAATGCTGTAAGTACAGAAAAAGGAGAAGAAAGGAGGGCAGTGTAGTACTTATTTTAAAGGGAGTAAAAACTTGTCTGTGATAGGAAAAGACCTGAGAGGCAGCATAGTAAAAGGGAACAGAGAAAAGAAAAAGTGAAGGGATGAGAATGGAAGAGCAAGTAATACTTTTTGGGGGAGAAGAGGGGTATGAGCATAATATCTCATCATAACATAACATTGAGGCTACAAGAGAAGTGCACATATCAGAAGTGAAACTGCAAATAGGATATGGAAATGTCAAACCAATACATACATTCCAGTGTGAAATATGTGATCAGTGTTTCTGCTGTTGCCTCTAACAGCAGTTCAGCATCATTTGGTCTGACATTCATGAAGTGCCATGCAATGAAACAGGGAGTATAAAAGACAGTGATCAGTTTTACAGTTACAGATGATTTTATGGGCAAATCCTAGGTAGACAAATTTAAGCTTAGTCAAAAACTTGGGCCATCCCTGCTAGCAGAGGTGTAAAAGTACAGTTTTGTTGCACTTACCGTTGCAGCAGATGTTCATTGCTGCAGTAGCATTTTGCTTGTATGGGTTGAATCCTGCCTTGGTTACAACTGGCCAACTTCACAAAGCTTTGGCTCCCTCCCTCACCTTCACTCTAACTACTGACTGGACAGCTCAGAGGAGGGAAATCAGCAATCAGAGTGAATAAATATTCAGTTCTTTCTTAATAATGCAGAGAGAAGTGCATTATCATCATGAGCCATTAAAATATATAAATAGAAATAAATAACTGTGTATCCCAGCAATGAACTATATACAGAAGCAGATGGATTGTGGGTGGATGCAGCTACTGCAGCATTGAGGAATCTGAACATCTACTGTTATGGTAACTGCAACTTATACAACGGCAGTATGTTCATTATTCTCAAAGCTGCAATAGCCACTTGGCTATATGGGTTAATTACCAAAGTCTATCCATCTTGGGAGGAAAACCTGGACAGTGGTCCTAACAAAGTCAGTCCTAGACCTGGTAAAATAATCCAGTTTGTAATGTTTTCTAAAAGTGTGTGCAGTGGAAGAAGTCCCTGCTTTCTGGACTCCGCCCCTTTTCAATATGCCATTGTATAGGCTGAAGCTTTAGTATAATGTGCCTTTATACTGTCTGGAATTGATTTCCCTGGTCAGTATAACAAAAGGGAATAGCTGAGAACAGCTACCTCAGAATAGTCTGTTTTGGCAAAGGTTGCCCTTTTTAGTTTTATCATAAGAAATAAATATCTCATCTGCTTTTCAAAATGACTTAGTTCTGTCAAGATAGTACCTGAACTGCCTATGCACATCCAAAGTATGTAAACTCCTTTCTCCCTCATTCTGAGGGTCTGGATAGAATACTGAGAGGCTGATGGCTTGAGCTAAACTAAACTCTGAAACAACTTTAGGCAAAAATAAGAGATTTGTTATTAATGAGACCCTATCTCAATGGAAGACCAAATACCCATCATGACAGCTTCCAACTCAGATATTTTTCTTGCAGATGTCAGAGCTAACTCCCAAACCATCACAGCCAGCCTGCATAGAGGGTATAATTTTGTACTACACTGCTTCTTCATGTACTACATTACTGTGGTGGTTTCTGTAATCACCTGAAGAGGCCCAGGGGGCCATAGATGATGAGATTTTATGGCATGATCAGCACCACCATCTTTCTGACACTGATTTAATTTGATCTCTGTGAGGAATTCCACAGGCCTTAAATGTTTACCCATCATAGAAACTGATCCCCAAGTAAAATATAAGTGTCTGTAGAGACAGGCTAGAGATTTGAGGAGAAAAGTGAAAACTTGGATTAAGAGCCATTTGCTGTCTCATCCAGTGCATTTCCTTTTTGACAAAGTCCACGACTGGAATCTGAAATTCCAGAAGATGAAAGTGTTGGGTGCATGGTTTTGTTTCTACTTTATTTTTTCTTATGTGTAACCTGATAAATGGAATCCTGAGAATCATAAAGGCCATAAACCCTGGACTCCTGAGATATTCTCTTTCAGAATTCTGACATGGATAAGAGATGCTTAGGAAAGTTTCTGTTTAAAACAAAAAAACACCTTCTCCTATGTAAGAAAAGCCTCCAGCTGAGATCTGTGTGTGACACAGTACAGAAACGCAGTCTTGTGTGATGGAGTCAAGGAGGATTTTTGTATATATATGTGGAATCCTAGATTGGTAAGAAGAGAAGAAAGCCAAGTAAATGTCTCAACATTTGGGAAATCTGGGAATAGACTATTCATAAATAAGTCATCTAAATAAGGGAATATGCAAATGCCATTCAGTCTACATTGAGCTATGACTGGTGATAGACATTCTGTAAACATCCTTGAAGCTGTAGATAACCCATGGAGTAATGCAGAGAACTGATAATCCGACCCAGACACAGAGAATCTCAGAAATTAATTGCAGCCTGTAGTTCTGTGAATGTAAAAAAAGATATTTGTATCCAGTGCCATCTGCACCCCTCCTGAAACACTTTTAGCAACCAGGAGTATGAAACAATTGGTTGCCAAGGGGGAATGTAAAGAACCCAGTTTCTAGGACAGATTATGAATGACAGGAGCAGAAGGGGAGGGCATGGGGAGACAGAATGCTGATATACTCATCCTGAAGTATTAGACTGTCCCTTTTTGGGGGGGGGGCTTGTTTCTTGTTGTTCCCCTACTGCTGTCTCTTTTTTGCTTCCTGTTCAACTTGCATTTGCAAAGACTGCTTGTTCGATTTTTTTAAAGGAAAAAAGAGAACTTGGAGATTTGTAAAACAAATCAAGTTTCTCCAAGAGAAAAAGCCCTATTTCTATGTCAGAATCCCCTGACACATCTTCCTGAAGAATTTCTGTAGTGATCTTGCTCTCTGGTAAGGATTTCTGAGCAAGAGGATTAACAGCCTGTAATAATTGCCTGGTTTAGGTAAGAAAATCATCTTTCCTAACAGACACGATCTCTTCAGATGAGCAATGTTTAAACTTCTGTATTTTCTTTTTGTAAGTAAAACCCTGGCTGTAGACTGACTAGGGGATGACAGTTCAACCCCAGCAAAAGGTCTCTTTCCCTGGTTACCCCATCAAGCACCCCACCCCTGTGTTTCCTTGATCCAGAGAAGGTGGTTCTCCCATGCCTGTAACTGACACTGGTTAGACTGTCTGCCTTCTTTCGCCGCAGCTGCCTACTGTGTGACGCGATATGCGACGTGGATGGGGGGCGTTGAAGGTGTTGTGCGTTAGGGCGCTGCAAGCCAGCATGTAAAACTCTACTGCCAATCATTAGCAGACTGTCAGCTTGACATGTATGGGCTGAGGGATTCCTCCTAGCATGTCCAACAGCTCTAAGTAGTCACAAAAGTGTACACAAGCACTAAATACATTCTGAATGTTTTCTACCCATTTAAAACACTTCCCAATCCGTTAGTTTTTAAAAATAAACTAAAGTTTACATGAACAGTACACTTTTACCATAAAAATATCCCCTAAATCACAAAATAAGTCCTTAGCTAAAAATAGCGGTCCCTATCAGGAAACCTCTGATACTGTGAAAAAAATACAGAGGTCTTTAAGGGGAATACTGCTTTTAGTCACAAAATAAAATACATATTATTTTCTTAAAAGGGCAACACTTTCTGTGAGGATGGGCTCTCCTGTTGGGACTTATCTGCCAGAAATGAAATTTCAAGACCGATTGCTAGTCCTGTAGAAACTCAGAGCTGCTTACTCTAGAGCCGGTAAGAAAGCATTCAAGATTTCTTCACTATTGGTGCTGATTCCCTCCTCAGGCCTGTCCAAAGTAGTCAGAGTGAAGGTAATGGGAGGGAGTGAGAACTTTGTGAAGCTGGCAGGTTGTTGTATCCTAAGTAGGATACAACCCATACAGCCAAAAGGCTACTATAACACTGAGAATGATGAACATCAGTGATGTCCCTTCAACTTTTGTGCAGACTTCTTCACTGTGTTGTTGACTCTCTCAAGCTTAATTGCTATATATTTTTTAAAGAATGGTGTAGAGTAATGCCCTAAGCAACAGGGTGGACGACAGTACAGCTTCTAGCTGCATTCAGCAGGTAGTAGTTTTCTGACCTATTTTACTAATCCATTGACTATTTTTTTTATTTTTATTTGTTTATATATTTATTTATTTTTATGACTGCTTGGACTTGCCTCTCAAATCTGTGGTCACTCATGTACTGAATTCCCACATTCTTAATGGAAGTGTCCATTTCAATTTTAAATTGTGTCAGAGACATGATCTGAACAGAAGTATTCATGTCTATTGCCAGTTTCTTTTAGTGGTACTACCTGCACAAAATAGAGGCAAAAAGTAAGGGAGGGAGGTTGGTATAATGCCAAGCTGTTTACCTTACAGACACAAGGTATACGGTTTGATTCTTATGTGGGGTAACTGGCTAAGCTTAAAATGGCCCACAAGGTCAGTTAGCCTAGTACTATTCTATGAACCTATATTGTTCTAGGTGGCTGCAGAAGTGTAGCTTGGGTGGTGTGAAGGGGGCACTCATCCTAGGAGCAAAGTATTAGGGAGCATGATCAGACATCCAGTCCTGATTACTATTTAATAATGCATTCCTGCTTTTAAATGCCAATATTCCATTTGCAGTCAAACCTGAGGGCTGTAAAAAAAATTTGTGTTTTTTAAGACAGAGCCTATTTGCAGCATCTTGCCTTAACCCACTAAGCAACACTACCCCAATCGCTCTTTATTGCATACTGTGTTTTAATAGCAGGTATTATATTTGCAGTCAAACCTGAGCATTACAGCACTCTGTGTGTGATCTAAACTGTAGCAAGTGACTGTAACAGGTAGTTTGCAACATTTTAAAATAAAAAAAATTGTTTCTTTTTTTTTTTTGCAAAAAAAAAAAACCCAGGTGTAGCACTCTTTGCATGATATAAACTATAGCAGCAAGCAATTTGATAAAGTTTAAAAGAAGAAAAGTTTTTTTCCTTTCTTTCCTTTCTCTATTTTTAACTAAAATCTGAGGAAGGAGGATCAGCAGCAGAGTTCAGAATCAGAACCTGATTGGCTACTGCATTTCAGAAACCTCATGTATTTTTTTTTGCTCCTCAGCTGAGGAGGGATGGGGCCGGGATGCAGAAACAGAAGCTTTTTGCTGGTTGATTCCTACATATTAAGAGTACAGCCACCATCTTATGGAGCTTTTTTCCCTGTTCAATAATGTTGAGGGGAATGATATTAAGAAATGGCTCTGGGCACTATGTGAGCTAGCTATGTCCCTGGATGGCTGCTGCAAAGAAAATTCTACATGTTATTTACAAATATGGAGAAAAATAGAGAGCTGAAGGCTGATCCCTAACAGGCAACCCTGCTAGGTCTGATATGATCAGAAAAGGAATTTCAGCTGACATCGGAAATTAGCTTTTAAATTTATTAAGACCAAAATAAAAAAGTTAAGCACTTTCATCCTTATCTGAACAGGACTTCATCAGAACTAAACACTTTAATTACAGTGATACTTAAATAAAAAATAAGTTGACACAAGAACTTTAAAAAAGCATTTAACTAGTTAAGTAAGTTGAATTATCAGTTGCAATAATTACACAAAACATCTTAAAGAAACCCAGCACAGCAAATACCATGCAATAAATATCATGTGTTACATAAAAGCATATTATCAAAACATTTAAAAAATATTTAGTAAAACAACCATAAAAACACAATCACCAAATGTAAAACATTAATTATTTACATTTCTAAAAAGGAGGGCTAGAAAATATTAAGAAAAAAACTAATTCTAAAATCTGTCCAACTCTGCAATCAAATATATGACATTTAGATTAAAGTATAGCCGCCGTGGTATGGCGGTAGCGTTGTTACCTCACAGCAAGAGGTTCTCCCGTTCGATGCTGGGCTTGGGAGTGCCTTTTGTGTGGAGTCTGCATGTCCTCCCCACGGTTGGGTAGCGTTCGAAAGACATGTGTGCGTAAATGGGCGTGCCTTCCTTGAAGGTTGGGTGTCGAGCTGGCACCTTGGTGTTCCATAAAAATCTACTGACAATCATTAGCGGACCGGAGTTCCGCTGTGGCGACCCCTTACCGGGAAAAGCTGAAGGACAAACAACAAACTTAGCAGCACTAAGTTTTAAAACATTGCCTAGAGACACATGATCGTTCAGTCCAGGGGAGTTGTCAGCAATTATCCTAAGCTGCCACTGTGCACTTCCCTGTACACTACTAGTGTTTCCTAAGGACCTCCATGTAGATTTATATGGGCTTGCTCTAAAACTACAAATTTAAAAGTGTTGTGGCTTAAAAAGGCCTTCAAATGCTTATGAAAGGCACTGTTTTCATTCTAATTCCTAATATCATAGTAATGTTCATACACCCTTTTGGCAAGTGACTTTTCAGTCTGGTCAACATAAAAAGCATTGCAGCTCATGCAAGTAACAACATATATCACACAGTGCCCACACTTGTTCATACTAGTGTCTTTGCTCTTATGTAACTCTCCTAAAGCATAATTATTTTTAGATTTTTAAGTTGTTTTTAAAATGCTGTCCTCTTTTGTAAACAAATTGTGGGCGGGCACTGTAAACATCAACTCCCCCACGATCAAAACCGAAGATACCCCAATAATTTTGAATTATCTTTTTTATATTCAAACTGTCTGAAAAATATTTCAGAACAAGAGCTGAATTAAAAGACTTCTTCACTGTTTCACCATTGCCCATTGTACCCTCACCAGTTTTATTGCTAAGTTCTCTACCAAGCAAGGT
Organism: Protopterus annectens; assembly: GCF_019279795.1. Lineage (NCBI taxonomy): Eukaryota > Metazoa > Chordata > Ceratodontiformes > Protopteridae > Protopterus > Protopterus annectens. The sequence goes on along the minus strand of NC_056728.1, from coordinate 55,069,387 downwards.
TTTAAATCTTTCATGTCTAGGCTCTCCCTCCTAAGTTAAGTAATCATTTTTGGGGGATCCTCTCTCAAGAAACATTTGGATTAAAATGTCACACTGTTTCAAAAATCAAAATCATCTGAGATCATCATAGCGAACCCGATAAACTATCCTTTCACTTATCCCCTTTTCTATGTTAAAGGGTGACAGCTGCAAACGTCCAAATATGCATTAGAAAAGGTTGACTTCCTGTAGATGTCAGAAACCCCTCCCCCATATTTTTTCTTTATCAAGACATCTAAGTATCTAGTACTGTTCATAGAGTAATGCTAGGTAAATTTTAAAAACTAGGTAGTTGAATTAATATACTTAAAAATTCTATTATATCTAAAGTAATAGTACATAAAAGAAAATGACATCAATAAAGCAAACATGTAAGTTCCAACAATTGTAAAATCAGTGCATGAATGAAATCTTCTGCATGGAGAAGAGACGTTAACTCCCCAAAAATAAGTTTTCCAGCAGGTTTGTGCAAATCTCATTTGCACTGTTTCATGAAACAGTATTCAAACTACTGTCTTCCACATTAATGACCTAGATCCAGTGTGTTATGTATCAATGAGAAGGTTTCTGCTTTGAAAAGTGTAATAAATTGCTTGTGAATAATCTTTTCCAAGTTTTTAGTAATTGTGTTTGAGGTCTACAGTCCTAAAGATGGTTAATGTTCCTCCTTTGCAGAAGTACCACATTTATTTCCTTCCACATGCCTAATGCTCTGCCTTCTCTGCATGTTTTTTTCATACTGAATACTTGTATTTGAATATCTGGCCTTTTTTTCATATGGGAGTAATGGCTACTGTACCCTTCATTAATCAACTCTAAGTTCATTTCATTGTACTATACCTTACTTGATCTCTCTTAGCTTTTACTCATTCACCCTCTTTTACAAACCTCATCCCTCAAAAAAAGCTCCAGTGACCTTGGTTCAAACCTAACATCTACCATCCATGTGATATACCCAGCTGCAATGTGATACGCTCTTCTGAATGCTTTCAGAATGTGACATTTGTATTAAGCATATATCATGTCACATGCGGTTTCACATCTCCTGTAACTGCTAATATAATATCACCTGCTACTGTGCAATATTCCATTATTTATTTATTTTTATTTATTCTTGTTGACGTTTCTTACCTTATGAACAAACAATACACAATGGTCCAGTTTTCCTATGTATGTTGTATGTATATGTGTTCAACTGTACTGCACTGTACATTAGTATGCATATTTGCTGTAATGTACACTGTATATTGATTGCTACTTCTTTGGTGCTTTTCTTCCCATGGCTCTTCTGAAAGAGGTTTCTGACTCAGTCAAAATTTCCTTGTAAATAAATGAAAAATAAAGAAATAAAACAATACTTTTCCACCATTGCATCCTAAACTTTTCTGTAACAGTATTGGAGAACAGTCCAGTTTATAATTTTGAGTAAAGACTGTGCCGAGACATAGATAACTATACTTCAGAAGTCCTTAAAATATTGGCATCTTAAGGTAAAAAATGGAGTGGTCAATGTTTGTTTACCCATATGTTTCTTTTCCCATTCGTGTTTCTCTGATGTTACAATTTCCTAACTGCATTTGCTATATTAACAGTGGTTCATACAACCAGTGTGTTAGCTCTTGTAGGGGGTTTCTTCTTTCCCCACAGTTGTGTAAATTTGAAGTTAACATATTTAAGTAAAGGCATAGGGATGAAGTAGAGCTGTAGCTTGTTCTATAAAGCCTAGTGTCATTCTCTGATTTGGCACCCCTCAACTCTTATGTTCAGGTATATGAAAAGTCTGTTCCACAATCTGGCACTCTTCAATGGAAAAAAGGTCTATACTCCCCATTTTGTGCCCTTTAGCAGCAAAGATGTGAGTTGAGTCCCAGAAATAAAATTGGGGGGGGGGGGTTCTCATACCTGAGGACAGAGAACATTCTTGTGAGAAATGTAGTAAACTACATGCATCTTATACTACACACAATGAGCCAAAGCATTTCATCCCTGACCACAAAAGCACTATCAGCATTTATTGCTCCAAAGCACTTCAGCCCTGACCATAAATGCACTATTAGCATTTATTTATGAATGTTGGTGGTACACTACTGACTGACTGACATCTTCCTAATGGGCCTCCTAACACTTTGCATCCAATGTGGCCGCCCTTTTAACTCTCCACACTAGGTGTGCCTCTGGATGGAGGGAAGCTTGCCCACCTACAAAAACAGTGTTAAGATTTCTGTACAAATAGTATTTAGTGGACTTGGGATGACCATATAGGGCTTTGGGCAGTTGGTAGTTGATCATTCATACTGACACCCATTAAGTGCTTTCTGAAAATGATCATTTAAAGTCCTTTGTTTTTCACTTACTTGGCTTCACACTGTTTGAAAAGCTTCAAGGATGGTATGTAGCCAGTCCTTTATGTACTTTGTTTTTCCACATTACATTGAATGAAGCCATATTTATCACAAAGGGTTAGGGTTACAAGATGCTAATGAGCTTCAGTCTGTACCTCTGGTTTGATTCTCTCATTCTCTATATGTTGTTTATGTATGTCTGTACAAACTGTTTAACCAGAGTGTTTCTGGGTCACCCGTGAAAAGAACTTATCTGATTAACAAGATGAATAAAAAAATGTGTTTCATCTTTCACTGGTTTGCATGTCTCACAGAGGAGGGTAGGTTTCACAGTGTGACCAGATTCTACACTTTCATGTAGTGGTAACATTGCATATTCTCTTGTGATATTCTGTGGTCCACAGTTAAAATAAATTTTAAATGTATGTGTCATTTTCTCAATTCCCCTTGATTTCTTTTGCAAAATGCAGTGTAATCATGGTAATGTAGGGGTAAGCTCTTTGCCTTCCAGCTCCATTCATTTTGGTTCAAGCCTAACATCTGTTCATCGTCAGGTTGCAAGGTCTCTCTAGTCTACTGTAGGTTTTCTCTGGGTGTTCTGGTTTCTCCTCTACTTCCTAAAAGCACGCTAGTTGATTAGATATTTACCCTTGTAGCCCAGGTCATGGCAGAACATGGTCCTGGGAATAAATCAACTAACCCACTTACCTGGTTAATAAATGATAAATAAATTGGGTAACTGCACTATTATGAATGGAGGATGATCACTCTTTATCTTTATATCACAGTAGTTGCTGGAAAGGTGATGGTTTGCAACTTGTAATGGTGTTCTGTAGAAATGTATGTATTTGTATTTCATGTCATTCTCATTTCATGGCTACATTGAGTGAAAACAGAAGTGATGTATTTGCTCTTTTCCAAGACTGTGTGATCTCGGAATAAGAACATCTATACAAGAGATGTTTTTTGTGTGTTTTTGTTTATTTTGTGTATTCAGTCTATTTTCATATTGTTTTAATGTGTATGAGGTACTGTGTTTGGACGCATAGGTAATTTTTGCTGCTGTGCTATTTCAGGGATAATGTTTGTGGTGCGACTTTTTGGTGCTTTGTGTTTTGATTGCTTTGTGTTTTGATTGCTCTTAGTAGAAGAAGAATGACCATCTTAGTGTTTTTAAGGAAAGCAGTACTGAAAAAAATGAGTAACAACATCAATTGTAGGCAAATATTCTAGGACTGTTAACCTATTTAGGTAAGAAGCTATAGTCTCAGGTCAAACATGGAAGACCTAGTACTCTGAACCCTCATGCTGCTTTCTGTCTTTGGTTCTGTCTGTGATTTCCTTATGAATAATTGATAGAAAATCCCCTGAAAATGAAATCCTTGATCACAAATAATTGAGAAACACCACCCCAAAAGAAAACCAAAAATTATGAGTTTTTTCAAGGTAGGGCAAGCCCTGCCCATGCACCTGCAACGTGTAAGACTGTGCCCCCCCTCTCCCCACACCTTACATAATATATACTCATTTCATGGTAAAACTGCTGTAGAGAAAGAAAAAAAAAACATAAAAAAGCACAGAGTATACACACAAGTTACAATCTTGCATTTCAAATATAACAATAGTGACTACAGTCAGGGAAATAGAAATAGGGAGTCGGTGCTTGACAAACACATGCACCCGTAATGGAAGCTTGATAACTGTCCACTAAAAATGCCATTTAAGTTCTCTGTGGTGTGAATATTCAAATGTGTAGAGCAAGGTCTCTATCAAGTTAGCTAATTCTTCCAGAGGCAAGGTCATTCTATCTATGTAGGTCAGTCTCCCAAGCAAGTCCATACAGACTAAACTTGGTATGGGAAGACAGGTCAAGAAGATCATTCTAATCTCTCCAGATTACCCATGTGAACTGCCTCTCTCTTTAATGCTGTTAGAGATCTACTTTAAGACACCATTTTCTTATTAATTGCCTGGTAGTGCCAGATTGCTGGGACTTTATACATCTTCAACAACTTTAATATATGTTAAATATGTATTTTTTTATTTGGCTTTTACAGGAGATGTTACAAGCACACACACCATATGCACATATACATACATACACACTCACTCTCTCACTCTTTCTCTGTATATGTGTATGTGTGTGTGTGTGTGTGTGTGTGTGTGTGTGTGTGTGTGTATAAATATATATATATATATATATATATATATATATATATATATATATATGTAGATAGATATCCATATCAGTTATTGTGCATACATTTGTAAATAGAATTAAGTGCATGGGAATGAAAATGTTAGCAACATGGACAGTAAAGTGCTATCTGTGTGTATAAGGGGGAGGGGTAGATAAAATCAAATGTGCATAAATCATGATGTATCAATGCCAAAAATAATCTGGCTGGTCTGTGGTAGAAAATAGTCCTCAGTTATTCTACAAAAAATAAATGGAATCAAAGGAAAGGAATGACACATTGCCATAATTTATCATTTCTAATGCCGGCTGCATTGTCAAAGTATACAGGAAATTTAGCCCCAAAGACTATGAGAGATTAATACTTTATTACTTTTCTTCACAATAAATTGTCCAGAAGTCCAATGGTCAGATTGAAAAATGTTTTAGTGAAAATAATGAATCACTGTCATGGCCATTTTGTGAGTATCACATGAAATACTAAGCTAGCATAAAGGAAGCTAAAAAGTAAAACAGTTAAAGATTTTTGACTTATTGAGACTTTTAAACTGAGCTATAGTTAACTGAAATCAATTTTATTTTTAAATATATGATTTCTGAATTATTCTTCAAAGCAGCTCTTAGTTACTGCTATACTGTAAAAAGCTTTACTTCTTGTACATTGTCCAGAAATTGAAAAGCCACGTGTAAGAACTACCAACATTTTAAACAACCAGTTATTTAATTCTGGCTTTCTGAGCATACATGATCACATACAATTCTTCAGATATACAGTAGCAAACAACTGGATATAAATACTAGTAGAAAAGATAAAGGAAGTGCTCTAGAGAAAAATATTAATGTATCAGAGCCTTAGGATTCACACAGTGTAATGATTTTTTTAAGCAATCAGCATATTTACTTCATGAATGTCAGATTCCCAGGATGTAAATATGTAGTAAAGAAGAGGTTATAGAAACATTTGATCGATGATAGATTGACATAGCAGATTCATAATTACAAATCGAATGATATTTGCCTAGCAGGCAAAAGTTAAAAAAAAATCACTGAAAGCTACTTTAAGTGAACTACACAGCAAGCTTTTTTTTGGGTGGGGGTAGACAAGGCCCCCTGCACTACCATGTGGGGTAGACATTCCACACATACACCCTAAATTATATATGCTAACTCCATGGCTGCACAACAGTGGAAAAAAATGCAACACTCAATGTTCAATTAAAGTGGCTTTTGGCACTATCTCCCTCGTGTCTTTGTCCACTGGACAAATCTTCCTCAAGAACTACTCATGTTCCCTCACATCTCAGAAAATACACCAACCAAGGAAAGTGCACAGGTGTCTGTTTCAAAGATTCCCAACTGCCTGTGTTCTACTCTCAACACACAGCCTGTACATCTCAGCCATCCCTCTCATTCAATACAACATCATTGCTAGTTAAATACTGTGAAGACAGCAAAGCCAATATAGGGATTTGGGAAGGATGTCAGTATCCTGGGACTGTCAGAAAGCAAGCAAAGCATTGCATCTACAGCTTTTCTTTCCAGTATTCACAGTTCCCTGAGCCATAATGATTCCTTACACTTTGCCTTATCCAACTGTTCTCCCATTCCCCACATCTGTGGTACTAAGTTGCAAAGGAGAAAATGTTGCAGTGACTGTTGAGTGTTTTGGGGAAAATAGAAGGATCCTGGGTCTGTCATCAGCCAAAAAAAAAAAAAAAAAAAAAAAGAGTACAGGACTTGTTTAATTGATTCATTGACTGTACATGGACAGAATCTTGTACTGTAAACACCAAGCAGGGGAAAGGGGGAGGAGTGAATATAAAAAGAAAGTAGAGTAGTAATAGTAGTAATAGCAGTAGCAGTAGTAGAAGTTGTAGCAGTACTATTAATAACAGTAGTAGTGGCAGCAGCAGCAGTAGTAGTAACAGGTAGTAACAGCAGTAGTAGTAGTAGAAGTTGTAGCAGTAGTAGTAACAGGTAGTAACAGCAGTAGTAGTAGTAGAAGTTGTAGCAGTGCTATTAATAACAGTAGTAGTGGCAGCAGCAGCAGTAGTAGTAACAGGTAGTAACAGCAGTAGTAGTAGTAGAAGTTGTAGCAGTAGTAGTAACAGGTAGTAACAGCAGTAGTAGTAGTAGAAGTTGTAGCAGTACTATTAATAACAGTAGTAGTGGCAGCAGCAGCAGTAGTAGTAACAGGTAGTAATAGCAGTAGTAGTAGTAGTAATAGTAAAGTATGGCAAGCCTTCTTAAGATCTTCACATATCAATAGCCAAGTAAGTACCTATGAACCTATGAGGCTATGAAGATTGTTACTAAGACTGGCAGAAACCTGAGATGGTTTATAAACTTTCAAAGATTTAAACTGTCCTCAGAGAGTGAGAAATAGAATCTTGGGATCTGTCTTTTGAGGCCTTCTATGATGGATAACAGTTGGGGGTTTCTCTTTTGCTATCTTTAGCTCAGCAACATTTTCTTTTTGTCCTTAAACTTGCTACTAGTACATGCTAAGGTGTTAGGCATTGAAGACAGCTGGCCTCTGTCAGTCAGTTCTTTTATACTGTTCACATATTTGGTTCATTGTCTTGACACTCACTGTGAAAAGAAATCCTCCTGTTTGATGCCTAGAAATCTAAATCTAAAGCTGTCTGTGTTCCTATGACCTAGATATTGTGAGTCAAGATCTGTGTTGGCACTGTCTCTTTTGCCTGAAAGGGATTACAATGTCAACCACTGCTGTAATTACTAACTTTTCAGCCTAGGTAGCCAATGATGGAAGAGAGAGGAGTTAAAAGCCTATTGGACTTTAGTCGAAATGACAATGATGGTGACAAGAGACTGTCAGGACAGTCCACTGTATGATCATCATGAGAAGTGAAGGAAGAGGAAACTAGATATTGGTCACTCCCTTTTCCAAACCTCTTGAGGCAACCTTGTGGGCCCCTTTTGCAGTAAATTCTTCCTTCGATAGTGATAGCTTGAGCTCATGGCTGCCATCAACTGACAATGAGAGACATGTGATAGATACATCATTATTAGACACTTTACTAGCTATTTCTCACAGTGTCATGCCTGTTCTTCTATGGTCATCAGCTGGAGTTTGCACGTGTCTGCAGCAGTCACTCTACACAACCAGTATTGTTCACAAGTAACACTTAGGCCTAAGGAATTTTCTCCACATTCCTTTCTCTTAGACCAACAGGTCTTAGTAACCCAGGCTGAGAAGGGCATACTGGATCCTTCCACACTAGCACAGTCTAGAGGACACTGGATATATACTTGCTGTCTGACATGTTGTAGGACTTATTTTAAAGGTAAGGCAGTGCATCCCCAAGAAGCATGACTTGATGTCAAGGCTAGGCCTTGCACAGACATCTGAAGCTAAAAGACCAGCTCTGACAAGCGCTTCTTCAAGTGCAGAGTTCCACTGACTAACCTCTAGCACTTCACATACACATCAACCAAATCTATGATCTACCATTCCAGACATAAGGTTAGAGGAAGTTCTCTCTCTCTCTTTGTTTATGTCCTAGAAGGTGAATTCAAAGGTTAGTGACCCTTGCCTCTGCGAAGGATAAGACAAAACGTTCACTCGTCCTTACAGCTGTAACATGACTCTAATTCAGAGAACTCTTATGCTGATAAGGTCATCTTTTCCATGATCCCTTTACCTTCTGTTCATAAATACTTGAATGGGTATATAGGCAAAAAGTAAGAGAGTCTTTGATGTCTTCACACCCATGTAACATGTTCTCAGGATTATTATCTGGGAAGTCTGGAAGCACCTGCATTCAGCTCTCTGTGCTCCCAGGAAGGCAGATATCTTCTACAAGCCCCCAGAGGACTACAATGAAATCATGACTAAAAACACTAGGGCAGATTCTGTGATCTCATCATTGCAACATTGAACTGAGACTATAAAGCACCTTTCCACTTTTCTTCCCTACAGGAAATCTAAGGTTTTGGACAACAAAGGCAAGCGAATGTTCTCTACATGCCTGTTGAAATTCTGAGCAGTATTAATTATAAGAAAGAGTTGATGGTGGACACATTTTCTCTTCCTTGATAGGAACAATTCCTGTATGCCATTCATCTTCCCTCTGATTTTGCACCTTATCACAAATATCAGAGAAGAAACACATGACTCATCCTTATTACCCCATAATGGCTAGAAGGGTGCAATTTGGGCTCTCAGGTTCCTGGCAGAGTGAGAAACTATTCCATGTGAAGTCAAGAAAGTTTCCACAGCTGGTGTAACAGCCATCACCCCCCCCTCAGAACCTTAATCTTTGTTTAGATTCCTTGATCACACAAGACATCCCGGATGGGGTCCCAGAAATGACAGAAGCCTCCAGAAAGCTTTTTTATATTTTAAATCTCTTTGTTAAGTTTGCATATTAGATTGCACCCATTACACTCTACATTAATTGTTATAACCAAGTGAGCACAGCACGAGTACTCTGAACATCATCAATGTAAACCAAGCACTGAATATCGCCAAATAATCCATCCACCTCAGTAGCATCCTCCATACCCTCAAATTATATCCACTTATTCCAACCTGGTCCAGAGACTCCCACAGAACCTTGCCCCATTTTATTAACTTCCCACATAGTCTACCTTGCATATCTGTAGTCTCTAAATATTATACTTCCTTTGCCCCCTTTCTTTTTAAATCCCTACTTGCTGTAACAAACTTAGTCAGATTGCTTCCTACCTTCTAGTATCTATCTTGATCATTTATTTAATAGTGAGTCACACAAAACTGTTATTTATCGGGGGCGTGGCCAAGATGCACTCAGAGTAACAGCACTTCTCTTCAGCTCTGTTTATTCCAATTTTCTCTGACAGGATTTTTAAAATATATCTATCAGAAATCTGGATTTTTTTTTTATAAAAGGATACTTTATACCTTATACAAGGACAGTATAAAAACATTTTTGATTATTTTATTTTTTCCTGTCAAAAAACATCAGAGATCTTCTGAACTACTCCAGTCAACAAGATGAGCTTCAACAAATCTTCTCACCAGGATACAACTTTCAAAAAGGAATTACAATCTTTGTTACTTAACATTCAAGAACTAACTAGTAAAATAGATAAAATGGACCTGAAACTGGACAGTTTTAAGGAGAGCTGTACTAAACAAATGAACATTATACATGAAGATTTAAAACAACAGAAAGAACAGATTTCAGGTATGGAAACAGCCCTAAATGATATGGATTCTAGCCTCCAGGAAGGTGAGCATAATATTGAATTCCTTTTAAAGCAAAATACTCACATTTTGTCTAAAATAGATGATCTAGAAAACAGGTCACATTGTAATAATATCAGAATATTTGGCTTGCCAGAAAAAAATAGAAGGAGATAGTATGGAAAAGTTCCTGTCTACATGGATACCTGAAATACTAGAATTACCTGAGGCTCTTTCATATGGTATTGAAAGAGCACACAGATCTTTGGTTTCATCAAAAAATAAAAAAAAGTAATTCTGCAAGATCTGTGATTGTAAAATTCCTTTTCTCACATGATAAGGAAATTGTCTTAAAGACAGCATGGGCAAAATCTCCAATTAAAATAAAATATAATGTAATTTGTTTTGATAATGACTATTCTCCTGTGGTAATTGCAAAAAGAAAAATGTTCCTAACTTTGATAAGAGAACTTAAAAAAAATCAAATAAAATCTCACCTGGTGTTTCCTGCAAGGCTTAAAATATTTTACCAGGATACATCTAAATTATTTTAAGATCTGGGTAGTTCTCTTATTTTTGTTAAATCTACAAACTTTAGGACAAAATAGAAGAAATGGATTGGGTCAATGCTAACTTGAAGAGATTAGTCAAAAATGAAACTTGGAAAACCCATGAGCACAAGAAGAAGCTAAGAAAATAAAAAACCTGCTCTCATATGCTTCTGTTCACAATGGAAATCCAGTTTGTTTGTTCTAAACATACTAATGACCTATAAGGTCGGGGAAATTGATAACAGGAACAACAGGTAAGATTTTACCACTGTTTATTATACTTTTTAATGATAGTCTTTACTGTTTTATTTTGATGCTTATTATGCAAATATGTAGTTTCTTATTTTTGATAGGTATGGGTTACTGTTTAAATTGATTTATTATTGTAGTCTATTTGTTGCCATTTGTATTGAAGTACAGTTATATCAATAGGTTGCTACTTTGTTTGGATAAATATCTTCTTTAATAACATGTCTCAATGATTTGGTGCTTATATTTAGTTTAGTATTGTATTGATAGAGACAGTTTATATTGTCATCAGAAGTTTCTATAGACATGATTTTAGTGTATATATAAAGTTATTTTTGCATATGCTTTCTCTTATTGTCATCCGAATCTATTTTTAACAAAAATGTTGTTGTTGCTAGTGTCCGGAGCTAATATAAAACATGATATGTGGATAAAGACGATGTCCGGACTGAATTTGTGTTATGGGGTTACTGTTGGTAATGTCCGGGAATGTGGTGGGCTCAAAAGTTGCTGTTGGAAATGTACGGAGTTGTTTAGTCATATGGGGTTGATGTTGCTGCTGCTGTTGTTTCCCTCTCCTTTTTGAACATTTGCTTTTTCTTTTTTTTATTTAATTCTGGCTGATATGTGTCTTTTGCTGGTGTGTTGTGGTGTTGCTCTGTTTCTCTGTGGTTGAAATTGAGGTGTTTTGTGTTTCACAGTATTGACTTCTGATTAGAGAGGTGGTTTGTAATGGTTTGTGAGCTGCACAGTCACTTAAATTAGATTTTTAACAGTTGTTTTATAATTGTTGGTTATATTACTGTAAAGAATATGGCCATATACATTCCCTTTATTTAGAAAATACAAAAAACAAGATATAGCTATATACATTCCCTTTATTTAGAAAATACAAAAAACAAAAAACATTTGATCGAGCATTTTACCATTGACGCTGTTGGTAATTGCATAGTGTTGATTGGTTGGCCAAGGAGGGGTGTGTGTATTACGTGTTACTATGTTTTACTATTTAAAATCAAGACATCTGTTAACAAAGTAACTCTGATGATGCCCTTATGAGAAGGGAGAAAGCGCTCAGTTACTTTTGTCACTTTTGCTACTTTTAATAAAAAAGCTGGTTGACGACCTATGGTATTGGTTGCTGCTTACTTTTGAAGAAGAACGACAGAGGGTAGCAGTACGTTACTTGGTTTATTTTAAAGACTGCTTTATTCCAATTTTCCCTGACAGGATTTTTAAAATATATCTATCAGAAATCTGGATTTTTTTTATAAAAGGATACTTTATACCTTATACAAGGACAGTATAAAAACATTTTTGATTATTTTATTTTTTCCTGTCAAAAAACATCAGAGATCTTCTGAACTACTCCAGTCAACAAGATGAGCTTCAACAAATCTTCTCACCAGGATACAACTTTCAAAAAGGAATTACAATCTTTGTTACTTAACATTCAAGAACTAACTAGTAAAATAGATAAAATGGACCTGAAATTGGATAGTTTTAAGGAGAGCTGTACTAAACAAATGAACATTATACATGAAGATTTAAAACAACAGAAAGAACAGATTTCAGGTATGGAAACAGCCCTAAATGATATGGATTCTAGCCTCCAGGAAGGTGAGCATAATATTGAATTCATTTTAAAGCAAAATACTCACATTTTGTCTAAAATAGATGATCTAGAAAACAGGTCACATTGTAATAATATCAGAATCTTTGGCTTGCCAGAAAAAAATAGAAGGAGATAGTATGGAAAAGTTCTTGTCTACATGGATACCTGAAATACTAGAATTACCCGAGGCTCTTTCATATGGTATTGAAAGAGCACACAGATCTTTGGTTTCATCAAAAAATAAAAAAGTAATTCTGCAAGATCTGTGATTGTAAAATTCCTTTTCTCACATGATAAGGAAATTGTCTTAAAGACAGCATGGGCAAAATCTCCAATTAAAATAAAAGATAATGTAATTTGTTTTGATAATGACTATTCTCCTGTGGTAATTGCAAAAAGAAACATTTTCCTAACTTTGATAAGAGAACTTAAAAAAAATCAAATAAAATCTCACCTGGTGTTTCCTGCAAGGCTTAAAATATTTTACCAGGATACATCTAAATTATTTTAAGATCTGGGTAGTTCTCTTATTTTTGTTAAATCTAACAAACTTTAGGACAAAATAGAAGAAATGGATTGGGTCAAAGCTAACTTGAAGAGATTAGTCAAAAATGAAACTTGGAAAACCCATGAGCACAAGAAGAAGCTAAGAAAATAAATAACCTGCTCTCATATGCTTCTGTTCACAATGGAAATCCAGTTTGTTTGTTCTAAACATACTAATGACCTATAAGGTCGGGGAAATTGATAACAGGAACAACAGGTAAGATTTTACCACTGTTTATTATACTTTTTAATGATAGTCTTTACTGTTTTATTTTGATGCTTATTATGCAAATATGTAGTTTCTTATTTTTGATAGGTATGGGTTACTGTTTAAATTGATTTATTATCGTAGTCTATTTGTTGCCATTTGTATTGAAGTACAGTTATATCAATAGGTTGCTACTTTGGATAAATATCTTCTTTAATAACATGTCTCAATGATTTGGTGCTTATATTTAGTTTAGTATTGTATTGATAGAGACAGTTTATATTGTCATCAGAAGTTTCTATAGACATGATTTTAGTGTATATATAAAGTTATTTTTGCATATGCTTTCTCTTATTGTCATCCGGATCTATTTTTAACAAAAATGTTGTTGTTGCTAGTGTCCGGAGCTAATATAAAACATGATATGTGGATAAAGACGATGTCCGGACTGAATTTGTGTTATGGGGTTACTGTTGGTAATGTCCAGGAATGTGGTGGGCTCAAAAGTTGCTGTTGGAAATGTACGGAGTTGTTTAGTCATATGGGGTTGATGTTGCTGCTGCTGTTGTTTCCCTCTCCTTTTTGAACATTTGCTTTTTCTTTTTTTTATTTAATTCTGGCTGATATGTGTCTTTTGCTGGTGTGTTGTGGTGTTGCTCTGTTTCTCTGTGGTTGAAATTGAGGTGTTTTGTGTTTCACAGTATTGACTTCTGATTAGAGAGGTGGTTTGGAATGGTTTGTGAGCTGCACAGTGGCTTCTGTGATTGCTGTACATTCAGAAACCGTTGTTTCACCACCTGCAAATGACTTCAGCGGCTCGAGTTGCTTTAAAGTTAAAATGTCTCCTACTCATTTTTTCCCACTGAAAATTTGAAAGTCTGCAGTTATTCAGCTTCAGCTCGAGACCTACTTCATGATCGGTCTCTTAATATGGACATTCTCCCTTGAATTACATCTATATTGTTGCCATGGAAACCATAAATCACTATACCAGAAATAAAGTGTCAGAGGCTTCAGAACACTCGAACGCTTTAAAGGGAAGAAAAAAGAGAAAAAAGCAATGGAGATTAGACATTGTTGCTATTAATGGGTGATGTGATATATTTACTTATATGCAAACAAATTGTGTTTAATGATTATAATCTGTAATTAATTTATTGGTTACTTGTGTATTATTGTACCACATTTGGAAGGACCTGCATAAGCGGCTTGCTTTTTGACTTTTCTATGGTGGAGAGCTATCATCAGCCTGTTTTAGATACTGGTATTAGTTATTGAAGTCAGTAATTCTTAAGAAAATTGATGTTACTTCGTACTGAAGTGCATAGGGTTGTATTTGTTTAATATTTGGGCAGAATAAGTGGTGCTTTTCCGTTGGACCCCTACTGCTTCGTGTTGGTCTGCTTTTTGCAACTTGTGCATAATATGACTTTACTTCTCAACTCAAAAAATAGGATTAAGGTTCAGAGCTAAAATGTGACACAAAACTATAAATAACTTGGCTATACATATATCGAAACCACTTGGCTTTGGGTACAGCTGCGGATTCCAAAATTGGAGGAGAGTTATTTACATATTTATATGTAACCAAAGAAGTGGGAACACAGGAGAGTGTAAGGCAATTTAAATGCATTAGAATTTTGTAAACTCTATAGCTCTAAAGGAGATTACTTTATAATCTTGGGGAGAGTAGCACTGCTGTGTCACATATTTATAAAAAAAAAAAAAAATAGAATGCTTAAATTGGAAGGGGTGGGTTGGCCTGCCGGGGTGTGGTCAGGGTTTTTGGAGTATTCAGAATTCCTTTTTCAGAATGCTGCCGATCACCGTAGGTGACTCAGCCATGCCTGTTTTTTCACGATCCATGTGGTATGTGCAGAGGTGGTAGTGCAGCACAGATGTATGGAGGGTATATATTGAAAGGCATTTGGGCACATTTCTTGCTTGGGTGTTTGAGGACATTTGTAGTGCTTCAAATGTGTGGGCCATGGCTCTATAGAATAACTGTACACAGGGAAAATACTTTGCTTCACGGACTGTGTGATAGCCTTAAATGTGATGGAGGTGGGTCTGGACAGCGCACTGACACTTTTGCTCCTTTTCTGATCAATGGAGGGGCTGTGGAGCCCATGTGCAGGAGATTTTTTTGTACTGGCACAGTTCTGTTTTGAGGAATGTGCTCCTGCTTCCCAGGTTGGTGTTTTCCATCCTAATGGACTTTATTGTTGAAGAATAGTGGCGAGTGTCTCAGCGGCTCTAAAGTTTAATGGATTGCCACATCCTGTTCACCTTTATGCAACATTCTAAATTGCTTACCCGCGGTATGTCTCCAATTATTTTGATGGGGTTGCGTGGGTTTCTTGACTGACTCACAGGAAAGACTAGATAATAGTATGCTTCAAACTGTTTGAGGTGCTTTTCAGCTGGAAAAGTCTAGATGCTTTTTTTCAGTTTTTGTGTTCCCTCTTAGTTTTGACTCCCTGCCATCTGGCAGACATTTCATTGCTTACACAGACGGAGCTGCTGAGTGGTTGGTGTTTAACAGAGGGGTACTGAAAAGGTATAGTATCATTCGGACTTCTTTACATAGGTTGGTGGTAGTTCTTACTTTGAAAATGTCACAAATAATGTTACAGTCTGATCATTTGAAAAATATAATATGTGCAGAAATTCTCATGGTCCCAGAAAAATATCAGTTTAATGACACACTCTTGCCTAGATAGTTTCAGTATTTTTGTTGACAAATGGATTTGAAATGAGATGCTTTTGAAGTAGGAATTGTGGGTGCAATGATACGTAAGTGCCATTTATTGTGACTGGTTTGCATACATAATTTTAAGAAGCAGCAAAATAATACTTTCTCACAGCAACTTAATAGGTTTGATAAAATTACTAGGGTTTGCATGAGCATAGTTAAATAGAATGATGATGATTACTAAAATAAATAAAGAAAAGAATAAGCACATTGAATTGATGGTTTGAAATGGTATATGCAACACTGTCAGTAAAATATCTATGTTATAGATGAAAACTAATTTATTCCTTATATTTTGAGCAATCAATTAGAAATAATTTTTATTAACACCTCACTTATTATTTCAAAATATTTATTAATAAATACAATTAAAGTAAATAAATTTGTTTAAGTTATTACAAATGAGAAAAATCCATGCCTTCACTAGTAGATCATTAATTATAACTTCTTCTTTTATTTCTTTAGAATATCATATTAAGAAAATATGAGAGTTTTAGAATATTAATTTACTTGTTTTTATGATTTAGTTATTTATAATTTATCAATTCCTCACTTATATATGAAAAGATCTTATTTATAAATTGCTTTGCTATTTTTGTTATTTGCAATCATATCAACTATATGTTATGGTTATTTGTCTTCAATATATTGATTCATACTGAAACTAATAGAACTTAAATTCACTTCTAGGCTAGTCAGTGTCATTTTTTCATGGATAAATAGTAACTACATAATAGAATAATGAAGATGTATAAAATCTTTTTGAAGTTAGAAGTTTTCTTCACTTAAAGGTTATTGAAACAGGAGGATTAATTTATGTTAATAGGAATTAATTAATACTACTATACTACAAAGTGATTCTCTTTAAATACTGTATCATATTTGCCTTTTGCATAATGTTTTTGTTATTAATTTAAAATTATTAGATATTTTGATTTTCTATAGAAGCTAAGACTGATTTTTTCATGATCGTGAAATTTTCTCTTAGACAGATGCTGATCAGAGGTTGTTACTTGATGAGGGGTTAATCTGAGTGATTATATGTCACTTGGATTAGGAGTATTATACTCCAGGAAGGTTATGGGGGGTTTTGATGTTACTAGTTTATGTTATAAAAGTTTGTTACAGTTTTTTTGACATTCTTCACAACACAAAGTAATACTATAGTAATGCACTCATATTTTTCATATCTATTACTATGTAATCAATCTAAACTTTTTCTTCATATTCCTTTAATATTTAACTATTTGATATGTTTTTGGTCAAAATACACTCTTTTCACAAATTTTACTTCTTATGACTTCATTAAAGTGTATTTCTACTAATGTTAATTGATTAAATAACTCAAATAAGATGGGAAGTTTATTCAAATATCTTAAATTACACAAATCCCAATTAATTTTCTTACAAGAAACTCGTTTGAAATCAGAAGATATGTTTAGACTAGATACTAAATCTTATTCAATGTTAATTAGTTCAGAACATCTTCAGAAGAAAAGAAGGGTAGCAATTCTGTGGTATAATACTTTACCTTGCCCAAAGATTACCAATACATATAAAGATAATAAAGGAATGTTTTGTCTTGTCACAGTTGAATTTAATAAAATTTATACTTTAGTGAATTTATATTGGATACCAGGAATAGGCATCAATGCAGTAAAACAACATCTGGATCACATAGTACAACATTCCAAGGGGTCCTTAATAATAGAGGGGGATTTTAATTGCATTACGGATAATAAAGAATCAACATCTTTAAATAAAAGAAGAATTACAGCTTCAGCCAAATCATTAAAAGATTTTCTAGAATCATATAATCTGAAAGATATTCATTTATTTGCAGATTCTGATTCTTTAAACTATACTTTTTTCTCTCATAGACATAACACCTATTCAAAAATAGATAGAGTCTTATTTTCTAATGACTTATTAGGCTCTCTGGTCAACACCAAGGTTATTTCTTGCCCAATATCAGACCATAATTCAATAATATTTGAAATTTCAGTAAATTCAAATTACAATACACATATAAGAAGAATACCTGCTTATATCACAAAACTGAAAGATTTTGAAGAATTCTTAACTTTGGAGACACAAAATTTTATAGATCTAAATAATAATAATAACACCTCGGAAATGTTTGTGTGGGATGCCCTAAAAGCTTTTTTTTATATGGGAGAATTATTAACTGGTATCATATAAAAACGGAAAGTTGGGATAAACAGTTATTAGAGATTCAACTTAAATTAGATTTATTGAAAAATAATCAAGAATCAGATCTAAATAATAAAGATAAGAAAAATGAAATAAATTCTTCAAATAATAAATATATTGAAATTTTAAGCCATAAAACATGATTATATTAGAGAAATATACTTTTTCTAAATTTTCCACAAATCCCAAATCATTAAATTTATTAGCTAACAAAATCTAAAGATTAAATAAAATGAATCATATAAATGAAATTTTTTCCCCTAGGAAGAAAAAGATGGTTTCAGACATACAAAACATTCTAGATAAATTCAGAGATTTTTATTAATATTTATCAACTATCACAAATAATAGATTCTAATCAAGAAATTAAAAAATGTATTACTAGATTTACTAAAAAAGACTAACAAATGAACAAGCTAATTCTATAATTAAACCTATTTCCTTTAAAGACATTCAAACTCACATTAAAAATTTAAAATTAAATAAAGCCACAGGAAATTATGAAATCATCCCAGAAATATATAAAATTTTACCAACTGATGCTATAGAATTCCTTTGTAAAGCATATAATTTATCCCAAAATAATAAGTTAATTCCCCCCTCTTGGAAGTATACTTTTATCTCTCCTATTCTTAAACCTAACAAAGATCCAGTTAAGTGTTCATCCTATAGACCTATTTTTTTGCTAAATATTGATTATAAAATGCTTATGTCAATATTTGCAGATGGACTAAAAATTTGTACCAATCTTAGTTGACGATGACTAAACGAGATTCATAATTAATAGAAATACTTATGATAACATTAAAAGAACATTAACTCTAATAGAATCAGTCAAATATTTAAATAATAATCTAAAACTAATTAGTTTAGATATAAATTGTGTGTTTGATTCTGTTACTTGGAACTATTTATTTATATTATTGGAAGAATTACACTTTTCAAAGAGCTTTATAAATGTAATCACTCAATTATATCAGGATAGCCAATCATATATTAAAATAGGTACTAATATTTCCCAAAAAATCCCTATTATTAAAGGAACAAAGCAGGGTTGTCCTTTATCTCCCTTATTATTTACCCTTATTATGGAATCATGGGTCAATTTGATAAGAGATAATGAAAATATTCAAGGATTTAAATTAAATTCCAATAAATCTTCCAAAATACAAATGTTCGCAGATGACATTCTTATTACCCTTGGTGATAATGATTCATCTATTCATGCTCTCTTTAGTAATATTGAACTTTTACAAAGAAATCTGGTTTATTTTTCAATGATGATAAAACTCAAATCTTATTAATTGGTCATAAAAAATTGAAATATAAGCCGCTTATATTAAAATATCTGGCAAAATCTGATTAACTACTTTATTTGGGTATTATAATTACAAAAAACATAAAATATATCATTAAAATAAACTATAATAAGAGTTTATTGGCAATAGAAAATCTTATTAAAAATGGAATAAAATTAATTTCTCCATGGATGAAAAACTTCTAATAATAAAGATGATTTTATTACCTAAAATTTTATGTATTATACACTCCATCTCATTATCTCCTCCTAATCAGATTATTAAAAATTTTAATTCCTTGATACACAAATTTTTATGGTCTCCGATTAAACCCAGGATATCTCTATCTAATCATATGAAAAACTGGGAAAAAGGTAGTATATCAATGCTTAATTTAGGAATCTATTCTGTTTCCTCAATGGCCAAAACTATTTACCAACTTATAGATAATACTTATATGGCAAACTGGAAAAATACCCTAGAAATCTTAATTAGTAATTCTATAAATAACAACAAACTTCAGAAGTTAACTATACTAAGTAACTCTTTTATGTGGGTTCTAAAAGATTATTTCTTATCTTAATCCTCTGAAAATTTTAACTCCAATTATATAATTCTTCTTCTGAAATCCTTTAGAAATTATATTTATAAATTCAATATTTATAAAGAGTGGATATATATTATTTTTCCTATAGCTTTCACACAGGGTGTCATCTTTTCATCTGATTATAATAAAATGCTTTCTTTTCCACAGAAAAACCTAATATTTTGGTTTCAATTGATGACTAAGAATGATATGAAAACTATAAACATATTAAAAAATCAATATGAATATGATTCTTTCTCTTGGTTAGATTTACAGGAAGCTAGGAAATATGTTCTAAACAAAATGGATTCTATGTCTTTAACAACAAAAAATACAATGCCTAAATTATTTTAATTTATGATAATAGCTTTACAACATAATTCTACATCTAAAAATATTTTATCTCATTCATATAAAGTAATCAAATTTGATTTAGATGACCCTTCAGAAAGTTATTGGAACTATTTTACTTTAATTAATAATTATCCCCCTACTGACTCTGACAAAATAAATATCTTACAGTCAGCAAGTGTAACCACTTCATCACTTAAATGGAATTTTTTTACATGGAGGTATTTGCATAGGTCTTTTATTGCCCCATTTTCTTTAAGTAAATTTAATAAAAAAGATACCAATTGTTGGAGATGTAACAAAGTTGTTAATGCAGACTGGGCACACATGATGTTTGATTGTATAGAAATAAATACATTTTGGACAGATGTTAATTCCTTTTTACAATCTATTTTTGCAGATAATTTTTATCTTTTAAATCGCTAGTTATATTTAACACACCTGTTCCTAATTGTATCAGAGACTCTAATCATCCTCTGATTTGGTCAATTCTGTCCATTGCCAGAAAAATCATTACAAGAAATTGGAAGTCTCATACTTCACCCTCAATAATTGAATTTACAAATTTACTTCTTGAAGTCTGTAACTTACAAATTTTGACCAATACTGCATGATCTTCTAGGAATACTGATTCATCTAATATGCGGAAAAAGCAATATGATTTATTGAACAAATAATTTAAATTATTTTATAATCTTCTTATTTTGATGCACTTGTTTATTAATATTTTATTCTTGTGGTGAATGTCATTGTATATAGTTTAAAATCTTTGTTTAATTTTCTCATTTTATGTAACTCATTTTGAAAAATGTACATATCTCTAGTTTGTGTTTATCTGACAATATTTATCTCAATAAAGCTGTTTAAAAAATCTGATTTATAATAGCACAGCTTTAAGGCTTAAACCCATTGAAATGCAAATACAAAATGCTGTACATGAAAATTCTCACACAACACATTCAACACTGTTTTTGCAAAGGGATATCTATTCCTGCAATGCCAAATAAGGGGAGCTCTTTCTCTGTGACCTAAATCTCTAAATATGCTACTTGTGAGGTTGCACAAACTTAGGGGAAAAGGAGAAACTAAGAAAAAAGTCATCTTTTTAACTTTATTTTAAGTCACCCATCCCTGGGGATAGTAGAGTTCCCTTAAGCATACACAAGATTACAAGTGTCAACAAAATGGTACATGACAAACACTAGTATTTCATATTTGGCAATTTCTACTTTTATCCAATAAGCCCAATAACTATATCCATCCTAAATTGACATTTAATTTGCTGACAAAATGCACTTCACTTAAAAAAATATGTAACTTCACTGAAGCCCCTACCCTACATCCTAAGATCTTTCCCAGTTAAAAACGTCTTATGCCACAGCCTCATTGTCTCTGCATACCCACATCATGTGCATAAATACTGCATGCCTTCCACCACACAACACCACCACATAAGTATTCTGGGCATGTCTCTTATCTTTTCATTTTCACAGTTGTATTGTATCACTTACACAGAATGCTCAGCTGGGTTTCCATTACTAACACAGCAAACCATCCAGACTTCTTTCCACAAATTTTCTCTTTTCTGCTTCATATCTTCTTTAGTCCAAGATGCTTGAAACAATTGCTCCTTCATGCCCTGTTCTCCATAAAAACTCTTCCTGTATCAACTTTCCCCTCTCATTCTCACTTCCTCAGGGATCCCTCTCTTCTATCCCCATCATTCTGTCAGTCTTTTCTCTTTTTCAGCTCCCAGTTATTCAGTTATTCCTCTACAGCCTTCTTAAGCTCGATATATGACAACGATCCTCTCTATCTCTCAAATCCATTTTTTTCTTCCGACTCCCCAATCCCTGATTCCTACCTCTCTCTCTCACTCCCTGCCATTCCTCTCTTTTTTCAAAACACTCTTCTAGTTTTTTCTTAATAATTGCATCATATTACCTGGTATAATATCTCTCTCTCTAAGCCTGGCTGCCTCACCATTCTTCTAAGCCTACAAACATACCCCTTACTCTCTGCACTACCTTCCCCAGTCCACCACCTGCTTTCACTTTCAAGTGCCTTTTTAGATATAAAAAGACAAATAACAGCACTATCCTCATTGCCACTATATGCCATAACTATTGCAACCTGTTCTGATGCTACTTGCCCAAACTCTTTTCTACTGTCCTTATGATTAACCTCCAGTGTCGTATTCAGCCCTGTAACAACCTTCATACCCAAATACTTTACCCCTCCTTTTGACCACTGGTTTCTGCAAATCTACCTCACTTGCTACTGCTGCACAATCATTACTACCATTGACTTTAGCCTATGATACTGCAACCTTGTCCCCCTTCCAAAACTGGCCTGTACAGTCAGCATCCTATATCACTCGCACACTACATCCCTTGTCAGTATCCTGCAGTCATTTGCAAAGGGACTGAATAAGCTAGGAATCCCTCCCTCCAAATGCCTTTGAGTCTTCCTAGCAAGTACTTACATTACTTTCAAAAATGGATATTGTGATAATGGGCACTTTTGGTGCATTCCTTTGCCCTTTCTCCACCTACCTTGACCTTACCAAATTCATGTTAAATTAGACTTCATTTACTGAATAGTGCCTTCAGCCCTGCAGTAAACATCTTCCCTAAAATAACTATAAGATCATAGGATCATCCATAACATTGCCAGTAAACTCCAGTCAGTGGTATCAAAAGCTTTCTTAATATCAAACAATATAACATCCCTTTCCCTTCCTTATTCTTCTCTACCCACCACTTAAAATGAATCAGCAGCTTCCAGATTTCTGTAGATGGCATCAGTCGATAAATTGCACCAGCCCTCCTGTCATCCCAACTCCCCTTCTGATAATGCTGTTATCTTTTTGCAGATATCTCTGCATTAGCATTGATCAAAGAAATAGGCTGATTAGTTTATAGATTCTTCAGGCCTACTTTACCCTTTAGTAATAGTATCTCTACTGCTTCCACCCATGACCTCAGTGCTACTGCCCCATCATTTCATTCATTATCTTCCTCAGCTTCACAACCACCCTTGTCCCTACTGTTTAAATGGTGTATCACTCTCATCAACTCCTCCATTTCAACATCCTGATTCCTTATTACTAGTCTGAGACTCAAATTTATGAGTTTGAAATAAGTGAAATATAAACTGAGAGACACAGTGACTTTTCTTGTTACCCTATTAAGACATTTTTGCATGGTGGTCTACCTCTTTTACACCCCACAAAACCTCCAACAGTACTGTTTCTTAGAGTAGGAGAATACTCCAAAGTGCTGTAACTTTGCATGTACATTATATCCACCACAACTGCAGTTGTACTTCCACTGTTCTGTGGACTGCAAATATGGTCCTCAAAATTTCAAGTGACATCATCCCTGTCTAGCCTGACTATCTCTTCAAAAAATAATCCATCCAGCTCCTTCACTTTCCTTTTCATTCTCTAAAATTGCTCACCATTCTCATGTGCAAATCATTTCTTAGACATTTTAGCAAAGACTTCTGCCATTCCTTCCTATCCCTCACCACTCCATCTTTCATCCAGCACCCTGTTCACTTATCTCTCTTCCTTTGACTCTAACAAAAACAAGAAAAATAAATTGTATCAGAAAAAGCTGATCAATGGAGTCTACCACATATTGAAATATTTAAATAAATATGGTTTGTGCAAAACACTGGCACAGACTTTTTTTTCGTCTCCTACTATAACCAGTTATATGCCCTATTAAAAAAATCATCTGACATTACGACCATGAAATTTTTTTGTGCATGAAATGTTTTAAATATACAATCCAATGAAAATTTAAATAATAAAATAAAATGCATGAATCATGACAACACATTAATTCATAACTTTGTAGAAAATATTTTTAAAACAGTACTAAAACATGTAAAATTGTTTAGCTCAGTAAGAAGTTGCCATCTCAATGTCTTCTAGCAACCACCCCAAGGAGATCTAGTTACCATATCCAAAACAAAGAACAGAAATTTGTTGAAATGCTGACATATGTGGGAATGCCTGCTAAAGGTGGTGTTCATGTCTTTCTGTTTAATGTCATAAATGTACTCATAAATTTGTTTGCATAGCTCCCTCCTAATTTCCATTATATAAAATGTATCATAGGAGAAATGGCTTTATTAGCAAACAATGATCCTCCTATTACAATTATAATGCCCAGGGTAAGATATTGTTTTTGGATATTTAAAAACAGTAACATCAGCCTTTTGGTTAATATATTTACAGTACTTACAGGCTCTACATTTTGTCATTTTATTAGATAATGTGCTAACTGTAACTTTATTAACTTTTTTCCAAGGTGGTCTTAATATTGGATCCCTTTTAAAATCAAATTGGAGAAAGTTCCCTAGTTTACCTGTCCATTGTCTTGTACAGTACAGTTTGTATTACAGGGGTGAAAATCCTTGGGTAACAACAGAGCCCTACCATGGGTCAAATTCGCCCAAATGTTTAATTGTTGAATAAGTTAAATAACTGGGATCTGACATCAGTGAAGGAGAGAAACATGTTGATCTCCTAATTTCTTCAGCTGTCTTATACCCAACTCAGGAGAGGAAGGCAACAATCCCTCTCATTAAATATTTCTTTTAACTTTGTAAATTCTTATGCAAATTTATTATCATCAGTAACCAGTCCAGATAATCTAATCATCTAGTATTTCCATAAATTTTTCTTTTCCACATAAGGTTGTTGCTTGTGAAATACAAATATTAATTATAATGTGTTAAGTTTTCTTTAAACAGAAGAAAAAATGTATTCCTATCATTGTTTTTGAAAATTATAACATCCAAAAAAAAATCATAGAATAAAATTAAGAATCCTTTAGAAGCAAAAGAACAGAATCCAAAAAAAAAAAAATCAATGATAGTTTCAAGGAAACTGAAACAAAAAATAATTAAGTTGGTCTTAGTTACCTTTCCATAGAATGAAATGGAGTTATGAATAAAAATGTTTTTACCCATTGTAATACCACTATGGTTGCATAAATCAGAGCAGATAACGTTTCCAGTGCTGTACCCCAAATTTGGTGGTAAAATTCACCCTCAAAATAAAAGTAGTGACATTCTAAAGCACACTTAATAAATTGCTATGTTAATAAAATATCAGTATTAGATAATTTTTATTATACAAAAGGGCTTACGTGAACTATTCCATACTAATATCATTCAGTATAACAAGCATAATTTTAACATCTGCTGTAACAAATATAATCTTATGTATTTGCCATAAAATTACCATGACTCCTTTAACACATAGCTAATTTAAAAACGGTTTCATCTTATGATCAATAAATATATCCTAGGGCTTAGTTTAAGAACTTTAAGTTGAACCTAAGGATGGAAAGGGGGTTTGTACTTTACATAATGTGCCAAAGATTGTAAGAATAATAGGCCATTTCATATATAAATAATTGTAAATTTCATAAGTAATAACCTTCTGCAACAGAAAGCCATTCAACACGTAGTTAGTAGATGAATATTGAATGTTAGTTTCATTCTTTAAAACACACTATTGAAATTCATTGCCAGAATGAATGCCAAACATCCTACTTACACAATCAGTAAAGTCCATGAAGATGAGCCACTCCCTTATCTCGTTTCAAGATCCTGAAGGCCTTATTATTGAGTAATTAATTTTAACATTTTCTTTCACTTTGGGTTAAGTTGAAATTCACCCTTTAGCTTGCAATTTCACAACATTTCCTAAATTTGATTTTACAAAGCCTTTCAAACAGGACTAACACAGGATTCGAAAGTGGATTTACGGTACATCTAGCAAGACATAATACTAAGTGTGGTAAAAAAGCTGTAAAAAATAATGTCAGGAGTTCTGTAGTTTACAGGGTTTAAGCTCTGTATTAGTATTGCACTGTAATTCACAGTGTATGCTGTTGCTCTCCCAGGGCCAAATACTGCCCAGTGCACATCCACCCTATTATATATCATCAAATAAATCCTTCTTGTTAAACCAACTATCCTGCAAATGCTCCCTCTCCTCACTGCTTGTCAAGAATATGTTGATCCACCCTATTCATTTTTTCTGCACATCTACCCACCTTCCACACTCCATCCCCATCCTTTACAGTCTGTCTAAACCTCTAGTGTTACTGGACTCTAATGAACAATCAATCCTCTCCTAGATCCAGTTCAATGGTAAACTCTCCTCCAATAATTGTCTTTCCTGCCTGCTCGTACTTCCTATTAAAAATTCCATGTCTTTCCAAAGCTCCTCCCTCTCTGGATTTATACAGATCCTAACAACAGTCTACTTTATCCAGTAATGTCTCTGAGCAATACCCAGCTCTTATCTTCATCTGTGCTCACTGACTCTACCTCTACTGACAGCTACTCATTCTTCACAATCTTCAGTTTCTCACGTCCAGGAATAGTCAGCACTTTAACCCATTTAAAACCCATCTTCCTCAGCTTTTAACTTATTTTTAAACTAGGGATTCAGACTGGTGTGTAGACCCTTTTCATCAATGATCCAGTCAACAGACAGAGAAATATGACACAGTTACAATAACATCAGCCTAATTACTTATAAATGAGTTTAATGGCATCAGTATTAGCATTGAGATAGATGTTATAATGCAGCTCATAAACCATCCAAATAAAAGAAAGACTTCTGTTCATTAAATAGTATATACATAGAATAGTATTGTTGGCCACACATATTAAGAGAATGGAGAAACTTATGTTTAACAATGGACACTTGAACTGCAAAATTCCTATGTGAATGAAACTATTAAGCTTAGAAGAGTATGAAGAAGTGAGAAGGAAGACCTCTGTTGCACCAAATTGCAGCTTTATTAGGTTAAGCACTTTCATCTGTATATAAAACAAGGGCAGCTAGGATGGTGACGAGTGAATCTGACTTTATTGAATAAGTAGATTTTATAACCAAAATGTTTAAGTCAGAGGTTACCCTGATCAGTTACTATCCACCCTGAAAGATGAGATCATAGGTAAGAGACAAAGAAGGATTTATTCACCTATTTTAGCAAGAGATGGAGAAAACAATGTTCAACCTCTGGTATTTAACAGTACCAACAAAAATATTGTGGATGGCCATTTTGCCTTTATTTGCACATATAATTTGAATACTCCAAATATTTGTACTATAATAAGGAAGAATTGGTCTTTGTTAACTTCAGATTATAATTTGCTAAGAATGTTTGGTAATACTCCAAGTTTTGTGTTTAGGAGATATTTAAATTTTAAGGATTTATTGGAAAGGAGTCAATTTAATAGTAATTCAACACTGTCCAACCATAGACTAGGCAATTTTAAATGTGGCAGATGCAGTCAATATCCACATATCTTTGAGACTAATCACTCATTTATGTTGAACAATTTTAGGATAAACATTTATTCACATTTCAGTTGTGTTTCTAAAAATGTTGTATATATTCCTAAATGCTTTTCTTGTCCTACATTTTATGTGGGCAAGACTGCCATGTAGTTCAATAATAGGATTTATGAACATACATCTGACATTTTGGAAGCAGTTAAGACTAATGCATTGAGTAGACACATTGAGAGATTCAGGGACTACAGTTTTAGATGTTTGGTAGTGCAACAGATCATTAATGATTCACAAGTGAGGGTGGTCCCTAAACAGCTTGAGTCTAGTGAATTACATTGGCAATTGAGGCTTAATGCCACTGAATACCCAAGTCTGAATGAATGTACTAGCATTTTAAGTATTTTAAAGATGAAAAAATATGGCTGTTTTTTGTGATCTGTTAGTTAAGGATTGAGCTTTTATACATGAATTATATTTTGTATAGATATGTTTTAACTAGTTTTTACACTGGTTCTTTAAATCTTTAATTAATTAATTATTTAAACAGTTAATAACTTAATGACTTAATCATTTTGAAGAGTATAAAAGGAAGTATGGTTGTGATATGATTTGTTCTGATGAAGTCTTGTTTTATATACAGATGAAAGCGCTTAACCTAATAAAGCTGCAATTTGGTGCAACAGAGGTCTTCCTTCTCACTTCTTCATAATTTGGTTGCTGTTGTTATCTGGTTACTAAGGTTAGAAGAGTCTCTAGGGGGCTCAGGGTATGGAAATATCCAAATGGTTTGGTTTGTGATTCAAATTTACATCAGAATGTTATAAAGTTGTTTGATCAAGTGGACACTGACTTAATGACTCTCATTATTAAAGAAAATGAACAGCAATTTGAGACTCTGAATAATGATCTTTTGGCCTTAAATAGTTCCGTTTATGATGATTTAATTTTCCCCCTGTATAAAGAAACATATAAAGGTATGTTTAGAAAGGTGTATGATTTTGTTAAAACTACCAAGGAGAGGAAGGTTACCAGATTCAGAAAGGATGGACTGGTATACAGAGAGGGGTCAGCCTATCCTTCCCTAAAGAACACTTGATCATCTCTAGACAATTTTAACAACAATAGTACCCAGGCCAATTTAGTCCACATGCAAACTGGTTTCCACTGACACTGAGCATGTCAATGGTTCAGATTCCAGTGACAATAAATTAAACAGTGGGAAAACTAACTTCAATGGGACCCAATAGTTTGAACAGGAGGAGTTTCAGTTTATGTTGGATAGATACCCAAGAAAAACAACAGGAACTCCTCAAAGAGGGGGAGGGGTGGGGTCGTTGGTAAGGTCAACTCAGGAAATGAAAATGAGTACTTTAACAGGTACTGTATTTATTATGAACAAGAATAACTTTAGAATCTTTAAATACATGGGTTCACCTGTATCTAACACGTACAACATCTTGTTTAAAAGGGGATCCACCTTTGTCTCTGGTGGTAAATTTAATTTAGTGGAGCTGCTTTTGGATATCAAATTGTTAAACATTAAATTTGGCTCCATTTTCATCAGGAGATAGACTTGCAACAGCGATATCTGGTAAGGAGCAATATATTTAACCCTCCCCCCTTTGAATCCTATATTATCCTTGTTTGAAACACAAGTAGAAAGGAGAATTGTGTATCAAAATAAAACTATTAAAAGTTTTAATAATTTAACTTATAAGGAACATTCTCTTTTGAGGCAATTAACAGAGGACAAATTTACATTGATTATGGAACCAGACAAAGACAGGGGAGTGGTTCTTACATTACAAATGGATTATATGGGGATGATATTTAACCTTTTAAATGACAGTGGCAGCTATGAAAATGTTTATTTGAGTAAAATTAATGGAAGTTATTATAACATTGATTTATGGTTGGAGGATTTGTTTTCACAGCATGATACTGATGGATGTTTATATAAGTATTTAAATGTTACTAGGCTTAAGGTCTCCTACATCTTTGGCATACCTAAGGTTCACAAAAATGTCTACAATCCACCTTTGAGACTGATATTTTCTGGAAAGGATTTGAAAATAGAACCCTTTGCCAAATTTGTTGACTGGAAACTAAAAGGATATATAAAGAGGTTCCCACATATTATATGCTTGGTATTTTTTTGGAGTCTATTACAAAGGTCAAACACTCTGAGGATGTTATTTTTGTAACTTTTGACATCAAGGACTTGCTGTCAGTAATTCTTAGTGATACAGACTAAGACTGGTTTCAGAAAATTCTTACATAAGTTATGCCAAAATGTAATTTGGATACTCAGATTATTAAGGAAGCCTTGGAATTAATCTTGAACAATAATCTTGTTGTTTTTGAGGGTGAATATTAGCACAAGAAGAAGGGTATGGCTATGGGAGATTCTTGTGCCCCAGTATATGCTAATTTAGTATTGCTATACTGGGGACATAAAGTCCTTATTACTTCTAAGTATGTCTCTTACTGGGACATGTATTTATGGTACCTGGATGGCATATTTCTTTTGTGGAAAGGTAACAATTTTTTGCTAGAGTAATCCTCCTCGTTTTAAAATGGTAATACCAATTTTTTATCGTTTACTAATAACAGGTCTTGTGATAGTATTGACTTATTGGATATAACCTTGTATAAAAATGACATTGACCATTGCTTTTCTTCTAATATTTTTAGAAAGGTAGACATTTCCTAATGGCTATTTACATTATCGGAGTTGTCATCCATTTAAACAAAATGTTAATGTGGTGATTGCGCAGATAGTGCTTGTGTCAAGGTTGGTTTCTGAAGATACTGTCATTACTGACCAAATTAATTATTTATTAGAATTATTTTTGGAAAGGTGTTATCCCCTGGATTTACCTAAGAATAAAAAGCAGGAAGTTATTAGTGAAAGAGTTAGTAGATTTGCTCCCATTTTGAAAGGTGGTACCATTCAACCCAGATCCACCATGGCACATCCTCCTAAGCAGAGTATGGTTCTTACATTTTCTAATAAGATGTCCCAGATAAAGAATATTATTGACAACCAGTGGGACACACTCAAATAGTTTGATAATATCAAGAAAGTGGTGAGGTCTCACCCACATTATATTTTTAAGTGGGGGAGTGAATGTTAAGAGCAGACTGAAACACCCAAGAATATTGAATGAGGTTTCAACTGACACTGTTAAAGTCAACAGTTGTAAATAATGTAGTTTTATTGGTTTAAACCCTGAAGGTGATATTTTTAAGATTATTAGGGATACCACAAAGCTTCCTAAACTCAACTCTGGATCCCGGATAGTTGTTTACATCCCAAGTTGTTCTGTATGCGGGTGTTTTTATATTGGTAAGATTGTGCTTATATATGAGCATGATTATGCTGTTAGAGTGGGCAATATTAAAAATGCTTTAGCTAAACATACAAGGGCATGCTCAAATTTTGTTAGGTTAAGTTTTTAGTTTTAGAAAAGATCCAAGGTGGTCTACTGGTGGGCTACTGAGAGGGTTATTTAGAGGTAAGGGAGCTTTGGTGGCAGATAAAATTACAAGCCAACATACATCCAGGATTGAATGATGCAATAAACATAAGTTGTTTATGGAGGAGAAAAGCATGTATTTTGTCTTTATTTTTTAATTATTTAAATTTTTAGTTTATACTGTTGAATTTTTTGACTAGTAGTTTATATTTATTTGATTTAGTGGTACTGTGTCTTTAATTTAGTGGGATAGGTTTCATGTTTATTGGTGATGCCATTCTAAGTATGTTTTTGAACAGTCTTAGAAAATTTGTAAAATGTCATTCTGAAGAAGTCTATTGACAAGTATTGGATGAAGAGCTAAATAAACATATTTATTGCTACATCTAGGGAGTCTTTGAGTGAACATTATCCTGACCTTTTACAGTTACAAAAACATCAGTCTAAATACTTATAAAGGAGTTCAATGGCATCTGTATAAGCAACAGAACTGAGACACAACTCAAAAGCCATCCAGATAAAAGGAAGACTTCTATTCATTAAACAGTATATACAGAGAGTAGTAGAAAAGGTTTGATAGGAATGGTATCAAATACTGTGAATAACATTTAGTGATTTAACAATAGTCTGATTAAACATTTGTTTATATCTATTGCAATACATTGCCTGGAGCAAAAATTAAACCTATTGTAGTCTAAAGTGGGAATAAATGGACAGTAAACACCATATTAATTATTCTAGAGGTGTGTGTAAACCTCTGGAGATAAGCCAAAATAACACATGACCCAACAACTATTAAAGTGTTCCTTTCTAAAAGGCTGTTAACATCAGTACCCAGCTAGTGCCTTACCTTAACTACTCATGGTATCACCCTAATATATACTCTCCCCATGCTCCCAATCATCCCCAAAATGTTGTTATACATAGTTCTTCCAGTTTTGTTCCTAACCTCAACTGACTTAATGACTATCCCTCTACCTCTCTCTGCTCCACCAGACATTTTGCTCATTGCCCATCCAGACAATCAGCCTTCCTCAAAGACATATGCATGTATTATATAAAGATTTGAAAACTGGTTTATTTTAGCTGTGTTATAACATATTATTCATTATTCACACAAATATATGTATTTGAGCACAAAGACTGTATTGAAGTAAAAATAAGTTTGAATCCTAATCTTTTTATTACAAAACTCTTCTCCCCATAGCTGAAATAACTCAGTATGGGGGTGGGAGGACCGTAATGTGTGTGACCTGTTCAACCTGGTGTGTGACCTGTCCAACCTGGATCTTGCATAAATAAATAATCAGATGGAGGCCTGGCACAACTGGCTGAAAGTGTTACTACAATGCCTTACTGTACATCTTATTGAAATTCTTAGCATACTGTAGCAAGAGCAATATTACATGGATGTCCATAGAGGATCCCTGCTCAGGGTAATACCGATTACTCCTAGAAGGAAAGTCTGTCTGTCTCGGGAGCATCACCTAAAACACATATTGGATCATACACGTCACTACAGCAATGTACAGGATTTCCTCCATGCTGCTGTACACTTCTACAAGTTGTAGTTGCATAAGCACATACTGTACACGAAGCACAACATTCAGCACTTCCCTTTACACATTAATAAAGACACTGCTATTGACACTGCATTTTCTTTACTACTGAAATGCCCACCAGTCATCTTGCTAAGGGTGTCTACCATATTGCCTGCTGCTCTTAGGGCTCTGGAGGGACACTGATATTGTCATCCCCTTGCACTTGGTTACTCCAGCTGTGGGCACAATATTGTGTTCTTCGCTTTTCTCTGTGCTCACAGTGGAAATGCTGCAGCTGTGTATCTCTGCAGCAGAACTGCAGTTCAGCCATGCTTTCACAGCCAGTTGTCCCCACAGAGAAATATCTCTTAATCTATAAGTCCAAATCGGCTTCAGCCAATTGTGCAGTGAGTAGTAATGCCAGCTGCTATAGCTTCTTGCATGCACTGGATCTGAAGTGGAATGTATTTGCTACACTGTTACTATGTACCACTGTGCTGTTGTAACAACAGCAGAGAGATTTTCTAATTGGGTATTTCTATAGAAGGGCTTTAGACCAGCAGGACTCACCTCATTAACAAAATCAGTAAAAATAAAATTAACTGATATACTTTGTTAGTTATCTTGTGTGAAGTGTTCATACATAGTTTTGATTGTCTTTTAGCCAGAAATGTATAACACAATACAAACATATGTATTTTCTGATGCTAAGAAGATTTTACAGTTTTCTAGTGGAATCAGCCGTTTTCATTTTTAACATCAAATTATTGTTAAAACACATACACATATCTTTATATTGTTATTGGTAATTTTCACAGTATTTAAAGCAGTATAATAAATTCAGATTTCTTGGTCAGTATTTCAATAACTTCTGTGGTATAGAATGCAAAGAGTGTTGCAAGATATCATTGTGGTTCTTGCAAATGCACTATAAACGAGACATTGATATACTACTGTAGATAATACATTTACACTATGTACACACAATTTCTCAGTGGGAAGAAATTTAAACAATTAAGTAGAATGGTAACCATGGTATTTTTTACTAGCCAGTGTCATTTGAATTCTGATACAATCTCAGATGGTCTAGCAGTGCACTTTGGAAGTGAGAAGGCGAAATTTATATGACTGGGGATGAGGTTGACATACTACATGCAGCAATTTTGAAAATACTTGTTCTGTACTTAGAAAGGATAGTTACTGAAATTTGTGTGCACACCTCCCTTCTTGGATCTAAGTGGATAAGGAGAGGTAGCTGCTTAAATTTTTATCTTGATGGTGGCACAAGTTATGATAATTGTTGATAGAAGACAAGCAGCTCTTTCAGTATTGAAAAGATGATTAATGGTACAGAATGATTCAATGCTGGTGTTCTTTTGTGGTGCTAGATGCTGAAAACAGTTTTAAAGTTATCTGTTAGAGGTGGGTATAAGAGGAAACCAAGGCTTTTAGTAGTATGTATTTTATAATAACTGTTCTTGTTACTTTTGTTAGGATGTCTATTATTTTTAAGGTAGAGTTAAGTTACTGTGAAATGTTGTCTATTATGTATAAAGGTTGAGGGATGGCATTACATACAAAGAACCTATATATCTATCCATATAATGAATACTCAATCCACCCCATCCTTTATCACATTCTTATTCACACTCTCACTATTACCTCCTTTAATCTTAACTCAATCCACTAGACCCAAACCAAAACTATCACAAAAAAGAAACCAACTCTCCAAACTCACCTTTACTTTTTATTCATGCTAACATAACATCTTCAGCTAACTACATACTTCCTAAATATCATAGAACTCTACACACAAAGTACAACAATCTAATCCCCAAAAAATGTCTGTCTCTATACAGCAGATTCAAAAACCCATGCTATCTAAGCCTTCTACTCTATTTAAAGGATGGTGACATTCACCCTAACCCAGGCCCCCCAATAACTCCCATCTCTCTCCTCAACTTCAAAGAATCACCTACCCAAGCCCTTTCTAGACCATTTAACTCCCTATTAATTGCTCATCTTAACATACGCAGTATAAACAATAAAGTAATTCAACTCCAAGCTCTAACAGAAATCTATTCCTTTGATATTCTCATCTTAACAGAAACCTGGCTAAAACCTTCAACCAAAGATAATGAAATCATTCCACCTGGATATAATATCCTGAGACTAGACCGAACATCCAAGAAAGGTGGAGGGGTCGCTATCCTATATAAACCTAGCTTACAATTAACCACTCATAACAGCAAACTACCTATAGACTCCAATGCAGAAATTCTTATCACCAAACTTCTTCTTAACAATTCCAAATCCATCTATATAATCTGTATATATCTACCTCCTGGTAATAAAATAGCAACCATGGAAAATATACTTTTCTGGCTTTCCCAAAACCTGCCTCAAGAAACCATAATCCTAGGTGACACAAATATTGACTGGACCTGCAGTAACCTCCCCTCAAACCATATTAACCTTTATGGGTATTCCCAAGCCATTACCTCCCCTACCAGAATAAATAAATCTAACAAGAAATCAGGCTTACTAGACTGGATCCTCATTAATCACCATCCTCACTCAGGAATGAACTATGACTCAGGAACTCTCCCTGATGATTTAAGTGACCACTCTCTTACCTATATCATCAGACATAAAATCAACTTTCCCTCCCCAACATCCATTAAAAACATCAGGCCTAAAAAGTTCTTTAATCCTGAACTTTTCCAGATGGAACTAAGAGCATGCAACTGGTCACCCCTACAATACCTACCTTTAGATGAAGCCGTTAGTTACTTTAACTCTATCTTCCTTGCTATCCTCAACCACCATGCCCCAACCAGACTAGTTAGAACCAAAATCAAACATGCTCCCTGGCTTTCCAAGGAAACCAAACATAAAATCAATGTTAGAAACAAACATTGGGCTAAATGGAGGAAAACAAAAAACCCTATAGACCAACAGACATTTAGACGACTACGAAATGAAACTAAGAAAGCTATCATATCTGACAAAAAAAACTACTACCTCCAACCCCAACAAGCCTCAGAAATTTTGGTCTAGTATCAACCAACTACTCCACCCAGGGCAATCCACTACTCCAAACCCTCAAAACACTGAACACAAAACACCAATAAATATAGCAAATTCTTTTAACACCTTTTTTACTGATGCTATACAAACATTATCTAGTCAACTAACACCTAACAACTTCACTCTACCTTCGAAAGAATCAACCTCACCCCCTACTTTTTGTTTTCAACCCATTCCAACATCATATATTCTAACTCTTCTACAGAAAATGAAACCATGCTCCCCCTCAGCAGACCAATTACCTGCTGAATTCCTACAACAATCCACCAAAGCTATTGCCTATCCCATTTCTATCCTGATCAACAGAATTATTACTGAAAGTTATATCCCTAGTTTATGGAAAATTTCCTATATTATCCCCCTCCACAAAGGAGGACAATCCACTGAACTCTCCAATTACTGCCCCATTGCCCTCCTCTCACCTCTAGCAAATATCATGGAAAAATGTATCCACAAACAATTGCTTGACCATCTAATACAAAATAACCTACTAGCCAACTATCAACATGGTTTTAGACCTTCACATAGCACTACTACTGCCCTTCTTTCCTTCACAGACTGTATCAACGACAACCGCAACCTTAACAAACTCTCTTCAGCCCTTTTCATTGACCTGTCTAAAGCTTTTGACATGGTAAATCACCAAATTCTCATCACTATACTGAAATCCTTGTCACTAGATACATCCTCCATAAAATGGTTCCAGTCTTACCTGGATAAAAGACAACAGGCCATACTATGGCACAAGTCTCTCTCTACTCACCTGCCTGTCAACCTCGGAGTCCCACAAGGGTCCATCCTTGGACCTCTACTTTTTTCCGTATTCATCAATGACGTCCCCCTTGCCATCCCCCAAGCTACATGCATACAATATGCGGATGACTCTATCCTGATATGCTCAGCTCCCTCCTCCTCTGAACTTATCTATCTTACTCACCAAGTATTTAACACAGTTGAGCAATGGTTCACACATAGATGCCTTCTCCTAAATCCCAAAAAGACTAAACTCCTTCTTTTCTCTCCTACTAAGAAACCCCCCCCCCATTAGATTTCTCAGTTAACTCTACCAATAAAACCATTATATCCCCTGAACCAACCACCAAACTATTAGGAGTCACCATTGACAATAATCTGAACTTTGATATCCATATTAACAATACCATAAAAACTGTCAACAAAAAGCTAGGCTCTCTCTGTAGGATAAAATCCTTTCTCCTACCTTCAGCTCGAACCACAGTAGCACACACTCATCTTATCTCTTCTCTTCTCTATGCCTCATCTATTTTTAATAACCTATCAAAAAATAATCTTAACAAATTGGAAATGTCCTACAATAATATTGCCAGATTTGCAACAGGCAACCTATTTAGAACCCATCACTGCCTTAATTTAAAGCAGCTAGGATGGCTTGAACTACAAAATCTAATTAAATTTCATCAGCTAACTATAGCCCACAACACTCTTTACAAAACATCCAAAACACCTATTCTTTCCACACTAATCACTCCCTATAAAAACCTGGAATCCTTAAGGTCTTCTCAGAAACTTCTAGTACATACAACTAAAACAAACAATAAAGCTGGTGACTCCCTTTTTTCTAATATAGTTGGAAAAGCCTGGAACCTCCTTCCAAATGAACTCTCCACACTTCCTTCACTACCCTGTTTCAAAAACAAATTGAAAGTATTCCTCAAAACTCATTGGTTATGCCCATGCTCTAAACCTGACTAGTCTAACTGTCTTTTTATACTCTGATCTTCCAAACCCATTAACGCATTAAAAGCAACTCCTTCCTTATTAAACTATGTTACTAATTATCTCTTGAATACCTTGATTGTATTTGCATTCCTTTATTATGCCTGTATTTCTGCATTGTAAACTATAGATTGTACTTGCATCCTTTATTATGCCTGTATTCTGCGCTGTAAATTTTACGGTGCTAACCTGTTATACATACTGTAAATAGCTTTTATCTATCTCATGTATCCTAAAATGTTGTGTTAATTGCATTATCCTAGCTTTGGAGTTTAACTCCTCGGGCCTCTACTGAAAATGGACATGTACCCAGTTGGACTAGCCCGGTCAACAAATGTAAAATAAAATAAAATAAATAAATAATGGTTAATGTGTTTACCTAATCAACACTAGTCACAGGGTTTGATTCTCACATCTGAGGGAAACTGGCATGGCTTAAAATAATCCACAAGAGCACTGAATGCCAACTACATTACTATGAACCTATATTTTTAGTGCGACAGGAAAACAAGTTGTCCATTTGTTGGGGGGGGGGGGTTGACAATTAAGGAAAGACAGTAGGATTTTGGATGCAGGTCATTAAGGAGAATAACAGTGACCATAAAATATTATATTCATAAGGTAGCAAAAAGTATTCTGAGAACTAAGTTTACACAGAATAAAGAAATGAGATTGCACCAATAGAAGGGGTACAGAAAATAGGCA
This sequence comes from Protopterus annectens, assembly GCF_019279795.1. Lineage (NCBI taxonomy): Eukaryota > Metazoa > Chordata > Ceratodontiformes > Protopteridae > Protopterus > Protopterus annectens. The sequence continues at coordinate 55,031,339 of NC_056728.1, read as the reverse complement.
ATAAAAGGCTGTAATTTACTGCAGAAAATTAGCAAAGGAACCAGGTGCAAATAACTAGAGATGGAAAGGTAACAAAATGGGGTGAGGCTAAACCAAAGTTTGGACTGCAGGTTAGAGACTACCTTCCCTCCCAAAGACTGAATGTTATCAGAGTATATGCAAAGAGAAAGGGACTTGTGATTGCTAAATAAAAGACCATCTCTGGTACTGTTTTCACAGGAGTTTAGAAAAGTTTCTGATAAAAAGGGATAATTAGGAGGGCATATAAAATATTGCATGATAACTAAGAATCAATTAGAGGAGATTAGGAAATACTGAGACGAGAGAATGGAAAGGTAATATATTAAGGAACAATGGGAGGACATATGTACAACTCCTAAGAATACAACGAAGTCCAGAAGATTTAGGATTTTTGCTTAGCAGTGTTTGTGTAAGTATTTTAATACCCCAAGCATATTTCAAAGAATTTCCCTCAGGAAGACAGCAAATGTTGGAGGTGTGAAATGAAAGACATAGGTAACTGGGAACAAGTGTTTTGGGAGTATAATTATTTTGCAGATTTTAAAAGTTCCTTACAGAATACTTTGTCACAAATGTTGGGAGAGCAAATGGTTGCAACAAAGGAAATTATTCTACTGATCTGGGTTATAAGATCTGAATGGGTCAGACATTGTAAGACCTTACTAAGCTTGAGGCTATTGGCTGTAAAAAAAAAAAATTACTGGAATGTGGAAATTGAAATCGAAACCAACTATAACTAAAGTACTGAATATTGTAAGGGGAAATAAGATAATTGGGAGTGGGATCTTTTAAAAAAGAAAAGAAGATTTATATAGAAATAAGGGGAGTGTGCAGGGATAATACATGCAGAACATCATTCAGGAGGAGTGAAATTTAAAGGAGCAATTTATGTAAAGTTGACACGAATGAAAATTGTGCAAATGTATACTACATAATAAAATATATACTAGTATGGTTTGCATTGTATTACTGTATAAATACCTGTATCAGTTTTTAATGTGACACAATAAATATGGTTAAAAAGAAGAATTTTTTTTTTCTTGGGGGGGGTTCCATGGTCTGATTTGGGCCATTGCTGGTGAAAAGAGCAGCAGGCTTTTCATGTTAACTGCACCATCTTCTATTTCAGTATCATTGAAATGTTATCAAAAGTTGCTGGGTATCCAAAGACGAGTCAAAAAAATCAAAACCATTAATCTGAATTATTCATTAATATGCTCCTAAATGCTCAAAAATGTTCAAAACTATATAACTAATCAAATGTTGAATTTAAAGATGAACTCATTAAAGATGAGTGCACCCCCAGGCATTTCTGCAGTTACCACCTACTGATGCCTCTACGCATCAAATATTGCTTGTTTATAGTTGCATTAATAATTCCAAAACCATGCTACATGCAAGGCATCAGAAGATTTCATCTTAAAGCATACATGATGGCAAACACAATTGTATTGACATTTGACCTCTGTCCAATGCAGCTAGAGAGATAGTGAATATTATTTTTATACTGTTTATTTGCATCATAATCATTTTTATATTTCTCTAAATATCTCAACATTCAGGTAACACAGAGAGAGCTATTTAGCCTCATATGAAAGCTCCCAGATGTATGAAGAAAATCCTGCTAGCAGTATGTGTTTTGTTTGAATGGTTACTGAGATATCATAAGTTGTTTATACAACCTTGCAAAATTAATATTCACTGCCTTTATTTTGGCTTATAAAATCCAGTTTAAAGCATCAAACTGAAAGAATGCCACTAATGTATAGATTAATTTATCCTCAATAGTTTGTCATTTACAGTTTTCTAGTTACACCTATGGTGTTAACTTCATTTTTTTAAAGGCTCAAGCTACATTCACTGGGAGTTAAACTAACACACTCAGAAGAGCTGTACTGGAGGGAATGAGTTAAGCATTTTATTGGTGTTGACTTTTATATTCTTTTAACCTTCCTGCTAAAGCAAATGCCATTTAATCATTTTGTGAGTAATATGTGTTACTTTATACTTTGAAATGCAAATATACTGACGAAAGAAGATTTAAAGCCCATCGCATCTGCCAGTGTGTCACAGATGGTTTCTGTGTTGCTGTTCGAACCTTTGCATTGCCCCATCTCCTTGGGCATCCTTAAGACTCCCTCCATTGACCTATGGTCTATACCTGAGACCACCTGCTTCAGTGCTCCATTATCCTTAATATGAAACAGTATTTCCTCAGATCAAATTCAAATCCTTCACCTGAGTTCTGCATACAACATGATCCATTCTCTGTCCTCTGTCATTCCTCTTTAACTCCACTCATCTGACATACCCTGATGATATATCACCTCCATAACATATTGTTCATTTTTCTTCTGTCTTCAACTGCGCATATGTTAAGCTATGTAATTTCTTCCTCATATCTTAGGCCATCACACTTCTTTCTCATTTTTCTGGTACTTCTCCATTTCATGATTTTTGTTAGTCTAATTTTCCATTTGGCCTCTTGCCAGAAGAAATGGACACAGTACCAAAAGCACAGTCTCATTCTCTTAACTGTACACCTCCAATTTCTTTTTAGTTTGTCCATCCCCTCCTCACTTTAACAATAGACTGCATGAATCAGTATATGGGTGAGTGTTACCCCAGATCATCATTCCTTTTCTGTCCTTTTTTATGGCCAGCCCTCCAGTCATCTCTATTTTTTCTCGGAGTCTTTCCTCCAATTTTCATTACTCTGCATTTTTGCATTAAATCCCAGCTGCTGATTATATACCTACCAAGCAAGTTATAACCTTGTCTCTGTGGAAACCGTAGTGTACTTCCATCAGTGTCTGCGGCACTAGTTGTGGCATAAGCAGTGCACCTACTGATTTAGATGTTAACCCCAGAAACATAAATATGCTAAAAAATACTACTCTTGGCACTGAAACTTGACCACTGCACTGGTTTCTGCTTTTTCACCACATAGTTGAACCACAGCTATTACCTTCTGCCTCTGGACAATCAGTTAGTTTCTATTTATTATTTTGGGTCCAATCCCATGTACATTAAATTCATGACCAGCTTTATTTATTGATTTATTTATTTATTTATTTATTTATTTATTTATTTATTCTTTTTGACATTTATTGACTGGGTATGTCCAATTGAGCCTAATCCCATTTTCAGCGGAGGCCTAGGGAGAAATGCTCCAATACAGAACAGTTGTAATAGCAAGTACTAAAGCATTAAGTAGTAAGTACAGTGAGCTTAAATACATGGCATTTCAATAACACTGTAAGCAATTCAGTCAGAAAATAAGGTACATATTTAAGTGAATCAGCAGGCAGTTGGGAATAAGAAAGTACAAATCAATGTGGGTTACGATGTTAACATGTAAAACTGAGGATAAGAGTAGAACAGGTTAACAGGCTGCAGAGTTTTCAAGTATGAGAAGAAAGGAAATACAACCAAAGAGAGCAGATGAGAGCTTCTTGTGCAGCAAAGTGAGAGTGGTCTTCCTCATGTTCACTCAGCTTCCCTTGCTGGCCTTAGTGGTGACGCAGACATGGGACTGGTTCAGGATAAACTGCCAAGACCTCTGCTTATAAAGCCATGATCTTGTCCCTCTATGAGATAAATATCTTTCAGGACCTCTTCTAACCTAACCACAGAACCATTTCATAACATTCACTACAATGGAAGTGATACTGAGAGGTGTTTATAGTCACTTGATTCTTTACAAAAGCCCATCATCTCATGTCAGACCTGTGGTGTTACCCTTGTTTCTAAGGGACAGTAAACTATATGCAGTAGCTAGCATATGTAATAGCTAGGTTACTAGTGACTATTTGTTGTGTATGGTTTGCTGTTAGGTGACATCCAATATTGTTACATTTAAAGATGGCTTCACAAGTTCAGGTGATTAACACGGATCAAACCATTTTAATTCAACACATTTCCAAGTTTGCCTGTACAATTAATCAGTCAATGGAGAATAGTACAAGTAGATAATGACCAGACATTTTTCCCTCAGCGTATTCTACAAAAACGGTTAATGTCATTGAAACAAGTGGTTCACCTAACATTGTTAATGCTTCTATTTTTAATGTGAATACTTGGTTAACAAATTTTAACCATAATTAACAACAGATGGAATATGCTGGCAAAGGTTCTTTGTACAATTGAAACAACTAGAAAAAGTGCTAGTTCAATACAGGGCTTTACAGGTTGACATTGGTTATTTCAATGAATGTCTGAGACCGACGAGTCCCAAAAGGATTGCACTTGCGGAAGTTTCCAAATGGGTTAAAAGAAAATTCTGATTTACATCAAAGCCTGTTAGAATTGCTGACAAGACCACCTTGGATATAGTCAAACTGATGGTGGCTGACAATGAATGTAGATTAAGAGCATTTGATGAAGAAATCAGGCAATTAAATCACAGTGTGGAAAATGATTTACTATTTCCCAATGCCTTGTTGGAATACAACATATTTTTCAAAAAGTAAACAAACTAGCACATGATAAGCAATGGTAAATTAAGAAAATCGAGAGACACGAAATAGAATATGAGTAGAGGAAGGCAAATCACAAACTGAAAATATACAATCAAGTACATGATGTGGAGTATGGCAATTCTGCATATTCAACACTGCATCCACTGGACACTGGGCAAGAACCACCAAGTGTTGATGCACACAATGCTCAAGGAAATTTTCTAGATTTTCACAGATTGGAAAGGCACGAAGAGAAATATGGCAAAAATAACATCATCCATAGTATGGAAACACATCAGAGCAGTACTCCTGGCAGCCATTGAGGAGATCAGTGAGGAGGTAAGAGAGAAAAAGATACTAATTGAACATTTTCCATGTGATGATGGCCACAATGAACAATGTAACAATGAAAAGGTACTGTCTTATTTTAAAATTTACAACTTTAGCAATGTAGTTTTGAACAATGACATATATTCCTTGTTTGCAAAGGGTTTTACATTTGTCCCTGTTTTTAAGATGGACTTAGCTCAACTATGCTTGCAATTTAAGGGATATATCCGTCAACTGAACTTATGAATATTTTTTACAGACAAAAATATTACAAACAATGTTTTAAAGAGAAAGAGTACCTTTATTCCACCCCCCCAATTTTTTGACATTGTTATATGAGTGTTTGTGTGAAGAGCAATTTAAAAGCATTGTAAACACAACAAGGTTGAGTGGTAATAATTTAACCCATGGTATAAGAAGCACTTTGAATTATCTGAGTAATGAAAAGATCGTGAGGGTTATGAAACCAGGCAATAAAACAAAAGAATAGTTTTAATGGACTATTGTATTTATGCAGGGAAAATTATGAACATTTTCTGTGATATTGACACCTATACATGTGTCTAAAAATGAAATTTCATTGGCTTCCTACAAACTAGATATGATTTTAAGTGACATGTTAAGCCAGGTGACCACAATCACCCAAGATGTTTATTGGTATTTAAGGGTGGCCAACATGGCAATTCCATCAATGTTAAGAATCCTGAAAGTAAATAAGGATTATTTAGATACCCTGTAGAGGCCAGATGTAGCAGCAAAGGGATCTAAGACTGAACCATTAGCTGCTTTTGTGGACTGCCATTGTAAACATTTGGTTAAGAATGAGTCTCACAGTTTGAGGGACTCTTGGCATTTATTAGAATTGCTGAATGATGCCAGGTGTGGTGTTGACATTATTTAGGGACTATTGATATGATTAACTTTTTTTCTATGATTCATCACAAAACAGGATTGGAATATTTTGAAAAATAGTTTTTTATGGGATAGTCAAACAAGTGCAAAATGTATTTGATATTATGCAGTGTGTGGACTTGGTGCCACCTAATAATAATGTGCATTTTAAAGGTGAGTTTTTCAGCAGGTTTCAGGGGTTGCAGTGGGGGCAAAATGTGCCCCAGTTTATAATCTTTGCGGAATGAGAATGTCATTGGTTTGTGGAGTCTGCTTTCAAAAAACAAGTTTACAAATACTTTAGATTTTTTGATAACATATTCATTTTATGGAAGTGTGATGTTGCCTCCTTTGAACAACTTGTTACATTTTTGGAGGGCACTACTGATTTTCAAAAATTTACATTTACATGCGACCCAAATGTAATTCATTATTTGGATGTGACATTGAAGAAGACATGGTGAGCAACCAGTTTAAATCCAACATCTGTTGGAATACAACTTAATCAAACACTGTTTTGCACTACAACAGTTGTCACTCTCTCAGTCAAAAAAAAGTGTTGTAAAAGGCCAGATGGTATGCATTTGAGGTTAAGTTCTGAGGAAATAAGTTTGTAAATGAAGTAGGGTTCCTGATAAATTTGTTCAGGGAGAGCTGTTAGCTTGACAAGCTTTTGAAATGAATAAAATTTGAAATTTTGGAGGGGAAGAAAATGAAATTTGCTTCCATTTTAAGATCAATAGGAGGGGTTAACCATTTATTTCAGTAGGGGAATATAGAAAAAAAAACTAATAAGGTTATAAGTCTCTACAGGGAAAGCCATGTTAATACTGCACAATGTTATGGCCTCCAGTCTGGTAAAAATATTTACCAAAGAGTTTTAGAACATTAGGCAGTGTACCTAATGTGGTATACAGCAGAGGCAGAAATATCAAGAATTACTTGAAGAATGATTATATGAAGATAGGCCACCATACAGCTTGGAAAATGGCAACATGTTAATATTGTAAGTATTGTAGGTTCATCAATGATAGGCCTTATGTTAAAGTGGAAGGGACAAGTAAGGCTTAAAATGCCTGGGTAAATGCAATTGTAACACCAGGGTGGTTGTTTATTAAGCAGCATGCATTTCATGTGCTGCATTTTACATGGAGAAAACTACAAGAAAGTTAAAAGATAAAATATTCTAGCACATTTATGATATCAAGAAATGTAGGGTCACTAAGGATGTCTGTAAGTATTCATTGACTTGTACCTCCTTCAATAAGTTCATTTTTTTCATTATTGACAGAGTTGAAATGAACGATAGAGGGGGAGACTATGACAATTTATTGGAATTCAAGGAGCTACTGTGGCAAATTAGAGGAAATGCAATAAAAACACTGAGCATCAATGAAAGTGTATCTATTATGAGTTTTTTAAAAATGAAGGAGATAATTGTAGATTTATACTACATATTTATTAGATACGTATGTTTTTAAAAAATAGTTTTTTACAATTGATTATTCAATGTGGGTTAATCGATTAAATGAATGTGAAGGTTAGATAAAAGGAAATTATGTTAGAGGTACAGATGAACTCTGAAGAAGTCCCAAGACGGTTATATGGGCTGAAAGCATTAATTTTCTTGTTAATTTACTTTAATAAATGATTTTGTTAATGTCACAGAGGAACAGATATTAATTATTGGAACTGAATGTATTGTGCATATTTTTCAAGGCTTAAGATTTATAATTACACAGACAGGGCTATCACTAAATATTTTTTTTCACTTTTTTCTAAAGGATTTAAATGTGTTCCCTCCAAAATACAAGATGTTGCTGATTGTTTGTTAGATGTTCAGATGTACACTAGGAAGCTCAATTTCTGTCTCCTTTTTTCCTACAAATCAGGCAAGTGCACACAAAAATATTCTGAAGAAAAGTAGTGTGTTCAGTCCACCACTCCATCCCCTCATTAATGTTTTTGAGAAGGCAGTGAAAGAAGACATGTATGAATTATAGGCTCAGGATAGGAAGTTTTATGCTAACTTAAGTTCTGATGAAAGAATTCTCACGAATCAGCTGAGGGGGGAACAAGGGACTGCATATTATGACCCCTGACAAGGGAGGTGGTATAGTAATATTCAATTCAGAGGATTATTCCAACATTATGCAGAATATTTTATTTAATGAAGAGAATTATACACAGGTTTCTAAGAACCAAATAAATACTGCATATCAACGTATTGACAGTTATTTAGAAGAACATGTCCTTGACAAACGTATTACTAATGACCTCCTTAATTTTCTTACTAATTCCTATCCTAAGGTGCCGGTCATATTTGGCATCCCAAAAATACACAAAAGCATCACTGAACCACCTTTTAGACCTATTGTTGCTACCAGTGTCTCCAAAAGGGTTCATATTACATGAAAAAACTTTTCAAAGTTCGAATGTCATATGGTGGACACCATATGATTGAACTTTGAAAAGTTCAAAAATTAAATGTAACAGCACCATACGGTGCAGAATGGGAGAATTTCCTTTTCTGCACTCAAGCGCGATCTCGGAGTTGGTATATTTAAGTAGGGGGGTGTGGGGGTACAGGGGGGCTTGCCCCCCTTCTCAGAGCTTTAAGGTATGTTTTATTTTTTTGATGTTTTATTATATATTCAAAGTTTCAAACTTTGATCATATGTTGTCGAACATATGGGATTCAAAGTTTTGAAACTTTGAATGCATAATATAGACCCACTCCAAAACACACAATCTGGCAGTGTTTGTAGATAAAATGACTAAGCATGTAGTGGAGAGAGCAGTACATCTAGTTAAGGATTCCTGGGATTTTTTAGGACAGCTTAAACAAAATCTATGGGCAGCTGATTTGGTACTTTAACCACTGATGTGAAAGATCTTTTTTCCTGTATTCCTAAGCAAGAGGGACTAGAATTATTTGAAGATACACTCTACATGTTCCACCTTGAATCACGATAAAGTAAACCTGGTGTGTGAAATGAAATGATGGCACTTATCTTAGAGAATATTTTTTTATTCTTTGAGGGCCAATATTTCCAACAAACAAGAGGAGTTGTCATGGGGACTGCCTGCACACCTATATATGCAAATATAGTACTATTAGGCTGGGAATTAAGATATGTATTCCACAAAGAATTTTAGAACAACATCCAGTTATATTGCAGATTTTTGGATGACATTTTTATTCTGTGGATGGGAAAAGTGGAAGATATCCCTGGCTTTATTAACCATCTGGAGAAAACTACTTCATTTTTGGAATTTGCTTATAATTACAACACTAGAGGTATACATTACTTGGACACGGCAATTTCCCATACACCTACAGGTCTCAAATCTAACATATTTCGTAAGAGCACTTTTTTAATTCTTACCTTCATTATACGAGCAACCATCCACTTTCACAGAAAAAAGAGCTTAGTCAAAGGACAGGCTATAAGAATTGCACGCATGATTTCAGAATTGAGTGATGTGAGGCAGGAATTTTTCACATTAAGAGATCTGTTTTTAGAAAGGGGGATACCCCAAACAGATGGTGGAACAAATTATTGAGTAGGTTTACTCAGGATGGGGAAAACATATAAACCCCTGTTAGGAAACCGCCCATTAACTAATATAGCCCCCACAGATCCTGGCGAAATGAAGATTTATGAGGATACATGTTTAGTGCGATACAGTGCTATATCATATGAAGTGAAAAACATATTAAAAAAGAACTGGAGTATATTTACGGTAAATAATGATGTGGTAACTGCAGTGGGAGATAAACCAGTTTTTATTAGCAAGGTGGGCATGGATATTAAACATCTTATGGAAAACAAGTTGAATGTACCAATAGAAGGTAGCTGTGGTACAACACCTTGTGGGAGGTGCTCCCAATGTACTAATATTTTCAAAGCACCTCAAACCCATCTAGCTAATAAGATGGCATCTAAGGTTATATTCAAGAAAGGAAATTGTTTTACCACCAGAATGGTGTACCTTGCTCTATGTGATACGCGCAACTGATTCTATGTTGGGAAAATGGAGAGGGTGTTGAAAAGCAGAATCTATGAGTATGTATATGATGTTAAAAACAAGGATACAAGTGCATTATATAGGCATTCCCTCACGTTCTAATTTTAAAGGTTTTAAATTTGATATTTTGTATACTGTGGACATAGATTTGAGGGGGTGACTGGAAGAATTTATTAAGTAAAAAAGAGCTGGTTTGGCAACTCAGACTAGCAGCTAATTTTCCACCAGGTATAAATGATTCCTTGACAATACTTCCAACCCTGAAAGAAAAATCTATGAAACTTTAAGTGTTTTTACATTTTTACATGCATTACTGTGCCTGAATTTTTAAACATATGCTGAAGGTATTTAATATGTAACTGTGTTTTATTTGTAAAAAGCTAAGTTGGCTTGAATATTAACATCCTGGGTAGTTAATATTGCTCATGTGACCATTTTACATGTGACTTTTTTTGACAATACCATTGGTTCAATTTTATTTATTATGTAACATGTACTGGTATAAAAATGGTTCTTGAATAGGTGTGCTTTATTCTGATGAAGTCTTTTATGTGAAAGATGAAAGCGCTTAATCTTGGTGTGGTTTTACTGCAATAAACAGAGTTCGTATACAGGCTTGTTTGGTGCATTTTCCATTAGGTTCAATGTCACAGAGTATCACAGAGTGATATTGTTGTGAATACGTGAGCATTGAAGGACTCACACTGGCATGCTAACTTTAATATGCGAACAATAATGCTGTTGACTTTGAACTCAGGTAGAACACCTTCTGTGCATGATATAACTTGAATTTCTAAATGATATTGAATTTTTTTTTCATGTTTTTCTCCTGGTTACTTTCTCATCTGTCCATTTGTCCCTCTACATGCATATCAGAGCTTCCATGCAAACATAGTATCCCATTACTTCTGTATAAATCACAAGTTGAATAATTAAATCAGTACTTATACATAATCTCTGTTATCCTGAACCATTTCCTCCATGTCCAGTAGCCTAACATTCTGCATATTCCTTCAAAATCTACTAGTGCATCTGAAGAATTTACTTTCTGGCTCACTAAACTCCATGGGAATCTCCTTCTGTAGGGCTAGTCTGCTAGACGAATTTGTTACCTTTTTCTTGTCTTATAATCTTTCTCACTTCTATCATTCTAGATACCTCAATCTACTTACTGTTTTCATTTATCACCTCGTTACCACCATATTTATCCAGTGCGTCTGTCATTTCTTTCCCAACTTCTCCTGATACAGGTCTTCATTCCCATTTTTACTCCTTCCTTGAAGGACGTTTACTGTTATTCCTGCTAACCGTTCACACTCTTTGTGTGTTTCTTATTTGACCAAAGTTTAGTGTTCTGTAGTACCCAGCTTAAATCCTTGTGGCACTCCCCAGCAATATTGTAGGGATTTTGGACCATACTGTAGCTTTATCAGTGTTGGGCAGTGGATCTCTGACCTGACACAGATCTCCAGTCCCTCACCGGTGCACCCACATGCCAGTGCCTGCAACTCCAAATATCATGGCTGCTGAAGCAAACTGTGAACCAAATAGCAAAAAATGAACCAGAACAATTTATTAAAAGCACCAAAACACATGTATTACTTCTAAGCACTTTTCTCCCTCCATCAATATCCAGGACTTCATCAGAGATAACTATCATAAAACTACACTGACCTTATATAGCAAAAAAATCCACACTCCCGATCTTTCTGTCACCATTAATACATCCCCCAGTTTAGAGAATCTTAAGTAACTATTATAAAACTCTTGTTTTCTTGCACTCCAATGAGTGGATGATAAAATCCTGAAGCTCTCTTGTTATGTTCCCTGTCTGAATACATCAGCTGTCTTCTGCCAAATAATATTTGCTCCTGTTATAAGTGGAGCAACATAGACAGATTTTCTTACTACCTCAGCCACATGCTGGTGGTCAAAGGCTAGGTTACTGTCTATATAAGTTTCCAGATTCCTGAGTAGTGAATCAACTTTTAAGGGTGTTTTATTGATGATGTAGTTACCCAGGGTGGTAGACTTCTCAAAAGGTACTGTAATGCAGTCATTGGTACTGAGTTTTAAACCATGGCTTTGCACCAAGAGTTTGTCATATTAGACCTTCCAGAAGGGTGTTCTCATCTTTTGGGGATTTGATGACTGTTCTCAGCTTGCAGTCCTCTGCGAACTTAGTCAGCCAAAGGCCATAGACATTGGCACAAAACCCTGGGAGACTCCACTGGTGACTGGCCTCTATATGGAGGCAGGCTCACTGATTCTAACCTCCTGGGTCCTATCAGTGAGTCAGCTAGCTATCCAGTGTATTATAAAGGGGTTTATACCTAGTTCTATAAGTTTGCTGACAATGCCCAATTGGGGTATTGTATAAAATGTTTTAGTCAGATCTAGGTAGGCAGTATGGACCATTTTCCCCTCATCCATTGCCTTAGTGAACTTTTCAAAGAAGTCCACCTGGTTCAGTATGCATGATGTTCCCTTGACAAAGCCAAACTGGGATAGATCCAGTGTCTGGAGGTCTCCCATGTCCTTGTGGGTAATTTCCATGAAAATTCTTTCCATGGCTTTGTGAATAAGACTAGTCAGACTAATGGGCCTGTAGTTTCCAGGATCTGTTGAAGGTCCTCCCTTATGAAGGGAGATGACCCTTGCAGTCCTCCATTCATGTGGTACAAAGCCTGTTTTAAGACTGTAGTTAAACAATGGCTCCACATTCCTGATAAGTTATATTTTAGACTATTCAGGGGGGCATCCTGGGATGTTATTGGGGCCCATTGAGGATGTGTTCTTGGCTTTAGTGAGTACATGCCAGTATATGCTTCCTAGTTATAGTTGGAGGGGGTTATGTTTGAGGGTATTTTGAGGGATGGTTGGGTACGAGAGATAAAGTTTGAACTGAATTTGTTCAACAACAGGTTTTCTATATTCCCAGGCTCAGTTAATGTGGCACCATTAGACACCAGTTCAGCACATTGCTGTGTGCTTCCCTTGAGGTTTCTGACGTAGCTGTAGAAGGCCTTATGGTTATCTTTCATCTGGGAGGCTATCTTAACCTCATATTTGGCCTTGCTTGACCTAATTAGCCCTCTTAGTTGCGTATTTACTTTGATGAGAGAGTTTCTGTTTTTATGGGAATTACACTTCCTGATTTTTGCCAAAATTATTTTCCTATTGTTGTATATCTGTTTAATTTGGGATGCCACTAGGGTGGCTTGTTTCTAGGGCTAGTCCTGGGCGTACATCTGGTAAGTACAGCAGCCTCTATGCAGCCATTTAAATAGGTGTACAGAATTTCTGAGAGCAATTCAGCTTAGGCTGATGTGTTCTCTGGGTTTGGAGAAGCACTGAATTTTGACAAGCCATCACTTATAAAAAGTTACTAGTTTTAATGTGATTACAGAGATGATTTTGATTACAAAGTAGACAGCTTTATGGTCAAACCTTACAAAGGAGGATGAAACACTGGGAGAGGTGCAGCATTTTCCCATATTTGTAAGCACAGGGTCTAGTATACTGGAGCCTCTAGTGGGTATATTCACTATTTGGTGAAGGGCGTTTGTATTTACAAAGCCCAGGAATCCATGTTTCTGGGGTGAGTGGGGTTTATTTTGAAGATATTAGACAAGTTTTATATATTACAACTCTAAAATATGAGGGCCAAATCTGAAGTAAAATTCTGTTGTTTCCACCCTACACTGTATGCTACCTGATTAATAAACTTATGAAACCAGCATATTAAGAAACTTAGTTTACTGTACTCATCATGTTATGTAAGAAGTAAAATTTTAAATTTATCTGAGCTTTTAAGAGTAGCAACTCTTTACACATACTAATTACTACTTTCTAAAAGAATAACACATGGAAATTTCTATTTGGTAACCCAGCATAACTCTAGTGTTCTAAAGAAAGGTTCCTTTGTTAGAGATTTTTACCCCTCACCTCACTGCTTCATTCTTTGTGGCCACCCCAGTACCCTCATCGATTGTCAGGTTTACCTGCTCCTCTTTCCTCCCTCAGACGTTTTCTCTGACTGAACTGGGGCCAGCATGGGGGGATGTGTGCTACCAAATGGTTCAGCTGCTGAGGGGAGGGTTAGGTTACATTATAACCTACCCTTATTTCCCTACCCCTGCCCTGTGTCTGTTGACATACATCTAAGGGCTACTGCCCTCTGGGAATCATGCCCATTTGTTAAATGATAAGTGGGCTGGTATCCAAACCTTTTCAACTATATGAGCTGGGTCATTACAAATGTGCATATTTAACCACACAAGCTAATATTATTAAGCGTATATCTTTTATAATTCTAATAAAATTAGCTAATCAGTAACAACAACAGTTTGATTTATGACCATCATCTCTTATAGGGTCATAGGTGTTTACTAGGCTAATGAACAAAAGGGCCTTTTTAAGCCTAGCAATGCATCCCAAATCTCTGAGAAGTTCTGATACCCTTGATAAGTGTAAGCATGGACCTGGGAGATGAACCATTTACAGGTTACCTGTGTTCATTAGAGATATAGGTGCCAAACCAGGGATGAATTTCCGGTTTTCCATCCAACTGTCCAAGTTGCACTTGAATTGGGTTAGGGAGGAACTCTGCTTCACATGGATGGGGAGGCAGTGACATAGTCGCGTAGTCTCTGGGATACATGCCTATCTCTCCAGCAGGTCCTATTTATGTCACTGGCAAGGTTTAGGTCTTTATAATGGGTAATTCTGGTGCTGTTTGTTTTGTGGATATGTAGGAGGTCCATCAGAGTGGGGTCTGACAATGCCCTTTAGGCTAGATATAAATCTCCCCTCAAAACCCTGTAGGAGACAGAATGCAGGGATAGGGCCTTGAGGCAGTCTGAATAGGACATTTTACTTACTCCTTGTATTATTTTAGTGAGGAACCTCTGTGGATGTTCCATTTGTTGGATATGCCTGGTTAGGTACATACCAAAGGGGGAATTGTACTCAACGACAGGTCTGATGAATGTCGAATACAGTGGAACAATGACATCCATGGACTTAGATGCCATACCTTTGTTCATAAGTTGTGCAACATAGGATAATTTCCTCACCACTGTAGACACATGATGGTCAAAGGCTAGATTACTATATATGTGTGTCCCTACGTCCCTGACTACTGAGTTAACTCTAAGGGGTGTGTTGTCAATATGATAATTATCAGTGATGGATGGGTTCCCAAAAGATACTATTATGCCATCTAATGTTAGTAATCTTCATTCATTCCTTACTGATGGGTTATTGACTCCATCCTCGGAACCAAGTTGGCGCCGTACCAAGCTTGCATCAGCCAAAAAACTCTCAAGCTAAGATTATCCATAGTGCCTCTTTCCCCAATACCTCAGATCTCATTAGCCATGTACTTGTGCGAATGTGTCAAGCCATTCACTCTCAGCTGAGTGTTTCTTTCTTGATTAAAACCTTATCTGTTTCTTTGATAATACTTATAGTCCTTTGTTTAGAAACTCTTTGGATACATATAGATATCTGTCATGTGCCTCCTGTTTCTTACCTCTACCAATTTCAGTATTCTTTACCTTTACCATCATTGGTAATTCCCGCCCTTTACCCTCTGTGGCAATTCTTAGGGATACCATTGTTGGTACCCTCCTTTTTCCCTTTCTTGTTAATCTTTGTTTTTTTATGGTTGGTGGAAGAACTTTGTTGCTGTTTGTGTGAATTTAATGTTACTTGTTCTGATATTGTGTTTATAAAGTTGGGTTATCTTGTTGCCAATGGCATTATGTCTGATAAAAAAGGCACTTCAGGTTTTAAGGCCTACAACCAGTGCAGACATAAAATGCCAAATTTGGACTTGCATGGTTCTTGTGTATACAGTTTGGGAGTGCTCCATCTGTTGACTCAGCCTCCTTGTAAGATTTGTGCAGACTTCAGTACCCGCACCCCTTAATGAGAGACATAAGAAGTTAATTTTGAAAGGATTGCTTAAATCTCCTTTTTCGGAGGCTCTTTCTGTGTCAGAGGGTTTACCCCCCTCCCAACTAGGATTCCAAGAAGAGGAGCCATTCTGTTCCCTCTTCTCCCAGAGATCTTGAATCTAAAAGCTCAGACCCTAAACCTAAACTTTCGAAAGTGGTTGCAGTTCCCTTGGCACCAGGGCTCAAAACCCTTTCTTCGGCACTGACTGCAGAACAGAAATTGGATTTGACTCCAGAAATGGGTATTTCTCTCTCAGCACTGACTTCTTCTTCTTTGGTGCTGACCACGGAACCAAAATCAGACCTGACTCAAATGGTACCATACTCTTCTGCACCATTACCTATGGTACCAACCACTACTGCACTGACTGAGACTCCCCTTCAGCACAGACAATAGTTTTTCCAACACCGGTAACCCCCCCTACTGCATTTTCACTGGATCCATTGACCATGGTGTTGAAGGGAGACCCCCATACCTCAGACCAGATACTCCCCATTGATGGACCCCTTTTTAGGACAACAATACAGTCCTTTTCAGGAATCCCCAGACTCCCCATCGGGGATATCCACCAGATCCTCCAGGAGGCTATCGGAGTTAGATGTGGTCAGACTTACAGATCAACTATTGGAGGCCAGGGGTTTACCTTCACTTCCTAAACCCTCTATCCCACCTGGAACAGAGGAGTTGTCTCCACAGACTCCATCATACAGTCCTCCTTCAGCTTCTGTGGTTCCAAAGCTCCTGGTTCTGAAGTCTTTCTCGGTTCCAGCTGCTGCAGTTCCACCAGCACTCATGTCTTTAGCATTGGAGCACACCCTTTGGACTTTGGCACCTTCAGAGCCGAGCCAACCTTGGGGTCATGACTGGGCTGCTGGTACTGAAGGCCCTAGCCTGGTGCCAATTTTCTTCTACGGTGCTGCGTTCTACAGCCCCAATGACCATGACAGCACCAAGTTACCCTGAGGTTCCTCTCCTGGCAGCAGGTTTGTCAGAGTAGGATGTGACCCTGGTTCTGAGGTTGTCGTTCTTGGTTCCGGGCTCCCATCCCTCTTCAGGTGGACCTACTTTCCAGGTGATTGAAAGGGCATTGGTCTCTGTAGGCTCACAGCTGGCCCCTCCAGTGTCAGTACAACATGTTTATATGCCCCTTAGACCTCAGTTGACACAGTCTGCCACTCCTGGACACTGCGTATGAGGTCTGCAAGAAACCCTCATGCAGGGCGACCCCTCTTCCAGGTCCTCTTCTGTAGCCCCCATCGAAGAGGTTCCACAGAAAAGAGCATGCAAGAGGAAGCACATAGACTCTCCTGAAGAGTCTCTTATGGAAGACATGGACTATGATGAAGGGGAAGGGTCCCAAGATCTCCTCCTGAAGATGTCTCCTTTGGAGACATCCTGGAAATATTGAAACAGTGATTAGACTAGAAGTCCACTAACCCATCCTTGGAGGAGACCATGTTCTTGCAGGGTTTCCGTGACCGGTCCTCTACTTCCTGGGTGACCCCACCTCCTGACGACCTTGTCCAGCTCATCGTACAGTGTGCATGGAGGAAGCCTTGCTCCACTGAGCCTATCCCCCGGACTGGACAAAATACTATCCCCTACTGAGAGTAATCCACATTGATGAAAGGGTTTACCTGTAGATGTTATGGTGGTGGCAGCAGCAACAAGAAAAGAGTTTGCCTAGGAGATCCAGACTGTTCATCTACCCAACAAGGAGTCCCAGGCATTGGACAGACTGGAAAAGTGGACATTCGCTTCTTCGACCTTTGCCATTCAGTCATACTAGGCTCCAGAGGGACCTGATAACTGAACTTTCTGGAATACTAACAGGAGCAGTCTCTGACGAGGTCCGTGATAAAGTGGCCTCACAGCTTGCAACCCTAGAGGCTATTTCTAACTCGTCCATGAGGTTGATCTCCCATGCAAATAAAGGGGCAGGTAGATCGGCAGATGCTGGCATTGTTATGAGATGGCACACCTGGATGCACCTCTACAATTTTGCAGACCCTTTCAAGTCCTCCTTTCTTGATGCACCAGTCAACCCTTCCTCTCTTTTCGGACCAAATGTAAAAGACACACTGGCTAGGTGTGAGCAAGATGGTAAGACCCTGTCTGCTGTAGGTGTCTGTTTTTCCAGTCCTCAACTATACTTTTCTAGGAATCAGAGGAGTGGGAAATTCTGGCACAAAAAGTTCCATTCTGTGATACACGTGACAAGTTGATTCCCCGAGGTAGAGGGGGTAACTTTTCAGGAAGATGTCCCTTTTGGGGCAGAGGGGGTCCATGCAGTCCTAAGGAGTGCCCCAATTGCTTTCCTCTGGAAACAGTCGAAGGTCATTTCTCTCTGCACCAACATGCCTGGCAACAAATCACCACAGACTCTTGGGTGCAGCAGATCATTACCAGAGGTTATCACATCCCCTTCAATCTCCGCCCAACAACCCCTAAACATATTCTCAACATTCCACCCAGTCAAAGGGAATTTGCAGCTCAAGAGATCCTAAAGCTGCTAAAGAAAAGAGTCATCCAAGCAGTCCTACCAGACTAGATAGGATCCAGATTCTACTCAAGACACTTTTTGGTGCCAAATAAAATGGTGGACTGGAGACCCATTTTGGACCTCAGTATTCTCAACAAATTCATCAAGCAGACAAAATTCTGGATGGTCACGGTTCAGTCTATTCTTCCCTTTTTGGAAAAAGATGATTGGATGTGCTCTATAGATCTTCAGGACACATATTACCACATAAAAATGGACAGGTGATCCAGAAGATTTCTCCACTTTTGGCTGGGAGTCAATCATTTCCAGTTTCAGTCATGCCCTTTGGCCTCTCTACAACCCCCAGAGTGTTCACCAAATGCATGGCAGTAGTAGCAGCTCACCTAAGACTGCAAGGATTCTGGGTGTTTCCATATCTGGAAGATTGGCTCCTCACTACCCCAACCAAGCATCTTCTATTAGCAGCACAACAATACACCCTACTTCAAGCAAAGAACCTGGGAATTTCCATAAAAAAAGAAAAGTCTCATCTAGCTCCTGCCCAGTCCCTGGAATTCATAGGGGCAATGCTAAATACATTATCCTGCAGAGTATCACTTCCCCTTCACAGGTTAGAAAGAATATTTCTTCAGATCTGAGCGATATTTCCCCGAGACAAGGTGCCCGTATGGGCAATCCTTCAACTCTTGGGGTCCATGGCCACAACGATAACAATTGTCCTACTGGCAAGACTACACATGAGGATATTTCAGTGGCTTCTCTTAACTCAATGGTCAATGCTAACCCATCCATTATTGTTCCAGATCCGCTTAACAGATTGCTGCAGGACACACTTACTTTGGTAGACGCAGACAGACATGACCCTATGGAGTCATCCCTTCTTGAACCCACAGCCCAAGGCCACAGTGACCACAGATGCCTCCCTGACCGGGTGAGGGGGCCATTTTCAGGGCTAGACAGTCCAAGGCACTTGGTCACCTGCAGAGGCCAATCTGCATATCAATGTACTGGAACTAAGGGTGGTGCTCTTAGCATTGCAAGCATTCCATGTGGCCCTTCCATCAAAGACTATTGTGATTCATAAATAAAGGAATACTTCAGGTTAGGCAGGAACTCGAGACCATTAGTTATAATGTAGAAAACTCCACTTTATTCACAAAAAATCACGCAATATAACAGGTTTTAGCGCTTTCATCTCTGACTGAGACTTCATCAGAAACAACGAACAAAGCAAAGAGGCCATTTAATATTGAATACAATTAACTTTTCAATGATGTCATCAATTTAATTAGTTAACTATATTTAAAGAAATATAAGCCTGGTTCCAATATTTAACAAACTACTTCACATAAATATGTATGAATATCAAAAAAAATCTCAAAATTGATAAAGTTAAAACATCTAAATATATGATAAATATTACTTTTAATAAATACTGAATATACTATAGTGTTAAAAACATTAAAAACAATATTTATAAAATAAATAAATAAAATTCTATTCAGCACCACAATGTATATAACTTCTATAATAAACTTTTATTCAATATTAAGTCTGTTGTGTATATTATATATACTGTATTGTTTGTTATTTATTGTTTTTGTATATTATAAATTATTATTGAAATGTTATATGTCATTAGCTCTTTCTACCAAAATAGGTACTAAAGAAACATGGTCATTTATACCAGGTGGAAACATGGATGCCAACCTATATTGCCAATAACTTTCTTTTTTCTTTAAGATATTTTTCCAATCTCCACCTCTTGGATCAATGTTTACCACTTCTAGAATGCTAAAGACAAATTTGTCAAAGTTGACACAGCCAATACTGTGTCTATACAAGGCATTTGTACTTTTTTAATTCTTTATATCATTTAAATGTTCGTATATTCTACGTTTTAATGCACGCTCGGTCTTACCCATTATTGTGATTCAGACCAACAACATGTCAGTAGTCTGGTACATCAACAAACAAGGGGGAACCAAATCCTATCTGTTCTGTCGGGAAGCCATGAGAATTTAGCAATGGGGGATAGCTTCCAACCACTTTCTGATAGCAACACACTTTCCCGGGGATTCCAGTGTGGCAGACAAACTGAGCAGGTGTATTCTCCTTCCTCACGAGTGGTCTCTCAATCCTTCAGTAACATCGAAGATTTACGATTGTTGGGACCAGCCTTTCTGCAACTTGTTTGCCTTGCCCATAAACCACAAATACAGCAGCTACTTTGCCCTAATCCTCCCACAGGGGGAACCCCCAAGGGATGTTCTCACACACAGTTGGCCCACGGGACTGCTTTATGCCTTCCCCCCATTCCACTGATACCACACTTCTTAAAGAAAGCCCTTTGGTTGAGAAGCAGAGTTATCCTTATTGCTCCCTTCTGGCTCCGACAAGTTTGGTTTCCCTTCCTTTGACCTCATCTAGTTTGCAAACCATGGATTCTGGATCCAACTCCGGAATTGCTATCACACTCCCAAGGGTTACTTCATCCAAACATTCACAGTCTCAAGCTCACAGCTTGGTTTCTCACCTTCCAATAATTGCCAGGCAGAAGAATCTCTCCTCTACCATATTTGACATTCTTCTGGCTTCACACAAACCATCCACCAGGAAACTGTATCATGAAAAGTAGAAAAGATTCTGTTTCTGGGCTGGTGACAACAGTGTAGATCCTTGTTCAGCCTCTGTCCTAGACATACTCCTTTATCTGTATCATGAAAAGTGGAAAAGATTCTGTTTCTGTGCTGGTGACAACAGTGTAGATCCTTGTTCAGCCTCTGTCCTAGACATACTCCTTTATCTGTATCGTGAAAAGTGGAAAAGATTCTGTTTCTGGGCTGGTGACAACAGTGTAGATCCTTGTTCAGCCTCTGTCCTAGACATACTCCTTTATCTGTCATACCTTCTGCAATCAGGAACGGCAGCCTCTTCAGGTTCACTTAGCTGCTATTTCTAATTTTCATGATGTCTTTGGGGATTCATCCCTGATTTCTCATCACCTCTGTAAAACACTTCTAAAAGGGGTTTCTCATATTAGACCTCCTATTAGAGGCCCCCTTGAACCTTGGAATCTTACACTAGACTATCTTTTGAACCTGCTGCCTCTTGTGATATTAAATTCCTATCCTGGAAAACTCTCTTTTTAGTAGCCATTACATCAGCAAGGATAATATCTGAACTTCAAGCATCAAAAGGCCTTACATGATCTTTCACAAAGATAGAGTATTGCTTCGGACCAATCCTTCCTTTCTGTCTAAAGTAGTTTCAGAATTTACAATGAATTAGACAATTGACTTGCCAGTTTTCTTCCCCAATTTTTCAAATAAAGGGGAATACTGCCTTCATTTACTGGATGTACATAGACAATTATGTTTTTACCTGGACAAGACAAAATCATTCAAGAAATCTGACCAACTTTTCATATCCTATGCTGAACCAAAACTAGGAAAGCCAGTTTCTAAAGTTACCTTATCAAAATGGCTAAAGGATTCTATATGTTTTGTCTATCATCATAACAAACTTCCTTACCAGATAAGATCAAAGCCCATTCAACCAGATCTATGGCAACTTTGGTAGCTTTTCTTTCTAGAGCTTCCATGGATGACATTTGTGCAACGGCAACTTGGGCCACTCCACATACCTTTATCACTCATTGCAAATTGGACTTGGTCTCCAGGGGGAGAGCTTCCTTTGGCTCAATGGTGCTCAGGAATATTCTTCCTTAGGGCTGCCCAAGACACAATGTAGCTAGGGACTGTGTCCCATCAGTAAGGAATGAATGAAGATTAACAACATTAGATAAAGAAGTTATGTCTTATCATAACGTTCCATCTATGTTGTTGATCTTCATTAATTCATTACTCCCCTCCCACTATCCCCCTCCAGTAGGCTCCTGGAGGTTTGGATGTGGTCCATTACCCTGGTTTAGGGTATTCTGAACAAGAAAAGCCTCCACCTTACATCCTTTGGGCATACTCAATATGAAGTATTAAGGAGAGAGGCACTATGGTTAATCTTAGCTTGAGGGTTTTTGCTGATGCAAGCTTGGTATGGCACCAACTTGGTTGTGAGGACAGAATGGATAACCCATCAGTAATGAATGAATGAAGATCAACAACATAGATGGAACATTATGGTAAGACATAACTTCTTTTTTCTTGGCATTTAGTTTTAGTCCATGGCTCTGACACCAGTTGTTTGTCTGTGTCAGCCCTTCCTGGAGAACATTTGTGTCAGTATGAGATTCAATGACAGCTCCTAATTTGCAATCATCTGCAGATTTAGTCAGCCAGCGACAACTCACATTGGCCTTGACTTCTGAGAAGTAAATGGCAAAAAAGAGCAGTCCAAAAACTGATCCATGATGGACTCCACTTGTGACTGGCATCTTTGTAGAGGTGGACTCCCCCAGTTTTAACTTCATGGTTCCCCTCTGTGAGCCAGTTGGCTATCCACCAAGTGACATATGGGTTTGTACCTAACCTCTTGAGTTTGGCAACAATGCCTGAGTGGGGTATTGTGTCAAATGCCTTGGCCAGGTCAAGGTATGCAGTGTGAATGATTTTGCCCTCATCTATTGCTTTGGTGACCTTCTCAAAGAAGTCCACCAGGTTGAGTAGGCATGATCTGCCCCTGATGAAACCAAAGTGGGTTGGGTACAGTGTTTGGAGGTTTACTATATCTCTATTGATTATTTCCATGATAATTCTTTCCATTGCATTACATATAGCCTTATGGGTCTATAGTTTCCAGGGTCTGTGGATGGCCCACCTTTATGCAGAGGGATGACTGTTGCCTTTCTCCATTCATCAGGCATGAAGCCTGTTTGGAGGCTACAGTTAAATAGTAATTTCAGTGGCCCTGATAGGTTTCATGCTATTTAGAAGATGTCCTGAGATATTGTCTGGGCCCATTGATGCAGTGCTCTTGGTCTTAGAGAAAGCATTAAAGACCTGTTTCCTAGTGATAGTAGGGGGAGTTATATTTGATTATACTTCCTGAGGAAAGGTTGAGGGGGAGAGATGGGTAAAGTTGAAGATGAATTTATCAGCCAGGAGGTTTACTATATCTTCTGGCTCAGTATAGGAGGCTCCATTTACAATGAGCTTTGCACACAATTGTATATTGCTTTTGAGGTTGCGGACATAGCTAAAGAATGCTTTGTGGCTGTCCTTGGCCTGAGAGGCCAAACTTACCTCAAATTTGGCTTTTGTATAGTTTATTTGTCCTCTGGGTGTTTGTTTAGTTTGATGAGAGTGCTTTTATCCTTCTGTGTGCTGCACCTCCTAATTTTTGCCATGATTTTCTTTCTCCTGTTATACAGCCTATTGATTTTTTGATTCCACCAGGGTGGCTTGTTTTTTGAGTTAGTTCTGTACTTCTTCTTGGTGGGTACAGCTGCCTCTATGCAACTATTAACATGCTTGTACAGGGTTTCTCTGAAGATTTCTGCATGAGCAGCAGTGTTCTCAAGGTTTATGGAGGCTTGAAATTTTGTCAGGTTCTCAACAGCATGAGGTTAGCCTTAGCATAGTTCCTGAATATTCCAGGTTTAGGTGGGAGTCCGGGTTTTATTTTTACTTCAAAGGAGACCATTCTGTGGTCTGACCTTACCAGGGAAGGCATTACAGTAGGGGGTGTCCAGCAGTCTCAGATCTAGTATAGTTGCACCCCTGGTTGGTGTATTGACTATCTGGTCCAGGGAATTTGTGTTTACAAAATCTAGGAATCTCTGAGTCTGTGCGTTTGGTGTCATATAGGATTTCCAGTTAATAGTGGGGTAATTAAAGTCACTCATGAATATGGTGTAGGGTTGGATGGTTAGTGTTTCTAATAAGTTTAAATACATGGTATGGGTTTCCTGGATCATAGAGGGGGACCTATATCTTGCAAGGAAGTGGTATTAGATTTTACCAATAGTGATTTGAACATGGAGCAACTCAAGTGCATTGTCCTGTTTGACCAGCCTTGAAGTATATTTATTTTTGATGTAAAAAGAGACACCTTTACCTTTAGTCCCTGACTGTGAAGTAGCTGGCCTAAATGTGTGGAAGGCATTATAACCTTGCACTGTTGGTGTGCTCTCGCATCTTTAAATCATGTCTCAGTGACCACAAAGACATCAGCATTCTTTTGGGTAAAGAGAGCTTTTAGGGAGTGGAGTTCTTTGTTTAGACTCCTAACATTGAGCAGTAATACCTTTAGATTTTATTCGTTTTGATTTGCTATGTCGGAAGTACTTTTAGTTTGGCATTGCCTAAAAAAGGCACTATGGGGGAAGACATTGTTTTAGCTACTATTCGAAAGCCTAGAGGGGAGAGGTGCAGACCATCCCTGGCAAAGCAGTGTGGCCTGTTGACCATCTCCTTCCATGCTGATAAATATTGCACCACCTTAGAATAACACCAGAAACAAAGCCAATTATTAAAGTCTATCATATTTTGTTCGTATTGTGGTATCATGATATTTGGAGAAGGTAAAATGCTGCTCACTGCTAGGCTTATATCATCCTGAGACACATGTTTCAAGAGCTCCATGATGTCTCTCTTCATATAGTCTAGGGAGGTATGTCTCAGGTCATTTACTCCCAAATGGACTATGACTGAGTCATATTGGTAATTGTGTTCCAATGACCTGAGTGCATGTGTGATGTGGTGAATCTTAGCCCTTGATAAGCAACTTATGGGGCTACCACCTGTCCCTCTTTGCGAGGGACAGTCCCACTTTGGACAGTTTTGTCCTGAGAAAAAAACTAAAAAATTGCAAATGTCCTGAGATTTTAAGACAAAATAAATTTCTTAAATTTTCTTTAATAGTTGCATAAAACAGTTAGTTTGTAACTGAAACACATATATATTATATGAAATAGTATAAGTAAAGCAAATTGTTCAAAAATAAGTATTTATTTTGGCAAAAAAGTGAAGTTCTTTCCTTTGCACTGGCCGTGGGTATGTTTTGTCCTGCAAAATCTCACATTTCTACAAAAAGTGTCCCACTTTGGGCATTTGAAAAGGTGGCAACCCTAGCAACTTACCATTACTTTCTCCTTACTCAGGGACATCAGTGTGTCTCACGATGGAGTCACCAATGACTAGAATGTTGGATTGTGTAGTGGGTTGCCTTATGTGCTTAGAGGTAGAGGCCCCAAGAGATGCAGCTCTATGTGTTGATGCGGGTGTTGTTTTGAAATCATACATTTGGGCTGCTGGGAGTATTTCTTATGTGTACTTTGTCTAGGAGGTCTTTGTGGTTTAGGAAGGTTACATGTAAGTGTCTTAGTATATGTGGGTCTATATGTCTGCTTTGAATTGTGCATGATAGGTGCAGCATGTATACTACTAACAACCGCATTGACATAGGAGTACTTTTATATGAGAGCTTTCCCTCCAGTGTCATTGTGTAAATGCATCTCTTACATACCATATCAGATTGTTTGATAATTAACTGGCTGTCAATAAACATGAGGCAATTTCTACATTGCCTCAGGATGCCCATATCCAACAAGATGGTAATGGAGGCAGTAGGAAAGTTCATATCCATGGCAATAGACCCTTTTTTATTGATTAAAAGACAGTTGGAGTGAGAATAGCAATCACTGTCAGGAGTATCAGGTTTGCAAATATGTAGACAGTACTTGTCACTTCAAACTAGTTGCCTGTGTGCAACTAGGTATTGAAGAAATTTCAATTATACTTTTACATGAAAAATGTCACTCAATGTGTCTGAGCACTGCCAAACACTTGAGGGGAAAATAATATGTAGACCCTAAAAATGTAAGGATGAAGTATTTAGGCAGATATTCTAAAGTTAGAAACAAATCAAGCAATACTTACTGAAAACAAGGAATTAGCTTGTCAAGGATGATGAAAACTGGACTGGTATTCCACAACAGGAGTTATTAATTGAAAGGGCACATTGTATGTATGCTCCAAACCTGGCTATGAGAAAGCAACCAGACATTTAATAATAAAGATCCAATCCTAACAGCAGAAGGAGTTGATTCTGACCAAACTGTGGCAATAGGACAAAGTATTAAAAGTGAGAGACAGCAGAGTGTTTGCAGAGAAGGATTACTCATTGTACACTAGGCAGAAGAGGAGTAAATTTATTCCACTATTCAGGGGATGTGGAGAATTCAAACTGCTGCACCCAGCTATCATTAAAATATTTCCCCTGGAAGGACAAAATCATTTTTTTTTTATGAAATACATGCTAAAGTGGAAATACAAAAGTTTGTCCAACAAAAATTGATTGGTGAAACAGAAGGATATTCTGCTTCTTGTTCTTCTAGTAATAAAGACCACAGAGTGACAGTATCAGTGAAACTAGGTGAAACGTTTCCATTGTTTCAATATAAAATGTTGGAGAGAAGGAAGGGATCATGCGTGTTGATTAGAAGAATCAACAGTATGCTGGAAATGAAGTAGAGGCAAGATATGGGAGATGGAGATGAACAGGAATAAAACCAGTGACTTGGAAATAGACACATGGGATTACAAAGCAATAATTATATTTGTGAAATATGACAGAACAAGAAAATCTGGAAATATTGGACTTTTTTGGACTTCCGGGGGACTCTAAAGAATTTGCCCTACGCCAGGTCATTAATGTTCAGAAAAATACTTATGGGAGGGGAAGAGGAAGGAAAAGGTTAACTGTAAGTAAAACATTTTTTACATAATAGTACTATTTTAGTATATTATTTTCTTTGTATGCTATAAAGTAAAATTTTCTCAGTTGTTTTTAAGAGTAATGGGAATACTATAGCAAACTGGTGCTCCTGTTTTTTCCCTCTTTATCCCTTCTCTCTTTCTTCTTGTTTAGTATTAAAAAATGTAGGGACTATAATATAAAACAAGTCTGGTTAAAAGAGCATGACAAAAGAAAAAAGTAATGTGCTTTTTCTCATTTTTGCATTGGGTAATGACTGGAGTAAGGCCCTTAGCTTAAACTGGTAACATGTTTTAAGAGAAAACAAGTAAATTACAAAGGATATTGAATATTATAAGGCTTTTTCTAGCAAATACATGTATGTTTAGTAGCCATTCTGTATCCGGTCCTCATGTCTCAATGGAGATAATCTAATAAAGAGAAATGGGCTAGAAAAAAGAGAAATTGTCTAGGAGATAATGTTCTCTGAAAGCATTCAGGTACATTCCCAGCTGGGAGAGCTATAAAGATAAGACAAAATAAGAAAACACTCAGTAGAAGCACAGGCTGCACCATGCATCCTAGCATGGATAACTTTTCTTTTAGGTTAACTCAGGTTTGTGAGTATGTCTGTCAGTTTGGTGCATTTCTTCCTATTAGGAGGGTAAAGCTTCAATATTTGAAGATGTACATAGCCTTCTGTGTTAGTATTAAATTAATAGGTTTTAGGGGAGTATTGTGTGTGTGTGTGTGTGTGTGTGTGTGTGTGTGTGTGTGTGTGTGTGTGTGTGTGTGTGTGTGTGTATATATATATATGTGTTTTGATGGCTTTCAATAAAACAAAACATTTTGTAAGATGTGACATTGGCTCAAATGGTATCAGAAAAAACAACCTGCCAAACAATGTATGCATATAACACAAAAGCTGGAACTAGACATTTAACAAAAAAGCTGTTATACATAAAATGTGGGAATAATAACTTTTTAATACAATTATGTTTTCTGTAATGTCTTTAAATGTCAATAGTCTCACAGATAAATATAAAAAAACAAAGAAACGTGAACTATATTAAACATGTGGAGTGCAAATCGCTTTGCTACAGGAGACACACGAAAGAACTGAACATGTGAATTTGATTAAGAAAGGTTTTCAGGATGGTTATTCAGCTAAATACATGGGAGAAAAGAAAAGAAGAGTACTTATATTAACTGCAAGAGGAGCTGCAATAGTGATAAAAAAGATAAAAAAGGTAATAATAGTATATTTGTAGTACTAATGGGCTACTGGCAAGGGAGGAGGATTACACTGGCATGTATTTATATTCCACATAAAACTGTTATAATGAAGCTAAAGAAAATTCTGGGCGAAATAATCATCTTCCTGCAAGGAATATTACTTATACTTGGGGAATGGAATTTGATTTGCAGAAGTTAAGATGTGTCTGGGGACCCAGAAGGGAAAGTATAACAAAGGATGGTAGACATTTGAAGAAATTTATGAAAATATTTGGCATCAAATATGTGAATTCAATACTAGGATTTTGGAGTGAATTTACATATTATTCCCCAAGATACAAAAACTGAGCCAGGCTAGACAGAGTTTACATTTCACAGGAACAAGTGCATTTAATTGAAGGTCTTGATATGCACCCAGTAACTGTTTCAGATCATGCACCAGTAATACCTAAATAAAAATACAGAGTAATGAAATAAAAATAAGACACTGGTACCGTCCCACCTATCTGTTGAAAACAGAAGAATTTAAGGAATGGATAGTGGAATTTATTCAGGAACTATTACAGAAGGCAGACATTTCTTTTGAAAATATAGTTAGGGAATGGGATAACATTTAAATGGAGCCTAAAAACAGAGTGGAAATAAAAGAAAGGGGGGATATGGTTAAGCAGTAACAAGAATTATTTAGAGGGACTGACAAATGTGAAAGTAATGCAGAATAGGGAGACTCTTACAGAACAAGAATAGGAGCAATGACAGAATGCTGAACAGAAAATAAGAGAGTACCTTGATAATATGCAGGAGTTTAGAAAGACTGCTGTTAAGCAACTTTTTTTGATAATAACTCTATAGCACACAAACTTTTCACACAATGACTCAGTCAAAAGAAAGTAGAAAGGGTTGTTGCCAAGCTTAGGGAGCCTATAACTAGGAAGGTAACAAGAGATCCTGTAGAGATATTAGAAATATTTCAGAAATTATATAAAAGTCTATAAAAAGCAGAGACATACGGAAAGGTACAAATGGAAATGTTTATTGAATAATTAAATATGCCGAGGTTAGAGGTGGATGAGGCTTAATTGCTAACAGTTAGGATAGGAGGAGATGAGATAAAAATGGTGATGTACAGGAAAGTCTCCAGGAATAGATGGTATTCCTGTGGAAGTTTGGAAGCTAGGAAGGGGAAAAACTGATAAAGACCTGGAAAGTTTTGTTTAACAGTATTTTAAGAGGAGAAGTACCAACATCCTGGAAGAAAGTGGTGGTAGCTGTAACACCTAAAGAGGGCAAAGATCCATCAGATCTATCTTCATGCAGGCCCATTTCAATACTAAACCATGATTATAAAGTATTAATGTCTGTAAGAGCTAAAAGAATGGCAAAAGTGATAGATGTGGATCAATGTGGTTTTGTAGATGGCAGGCAAACATTTGACAGCATTAACAGAACATTGATGATCCAGAGGGAAGCAGAATGTAAGAAAATATCACTGTTGTTGGTTGGTCTTGATGCAGAGAAACCATTTGACAGAGTAAGCTGGGCCTTTATGAGCAGGGCAATGGAAACATTTGCATCTCCTCATAAAATTATAAGGTTGATTAGGAGGATATATGAGTGATCAGATTTGAAATTTAAAGTGGGTGGGGTCCTGTCCGATAATTTCTTCTTGAGTAGAGAAAAAGGTAGGGGTGTCCTCTTTCCCCTTTGTTATTTGCATTATAGAACCATTGGCAAAGAAAATAAGGGAGTCAAAAAGTCAAGGATATAATTGGTATGGCAGTAATAAAAAGCTTGCTCTATTCAGATGATATTATTTTATTCCTGACAAAATCGGTAAAGGACATTACAGCGCTGTGGAACATTCGGAGACAGTTTTAAATCTATTTGGGATACAAAATTAATGAAGCTAAAACAAAGGCAATAGTGGTAAATTATGTACCCACACATGAATTGGTTCAGCAATATCCATATTTATGGGAACATGGTAAAATAATGTATTTAGGAGTATGGATTAAAAATGATTCCAGTGTGGCAGCTAAGGATATGTGGGAAGAGACTAAACAAAATATTATACAAATACTGAGAAATTGGAAGCTCTGTTATATGGATATGGATAGTAAGATGCAAGGAGTTAAAATGTTGTTAGTCACTTTAATCTTATACACAGGTCAGGCATATTTTTCACAACCACAGAGAATTTGTGGATAGCAATTAATAAAGAGCTGAAGGATTTTATCTGGGAGGGAAAGGTGGCAAGAGTCAAATAGGATAAACTGATTCTTCTAATAGAACAAGGCGGATTGGGATTACCCAATTTGAAGGGGTATTTCAGAGCTACACAGTTAATGCTCCTATACATGGCACAAGCAGAAACCTATAATTCAAAGTGGAAAGGAATGATGATGAAACAGGGGAAAGCTCAAGAAACAAGGAGAGACTGGTATTTTGGATGCAGACCTTTAAGGAGAATAACAATAATCATGCAAAATATTATATTCATAAAGTAGCTGAAAGTATACTAAGAATTAAGCCAACACAGGAATGGAGGAAGGAGATTCTGCCAATAGGGATGACTGCAATTAGGGATATAAGCTGCTGTTAAAAAAGAAATATTTAGTACAGTATATAAAATATTGCATGATAACTTTAAGAAGCAATCACAGGAGGTTAGAAATGATTGGGAAGACAGATTTTTAATCAATTCACAAAGAAACAATGGGTATATATATATATATATATATATATATATATATATATATATATATATATATATATATGTCTCACAAATATGCAACAAAATCTAGAATATTTTGGATTTTTTGGATTTTTGATTGGAAATGTTTACAGATATTTTTATACCCCAAGTAGACTCCATAGAATTTTTTCTCAGGTAGACAGCAAATGTTGGAGGTGTGATGGCAAAGAAAGGGTAATTGGGAACATATATTCTGGGACTGTAATGAGTTGGTAGACTTTAAAGATTCCCTGCAGACTACTCTGTTGGAGATACTGGGTGAACAAATGGTTGTAACTAGGGAAATAATTTTTCTGAGGTATGATACAGAATCGGAATTATCTAGACATAGTAAGGTCTTGCTGAGTCTAATAATGGTGGCTGCCAAAAAAGCATTTATTAGAAAATGGAAATCAAATTCTAAACCAACTGTACTAGAAGTAGTGAATATAGTAACAGAGATAAAACAACTGGTATTGGGATCTTTAAAAAAGAGTAGGGGCAAATTGCATAGGAAAAATTGTGGGAACAATACATACAGTGGTGGAGTGAATTTTAAAAGAAGGCAGGACTTGAATGAGCAATGTAATGTTTGACTGATAGTGATTGGGTAGATTATAAGTGATCTATAATGTTCACAACTAGGATTATGTCAATATGCTTTTTGATGCAAAATGCTTGAAGCTGGAATTATTTCAATATGGTTTATTTTTATTTATATAAATATATGATAAAAAAGGTTTAAATTTAACACAGTACAGCCAGCTCTGTTGGCATAGAGAGATAAAGACTTGACTATAATTGAGGCAACCCAAGTCTGATTAATAGCTCAGGCACATGCTAAAGCTGGTATGAGGGAACTGAAATGTCCTGGTAGAGCCTCCTTGCTTCTTCCAGGGTAGAGGGTTCAGAAGTGTTTTGGGAACATGGGTGATGGGGATGCCATTACTGTGTCATTACTGAATGCTGCTCAGTAGATTGATGGGCATTTGAGTGATACACCACAACAGAGGTAGGGGTATTTTTCTTTGTAATGTCACTGCATGCCCCTTTTTGAGATATTAGCTCAAAATTTCAGTGGAAAGTAGGTTTAAGGAGAAAAAGCTCACTAAAAACTGCTGTATGGTAGCTCCTCACCTGGCCTGTCTCACTTAGTGGTGAGTGGTATCTTAAACCCATAAGAACATGAGAATGAGTCTGGGGAACCCCCTGTGTAATGGCTGTACTGGAAGGGAGAACCTCACACTGTTTAGACTAGAGGTTATCACTAGGCATTTGAAGCCCCCAAGGAAGGGCAAATTAAAAGATTGCATTGGAGGAATCCTGAAGTCAGTAGTGGCATTGTGCAAAAACAAATAAAAAAAGTAAAATTTAGATTGCAGAAGCCAGCTGTGGAGGCATATAGTTGACCCTAGATCAATTAGTCACTCAGGTGTTTGATGGAGCTGTTGGGGGAGGACAGGCTTGCCCATCCTGGGAGGGAGAGGATGGTCTGGTTCTTTCCCATTCCACAGTCCCTAGGAGATGCAACAGTACTGCAAGTGCTGGTCCCAGGGACAGGTGTTCAGCCACCAAGTCACTTCAGGGGTAGATTGTGAATGCACTGCAGAATACACCCACAATGGACAGAACATTGTGGTCTTGCTTCCCTCTGCCCAGGAGAGGTTTTAGGCCTAAATTAATATGCCCTCATTACCAGGATTCTGGCAAGAGCACAAACTATATTGAGGCTACCTATATGACAACCTCCCCTTGCCAGCTCCTGCCCTCACTAGGGAATACACAAGAAGGGGGGAAACAAATGGCCATAGTGATAATCAATGGATACGATTGGAAAATACAGAAAAAAAATAGATGGTAGATTTTAAGCTGTCTACATAATTTATAAATTAAAGTAACTAGTTATGAGTAAGCATGGTGCAACCAGAGGAGACCGACATTATTTCCCCATACTCTTTTCCTACATTTTATGACTAAAACTATTTCTGTTAACATTCTCTGTACTTGTGGTTGCCCTTGAGAACCAATACCTCTCCCTCTCCAGAATTTTTTTTTTATGAATCCAACAAACATTTGCGGTGTTAAGTAATCAGAACTCCTTTTCAAAAGCATTTTTATTTTTATGTAATTTAGCTTGATTTTTCAAAGGTTTCTAAATTTGTTAAATAGCTGTTATATATTTTTAATTTATTGCACGCAATTAGTGACTGTAGGCATGTTATTCCTTTGACAAACTGGTATTTGTAGCCCTCAGTATTTTATGTTGTAGATACAGTTTCAGAATTTATGTTGTTTGTTATATTTTCTGTGTAGTTAGCCTTGTTTTACTGGCTTTTGCATCTTAATTTGTCATTCCTGTGTTTCCTACATTTTGCTTTGAGCTGCCAGACTCTGCTATAGTACCTACATTTTTTGTAGGCAAAATATAAAATACAAGTAACTGGGTACTGAATCCAGGTACTCTGTAGAAATCTCTAGCATAAACAACCTTTCCTGGATAATTAACAGCTTAGGTTACAATGAAGAAAAACTTCTTTATTGTAGCTTCTAGTTGTCATGTGTGTTCCAGTTTCAGTATAAACACTTTCCAACAAACCCAGTATCCCTACCAGCTTCATGGTTCTACTGACAGATGGTAAAGTAATACACACAGTTCAGACAGTCATGAGCTGCAGAATTTGAGAAACCTCACAGTTTTTTGTTGGCATCGGTACTTGATGAAGCTATAGATTTTCTTATAGTCACGAGAACACCAAGGTTAATGCAGATATCATATGAACTGTCTGTTCTGATCTACCAGTAACAGCAAGCTGGCAGATGAATATGAACTCTGCCTCTCTAAATGCTTTCATCCAGGGCACTGTTTATTTCTCCATGAAAGACTAACTGATTTTTTATTTTATCTCACTTGTATTATTTTCATGAGTTCAAAGGGCCTTTTGCCAAATGAATTTAGCCATATCATGTGAAAAACGTGATACTTACTGCAGTAATTCAGAAGTCATCATTTCTCCACCTTCTTTAAGAAAGTGTAACATTATATCACATCCTCCCTTTTTTTGTCTCAGAAAATATCCTTAAAGTCGATGAAGCTGTATGAATCCTGGTATATTAGTATAACTGTGAGCAAACTGAATCTCTTACTGCACTAAATAACATTTCTGTCACACAATTCATTTTGCAAAGACTACAAAGTGTCTGTCTGATAAGCACATTGCTCTATCTGTATATCTGTTTCTTTCTGTCAGTCTGTCTTTGTTAGTTCATTTA
Source organism: Protopterus annectens (assembly GCF_019279795.1). Classification (NCBI taxonomy): domain Eukaryota; kingdom Metazoa; phylum Chordata; order Ceratodontiformes; family Protopteridae; genus Protopterus; species Protopterus annectens. The sequence goes on along the minus strand of NC_056728.1, from coordinate 54,997,243 downwards.
TTTGTATAACCAGTGAATCCCCACTACATCAGTTTTAGGGTACAGTAGGTAAACATGTGAAGGCAAAAACACATGCATCATTCACATGGTACTTTTAATGTCGATAATTAACAGGGTACACATACATAGGGATAGGCTGAATAAGAGTCCATGAGATTTTCTGAATTTGTCCACCACAGCAGGAGTCCCTGTCAGACTTTGGAAAGCTCTCTGGATTGTGTCATTAATTGTTACTTTATTCTGCTGTAGAACTCTTATAGTCTGCTGTATTATAGTGCCTGAATACAAGCTGCGATCAGGCTTAATATTTTAAGGGCAGTAGCTGTGGTGGAAGTTGGACTGTTTAATATATCTAGAGCTGCTTTCATAATCATGGTAACTCATTCTGGAGGTAGCCTTGCCCACTGGTTTGCTGTATCTAACTGGCAGAGATGAAAGTCAGTGACTGTGAAGATTCCAGTTGTGATTTTGCTAGTCTGACCATGATCACTAAAGAGAATCATAGCTGGAGCAAATACTGCCTTGCCATGATAAGTCTTTCTTTAGTAGGTACTGCAATGAACCAGTCATCTAAGTAGGGAAATATTTTTACCCCTAGCAAGTGCATGTGACCTGCCAGTGCAGCCTATGCACTTAGTAAACATCCAAGGGGCTGTGATGAGTGCTAATTGCTTGGCTCTGAATTGGTAGTGATTGGCTTCCACTTGAAAGTACAGTGATCTCCTGACTAGCTTAACTATTGTTATGTGTAAGTAAGCATTCTGAAGGTCCAAAAAGTACATCCAGTCTCTAGCCTGGAAGCTCAGCAGGGTGGACTGCATTGTGACTACATGGAAAGGCCAATTTTTCACATGAAAGGCCAGTTTTTCACATACCGATACAAATGACTGAAATCCAGAATCAGTCTGAGGTCTTTTTTTTTTTGGCACCAAGAAAAATCAAGAGTAAAACCTAGACTATCTCTGGAATAGTAGGGCATCTTAAATAGTTTGTAAATGTTTCTTTTCAACAGGAGATTGTTCATCTCCTTTTGGACTGCCCTCCTCTGAAAAGGTGGCAGTAAGGGTGGATAGCACAGCAGGTGCTTGGCTTTCTATAAACTGTTTTAAGCTAATCACACTTTAAAAAAGCTGTTTTACTGTTGTTTGCTGTATTTCTGCTGCATCGTACTGTTAATTCATTTTTACTGTGTGTGCACATGTTTTATCTGTTTAAAACTTAAAATTTAAACTGAATTTATTGCTGTAGGTGCCACACTCAAGTGCAACAGCCTTTTTCTGTGCATTACTACTGTTTTAAGTTGCTTTTTTCTGCCTAATTTAAAAAAAAAATGTTATCTGTACTGCTCATTTTCCGACACTTTCCTATACTAGATTAGTCCGGATCCTAGATCTGCTGGTTTCAGGACTTTAGTTTGTGTTTCTGAATGGTCCAGACCTTGTTGTGATAGTGGGAGGTCTTTCTGCTTATCAGTGAGAGTGGTAAGCATCAGAGCAACCTATCTGTCACAAGAGGAGTGGTCTCCAGCTCTGAAATTGACCTTAATGGCCATTTTGGGCTAATTCTTATCCCTTTTAAGTTTCTAAATTAAAAGCCTGTGTTTGCATAGGTTTGCACTTGGTTTAGCTTGGCAGATCCTGTTTGGGCGTCCTGCAGTCTACTTCAGCACTAGAAACGAGAAGGAGAAACTTTTTTGCTGATCTAAGTACCTTTTTGGCTTTCTATAAACTGTTTTAAGATAATCGCACTTAAAAAAAGATGTTTTACTGTCATTTGCTGTATTTCTGCTGCATTGTACTTTTAATTCTTTAATACTGTGTGTGCACTTGTTTTATCTGTTTAAAACTTAAAATTTAAACTGAATTTATTACTGTAGGCATCACACTCAAGTGTGACAGCCTTTTCTGTGCATTACTACTGTTTTAAGTTGCCTTTTTCTCCCTAATTAAAAAAAAATACTACCTGTCCTGCTTTTTCCCGACCTTTCTTATACCAGAATAGTCCAGATCTCAAATCTGCTGGTTTCAGGACTTTAGTTTGTGCTTCTGAGTGGTCCAGACCTTGTTTTGCTAATGGGAGGTCTTTCTGCTTATCAGTGAGAGCGGTAAGCATTAGAGCAGCCTATCTGTCGCAAGAGGAGTGGTCTTCAGCTCTGAAATTTACCTTATTGGCCGTTTTGGGCTAATTCCTATCCTTTTCAAGTTTCTGAATTAAAAACCCGTGTTTGCACAGGTTTGCACTTGTTTTCACGTGGCAGATCCTGTTTGCGCATCCAACATACTACTAAAGCACCAGAAACGAGAAGGAGAAACTTTTTTCCTGATCTAAGTACTTTTTTGGCTTTCTATAAACTGTTTTAAGCTAATCACACTTTAAAAAAGCCATTTTACTTTCATTTGCTGTATTTCTGCTGCATTGTACTATTAATTCATTTTTACTGTGTGTGCACTTATTTTATCAGTTTAAAACTTAAAATTTAAACTGAATTTATTACTGTAGGCATTGCACTCAAGTGCGACAGCCTTTTCTGTGTGTTACTACTATTTTAAGTTGCTTTTTTCTGCTTAATTTAAAAAAAAAAAAAACTATTTGTACTGCTCGATTCCCGCCTTTTCCTATACTAGAATAGTCCGTATCACAGATCTGCTGGTTTCAGGACTTTAGTTTGTGTTTCTGAGTGGTCCAGACCTTGTTTGGCTAGTGGGATGTCTTTCTGCATATTGTAAGCATTAGAGCAGCCTATCTTTCGCAAGAGGAGTGGTGTCCAGCTATGAAATTTACCTTATTGTCCATTTTGGGCTAATTCCTATCCCTTTCATGTTTCTGAGTAAAACAACCCGTGTTTGCACAGGTTTGTGCTTCTTTTAGCTCGGCAGATCCTGTTTGGGCATCCTGCAGACTACTACAGTGCCAGAAATGAGAAGGAGAGACTTTTTTGCTGATCTAGGTATCTTTTTGGCTTTCTATAAACTGTTTTGAGCTAATCGCACTTTAAAAAAGAGTTTTACTGTAATTTGCTGTATTTCTGCAGCATTGTACTGTTAATTAATTTTTACTGTGTGTGCACTTGTTTTATCTGTTTAAAACTTAAAATTTTAACTGAATTTATTACTGTAGGCATTACACTCATGTGCGACAGCCTTTTCTGTGCATTACTACTGTTTTAAGATGCTTTTTTCTGCCTAATTTCAAAAAAACAAAAAATACTAACTATGACGACATGGTTTAGAAGCCACAATGCTTTGCCAGAGATGGGCTGCACCTGTCGCTCCCGGGATTCCAGTTACTGACTAAGGCTCTTGCCACCCCTATAGTGCCTTTTTTAGGCAAGGTTCAAATAACAAAACCACCACCGTAACTGATACAGGCAAGCAAACACTGAAGGTAATGTTACTCAATGCTAGAAGTCTAAACCTCAAAATGCACTCACTCGAGGCACTCCTCAAAATGGAGAATATCGATATCTGTGCAGTGACTGAAACCTGGTTCAAGGCTCCAGAGAGCACCCCTGCATTACCAGGATATAACTCGTACCATACCTTTCAGCCACCAAACCAGGACCGGAACATCGAGGGAGGAGGGTGTCCATATTCATTAAGAATAACCAGACCTCCAGGCTAGTTGCCCAACATAATGCATCAGAAATTATCCAACTGCAACTAACTCTGGTCAAAACTGCAATCCATATTGTAGCTTGCTACAGATCCCCCACCATGCCCCAGCATTCCCACTTCTCTTTTTTTGATATACTAGAGAATATTAGGATCCAACCAACCACCCTAATAATGGGCGATTTCAATTACCCCACCATTAACTGGGAAAACTACTCTTGTACCAACTCCTTTGCTCAAAGCTTCCTGGAATTCATAAACTCCAATGCTCTGGATCAACTTATCCACACCCCTACCAGGGGCAATAATATCCTAGACCAAGTAATTACCAACATGAGTGACCGGTGCTCCACACCTGAAGTCAACTCCTCTTTGGTCAGATCCAACCATAAACTAATCACCATAGATATCCGCATCCCGCCCCCACCTCCCAATAAGGAAACCACTGTGAAAAATTTCTCCAAAGCCAACTTCTTGCTTCTTAAGACAGAAGTGGCCAACTTAATGACACCCATGCAGATGGACAATACAGTTACTACTGCCGAATCTTATACAAACGCACTCTATAAGTACCTACACAAATGCATGCATTGTGCTATCCCTAATAAAACAAAGACACAGTCCTCCAAAAAAAGGAAGTCAATTTGGTGGTCCCCTGGTATAAATAAACTCTGCACTAGAAGGAAGAAACTGTTGCAAAAGAGAGTAAAATCCCATGAGTGGAGGAGCTCCCTGGTCAGCCTCAGCAAGTACCTAAGATCCCTCCTAAAATCCTCCAAAGCCAGCTATGAAAACAAGATTACCACTGACTCTAAGGACAACCACAAAGCATTCTATAGCTAGGTCAAAAATCTCAATGGCAACATCCAGATCTGCTCTGAGTTACAGCACAATGGCACAAAAATTACAGAACCAACTGATATCGCCAACATCCTGGCTGATAGGTTGAATGCTAACTTTACCCCCCACACCCTAAAGGGCCCATATCCATACGGGAAGAATACAGTGCCCCTGCAATCACAACTGAACAAGTAAAAACTGCACTCTCCAAAGCCAAGAACACAGGATCCATGGGATCGGACAACATCCCTGGCTGTGTTCTACACAAACTTCAAAATGAACTAGCCCCCCAACTAAGCACCATGTTAAATCATAGCCTCATGACAGGCTTTGTACCCACTGAATGGTGCACAGCAACAGTTGTACCATTCCACAAAAGGGGAGCCACCACAGAATCATAGATAAACTCACCAAATTGGGTAGAAATCCATACATCACAAGATGGGTTGCCAACTGGCTCACTGACAGAATCCACACTGTACAAATTGCAGACTTCAGATCTGACTTCAAGCCTATGACAAGTGGAATACCACAGGGTTCATTTTTGGGTCCTTTCCTGTTTAGGATCTACTTCTCTGAAGTATGGACTAACACAGAGGGTTTATCTTCATATCATCAATCACATATGATCGACTGGCCACATCGTCGACCCATTTCCGCGAAACCAGAACTGCAAAACTTTTAAATTGTGGAATGTGTCAAATTTTGACATTTCTGGCTGTGCCACACCTCCACACCAGTGCTACCATGGGTCAAAAAGAAGGGGGCGAGATTTTGTCTTTTGGATATGTGGAAATCGACGTTTGGGACGTTTGCATTTCTGTATTCATGAATGCAGGGTCGACCATATTGAGATCGGCGTTATGAAGGTAAACCAACACAGAGAGCCTCTTGCTGATGAAGTTCACAGATGACTGCAAATTGGGTGATTTAGTCGAGTCCCCAAATGACGTGGACATCCTACAAAAGGGCTTCACTGAGACTGATGCCTCATTTCAAAGCCATGGCCTCAAGCTCAATGCCAAAATTGCATTGTCATCCCCTATGGTAAAAACTCTGTACCCATGAACTACCACATAGGTGGTAGTCCACGTAATGCCGAAGGTGTGATAAGAGACCTGGGGACTCAAGTGGACAGTAGCCTCTCCTCTGATAATCACATCACCACAGTAGTCAGGAAATCCTTCTATGTGGCACACCTCATCACAAAAGGGTTCTCATCCAGGAAAATAGAGGTCACTGTCCCCCTCTACTCAGCTCTCATCAGAACCATTATAGAGTACAACCCCCCTTTTGGACAGTACCTCACAAGACATCTGCAACAGCTGGAAAGGCCACAAAAATACCTCACAAAGAGGATTATGGGAGTCAAACAGATGCCCTACACCGACTGCCTCAAAAAACTCCAGCTTCACTCCATAGTATATTGCCTACTCTGAGGTGGTCTCTGCCTAACATACAAAGCTATGTCAAACCCAGAGCTGTTGGACATGTTACAGCTAAAGAAATCCCAATCCCTCAGAGCCTCTTTCAAGAAAAATCTTGATGAGTGGATGGATAATAGGAAATTCACCCCAGGAATCACTTCTGTGGCCCTGCTCGACAGGGGCACAGGTAAATAGCATCCTTGGGTGGCAAAAGCCAGGGAACCTTGTTGGCTAGGCTTACATATGCCCTTGAGCTGATAGCCTAGTACCTACCTATGAACCTATGAAACTTTACAAACTGTATAGCATAATCTCTGAATACATCTTTCTTGATCCATTTGTTCTGCATGATGGCCAGCCACATGGAAGGATGCAGTGACAGATGTCCCCCAAATGTCTCTAGAGTGGGATAATTGGGCATTCATAGCTCATACTAATGGAACCCTTGATGTGGCCCACTGAAGTTCTACTGGTATGGACTACCTCTGTCTCTTGGGTGTAGGTTAGTAGAGAAATACTTTTTCCACAGGCTTTTCTGTCATACTGCTGCTTATACTGGGACTACTGGGATTTCCAAAGACAGATATTTTTGGCAACTTTTCTGTTTTTCTTCCAAAAGCATCTCTCAGGGACTGAACATTTTAGCCTGCAGTAGTCAGTATCTTTCTCGCCTGCTCACATTACAGTAGTTCTCTTTGACCATCTGCATAAGCAGAGATTCTGTCAAATGGACCATTGATGAAAGCAGCTTTAATGTGCTCCACAACATCTGTCAGGCATAGCCAGGCCTAATGATGCCCTGTGATTTCTAAACCAGCTAATCCTGTTGATTCCTCTGCTGCATTATGTAGTAGGCACATGGACAGTGAAGAAATATAATTAATTGTTGCCATCTGGGTCTCCAGCTGTTTCATCAGGTCAGCCATGGGAAACTGCTTCAGAGTTTCCATAGCTGCATAAGCTAGGTTCCTATGAGACATTATTATAGGTGCCATGTAATTCATCATTTGAATGGAAAATGTACTGGATGCATTAAACTTGCTTTTCGAGACTGTCTATTATCTGGGAAGCTCTTTTAGGAGAATTGTCACTCTGTTTGTTTATGTTTGTTAGCTGCTGAGACTACTATGAAATCAGCAAGATGCCCTTTGCTTTGGTGCTGCCTGTCTTTGGGGATCAACAGCACTTTACCTGGATTCCTTAGGATGGGCTGCACTAAGACTGACTCTTTCCATGCCTTGGTGCAAACCATGTCTATTAACTTGTCTGGAGGTGGCAGCACCCAGAATTCCAGGCCTCTTGTAAGATCTCTTCCTCCAGAAAGGTGGGTCAGCAGGCCATGATCTCCTCGGTCTCATTTTTCATCTCCCGCTGGTTCTGAAACCATTAGAGTCAAACTAGTCCTTTCGAAGGAACAGTAAAGACAGTGGCTTAGGACTCTTCTCATATCGCCCTAGATACAGAGGGAGCAGATAGGACACCAAATTGAAGTTGAGCTTTGATGAAATCTGACATCATCTTGCCCCACTCCAGTTGTGTGAGGCTCTGGCATGACCCAGAGGAACAAAAGAAAGATGCTGGGTGTTAAGGAAGTAATTGGAACAGATCCTGCTCTGAGAAGAAGCTCCCCACTCTCCTGTTTAGAGTGGAGTCCATGGTGCCTTACAACTCCTGCCAGAGTGGAGAAGCAGAGTCACCAAGGCATATGGTCCAGGTAGAGGTGAGGAAGTAACCGCTAGTCTTTTTTTGGGGGGGGGGCTGTCTTTCCTTGTCTTTATCTTTGGAGTGATTCTAGTCCAGAAGATTTCCAGGAGTTAAAATGTTTACATAATTTACAGTTTGAGTCCAGATGCCCTACCCCAAGACGCACAATGCACATCTCATGTAGGAGATGGAGAGGGATTTAGTGGCTGATCACTACCAAACACTGTCATAAAAATGTCAATAGAACAGCTATATAATACCACTATACATAAAACCTCATAGTTTCATGAGTAAGTACTAGGATAGCTGCCTGTGTAGGCCATTTTTAGCCTAGGCAGTTTTCTTTGGTGAGGATCAAACCTTGTACCTCTTGTTTATGAGGTAAAAACCTTAATCATCATGGTAACCCACAAACAGAACAGCTGCTATTAAGCTAGAATGAAAGACATTTTTTTTTTACACAGAGGATGTGGAGGGTATGAGAGGGGGAAAAGTGGGTTAGAAAATTTTCGAAGAGTTACAAAAAAGGCTCTAGCTGATATGTAAGTTATAACTGATAGCAATAACCAGAAAAATGCACTTAGCTTTCCGCAAATAGTTGAGAGAAATGTCTCAATAACATGCAAAGAGTCACTAAAGCCTCAGTAGGCAACAAGATAAGGAAATACAGAAGAGAGCAGGACATTATGGGACAGGAGAGTTGCTCAAACTAACAAGAGTTTGTTGTTGCAAAGGAATTAGAGGCACCTTCAGTGACCAGCCAGTCAATTTCAGTTTCTGTACAGTACCAGAGTAACTGCCAACTAATTCGCCAAAGTCAATGGAATCTTGATAATTTAGTTTCACTAATAAGGCATACCTGCAGCTTACCCCTGATAACATCACATGATCCCTCTTGACTTTAACTGGACTCTTAAGCTTTGGCAGTGTTGGTTTGTTTGAGGGCTAATACTTTTTCTGATATGTCAGACATCTGCAGTTTCTTGAATCCTTTCTTTTATTTTTTTCTGAAGCAAAACAAGGTATCATTTTATGACTGTGCTACTGTACTCACTTTGGAGGCTGCTGTGGAATTTGACCTGGTAGCTTTGAAAATTTCTAATGCCTTTGAATGAGCATTTATATTCATTGATCAATTTACTTAACTGGTTTCCATTCAGTTCATTTTCTGCAATATAATTCAGAATCTGTACCTCATCTAATGTTTTGGCACTTGAGAATGTCTGGTTCATCATAAATAACATGCTGAAAGTTTTTTCACATTTATATTTCACTGTGTCATCTGACGTGAAATTACCTTTTGAATTAATAGGTTTAGCTGACCTATATGTATGTACCTTTGTGTCAGACTTCTTTAACTTAAGCTTGGGCTTTTTCTTATGTATTAAGTCTATGTTATGTTTTTAAAACCCCAGTGTCAATTAACATATTTTTCTTTCTTTTCTCTATATTCTTCCTTTGATTTCTGGCAATTTTATAGTATTTTCTTTTTTTAAGCTATACATTTCTGTAACATTTTCACTGCTGTTGCCATCAATATCTGCTCTGTTATTGCTCTCATGTGGCATAATTTTTACATATGCCATTCTGCTTTGCCTTATTGGCTCATTTTGTCTTTCTGCCTTTAATTTTATGTTATGGCTTATTAACTGCATTTTTTCTGCATAATTGGGCAAATATTTCTATTTCCTGCATTTTATACACAGTTTTCCAAGGCTGAATGTTGTTGCTTAGCAGGATGTTGACAGTTATAGAACCGGGACACTGCTTTCAAAGCCCTTCTCTTTTCTGGGGAATGTAGGTGTGAAGGCTACCAACCTAGCTAGATAGAATTTTGTAGATAATTCTCTCATGTGTAAATATTAATGTAAGCCACATGCCTGTTCTCTTAAATGTAAAAAAACTATGGTAAATGTTGAACTTCAAAAAAGTAACCACATTGCACTCTACTGGAGGAAAGCTGATAAGTCAAGCATTGTATAATTGTTTGATCTCAAAACTCGGAGCTGAGATGTCTGAATGAAGGAATTCTTCCTATTGTTTTGAGACCAGAGTTAATGGCTAGAATTTACATGTATAATGTTTTTTATTGCTGTGGCTTCCTGACCAGCTACAAGATTAAAAGGGCTGCTAAACTCTGAGTTTCTGTTAGCCTGGGAAATAGAGAATAATGATGTCATCTGAAATGAGTCCGTGATACTGTGTTATCAATTTAAGAAAAGAGAAAGTGAGAAAATCAGAGCATTTTGTATTTATTTTCAGAACTGACAAAATCACCAGCACTGCCTTGCTCTATATGTAAGTTTATTTTAAAACTGTGTTTGCTCTTAGATATAGCTAGGAAATAGTAAGTCTAGTATAACTGTTTTCTGTTTTGATGTCAGAACTTTTCTACTGTATTATTTTAAGCATTTCTTTGTGATCCCTGAACTCTTGACTATCACTGTGTAGTATGAAGTATTGTCTTGTGTTCTTATTATTTACTATTAAATATTTTTAAACCTTTCAACTGTGGCTGTTTTACGTACAGATAATTTAAGCTCTAGAGTACATTGCATGCATATAGTGATACTATAAAAGCCACTCCAAATAAGCCTTGCTGTTCGTCACACTTACCATTTGGATAATAATATTGCACAGTAATAATTGGACACCCTTTGATAAGGGTCTTATTAGTAGTTGATATTAGTGGTTGGTGGCAAGTGGTACTATTGTGTAGTCTCAGCAGAAGGGGCATAGCTGGAGAACCTCTGCCAGCCTTCCCCAGGAGTGTCTGTGTGCTTGTACATAACTCATATCTCAAAGTGTGTGTGTGTGTGTGTGTGTGTGTGTGTGTGTGTGTGTGTGTGTGTGTGTGTGTGTGTGTGTGTGTGTGTGTGTGTGTGTGTCAGCTACTTGGGCAGGGACATGAAGCACTGTTTGGACAGAGAGGGTGCTGGAGGTTTTAGCTTGACCACTAGGCTGAAGTCTGGACTCTATAGCTGTGCCAGTGGGCAGTCTTATTTGGGATCTGGAGAGAAAGGGAGAAACCAGCCCCAGACAGACTGTGATCTCTGTGTGCTCTTAAGGGAAATTGTACCTCACTGTTTGTGTATTTGTTATCCTTCCCAATGTGCACGTCCCTCACTGGTCTTAGTGGTGAGGACTGAGGCTACTTGATTGCTGGTCCAGTACACGGGCATCACATATTGTTTGGCAGTAGTGGGACATCCACACCACATGTTAATCGATTGGCAGTTGGCTTGTAGTGGTGTGGATAGTGAATTCCTGTAGCTTTTGAACAGTGATCACTGAAGGTGTTTTTGTACTCTAAATCACCCACTCAGTGAATATTCAGAGTTCAGATCACAATTGTTTTATTTCTTTTGTTAGCTTAGTTAGTCAGGGAGAGCAGGCAAGCATGTCAGCAGAGGGGTATGTCAAGCTGACAAGGAGCCATTTGACTGAGATGTGCCAGGCTAAAGGACTGGTGCAGGGAAACCTGACTAAGGCAGACATGATTGCAGCTTTGGTCACAGCTGCATCAGAAAACAGCAACTAGGAAGACAATCAAACTGGCCGTGGAGATGTACAACACTCAGGGAATGGACAGCTCAACCTTTGTGCAGAGGACTTAAAAATCCATCTGGATGTAAAGAGACTTGAGTTGGAGGCCAGGCATTTGGAAATGAAAGCTGTGGAAAAGGAGTGGCAGAGGCAGCACAAAAAGGAGATGCTGACTCTTTGCCAGAGTCATGGAGGTAATGGGGATGGGAGTAACTGGACCCCAGAAGCACAAAAGGTCAGTAAATTTCTTCCTCAGTTTACAGAGGAGGATAATTTTGTTAGTTTTGTTCATATGTTTGAGAGGGTATGTAAACAGTGTGATGTTGACCAAAGGCTCTGTGTACGGTTCCTGACCCCCCCTTACTCCATGGTAAAGCTGTAACTATTTTGTCCAAAATGTCTGATGTTGACTGTTTTAATTATAATGCTGTTAAGAATTGTCTGTTAAAATTTTTTAAGCTAACACCTGAAACTTATAGGAAAAAGTTTTGTGAGCATAGACGCAAGGCAGATGAAAATGTGTGTGAATATGTTGCTGAACTGAGCACTTATTTTCATGGGTAGGTGTGTGGATGTCAGGTCTCCACTTTTGAAGGACTGGCAGACCTTTTGGTGATGGAACAAGCCCTTAGCATTTTGCCTGAGGACATGAGGATGTGGTTAGCTAATAGACAATGTGCTACTTAAGATGAATTGGGTAAGAAGGGGGACCTATACCTAGCAAGCAGGGCATCCCTGCACAGGAAAGAGACCGCAAGTACTGCTCATGGATCTAAAGGAACCCATGGTGGACAGCCCAGACTGCCCCAACAGAATCTGCCAGTAGCAGGGGAAAGCTACTAGTCCAGGTACACAGCCAGGACCTAGGGTTAAATGTTTTGAATGCAACCAATGGGGCCATGTGGCATACAGATGTCCATGGAGGCAAGGTGGGGAACAAAAGGTGAGGGAGCCAGTAAGTGGGAAAGGCAAAATTCCAACAGTAGGTTGTCTTATAACAACAGGGGTACCCAACTACCACAAGATGTTATATCCTGTCATAGTGAATGGCAAAGAGGCCATTGCTAAGAGAGACACGGCCTCTGACATAACCATTGTGAAGCCTGCAGCGGTTACAGAGGAGCACTACTTGCCTTGGCAATCTACTCAAGTCAGAGCTTTAGGAGGGATCCCATTCCAAATACCTTTGGCTAGGGTTCACCTAGGCTGGGAGGGTGGAAAAGGAAGCCAGCAAGTAGGCGTGTTTGAGGATATCCATGCAGATGTCCTGATATGGTATAATTTTGATAGTGCAGTACCATGTGCTTGTGCAGTTACCCTCAGTCAGGCTTGGAGACAAGCAGGTGAGTCTGGTAGCCTGGGGGAGACTCAGACAGACCGCATACTTGCAGCCAGGACTGGGGAAGAGGGTACTTCAGGGAGGGAGCTAGCCTGCAGCAATAAGACTGAGGGTGAGCCACAGCTCCTTGTGGGTACTGATGTTCCCTTGGAAAGAGGGACTGTAAGGGCAGAGGTGAGTAGTAGTACCCAGGCTGACAGTGCGGCACTGCTTTCAGATGATACCAGATGTCCTGTGGAAGGGAAATGGGAAGGGTTACAAAGAGAGAGAGTTGAGACAGGCTCAGCTCTCAGACCCTACATGGCAAGGCCTGAGAGAGGTAGCTAGTGAGGGACCTGATTCTCAAAGGATGGGGGAAATCTGTATACTGGGACAAATGGTTACTGTATAGAGAGTGGACCCCTGAGGGATGGCTAGAAGGTGAGTGAATACAGCAGTTGGTAGTGTCTAGAGCCTACTGTATGACACTTCTAGCCATAGCCCATGATATTTCCTTTGCAGATCATATGGGCATAAAATGTACAAAGATATGTATTATGCAGAACTTCTAATGGCCTGGAATTTCCAAAGCTATAACCGGGTACTGCAGGACCTGTGAGCAGTGTCAAAAGGTAGGCAAGGCAGGAGACAAGATGAGAGCTCCTTTGATGCCTTTGCCTGTGATTGAGGAGCCATTTAAGAGTGTAGCTATGGATAAGGTGGGGCCTCTAAGTACCCCAAGTTCCACAGGGAAAAAGTATATCCTAGTAGTAGTAGATTATGCTACAAGATACCTGAGGCAATGGCTTTGTCCTCCACTGACACAGAAAATGTAGAAAATGCTTTGTTAGAAATGTTCAGCATGGTAGGTTTTCCAAAAGAAATGCTGACTGACAGAGGTGCCAATTTCATGTCAGACCTGCTGGCTTGTCTGTGTAAGTACTGTGGGGTGAAGCCCCTGAAGACCATCCCCTACCTTCCCCAGATTAATGGTCTTGTTGGGAGGTTAAACTCTACAATCAAGTCCATGCTATGGGCATTTGCAGATCAGTTTAAGGGGGAGTGGGACAAACATTTGCCCCATCTGTTGTTTGCTTACAGAAAGGTTCCCCAGGAATCCACAGGTTTTTCACCCTTTGAGTTGCTGTATGGGCATAGGGTGAGGGGACCTCTAGATTTAATTTGTGATGAGTGGGAAGGTGAGTGTGAATCTCACAAATAGTCTGCTGTGGCATATATTCTAAACCTCAGGATAAGACTCAGGGAACTCATGGGCTTGGTCCAGGAGAACCTGGCAGAAGCCCAACAACAGAAAAAGGTATGATATGACAGGAATGCTGAAGCTAGAGAGTATGCTGTAGGGCAGCAGGTAATGGTTATCATTCCTGTCAGACACAACACAGTGCAAGCAGCTTGGGAGGGACCCTACAAGATGGTAAGAAAGGTAAGTGATGTTAACTACATGGTGGAAATGCTAGGCAGGAGGCAGGGGCACAAGTTATACCATGTTAACATGATGAAACCTTACCATGATAGGGAGGCCCTTGTGCTAAGTATTTACAGTGACTTGCAGGAGGAGTCTGAGGAAGATCTGGTGACTGATCTCCTCAGTGGGGCTTGGATTGACACCTCGGTGGAAGGAATAGCGATGTCCCAGCAACTATCTCCTATGGAGGTTTGTGAAATCCGAGCAGTATTACAGGAGTTTGGGGACATGTTCACTGGGAAACCAGGGTGCACCCACCTGATGCAGCACTTGGTGGATACAGTACCCCAAAGGCCCATTAGCCAGGCACCTTATAGGGTGCTTGAGAGAGTCAAACAGACTCTGAGGGAGGAGATACAGGAAATGTTGTAACTATGGGTAATTCAAGAGTCCAACTGTCCCTGGCCCTCCCCAGTGGTGCTGGTGCCAAGGAAGGATGCCAGCTCCAGGTTCTGTGTGGAATATAGGAAATTAAATAATCACACAGAGTCAGATGCTTACCCCATGCCTAGGTCAGATGAGGCCCTAGAGCAGCTGGGTGGTGCTAAGTACCTTACCACCATTGATCTTACCAAGAGTTACTGGCAGGTGCCCGTGACTCCCAGTGCTAGAGAGAGGTCAGCCTTTGTGATTCCTTTTGGCTTGTATGAGTTCACAAAGATGCCCTTTGGGATGAAAATGCCCCAGCAACTTTCCAGAGGCTGGTAGATCAATCCTAGCTGGAGCAGGAGGGTTTGCCCTTGCTTACCTAGATGATATTGCCATCTACAGCCATTCCTGGCAAGAGCGTCTTCAACATGTCAGGGAGGTGCTGGGCAGACTACAGAGGGCAGGGTTGACAATCAAGCCTAGCAAATGTCAGATGGGACTGGCAGAGGTCTCCTACATGGGACATAGAGTGGGGAGTGGTAAGATCAGGCCAGAACCTACCAAAGTGGAAGTCATTCAGGCATGGCCTGCACCTGTTACCAAAAAGCAGGTGAGGGCATTCTTAAGGACAACAAGGTACTACAGAATGTTTGTCCTCAGTTATAGTACCATAACTGCTTCACTCACAGACCTGACAAGGAAAAACAAGCCAGATAAGGTAATGTGGATCCCAGCATGTGAGCAGGCATTCCAAAAGCTTAAAGAAGCTTTGGGAGGACCCCCTGTTTTGCCCAGTCGAGATTACAGCAAAGTATTTGTTGTGGAGGTGGATGCTTTGAACCATGGGGTGGAGGCTGTACTTAGCCAGATTTATTCAGGGGGAGAAGAGCACCCAGTGGTTTATCTCAGTTGTAGGCTCCAACCCAGGGAAGAATGCTATACAGCTGTAGAAAAGGAATGTCTAGCCATAGTATGGGCACTGCAGAAATTTCAGCCTTATCTGTGTGGAAGTAAATTTACAGTAGTTACAGACCACAATCCCCTAACATGGTTACACAGAGCCAGCCAGCAAAATGCCAAGTTGCTAAGATGGAGCCTAGGGTTGCAAGCATATGATATGTCAGTGCAGCACTGCAGTGGGATTAGCAATGCCAATGCAGATGGGCTCTCAAGACAGGGAATGGGGAAAGGTATACTCAGATAGACCTAACCCTCTCAAGCAACATTTCCCAAGGGTCACCTGAAAAACTAGCTTGAGTTCTCCAGAGGGGAAGATATGTGAAGGCTGCCAGCCTAGCTAGATAGAATATTGTAGATAATTCTGTCATTTGTGAGTATTAATGTAAGCTACATGCTTGTTCTCTTAAATGTAAGAAAATTATGGTAAATGTTGAACTTCAAAAATGTAACCACATTGCACCCTGTTGGAGGAAAGCTGATAAGTCAAGCATTGTATAATTGTTTGATCTCAAAACTCGGAGCCAAGATGTCTGAATGATGGAATTCTTCCTATTGTTTTGAGACCATAGTTAATGTTTAGAATTTACATGTATATTGTCTTTTATTTCTCTGGCTTCCTGACCAGCTGCAATATCAAAAGGGCTGCTAAACTCTGAGTTTCTGTTAGCCTGGGAAACAGAGAATAATGATGTAATCTGATATGAGTCAGTGGTACTGTGTTATCAATTTAAGGACAGAGAGAGAGAGAATCAGAGCATTTTGCATTTGTTTTCAGAACTGACATCACCAGCACTGCCTTTCTTTATATGTAAGTTTATTTTAAAACAGTGTTTGCTCTTAGATATAGATAGGAAATAGTAACTCTAGTCTAGATGCTTTCTGTATTGATGTGAGATGTTTTCTACTGTATTATTTTAAGCATTTCTCTGTGATCTCTGAACTCTTGACTAGCACTGTGTAGTAAGAAGTATTGTCTTGTGTTCTTCTTATTTATTATTGCATAGATTTAAGCCTTTCAACTGTTGCTGTTTTATGTAGAGATAATTTAAGCTCTAGAGTAAATTGCATGTATATAGTGATACTGTCCAAGCCACTCCAAATAAGTTTTGCTCTTCATCACACTTACCATTTGGATAATAATATTGCACAGTAATAATTAGACACCCTTTGATAAGGGCCTTATTAATAGCTGATATTAGTGGTTGGTGGCAAGTGGTACTACTGTATAATCTGGGCAGAAGGGGCATAGCTGGAGAACCTGTGCCAGCCTTCCCCAGGAGTGTCTGTGTGTTTGTATATAACTCATATCTTAAAGACTGTGTGTGTCAACTACTAGGGCAGGGACACAAAGCACTGGTTGGACAGACAGGGTGCTGGAGGTTTTAACTTGACCACTAGGCTGTGCTCTGGACCCTATAGCTGTGCCAGTGGGGAGTCTTATTGGGGATCTGGAGAGAAAGGGAGAAACCAGCCCCAAACTGACTGTGATCTCTGTGTGCTCTTAAGGGAAATTGTACTTTACTGTGTGTATTTATTCTTCCGAATGTGCATGCCCCTCACTGGTATTAGTGGTGAGAATTGAGGCTCCTAGATTGCTGGGCCAGTACACGGGCATCACAGCAGGCATGCTTCTTCTCCATCTGTTCTGCTTAGATTCTCCTTTTTTATTCTTCTTCATGACCCCTCACTTTGCCTCTCTTTTCCTAAATTCTTTGCATTTACATCCTTCATTCATCATTGGCTATTTTACTGTTTGGAGCTGTACTACTGGTTTATATTCTGATCAAACTCTTACTTCCAAGGTGCAGCAACTAACACTTATCCTGATGAGATCTGGGTTCCCCATATGTCTAGCCATGCTGCTAGTCCAGATAATTTGTTTTTCCTTCCCCCATCTTCAAAGCCTCCCATCCATTTTGATGTTATCCACAAATGTACTTATCCTCTTTCTATTCCCAGTGCTATTTCTGATGCATATATTTTGAACAGGGCAGATCAGGAAGCCAAACAGTGTGGTAAACCATCTGTTATCTCTCTTTCCACTTCCCTGACATATCTTCTCCAAGCACAACTCTCTTTATCCTGCCCTCCAACTACTTTTCCAGTCATTTACACATTCATTCCCAGCCCATACATTCCTTTAGTTTCTGCTGTAGCTGCCTGCACAAAATAAAGTCAAGGACATTGCTGTAAACAAAATATGTATGTTTACTGAATTTCAGCCATTACATTTCAGAGAACTGAATGAGATTGGTCTGAGAGAATTTCTTGGCCAAGAGTCTATGCTGATTTCTACAAAACAAGTTTTTTTTTCTTCTGAGAAATTTGTTAAACTTATTTCTCAGATCTTTTCCATGATCTTACATATCAAACATGTTAATATGACCTGCCTTTAGTTTCCTGGTAAGGTCTTTAATCCATCTTTATGAAGTTTTATGATTGTAACTTGCCTCCACTGGCTTGGAAGGACTTCAATCCCTCTGAGATTGTTGAATTTCTCTATAAGTGTTTGTACTACAGCCTTTTTTGATGTATCCTGTACACTAGACATAGTATATAAAGAAAAATGTGATCTGCAGATAATCAAATGTCCTTTCTCTCACTAAACAATACTCTGAGCTAATTACATAGAAATATGTTTAAACATGCATAGGCAGAACACAGTTCTTTTCACAGATGTAGTACTAATTCTTACCAAGCAAATAGATGATAGAACAAAGACCAGCCTCAAATGTATATACACATTTCAGGTCATCACTTCCGTTCCCCAGAAAACATTACAACTTTCCCTTTTGCAGAAAAACATTACATCAGCTTATTTTAAATGCTTGCTTTCCCACAGCAAAATTAACTAAACCAATTCAGCTTGTAAAGGCAGATTTTAATAATACCAGCCCATAAATAATAGAAAGCATCAGTTTACACACATTTCTTAACTGCCTGAATTTTAATGCCTGCATTTGTTTCACAGTTCTTGTCAGCTACTTCTTTGAAATGGACTACAATTCCATTTTTATGATCTGCTAGCAAAGGAGATCTTCAAACAGTAGATTCATGCATTTCCCTTCTATTCACCTGTTTTAAATTTACACACAAGTTACTCACATTTTTCAGAACAAATGTGTTACTAGTGGGAAATAAAAAGAAAAAATACATAACATTTTTAAATCATTTTTTAGCCTGGTATCATTCCTGGCACCACACCTTTCATAACCTGCCCTTCTACTACTCCATTCTAGAATGCCCTCAATTTCCCCCTTGGCTCATTTACCAGTGTCCTGTTTCTTTTCCACACTGCTAAGCATGTCCTTGTTGTCCCAGCTAACCTTTCATGATGTGGAATCCTATATACTATATTTTTGTTTTTGCATTTCTGTGCTTCTTTACTGGCCTGATCATGAACCCTGTTGTGGCATGTTCACTTTTTGTCACTGTGCAGCCAGTGTTTCCAACTTGTCATCCCTGCTACATAAAATTGAAGTCAAGAATACTCTCATGCCTGTTTCCAACTTTTACTTGAGTGTGACTCCTTCCTGACCCATTAGCCTCTAGTTTCCTTCTGTCAACCCTTGATGATAGAATATTATATCTGTGCATCATAGATTTATGTCTCCCATTATCACCACAATCTTCTTATATCTCCACCTTCTAACTCACTTCCTGATTAGTTAATCTTCCTTACTAATTTCATTTGTGAGCTTATAAATAGCATCTGTCTGTCAGATTTCACATTTTTTACATTCATACTATGCTGGCGTTTATCTTTCCCTCTTCACTTGCGTTCTGCACCCCAATTCTCTTCTTCATCCTCTTCTGTTACGCAGCATTCTATCTCTTCTCTGTCACACACTACTGCAAATCCCTGTCATCCTTCCTGTACACTCAGCTACAGCCTGCTGACACCATATACAAACCCTTCCAGTCATTTATCAATGTTTTTGTTATCCCAGCAGCATACATTCCTTTTGCTGTATTACTAATCACATATCTGACATATTTTCCCTAAACTTCTGGTGTTGTTTAGCAAAAACCTTCACCTTATTCTTATATTCCTCTGATCTGCTTCTGTGCTGTTCCTTCCTTTCCTTCTGCTTTCTCTCTCTTCATATCTTACTATCTTCCTTTGTTTCCCCAGCAGTGCTTCCTTTCTGTCTCTTATTTCCTCAGATTAAAGGGACTGTTTTTAAGTCTGTTTTTGTTTCCTCTGTCAGCACTGCTGCCACCTGGGCTAGGATGTTGTTTAACCCTCCTGAACAGGTTTTCTTCTCTCTAAGTTTTTTTTGCAGTCCTTACTGCCCTATATGTCTCACACCACTCCTGAGTCATTACTTACACTGACCACTCTTTTCCATCTTGGCAGTCCCGACTTTTGGTACCAGCAACAGATCAACCCCCACAAGAAGGCAATTGTTACCCACTTCCATGAATTTAGTGATCAACTCCCTTACTCCTTCCTACTGCTTCTTCTACAGTTCCTTCTGCTATTCCATTCTTATGCAAAAGGAGTGCCATGACCAGGTGCAGTTTCTCCTGTTAACAATTAACTGCCAAACACCTGACAGCTAATTCATCAATTATACATGATCAACAATAAAACCTTTGTAATGACCTATTTATACAAAAGCTAAATAATACTTTTGCAGAGAACCAAGTCCCCACTGCACTCTATTTAACCATATTTACTTAAATGTTGTTGTTGTTTTCTTTCGGCTTTTCCCGGTTAGGGGTCACCACAGCGGAACTCCGGTCTGCTAATGATTGGCAGTAGGTTTTTATGGTGCTGAGGTGCCAGCCCGACACCCAACCTTCTACAAAGGCACGCCCATTCACGCATGTCTTTCAAACGCCACTCGACCATGGGGAGGACATGCAGACTCCACACAGAAGGTGCTCCAGCCGAGAATAGAACGGGAGAACCTCTTGCTGTGAGGCGGCAATGCTACCGCTGCACCACTGCAGCTTTTTAACAATCTTAATTTAAATAAACTACTTAATTTTAAGTGCACATTTGCACAACCACAAGAAAAAGCCAAAAGAAGAAGAAGAAGGGAAGGGAGAAGCACCCTGAAACATTAAATGTAGAAGCTGGGATTTTACAGCCTATGTCAAACAACAGTAAACATTACTGGGGAATTACTGGGAACATCAAGGAAATACAGATATGGAAATTATGGCTGCACTCTAACTTTTGTGAGTGCCCTTGTCACCATGTGCCCCTGTCTTACTAATGGGAATGTAACATAGTTTCTATCTCCACTAGGCTTCTTTTCTCCCCATTACCCAACAAATCTTCCTAGTAGTGGAATCCCCAACTACCAATACTTTGTCTGACTAAGTCTTCTTACTTTCCCAAGTCTCAAGCTGATACTCTTACTTTCAACATTACCCTAATGGAATCACCTTTCCTTCATCCTTACCTAGTGCTCTTGTCTTACCATCTTTCTTCATTCCAAACCTGACCTTTTTAGGTGTAGTGTGCATTCTGCTCTTTCTGTTGTTCTGTCTGCTCATCCATCCCTTTACTTGTTCCCTTCAACAGCCCATCTCCACTTCTGTATGATGATATATCTCCTTCTTCCTTCGTGGCCTGCTCTTCATCTTTTCTTGATCACCCTTCTTCTCCCCCCTCTGATTTTCCCTCACTATCCTTTTCTGTATACTATAATGGTCCTTTTCCATGGCTTTCCCTCCCTGCACCACATTATTATTGCATGCTAACCCTAACATTAACCCGTCCCTGTCCCCAACACTACTCCTTACATTAGGAAAAAACCTCTCTGTAGTACTACCACTACACAGGACACTCAGACACACACGACATATGAAAGTGAACACACATATCACTAAACCTATCCCCTTTCGTAGCCCTTACTCTCACCCTAACCCACAAACCTTCACACACACACACACACACACACACACACACACACACACACACACACACACACACACACACACACACACACACACCAGTGAATCTATTCCCTACCCTAGCACATACTCTGAAACTGACCTGCAAACACTTGCACGCACACTTGCACACCCTAATAGTAGAATGACAAGGGTGGAGTAAAGATGGCTGTTGCCCTGGGTGCAAAGTGTTAGAGGGCATGATCATGAAGTGCAAAAGTACACATTTTTGTCTTGCTTTTTGCTAAAGAAATGAGGAATGGGGGCATTGACTATAGGAAGTAAGAAGCTGACTGGCACAAATGTGCCAGTCTACCAATCAGCTTGCTACTGTGTAAGCAGAAGAGCTGAGGGGGACATGGGTGTCAGCCTGCTATAGGAAGCTGGTTGGTGGAAAGGTACCAATCAGCTTGCTGCAGGGCAAAGTCATTTTTGAGACTGATGTGACTGCCTCTCATCCGCTGAGTGTAGGGACAGGCATCTGTGATCTTGAACTGGATTAGGAATATAATACAAGAATAGATGAATGATTTTTTTACAAAATGGCACTGCATTCACCATCTCCAGTCTGCTGTCCTCAGTCTTTACTATGTTAAGTTGCATCTCACTGGATTTAATCCTCTGCTTCATAATACCATAAATCAATTAATAATGGTAACAGCAAAATCAATAAAGGACTGAAGTACAAGCACAGAAACATCCATCACTAATCATGTTCTGCAATAAAGTAGACATGCCTGGTAAATGTCTAGTCATTAAATATTTTTACTAAGTTTGTGTACAATGAACATATTTATTTATTTATTTATTTATTTCAGTTTGTTAACTGGGAAAGTCCATTGGGCCAAGGTAGCCTGTTTTCAATGGAGGCCAGAGGAGAAAAGCTCAGACAGAAAGACAATATACAGTATACAATGTATTAGTACAGCATATAAGAACAACAGTTTAACATTCAATATACAGCAAGGCAATATTTTACATATCTTGAAATATATGAGCTGAGTCAATCACTTATAAGATATTAGCAAAAATAATAAAATTATGTTCATTTAATACACTACATGTATTTAGGCAAAGGAATTTTAGAGAGATGAATTGAAGCAGTGGCAGAGATTAGAGTAGAATAAAATAGGGATAGGTATCAGGAATCGGGTAGGATGGGTACACGAGCACTCCCAGAGGGAGTAGAGGTGAGAGTGGAGTAGGGTTTTAAAGGATGGTAGGTTAGGGGTAGTTCTAATGTAAGGGGGAAGAGAGTTCCATAATCTGGCAAGGGAGAATAATAATAGAAGTTGCCCTGGTGTGTGTAAAGACTTGTAAAGTTCTAAGAGGTTCTGATTTGTGGATCTAAGTGTTCTATGTGACTGGTGAAGTTTTAGGGAAGAGGAGAGTGATGGACAGTTAGAAGGTTTGAAAATTAGCTTGTGTGCTGTAGTTAGTTCTATTCTCTTGCGCCATAGCCAAATTATGGAACTCACTCCCACCCACAATTACCTCCGTACCATCATGCACCAACTTCAAAACTTTATTAAAAGCGCACCTAAAAACATGCTGGCTATGTCCTTGCAACTCCCACTCTAATATCATCCACCCCATCCAACTACTACCTTTCTTTCACCTCCACTAACTACCTTGATGATAGCAAGCTCAGATGCTCATAAGCCTAGTACTTATTATACAGCAGGAACTTCTCATTGTTACATTTGTTAATGCCTGTTATGTACTTCACAGATAAAGATTCTAGTTGTCTACTGATGTACTATGTTCTTCATCTGTAAATATGCTATAAGTAATTTCTATGTTAAATTGTTAATCACTATGTAATCCAATGTAACTACTGTCTGTTTATTTTACTGTGGAGCTTTTCTCCCCGGTCCTCCGCTGAAAATGGACCCACTTCCAGTCGGACACTCCCGGTCAACAAATTTAAATAAATAAATACATAAATAAATAAATAGTTGAATGAAATTTAGGTAGCTTGGGAGTTCCAACCAATTTAGAGCATGTTGGGAGTTGCAGTGGTGAGTAGAGGATTTGGATCCTGTGACAAACTTTGAAATTTTGTTATAACATGAGGAAAGTTTATATTTTAGGGATGATTGGAGGTTAGAGAGTAGCGGAGCTCCATGCAAAAGGGAGGGTAGGAGGTAGGTGGTAGATAGGAGTTGTCTAGAAGACAGAGAAAGGTAGCGTCTGTGTTGATAAAGCCTACCAAGTTTTTGATGAGTCTTTTTAATATTGGTTTGTAGGTGGATATCAACTTTTAGCTGGTCATTGATAAGAATGCCCAGAAGTTTTGTATGGGGAACTATTTCAATAGTTGTTTTGTTTAAGCTGAGTATAGAGAAGGATGCTTTGTCAGCAACAGTATGTCTAGAAGGGGTAAAGATCATTATTTTAGATCTGGAGGCATTTAGGTCTAGGTGATTGTCAAGCATCCAGGACTCAGTGCAGGAGAAGGCTTCTTGCGTAAGGTTTATTAGTAAAGGAAGAGTTTTGGCTGAGCAGATGATAGTGGAGTCATCTGCGTATTGCACCAGTTTAGCATTGGGGATCTTTTGGAGGAAATCATTGATGAAAATGTTAAATAGTAAAGGACCCAAAATAGAGCCTTGGGGTACACCTGTTGGGGTGTGAAGGAAAGAGGAAGTGCAATAGTTCCATTTTACACCTTGTTCCCTGGCTGAGAGATAGCTGGAGAACCATTTGATAGACGAAGAGGAGAGATTAAGATGGGAGAGTTTAGAAAGTAGAAGCACATGAGAGACAGCGTCGAAATCTTTAGATAAGTCGAGGAGGAGTGTAGAAACTATGTTCCCAGAGTCACGTGCAGAGTTAATAATTTTGAGGAAGGAAAGAAGGGCAGTGGTGATAATCCCGTGTTGGGTAGGAGTTAGGAGTTGGTTGTCCAATAGATAGGGTAATAGTTGGAGGTGAATACATTTTTCGAGCATCTTAGAGATAGGGGATAGGATAGCAATAGGGCGAAAGTTGGAGAATGAACAGTTTGTACCTCCTTTATGGAGGGGAATGATGAAGGCTTTTTTCCAGAGGTATGGTACATAGAACTCCTGAATGGAAGGATTGATTAGGATGCTGATTGGAAGGGCTATGCCATCAGCATCTAGTTGAGAAAGTTAGATGGAATGTCATCTGGGGCATTAGAGCAAAGTTTTAACTTTTGTAGGAGCTTTTTTATAGTGTGGGTAGGAATAGGTTTGAGAGTAAAAGGGGAGGACTTAGGGTTTATGGATGTTAAATTTTTGTTATCAGTTAAGTTGCGGGGGATGTTGTTAGGGAAAGAAGAGGTGAGTTTGCCTATGGAGTCAATGAAAAAGGAGTTAAATTGGGTAGCTAGGTGGAGATCTGGTGTGTCTGGGTCAGGGTAAGGGTTCTCTTTTTTGCCTGGGGATAATATTGATGAAATACTATTCCAAAATTTTCTGGGGTTGGTTTTATGACTATTTTGAAGTTTAAGGTAGTAGGATTTGCGGTCAGTGGCTATTTGTTTTTTTACTTGATTTCGCAGTTGCTTGTATTCGGCAAGAGAGTTGGGAGTTTTGCATTTTTGGTAGTATTTCCAGATTTTATCTCAGTGATGCATAAGTAGTTTTGTGCCTTTAGTTAGCCAGGGGGCTGTTTTGGATCTGAGTCTTTTGGTTCTACTGGGGGCGAAGTGGTTAAGTATATCAGTGAAAATTCTATTGAAATGTGAGACTGCGGCATCTAAAGGGAGGGACTTTAGAGGGTTCCAGTCTATCTGTTTTAAGGTATTAGAGAAAATTAGGGGGTTGAAGTTTTTCATGTTGCGGGTGGTAATGTGTCTGTGTTGAAAGAGGATGGTGGAGGGGGAATGGCATATGTAGGCAGGGAGATGGTCACTAAGGGAGTCTGCGAGAGTACCACTGTCAGAAACTCGGTTTGGGTGGGAGACTAGTATCCAGTCAAGGATGCTACCTGTGGTGTAATCTTTATTTGGTCTAGTAGGGGTTTTGATTAGCTGTGTGAATTGATATAGGTTGATGCTTTGAGAAGGGGTAGATGAGTCAATGGAAGACCAGTTTATGTTGACATCGCCTAGGATTATAGTCTCACTATTTATGTTGGAAGTGAACCAGGCAAGAATATCTTCCAGTATAGGGATATTGTCACCAGGAGGAATGTACAGGGAGGCAATGCATAAAGTTTTATTGTTATTTCCTTTGAAAAGGGCAAGGGTTAGCTTGGCGGTGTCAAATGAGGGTATGGGCTTAGTATAGGGTGTTACTGTTAAAGAGGAGGAGAAGAGTAAGGCTACTCCTCCACCTTTCTTTTGAGGTCTGCCACTTCTTATAAGTTTATAGTTAGGGGGCATAATTTTGGTATCTTTTATGTGTGGTTTTAGTCAGGTTTCTGTGATGGAGACAATATCAGGTTTGTTATGAGATATCCCGGCGTGGAAGGAAGGTATTTTATTACAAAGGCTCCTGGCATTAAGTGTGGCAAGGAGAAGAGATTTGTGGTGCAGGGGGAGAGCTATTTGAATGTGGTTTAGAGGTGGAGTTGTATGAAGGCCCTGGGTTAGGGTGTATGTCTCCAGAACGGAGGAGGAGGGTGATAAATTTTGAGTAGAGTATGGATAGGTATCTATTTTCTAATGGGTCATAGGTGTAGATATTGGAACCTAATGAGGTGAGTTTGGTGGGTATGGGAAGTGGTTTACTAGGTGTAAGGAAGAGCTTCCTTTGAAACAGAAAAGATTCATTATGTTTGTAGAGGTGGGGGGAGGCTTGGGTTGTAAAGGGAAAGTCTTTTTTAATGTAAATCCCAGTTGTATGAAAGGGAGGGGAGTGCTGAAACTGTGGGAGACTAGTAAGGTAGAGTAATCAGAAGAGGATTAGGCTTAGAACTAAGGGTATTAGAGCATAGGCAGATTTTGTTTGCATGGTGGGAGACAGGGTATGAGTTGAGTGTGAAGGATGTGTTGGAAGAGAGATGGTTAATAAGTTTGAGAGGAGAGGATTAAATGAAATGTGTGAGAGTGTATTCACAGGGATATAGAAGGGTGGAGTGGAGGGGAGAAAGGCAGTTGTAGTAGTGAGTGGATAAGGAGTAAGTGGGGGACAATATTTGGAGGGTTTGGCTACTGGCTATCCTGATAGGGTGCATGCATTAACCACCTATTAGGGATAAGGTACAGTCAGTTATTCAGTAATTACTGAGGCAAACAAGTTACATAAAAGCATACACCATCCCTCGCCGTCTAATCCAAATCAAACACCCAGCATACAATTTAAGCAAATACTAGTCTTTAATAACATCACTTTTCTTCTTAAATATTTGTTTCCCTTTTTGTACTCTACAATTTAAACATTAATCTATGACTGGGTGTGGGTATATCAGGATTTACCCACAGTTGGTGTGGTTTGATCTCAAAGGTGAAGCCTGAGTGGTTAAACAAAGACGACTGTGGGTAAATCCTGATGTGCTGGCACCCAGGAGTAGATTATTGCTATCATACAATAACATTATTTAAGAAAAAAATTGTTTAGCTTTCTTAAATAATGTCTTTGTGTAATAGTGCTGTAGTATACTCATGCAATCTTCTTAGTTTTCGTAAATACTGCGCATGTGTGTGGGACTTACATTTCCACACTTCATCAGTACAGTACAGGAGAAGATAAAACCTCTGTTACTGCTTTTCATTTTTTTCCAAAGATTTTAGAAGGGACAGAGCTTAAATACAAGGAAAATCAGGTATGTTTCTGATTTTTTGTTTTTTACAGAACATACCTGATTTTTCTTGTATGTTGCTGTCAATGGGCATAACTTCTTGTTGAAGTAATTTGATAGCTGTGTTCTTCACAATTAAGCATATGCCAATAGAATTGTCTAGCCATTCAATGATAATTCAGCAGCCGGACATTTTTCTTTTGATATATGCTCGATTTACAGTGGGCATAATGGTTGGGCTGTCCAATCAGCGTGCTCATTTTTTAATAACAGTGAACCGTTTCTGTAAAGTTCTGGGTATCTAAGTTCAACAGTTATATCAAGTCTCCCAATTGGAGAAACTAGCTGAAAAAAAGTCACATGCCCAAAGATAAAACTTTATAAAAATGTCACTTATGTGTGAAAGCTAATGGGGGAAGGGGGGCAAATAGCAACTCTTGTTTTTATGGTGTCAAATTTGGGCCAATCTCCAATAATTAGTATTTAACCAGATGGCATCCACTTGAATATACCTCCCATTATCCCATTTTTCTATTATATTTAGCTTGTTCTTATAGGTCATATTTTCCCCACAATACAAATGTCACAAAAGTTAAACCCCTTTGCTTTTTCTTTTCTCATGCATAATTTGTTGTTTTATTTCACTGCCTTTTATTAAAATAATTTTGCTTTCTCCTGTTTATTTACCACACAGAACTTTTGCATATTATGAGATAACCTAATTGATTTTCTTTACATATTTCTGATTGCAAGTGCTGCTGTTAGGCTATCAGCAAAAGCAGTGTTTTTTTCATATTCTTTTTACTTCATATTCCCTGAAAATGTTTTATCTGTGATTTCCATAACAGCTTACTAACAGAGTAATGCAACAAAGGACTCAAAGATGTCTTAATGTCTTACCTCCCACCAGTCTTATTTTTTCTTCCACTCTTTCAGTACAACACTCAGCTTGTAACATGGCTACCATTCACCCAGTATTTATTGTTAAAAAATCACTCTCTGGACATCCATTCTCCTTCACCCTGAGAAATACAAATTGAAGATAATCCTCTAAGTTGTGTTTTTTGATTCATCAAATCACCATGCATCTTTATTGTTTAGTTTGGGTACTTTTCAAATACCTGCCTATGACTTAAGTTATTCGGTATTCTTCTATTCCATTCCACGATTCCTGATTCATCAAAGGTATATTTTATTGAACTGGGTAGACTTCCCCCGAGAGCACACAACATCAGAGGGTGTTATATTAGATAAGGGGGAGTAGGAGACAAAGCCCTCAACAAGGAAGGTTTAGGAGCTTGCCACCCCTGTTCACTTTTTTTTTTTTTTTTTTTTTACAAAATGATTCACCAGTTAGCTGAGAATCACAAAACCATAATATAACCTTTTATCAACAGTTCCATACTTGAGCCAAACCAGTTGCTTCTTTTACAGTTGTGCTTAATCTTGTATCATATATTTTCTTATATTCTTAAAAGATGGGTACAAAAAACATAAACAGACCTTAAACTGTCAAGAGGTAATTTGCCTTTGTTTCTTTTGTATTAAATTCAGTGCCATTTGCACAGACAAGAAGCTGTGTTCTCAATTTCTATCACCTGGTTAAACTTGTTTGTTAAATCAAGAACAAAGTAAATCTGAAACTTATTTGCACAAAACTCACTTGGCATAGAGACTGGACCACTGACCATTACACAGGTGATGCCTGTTTGAATTGGATACTTTCACTCGAGCTGGCCAAATGAAATAAGATGGAGTAAATGTAGGCAAACTGTACTGTTGGGGGGTGGAGATGGTTTTGCTGCCACTTCAGTATCCCCTGGTTGAGTGTAGAAGGCTAGGTATGGCACATGAGCTGTGTAGCTGGGGTTTCATGGTAAGGAATACCTAACCTAATCCAGAGACTGTGTACTTGGGACTGCAGAAGAAGTCATGCTTAACCTGGCACATAAATTGTGTAGCTGGAACTGCATGGGAAATAATGCTTAGATGGCAAAATTAATGACAGGGCAGCATTACAATAGGACCAACACTGGCCCAGGAATTACACAATCCATATAAAGAGTAGTTAGCCAATTACAAATCCTGAGCCAGCTGCAGGTAACAGCCATCTAACACTTGGCTTTTGCCCTTATTGCCTACACATAGCATATGATTATCAGGATGTATTTCCTTCTGGAAATGGGAGACACCCTCAGTGGAATGATATGAGATGGGTATCAGTTAGTGAGATGTTATGAAGTGAAGATGGGCAGGTAAGTTAGGATGAAAACTGTTACTAAACTGCAGTTACTAAACTTATCATTATTTTCTCTTTTTCTGAAAAAAAATGCTCTAATTTTAACTTATTTTCTTTGTTAGTTTTGTGTTTTGTCATTTCTGTTTCTATGCTTTGACTCATAGAGTTTTAATTGATTTATGTCTTACTAGGTAAGTGACCTTGCCATCATGGACCATTTTCAGCAATAACCTAACCACAGGTGCATGAATAAATACAATATACATGGATACCTTAGTGTAAACAGTCAACCTGGATGCTTTTGAAGGGAAACTGGAGTACCCAGGGAAAATCCAAGCAGAAAATGTAAGAACATGCAAATTCTACACAGAAAGTCTCAGAAGTCAGGATTGAACCCAAGACCTTAAAACTGTGAAGTAAGGACTTTAAGCACTAGCCACTGTGAAAATTGAGGGGCTGGTATCCAAGAATGCCTTCTAATTAGAGAGAGCCATTTGCCCTATGCTCATATGAGTGTGGTTTATATGGTTCAAGAAAGAATGTTAGTTAATCAAATACCTTTCTGCCCTTAATATGCTTGTCCACAACTACTCCACAAGGGGTATATAAAGTACCCTTAAGTATATGTGGTTGCAGAGATGTGTGATTCATATAAATTTGTGTTTGGTAGTTTGCATAGTAAAAATGCATATATACAGTCTCAAAGCAGCAGTGTGCCTCCTCAGTACTGCATAATATGCACCCCCCCCCCACGGTCACCACATACTGATGAGCAGTAAGTAACATGCACCCCTTCCTGACCTAGTAGTTATTGGTGCTATTGGTTCACTCACCACAGAACAGTGGCTGGTGCCTTCTGTTCTGTTCCCTACAACACAACTATGGGTAGTATATTATCCTCCCCATCCTAAAGCCCCCTCACTGAAAGTGTCCTGGCATCCTGAAGGTGACTGCTGTATTCACAGTCTTCTCATCCATTCCTGCAGATCTTGGAGTCACCTCTTTGAACTCTCAAGCACCTCGGTTATCCTACCAACAAGATGAACCTTCACAACCCCAAACCCACATTCTGGGGGTGACCAGTGTCACTCTCCCTGTCTATTATCCTGACAGTGGTTAGCTTCCACCCCCAAAATGAAATATCAGTAACTGGACTCTACAACTACCCTACTGGCTTTATTTATGTTGCACTGCCACCCCCTTTGCTAATCACCTCTTCATTTAGTTCTCTTTGCCCCACTTGTATTGATCTATTACTTTAAACATCTCTTTGCATTTATTCACAAAAAACATTTTGTATTTCTGCTTCTTCATTATTCACACCGCTGATTATAACATCCATAGACAAAACTGCCATTTTTTCTTTTACTTCACCCTTTTTACATAATTATTTATCTTGTAATAAAGAATTACAAAAATGTTATCTTTATCATTTTCACACATAGCTAATGCTTATCAGTATGTGACCTCAAAATTATTAAACATTTGCACTCATTATTTGCAGCAGTTTTTCTTGTTTTGACCATCATTTTTGTAAAGCATTAGTGTTACAGTAAAGTTTAAAATTTAATTTATTTTTTCCATGCAAAATAACACTGTACTCCTCTGGTCATATAACTTTTTTAACTTGTTAAGCAATATTTTAGTTTGATAAGTAGTTCACCATTCTCAGTTCTTATTTGGAATTCAGCACTCATCATTCTGAAGTGTTGAATTCTACATATTGTACCTATTATTTATTTTCATTTGTTAACTGGGTGAGAGGGCTTATCAAAAGTAATGTTTTTAGCAATCCCTTAGGGCAAGAAAGCAAAGTAATATATTTATCTAACTATCATAACTGTCAGGATATACCAGGCTTGTCATAACACAATCCATCATACTTGCTTGTTCATCCTCCTTCACATTACCCTTACTTGTATTTAACACGATTGTTCCATCATCAGTTTTACACCATAATGATTTATAACCTAGAAGTGTTCTACCATCTAATTTATCTTATTGTCCTTAGTGTCCAATTGTAAAAAATAGTAAAACAAAACATATTTTTTTATCTTACTATATTTTGCAGTAACTAGTTTATTTGTAAAATTATTTAAGTCATTTATTTTAAAAGTGCATTCTTATTTTATTTATTTACTGACTTCCTCTTGTTCCATTTTCTGTTCCTTGTTCTTTTACCTCCAACTAAGTAAACACTGAGTTTATTTCTGTTTTTCCCTCTTTCATTTGTTTATTCTTGTTTCCAGTAGCATACAGTGGATATAAAAAGTGTACACACCCCTGTTAAAAAGCCAGGTTTTTGTGATATAAAAAATGAGACCACAATAAATCATTTCAAACAGTTTCCCACCTTTAATGTGACCTATAACCTGTACAATTCAATGGAAAAACAAACAAATTTGTTAGGGGAAAAATATACAATAAGCTGGTTGCATAAGTGTGCACACCCTTAAACTAATACTTTGTTGAAGCACCTTTTGGTTTAATTACAGCATTTAGTCTTCCTGGGTACATTCCTGCTACCAATTAAAGAGACTCTGATTTACCCCAATAAAGTTCAGCTATCCTAGTAGGATTTTCCTGACATTTACTCAGTTGCCTGCTACAGCAAACAAAACATCAAAGGGATCTCATTGTTGAAAGGTATCAGTCAGGAGAAGGGTAGAAAAAAATGTCCACAGCATTGGATATACTATGGAACACAGTAAACAGTCATCAAAAAGTGGAGAAAATATGGGACAATAATGACGCTGCAAAGAACTGGACGTCCCTTCAAAATTGATGAAAAGACAAGACGAAAACTGGTCAGGGAGGCTGCCAAGAGACCTACAGCAACAATGAAGAAGCTGCAGGAATTTCTGGCAAGTATTGGTTGTGTACTACATGT
Organism: Protopterus annectens; assembly: GCF_019279795.1. Lineage (NCBI taxonomy): Eukaryota > Metazoa > Chordata > Ceratodontiformes > Protopteridae > Protopterus > Protopterus annectens. The sequence continues at coordinate 54,965,231 of NC_056728.1, read as the reverse complement.
GACAATAATCTCCCATATTCTCCATATGTCTGGGCTATGGGGTAGGGTTGCAAGAAGGAAGCCTTTTCTTATGCAGAAAAACATCCAGGCCTGGCTAACATTTGCAAAACAATACATCAAGTCTCCCAAAAGCATGTTGAAAAATGTGTTATGGTCTGATGAGACCAAAGCTGAACTTTTTGGCCACAATTCCAAAAGGCATGTTTGGTGCAAAAACAACACTTTGCATTACCAGAAGAATACCATCCCCACAGTGAAGCACGGTGGTGGCAGGATCACGCTCTGGGGTTGCTTTTCTTTAGCTGAAACTGGGGCTTTAGTCACGGTGGAGGGAATTATGAACAGTTCCAAATACCAGTCACTTTTGTCCCAAAACCTTCAGGCATCTGCTAGAAAGCTGAAGATAAAGAGGGATTTCACCTTTCAACACAGCAATGACCCCAAGCATACATCCAAATCCACAAAAGAATGGCTTCACCAGAAGAAAATTAAAGTTTTGGAATGGCCCACCTAGAGCCCAGACCTAAATCCAATAGAAAATCTGTGGGGTGACCTGAAGAGGGCTGTGCACAAGAGATGCCCTCACAATCTGACAGATTTGGAGCAGTTTTGCAAGGAAGAGTGGGTAAATATTGCCAAGTGAAGATGTGCCATGCTGATAGACTCCTACCCAAGAAGACTCAATGCTGTAATTAAATCAAAGGGTGCTTCAACAAAGTAATAGTTTAAGGGTGTGCACACTTATGCAACCAGCTTATTGTATGTTTTTTAATTTTAATATTTTTTCTCCTAACGTATTTGTTTGTTTTTCAATTGAATTGTACAGTTTATAGGTCACATTAAAGGTGGGAAAAGTTTTGAAATGATTTATTGTGGTCTAATTTTTTATATCACAAAAACCTGGCATTTTAACAGGGGTGTGTATACTTTTTATATCCACTGTATATATGTTCTATATTTTGAACCACTTTTTATTTATGAGTTCAAATAATTATTGTTTCTCTGTATCTGAATATGTTTTCCTCAAGTTCTGATTTCCATTCCTTTGTGTATTCTTTGAATTCCAATAAAATACAACTGTTCTGTTTTAAACTTTGTTTCTTTTTCTGTGGGTTCAAATCAGTCATAATCCTTTTTATCTGAATCTTAAATATATATCTAACTACTCATCTTGTCTTCTTAATGTTTTTTTTTATGTACCGACTTCCTTTTCCATTGTCTTTTTTGGTATGGTGACTGCAGTGGAGCAGTTCACTTCTAAACAGAGAAGGGTTCGTGACGAAAGCTTACCCCACCTACTCAGAGGATAGGGTTCTGTCTCAGAAGAAAGTTGATTGCCCTGTACAGGTCAGGAGGGATCGACTACTGTAAGTCGAGTTAAGTATGTGGAGTATGTCGAGCCTTGTTCACAAGAGAGAGTAGAAGGGATCAGAAGGTTGACTTGCAGCAAGTAGTGACTATAATGATGAGACTGTGCACACATGTGGTGTTAATGCAGTTCCTTTGTAGGATAGCTGCACTTAGTGGCAGTGACAATGAGATCAGTAATCTGGCAGGATCTCACAGTAAAGACATTGCTCACCCAGGTTTAGGACAAACAATTAGAATAGTTTGGGTACCTTATGATAATACCCCCTAGACGCTGTCATGGGATGTGTATCAGACAGCTCTAAATCACACTTTTATAAGGTCTAAAACATAACTATAATATTAAAAGGAAGGAAAATCATAATGTCAACCCTAGAATCAATCAGTCTCTCAATGTGTGTGTGTGTGTGTGTGTGTGTGTGTGTGTGTGTGTGTGTGTGTGTATATATATATATATATATATATATATATATATATATATATATATATATATATATACACACATGCAGACATGCAGGCTCTGTCGGTCTCTCTCTCTATCTATATATATATATATATATATATATATATATATATATATATATATATATACACACATACATATGTGTGTGTGTGTGTGTGTGTGTGTGTGTGTGTGTGTGTGTGTGTGTGTGTGTGTGTGTGTGTGTGTGTGTGCATGTATGTATCTGTGCATACATACACACACACATACACACACAAACACACACGCACACACACATGTATGTGTAAACAGATTTGTGTGGAGATGGCTTTTTTGGCCTGAATGCCCCAGTAAAATCTTAAAAAAATAAAAATGAAAAATGGAAAGTCATGGGCATTCAGAAGCCATGTAGTCTAAACACTTGTATGTCTTTAAGGGGTCATTTGCCTATATCCAGTGGACCTCTACTACAGAAGGTTTCAGCAGTAGCAGATTAAGTGCACCTCGGGCCCTAGTCAGTTTTCAAACCATGCCCCCACCTTCACACACCCACACTTTATTTGACTATGCATAAATATTTCTAGTTATAATCATTTGAACTATTGCCATTATGTTTCACCAATATCTATACCCACTAATTATATTCATCTTCCTCTATACATCTCAAATGTCTGATTGTGGTAAAAGAAAAAAAAAAACAGTCACAATAAAGAATCCCATCTTAATTTGCACAAATGCACACTAGTCCTGCAACGTCAGGCTAATAGCTGTTTTATCTGTTCATAACAGCCAAAGTCACGTCAATTTATTCTCAGCCGCAGATAGCGACTGTACCCAGTATATGATGAAAATACTCACAGTAACTATCATTAAAAAACAAACAAACAAAGCGAGCAGTTGTCATGTTCAGCATATAATGTAAATAAACTAACTAGCAGTCCTAAACATAACAAAACATTTTATTTTTAATCAAATTACTTCTTTGGATGGCTATGCCCCCCCCCCCAAACACTGTGGGCCTCTGGGCTGCCACCCATTCCTCCCCTATTATAATCGGCCACTGGGTTTAAGGTATTACCTAGTGAAGACTCTAGCTCAACTGGGTCTTTCTTGAAGTTTTTACTGAATGATTTGCCTATGGGACTTTCTACCCTTTGATTTGGATGTCATTTGGGATATTTGTAATGTTTATGGACATCAGGCTTGGTCTTACGCTTTATGTTTCCAAAATATTGCCAATCAATCCAGTTATGCTGTACTGAAGAATTCAGAAAAAGAACAAAATGTGGCAAGTCTACAGCTAGTGGGGTTTAGCTTTATTGGTCTTAATACAGCAATAAAAACTTAAAAATAAAAACGAAAAGTCATGGGCTTTCAGATGTCAAATATTTGAAACAGTGATATGTCTTTAACTCACTCAAGCCTGTAATGCCTATAGCTGCTTATGGTGCCCAGGTCTTTTTTGGGAGTCTGGGTTCTTTAACTAAGTGGCTTCCGGCTAGTAATAAACAGTATTAGAAAATGAATGATTTATTAACAAAATGACACTAAGATTTTTATTCTAGGATGCCCTGCAGTGGAGAAATTAATCAAAGTTGCCACTTATTATTCATAGTTTCACAGTGATGTGCATATTTTCAGAACTGAGAGACCTACATGTTTTTGAGTGATATGATGTGATAGGAGACAGGAAAATTATCTGTCAGTGTCACATTATACTGGCAATATTGCTTGTTGTTTGTTAGTAGTTTTGAAAATAAGCAATATTTCATATGCCAAGTAAAACCACAGCTAGTAACAGGCAGAAAGGCAAGGCTCAGCATTTGTAAAATCCACAGATTTTATTAAAAGTTAGCACTTTTGTTTACTTTACTTTTTTGTCTGATGAAGCGATGGGGAACACTGCGAAAGCGCTAGCTTTTAATAAAATCTGTGGATTTTACAGCTGCTGAGCCTTGCTTTTCTGCCTGTTACTAGGTGTGGTTTTGCTTGGGATTTTGCTTGGGTCTGCGGCTGGAATACACTCACTGCTTTTGGGTTTTCTTGCTGCTTTAACAATATTTCATATGTACGTAATACTTCAAAAACCAAGTGACTTACAAATTACTGCATGTCATCAAGTGAAACCTTAGACGTGTTTCATATCTGCACTGTAATCTCCAGATATATATATATATATATATATATATATATATATATATATATATATATATAGTATTTTACTGTATTTTAAGATGCAAGTAAAAAACATATGATTAACAGTAGTGCTTCGATATCAGGTATAGCCCACTGGTAGGAGGTCCCATGGCAGACTAGAAGGATTCTGGATCTTTCAGTATGTCCAGGAATACCTGGTAATCTGTGTCAGGGCTAGCCACTCTGTGGTGTAAACATTGTCCTCTAGGTGATCTGGTCACATTGACTAATGATGATGCTAACACCCCGATCTTGGAATGCAACATGATGAGCTAAGGCAAGCACTTTATAAAACTGAAAGGATTTATGTGTGTCCTTCTATGTGTAACCTACTGACATTGCAAGTTGTTGTTGTTGTGTCTTTCGGCTTTTCCTGGTTAGGGGTCGCCACAGTGGAACTCCGGTCTGCTAATGCTTGGCAGTAGATTTTTATGTGCTGAGTTGCCAGCCCTGACGCACAACCTTCAATAAAGGTACGCTTATTCATGCATGTCTCCACACAGAAGACGCTTTAGCTGAGAATCGAACAGGACAATGTCTTACTGTGAGGCGACAATGCTACCGCAGCACCACCACCGCAGTGAATATCTCAAAACAAGGGTCACTTTTAAAAAATATTCAGACAATCTCTAGGCATTTGTCTATATTCAAAGTATGTTAAAACCTGTACCAGCAGCTGCCAAATACAGTATTGTAATTAAAAGAATGAAATTATTGCAGTACTTTTGCAGTGCTGAATACAATTTATATATATTAGAAATGAGAAATATCCAAAAAATGGAACAATAGTCAACAGTATTTTCATTGTATGTTCAATGAATCTTACACTAAGTATCCTCCATACCAATAACATTTCCATTTAACACAATAAGATAGCATACTATTCATTTATTTATAAGTCTTATTTTCTCTATACATTCTCAGCTTCCTATTAACATTTCCATATCTTAAGTAATTTGTTTTATCTTTACAAAATCATATGCTGTTATCAAGTCTTCTTATTTAATTGCAGAAAATGTAACTGTTTTTGTGTTTCTCATTACACTTCCCCAATTGTTTCTGTACCACAAACTCACAGTTCACCTTTTTCATTTCTTTAATGTTTATTCCATTTGCTAATACATTTACAAACATCTACAGCATGAATATAATGTTTACTTATTAATCGGAATATTCTTTCATTTACAGTTGTTTACTGTGGAAGTCCAACTGGCCTGAAACCCCTTTTCAGAGGAGACCCAGGAAGAAAAGCTTCAAAACAAAACCAAGGAGTTAATTTTTCTGCAATTATATCAGTCCCTGAGTTTTACTCTACTAAATGTCTTGGAAGACAAGACATCTTTGGTGTTCTGGATGGTATCCCCCTTTCCATTAAAATGGACCAGGCACTGTCCAAACTGTGCATGAGTGCTGTATATACACTGGCTGCCATAGTAACTCTATTCCCTTAACTACCAGGCCATGTTTCACATGTGTAAAGCACCTTAAGATGCATAGTTTTTTTTTATATAAGTACAGTCCAAGTTTTCTTTTGCTTTCTAACTCACGAGAGCACATTAAGAATGTACAAACAGGGGTGTAGCCAGGTTTGCTAAATTTGTATTCTTAACATCGGACACTGCTGCTCTGTCCCCCACAGTCATCCATACATGCTTACAAATATTTCAAGCATGGGCATTAATGCCATTCTACCCTGCAAACATACCAGAACAGTTGTTCCTAGAAGAAGTATCCAGACCATTTTAAAAAATATCTAAATTAGTGCTTGCTTTAATGCAATTTGGTTCCATGCATTGGCCCTACCCAAATAATAGTCCACTGCCAAGCGAGTTGTGAGTGCTGACCTACCCAAGTAACAAGTCACTGGGAAGCCACTGTGTGGTGAATCAGTACAAAACAAGTAATCTTATTGGTATGGTGACCAGAAACACTATAATGGCTCTCAACCTTCTACCTCAAAAATGTTGCACTCTACCTTTTATACTGTGGAACATATGGACAAAATGCGGAACAAGGACTTCAACTAGGAAATTCAGAGCATGGTTAATAACTGTTCTTCAAGTTATTTTGATGAATTAATATGCCTCTATACTATTTATAATGGATAGTTATTAAAATTCTTAACACTGCATGTTTACATAATTTTGTGCAGAACTCATTGTTAATACAGACACATATAATGAGCCACGTATATAGCAAATTTACTGCAGACAAATTCATCTCTAACTTTACTGCTCTCTCCCGTTCAACCTCCCCTCAGGAAATATTAGGGAACAGGTCTTCAGTGCTCTCTCTAAGGCCAAGAACACTGCATCAGTGAGCCCAGACAATATCCTAGAATGCCTTCTAAATAGTATTAAACATGGCCTATTAGGCCCTCTTAAAATTGCTATTTATCTGTAGCCTCCAAACAGGCGTTGTGCCTTATGAATGGAGAACAGCAACAGTCATCCCTCTGCACAAATCTGGCCCTCTACAGACCCTGGAAACTACAGACCCATAAGTCTCACTAGTCTGATATGCAAAGCCATGGAAAGAAGTGTCATGAAAATGATCAATAATGACTTAGGAAACCTCCAGACACTGGACCCAACCCAATTTGGTTTTATCAAGAGCAGATCATGCCTACTCAACCTGGTGGACTTCTTTGAGAAGGTCACCAAAGCAATGGATGTAGGCAAAATGGTTCACGCTGCCTACCTTGACCTGCCCAAGGCATTTGACACATTACCCCACTCGGATATTGTTAATAAACTGAAGAGGTTAAGTAAAAACCCTTATGTTACTCAGTGGACAGCCAACTGCCTCACAGACAGGACCCAGGAAGTTAGAATTGGGGAGTCTACCTCTACAGAGGCCAGTCATAAGCAAGAGTCCCTCAGGGGTCAGTCCTGGGGCTGATCCTTTTTGCATTTACTTCTCTGATGTCAAGGCCTTTTTTGGATTTTAAGCTTCACTTTAATAAGATGTTTCTTACCCCCCCCCCACACACACACACAATGATGTCTCTTATGCCCCCCATACCATTAACATTTGAATTGTAACAAAGATCCACAGCACATCCTTGTAACCAGTTTCTTGTAAGTCTACACATACCTGAGTGGCATTTAGCAACAGTGCTATACTGCAATAACCTTTCTACCACATCAATATAGTCACCATCTCAAAAATTTACTCACTAGTCCATTAGTACATCATACTCCAAACCAACACACTACAGCACATCACAGCACAGCTTACTTGGACAGATAAAGCCTGCTGCATCAAGTCATTTTAACTTCTTGCACCTCCACCTACATGTTCCTTGATTAAAAGTAGCATAAAAGGAGCAGTGAGAAGTGCTATCCACCCCACCTGTGGAAATTACACAGCAAGTGTTATGTCAGAAGGCAATACGGTGCAAAACCCTACCTCACAGTCAGCTACACTTCTCTACAGTATTTAGACCTCATGAGAAGGGGGCAGCCAAATGGAACAAAAATGCATTCAGAAGCTTTCTGACTGAAAAAGATGCCAAAGAAAAGCCCATTGAGAAGAAAAACTATAAAAGGTATTTAAATTGAAACTATACACTCACTCATACAAGAAAAAAATTCTAAGAAAAGCCCCTTTGGGAAACAAGTATAATGAAGCCTTGTTCTTCAAGTGTACTGTAGCACAGCAATAGAGAATGGGAAAGTGTGAAAAAGCAAGCACTGTAAGAAAGAAGAGGATTTCAGGCAATCTAGGAAACTTGTATCATTCAAGTAGTTCTAACACCTGAACAAGGCAGGCACTGAGGAAACATCTAAGTTACTGTCTTATTGGTTATAGTAAAAAACAATGTAAAGTCCTCAACTCTACAGAAAAATTAATTTGAAATGTTTCTTTAACAGAGAATAAAGTCTATTACAGATGATTCCTTTTCACATCTAAACTGACACATTAATGTCTCATCCACTGCATGCAGTTCTGACATCTTTATTCTAACATGCAACCATTTTCAAATTCAGTAGAAAAAAAATACATATACACATCTTCCTCATGGTTAACAATGTACTTTATTATTCAAAAGTGCCACAGTAAGCACTTTCTCCTTTTTCAACTGCATATGTCATCAGACAGTGCTTAGTAACTGCGATGGTGGTGCTGCGGTAGCGTTGTCGCCTCACAGTAAGACGCTGTCCTGTTCGATTCTCAGCTAAAGCGTCTTCTGTGTGGAGACATGTGTGAATGGGCATACCTTCGTTGAAGGTTGTGTCTCAGAGCTGGCAACTCGGTACGTAAAAATCTATTGCCAATCATTAGCAGACCGGAGTTCCGCTGTGGCGACCCCTAACTGGGAAAAGCCAAAAGATACAACAACAACATGTCATCAGACAGTGCTTACAGTGATACATTCAATAAAGTGACCAGTCAGCCAATGTATGGGAGTTTCTCCTTTTCTCCACTATAGTGCGATTTCAGAGTTGGTTTAATTAGTTAGGGGAGGTGTAAGTTTGAATTAATTTCCTGTGGTTTGCTGTGCTTGTTGGTCAACCAGTATCTTTCCCTGGGTAATTATTGGTGTTATGAAGAGTCAGTGAACTGAAGATTCGCTGTTTTCATCTCGATGTTCTCGTCTTCAATCATGTGGGATTTCAATATTATCAGGTAGACCCATATATATATATATATATATATATATATATATATATATATATATATATATATATATATATATATATATATATATATATATATATGTGTATAAACTTGTACAGTTTTCATGAGGTAGCTTTTTTTAAACTGGATAATTGACTGATACAAGCTGCAACTAGTAGTGATCAATTTGGACTTTCTGTTTTTATGAATAATTTCCAGTTATTATCTAATAGCACAACTAATTAATGCAGTTTCTTGATTAAGCAAAATAAATTTAAAACAAAAATATTGCACTTTTCCAACTATCAGGGAAGTCATACATATTTATGTAAATGAATTTATACAAAAAGTACAATTGTGTAAGTTGTAATTATCCATAATAGTAGATGTTCGAATTTCTCGTTGCTGCAGTAGCCTTTAGGCTATATGGATTGTTTCTTGCCTAGTAAACAACTTTCCAGCTTCAAAAAGTGCTGCCCCCCACTAAACACACACACACACACACACACACACACACACACACACACACACACACACACACACACACACACACACACACACACACACACACACACACACACACACACACACACACACACACACACACACACACACACACACCTTCACTCTGACTGCTGATTGCTTAATTCCAGTTAGGAAATTTGCAGTCTGAGTGAGGCTTTCCTCAGTACTTTCTTGCCTATACAAAGAAAGAATAGACTAATAATCCTGGATCAAACAAAACATAATAGTAACAAACATATAAAGTAGAAAACACAACACCCTACTTTATATCACAAACCTCAGCTATATACAAGAGTAGGGGATGGAAGTTTGGTGCAGCTACTGCAGCAGTGAGGAATTTGAATATCTACTGTTATGAGTAAATGCAGTTTACAAAACCGTATTACATTAATCATTCTCACTGCCATTTCCCTCCGCTGTAGTAGTCTTTAGGCTACGTGGGTTGATTACCTAAGCGTATCCAACCTTGAAGGACATAACATATGGATCCAAGCGTTCCTGGAGAATGGACTCATCACAACTAGCTCTGAACCTAGAAAAGGAATCCATTTTGTAATGCTTTATAAAGGTATGTACAGAGGACCACGTAGCTGCTTCTAGAATGCTTTTAGAATCCACCCCTTCCAAGTATGTATCAAAGAAGGCATGACTCCAGTAGAGTGTGTCTTGATAATGCCTGGAATGGATCTGCCAAGGTGGAAATAAAAAAAGCAATAGCTGTGTACAACCACCTGGGAACAATCTGTTTAGGCACAGGGTGTCACTTTTTGTTCCTTGAAAAGAACTAAATAGCTGATCAACTTTTCTAAAGAACTTAGTTCTGTCAAGATAGTACCTGAGTTGTCTATGCATCCTCATTATGCAGAATCATTTTTCTCGTTTTTTTTAGGTTCAGGATATAAAACTGGAGACATCCCAGGAATACCACTCTGCAAGCCAGATATAAAATAACAATTTCACAGTGTGAATCCAAGAAGGTGAAATAGATTCTTGGTAAGCTTTAAGGCTGTTAACACTTCCTGAATGGATGAAGTTGAAATAATGCAGTTGTCCAGGTAAGAAAAAAGTGTCTGCGCTTTGAAGTCTGCAGTAGGCTATTGCAGTAGCTTTGAAGTCTGCAGTAGGCTATTACTGGGGCAAAGCATTTGGTAAAGACTCTTGGAGTGGCATAGAGTCCAAATGGTAATGAATAAACTGATAATGTAATCCCAGGGGAATCTTTAAAAAATGTCTTAATTTTCATGTAAATAGGAATGTGGTGGTATACATCCCTTAAATCTAGAGTGACCAAATCAGGTTGTGGAGAGAAGAGGAAGTAGGGTGTGATGTGTCACCATTTTGAATTATGGAACATACACAAACCTGGAGAGTTTTAGAATGGGTCTTCACTCATTTCTGGATACCAGAAAAAGTCTTGAATAAAATCTTTTTCCCCACTGATCTACAGGAATTAGTTCTATAAGCCCTCAGATGAAGTAAGTCTGAAGTGATTGGAGGAATAAGGTAGTGTTGGTCTGTGGGAAACTTTTGTATTCCTAAGAGTGTAGGAAAGAATGTTCACTGTCATTTGTAAGCATTTTTTCATGATATGTAGTAACTAGAATGTGTCATGATAGACTCTCATACTCTAAGGGAAAGAGCCTTCTACAATTTTCTGAGGTAGACTGGGGAGAGGGTGGAGGTAGGTGGAGACGACTTAGAAAGCATAGTTAGAAATTGTTTCTTTGGGAAATGAATCTTTGCAAACTACTGCCATTTCTTTTTTACATATTTTCCAGATTTTAGTTGTCTGGACTTAGGAGGCTTATGAAAGAAGGGACCTGGATTAAATAGATAAGTCATTTAACATTAAGAAATGGAGACAGAAAAACATTTGTTTTACACCTTGCATAAGTTTTCCTCTTTCATCTAACTTTCTGTAAATGTATACAGAAGAATTTCCAAACAGTGAGTCCTTATCTAAAGGAACAGTTGAAAAGGGCTGTAGCCTTAGCCAAGCAGCTAACTACCCTTGTGAGCCATTTTAACACTAGCAAATTATCCCATGTGAGAATCAAACCATTAACCCTGTGTTTGTAAGGTAAACACTTTAACCATTATGCTACCTAAATGACTGAATGAAGCATGTCCAGAAGGTTAGCTTTAACGCCAGCATTAGGAATATTGGCTATAGTCTGCCCATATCATCCCAAATGTCTAGAAGGTATTTTGTCATGTGAGTTAGACGATTAATTGCTCTGAATGATACTCAGCAGAACTGTAAACCTTTTCATATATATTTAAAACTCCAATGTCTTCATCATTAAGAACAGGACTGAATGCAGGTTAAGTCCTAGTTCCTTTGTCTGAATCGAGAGAAACAACTGCTGGATCAGTTGGTTTCTTAGGCTTCATGTGAGATTTATTGCAAACAGTTAACCTCTAAAGTGCATGCATTTCTTTTTTGATTTTCCAAGAGAATCCAATATATATATATATCATATGGCAAACTGTAGATGTGTTTACAGCTCATAGGTAATACTCTAATATTGCATGTTTATTGCTTAACTCTACAAAAGCAAGTTAAAACCTTACACGATAACCAAAAAGCAAACCCAAACTCTTTCTGGGCATTAGTTAAACATCTCTGGCACATCACCCCAACCTAGTCCTATGTCCAATGACTCTAAATATAACATAGCTTGCTCTTTTAACACCTATTTTATGCACACAACTACTTCCCTCCTTTAAAATAATCTCAGTACCACCCCATTTATTTTCACTCTGTTAGATCATGCTCTTCTGCTTTCTCACTACAACCTGTCTTAACCACTGCAATCTTCTAGATGAATTCATTAAACTGATGACAGATTCCCTAGCCATCCTGGCTTCCATACTCATTAACCGCTCCATAACAGAATTCCAAGTTACCAAAATCTGGGAGAAAAGTTACATAGTAACTCTATGCAAAGATAGTATTAGTAACTTCAGGCCAACTGCCATATTATCTCCAATATCAAGGATATTGGAAAGGTGTGTTTACGCAGAATTACTACAATACCTATTAGACTAAAACCTACTTTCTAGCTCCCTTTTTGTATTGCGCCCTAACAATAGAACAGCAAAAAGCATAGGATCTTTCCTAAATACCATCATCCTATACCATAACAACAATATTTTGGTTTCTCAAAGGTATTCCACACCCTTACCACCATAGTATCTTATGAATCTTATGAATGGGGTAAGAGCTAAATACTCCCAAAACAGGAAGGACAGCTATCATTCTGGAAGTATTCATATTTAAGTGTTCATACTATTTCTTCTGGGAGTCAGAGAGCTCTAGTCCCTCCCGTTTGAAATAGTCCTTCATTTTTCCAACAGTAACACCAAAGAAATTCTCTTCATTAGCAGAATCTGAAGATAATGCATCTTCAGTGTAAGATTCAAATCCTGACAAAGAAGGAACCTGTGAGATATAATCTAAACCACTTGGTGTGAGTCAGAAAGATGTTCCTCCTTAGAGGAAGAGGAATCTCTTTTCCTTTTTAAGGGAATAGAAGAAGAAGAGAAGAAAGGAAGCTGACCAGTCCAAAAAGGCTTGAACAGCTAAAAATTAACCGGTCATCTTTAACAAATTTCTGACTAGAAAGAAGGGTGGAGGAAATATGCTTGTTTTTTTTTTTCAGTATGTTTATGGGGAACATCCAGATGTATAGTCCTAGGGATGGAAATTAAAGGTCTAACTTCCATCAGAGCAAGGAATTGATAAATGCCCCCTTCTCCCACAATTAAAACTAATCTAGGATCTCCCTTCCCAGGTAAATCAGCTGTATGATCGGGCTTATCAGATATGCTAATTCCTTAGCAATAACGACCCCCAAAGGGACAACATTTGATGGTCCAGGGGCTGCAAAAGTGCCTTAATGGAATTACATATTTCAGAATAAAAAGCAGGTGTGGGTGTTTGGTTAGGTTAAAGAATTAAATTGATAATGTAATTCCAAAGCATAGAATTCTAAAAAACAGTCTGTGCTATTTGTGAATATGAATGTAAAGGTAGGCATCTATTAGATCTACAGTGTCCACATCAGATGTAGATAAACCTTTTTTATCCATATCTATCTAAAATTCCTTTTTTTAAATGGGGGAGTGGACTTCAGAGGACCAAGAGGGCAATGCCAAGGCAGCACAAGCTAATATCTGAAGCCATTTCCTCTCAAGGTAAGCTTAAGAGTACTATGTCTACTCTATATAGTTTTAAGAGTGAATGCCTAAAATGAAAAAAAAAAAACATGTTACATTGTGTTCTGGCACAAGACAAAATATGCAACTCAAGTGAGAGTCTTTGAAAGAAATCTGATGCTCACAGTAACACTTTCCTTTTTTTCTGCCCAACATGAAGTAAATTTCTCAAAGAAAAAATATTGAAATAGAGGAAGGATTGCTAATGTGGTAGTTATCTGCCTGAATCTCTGCTCAGAAACAGATCAAAATTAATGACAAAACACAATACGGACAGAAGTCTGTTATACACAGACCAGTGACAATGAAGTTCTGAATTTTTGGCATGTCTGTACACCCCTCTTATACTAACACATTGGCTTGTGCTAAGGGAGGACATGCAGCATGTGAGGAAAGAACCTGAGCTTTGCAGACCGGCTGAACATACCAGTATCCTAGGGATAAGTCCCATTTGTGAGGACTATTGCAACAATGATCTTATGATCATGTCTTCATAATATTACTTGACAACTGACTGCACTTCTCACATACAGTACAGTTTATGTTTCCTGAACAGAAGAAAGTATCCTTTCCTACAAATACCATTAGCAGCACTGATTTGCAGATTTTTACTAAAATGTATTTTAATTTTTCATTACTCAGCTGTTCTAATATTTGCAATTATATGAAACCTTTTATACCACGTTAAAAAACATTCTACAATAATTTATAAGTCAAAGGAGGGTGAAGAAAAAGTATTAAGAAATTGTAACGTACTTCAAAGATTTCTCTGGAAGCGGCCTTGCCAGCTGAAACACTCCTTCTAACAATACATATCACTGTATAAAAATGCATTCTTATAAACAAATCAGTATGTAATGAAACAGCTTACAACTCTATCAGTGCTACATCCTACAGTCCCATTTCTTTCAGTTTTAATCTATATATATATCTATATATATATATATATATATATATATATATATATAAATATATATATATAATTTATAAATAGAATTTGAAAGCTTTTCGGTTTAGGCTTCTGTTCTTTACAGGTTTTTTCATCAGAAAGCTCCACATACCCTCCACTGCATAATAAAGCATGTTTCTGTATCAGGAGACTTCTGACCCCCGTAACACTTGCCAAACATTGCCTATAAAACTGTTCAAGATAAAAAACATAATATGATACCTTTTATTGGGCCTACACTGATGTCGTAAAATAAATTAACTTAAGTGTTTGTACAACGTGAGCCCTCTGCCAGAGACTAATAATTTCTTTAGACAGAATTTATTAGTTTCTATCAAAGGACTGACCAACACACACTCAAGTTATTTCCTTTTATAGCATCTGTTCTAGTCCAATGAAATGTGTTAAATCATCCTTTTGTCTGATTTTTATGCATCTATTTTTGTACCATAGAAGTTTCAAAATTGTGAAATTATCAGTTCATCTGGTTGTTCCTATTATTCCAGATTAATACTTTACGAAACTCAGTATTGTAAAGTAATTTTTTGGAATTCAGGTTTTTATGAACCTCCATTGAATATTTTTTTCATCAGAATGCAAGCCTTAAGACAGACAGGTACAGTTCTCCAAAATAGTTACAGTAACCAAATGTACTCCTTCATGTCTCTGAAAAAAAGAATGCTGACTGCATTTTGGTCATTCTCCTAAGTGCAGTGACTTCTGCAGACATTTAACTTGACCTCATAATTAGTTTTACATCTGATTAGATGCAGAAAAGTGTAACTATTTGCAGAAAAGTGTAGCTTTTTGTATGGGAGGGGAGTGGAAGGTGTCCCACAAGTTGAAAAATAGAGTCTGACTTTATAAACATCTTTTAAAACAAATATTTTTGAACATGTATTATCCCTACTAGAATGAGCCATATGCTAGAAACGTCCAGCAGAAATAAGGGTCTAGAATCATTCAGTGAAATCAAAACAGCCCTGTCTGAACCTCTACACAATGATGTAGCATGCAAATGCTGACAGGACAAGAAGGCCTTCCTACTAGAGCTACCTGACTACAGTATATACTGTTTGACAAATTTACAAATGATCTACTCTTGGTGTAATGCAGTAAAACTTCAAATATGTACAATCTGTCATTTGGTACCATCTATCATGTTTATCTATGACTATATGAATGTACACTATTCTCTCTTTGCTCTGTTTTTGGATCATGGCTGCAAAGTGTGTTCTGACCAGGCCATCTACCTGGTTATCAAATAGTAAATAAATAAATGACAATACTGACTACTTTAGAATTCAAGCTTATGATAATAAACCACATTCACTAAGTAGCCCTGCAGAATAAACTGTTACCGTTACACAAACTTTCTACAGACGAATCATATTATTCAAATTATTGTGCCTTTGGCTCACTTATTATTTAGTATGTGCATGGACTCACAAAGCCATCGGCATTTGTTTAATTTTTAATTGACAAAGAGTTGGAAGCTACAGCCCTTGAGAAAAATGCAGATTGTCATTGACATTAACCCCTCCTTCCCATTTTGTACATAGGATCAGGGTGTCACATCATTTGTGACCAAATCACCTAGAGCTAATATTCACACCACTGAGTGGCTAGCATGACATGTAAAAAATGCAGATGTGAGTCATAAATTCAAGTTTTCTGTATGGCAGCCGAGTATTTACTATATTGAAAACTATTCTGCATTATCAATAAGACAATATTGAAGACCAACTTAAATGAGCTTTAACAGGCTCTTATTTAATAATTGTCCATTCAGTTTTGGGATACTAAACAATGATGGAGTAACTGCATATTGTAACAAAATATAAAATTTATTAGCATATTAGATTAAAAATAAACTAGTGTCATCATTTCCATTTAATTATATGCAGCACCCCTGAGAGCTGCTAGCATGAAGTGAGAGTGGTACTTGGAATGTCCACAGTTCCATGGCCATCATATATTCACCCAAAAACTACGCTGTCACCCAAAAGTGATAAACCCAGTCAGGACTGCACAAACTGATGTGCAGTGCAATGGTGTAGCTCAGAGTCTGAATGGATTTTTGGAATTTTTCTGTTCGGGAATTATTACTCTATTGCTTATTAACCAGTGCTGCAAATGATAAAGGGAAAGTGCTTTGGAAAAAATATGGGACTGAAAATTGTCATTCATTACAGCAGCTTTCGAGGAGAAAGTACAGATGTGCATGTAAAACTTACCATAGCAGTACATATTCTAATACAGCACTGCTGCAGTTGCCGAAGCAATATGGGTCCTACCACCACTGCAATTAGCCTGCTTGACAAAGCTAAGGGCACCTTCCATACTCTCTGTCAGAGCTCTATAAAATTACCAATAAAAATGGGGGATGGGGGGAGGCTACTATAACAGTGATATAGCAGAACATCTACAGTTATTGCATGCTTCACATACACATATGTACTATTCTCAACCATAGATCATTGTTACAGAAGCCTAAGCTATATGTGTAGATTAGCACAGTTTAGGGAAGAAAAGGGTGAAGGCTGGTAAACTCAGATTTGAGGACCCCCCTGGAAAATGGTCCTAGCAAAGTCTGTTCTAGACCTGAAAAAGAAATCTAAGTTGCAGTGCGTTGTAAGAACTATCTTGCTGCCTCTAGAATTCTTCTTGATTCCACACCTTTCTAGAAAGTCACCAAAGAAGCCAAAGGCCTTATGAAATGGGTTGTAATCCTGTCTGGAAGTGGCTTACTATGATGAGTATAACAAAGGTAGCAGCATGAGATAACCACCTGGAAATAGTCTATTTTGAACTGGTTTTCCTTTTTTCTTATCTTCACAGGAGACAAACAGCTGATCAACTTTCCTGAAGGTTAAAGTTGTGTCTAGGTAGTATCTTGAGTTGTCTGTGGACATCTGGAGGGTGAAGGATCCTTTCACCCTTGTTCTTAGGTTAATGAAAGAAAACTGGGACAGTAATGTTTGGCTTAAAGTAAACTCTGAGACCTCTTTTGGCTTAAAGGTAGGACTTGTTCTCAAAAAACCCTGTCCATGTAGAAAAAGGTAAGGTTGACTCACTGTAAGAGTTTGTAACATAGATACTCTCCTAACAGATACCAGAGCAATGACTAAAAACAGTCTTCCAAGATTAAGAACCTCAATTCAGCCTCATGAGCTGGTTCAGATGGAGACAGAGTAAGCTTCTCAAGCACAAAGTTCAGATTCCAAGGAACAGACACCTGTTTCCTAGGTGAAGGAGGATGAAAGGGCAGACAATTCGAAATGGCTGACAAATGTATCTTGATAGAGGAACAAAAGGCCGTTGGACAGTAACTCACATAATCAAGAACCAGATGCAGCTAGGACTGAAAAGGATGCCGGTTCTCTTGACTGGCACCAAGTAGAAAATCTTTTCCACTCACCCATGTGTGGTTTTCTACTAGTAGGTTTTCTTGCCTCCTTTAGTACCTGATGCACCTTCTCAGAAAAATGTGCCTAAATGCGTCAAAATTCTATCATCCAGGCAGTTAGTTGAATAGTTTCTAGATAGGGTGTATCAAACTCCCGCTGTCTATGAGTAAATCCAATCTCTAGGGAAGCTTGTGGTAACTGCACTTGGCCAATTTGAAAAGAAGGGAGAACTACTGTCACCTTATTCAAAATGGAGTCCTTCTGAATTTTTAGAAGAACCTTGGATATCAGTGGAAAGGATAGAAATGTATACAGGTACATTTCCTTCATTTGGAATGAGAAAGCATATTCCAGGCCTGTAGGCAAGATGTCCTGGAGCAGAATCTCCTTAGCTGTCTGTTCTGAAGGGTGGTAAACAGATCTACTTGAGGTGTTCCCCACAGCTGGATCAATTTTTGCAGGACCCCAGGATGCAGTTTTTATTCATGGGCGTCTATCCAGTCCTGTTTATCTTGTCTGCAATGAAATTTTGATTTGACAGAATGTATGAACCATGAAGAGTCAAACTGAGCTGAGCTGCTGCTTCCCATGTTGAGTCTGTAAAGTGGGTACGATCTGGTACCCTCCTGTTTATTTATGTACCACATCACTGTGGTGTTGTCTTTGTACACTTGCGGGCTGGCTTCTGGAGAAATTTCACAATCAAAGGAACCAGGGGATAAGTATACAGAGGATCCAGGGGCCAAACAAATAGCAGCGTGTCTCTGAGTGACTGTCCCGGAGGGGGGACTAAGGCATAATAACTGCTGCACTTGATGTTGGATGGGGAGGCAAAAAGGTCACAACAGAGAGTGCCCCAGCGCTGGAAAATCCGAGCTGCAACTCAGATTTAGAAGCCACTCGTGAGGAAGTAGAATGTTCCTGCTGACGCTGTAAGGCAGAATGTTGGCCTTCCCCAGGATGTGTGTTTCAATCAGAAACTGCTAAGATGAAATCACTCACTGCCAAACCCTCATGGACTCTCCATAAAGTGGATAAGAACGTGTTCTACCCTACTTGTTGAGATACCAGACAAGGGACATATTATCCATCTGTATCGAAATCACACCTCTGGGAAGGGCATCCTGAAAAACCTGCAATGCAAGCAGGGTAGCCCTCATTTTCAGAACACTAATGCGGATGTCAGCCTCTGCAGAAGACCAGGACCCTTGAACCATCCTCTCCTTGAAATGCCCCCCCACCCAGTAAGAGAGTTTTATGTGGTGACTGTGGCCAAAGGAAGGGGAAGGACAAACAGTCTCCCTTTGGTCACTAAAGGAGACTGCAACCACCATTGAATTTGATCATGACAAATACAAAAATCCATTGAGTGAGTCACGAATGACCACTGATCCACCAGGATCCATTGCTGAGCCCTCATATGATACCTGGCTAGAGGGACCAACCATATAAAAGCTGCCATGTGGCCTAAAAGCTTCAAAACTGCATGAGCTAGAGGCTTCAAACATGCAAAAACTGACAGTGACTGATATTGAAGGCTGATCACTGTGGAGCTCTGGAGCCTTGCAATTTGACTGACTGTATCCAAGTAGCAACCTATGAACTCACTGTATGAACAGGTTGTAGGCTTGATTTTAGACAACTGGCTGTAATGCCTAAGCAATCACATAGCTGGAGTAAGGTATTCTTGTCTACAGTCAGTAATGTTCTTGTGGGGGCAGTAAGGAGCCAGTTGTCCAGGTAATAAAACACATGGAAACTCAGCAGCAAGAGCCAGGCTGCAAGCACTGCCATGCATTTGGTGAACACCTGGAGGGCTGTGGTGAGACTGAAGGGCAAGACCCCAAATTGGTAGTGATTGGCATACAGCAAGAAGTGCAAAAACCTCATGGAATGCCTCTTTATCTTTATGTGACTTTAGGCATCCTTGAGATCTTTCAAGCACATCCAATCCTCCTTCCTCAGCAAAAGAAGAACGGACTGCACCGTGACCATCCGGAACTTGGTCTGTTTTATGAAGGGATTCAATTTGCTTAAATCCAGAACAGGCCTGAGGTCCTTGCCCTCCTTTGGTACCAAAAAGACCACTAAGTAGACCCCAAATCCTAACTGGTTTGGTAGGACCTTGTGGATGACTCAGTTTGTTAGCAGCTTATGAATCTCTAATGCTGCCAGCAGTGTCAGACAGGGTGAAACATCTGGGAGACAATTGTCATGGAACCTTGGAATTTCTAGAAAGGGGAATAGCATAGCCTCTGGATATAACTCTTAACAGCCACACATTTGAAGTGATGGCATCCCAAGCTTCAGGCTGAAGAGCCAGACAACCCCTAACTGTCTCCTGAGCAAGAGAGTTGGGCAACCCTTTAGGCTGCTGAAAGGGCCCTCCAGAGAAGGCTCCACAGAAACCCTGATTCTGCAGACCACTCCTGTCCAACCTTTGGTGTTCATTATGGTCCCCACTCTCCTTGGCAGTATCCCTCTGAAGGAGCATCCTGAAAAGACTGTTGAAACTTTCTAAAAAAGAGACATCTGCCTCCCTTCTGATTCCTCTAAAAGTTTGCTGCGGGGTAGCAAAATATACTCCTACCACAAACAGTGTCTTTCATTCTTTCTCACTCCTAGTTAGAGTATCCTTAATTTTCTGGACAAACATGGAAGAGCCATCAAATGGGGCATTAATAAAGGACACCTTGAAGCAATCCACAAAGTTACATAACCACATCCAAGTCTGTTGACATATGGCTATGCAAGCCGCTCATGATGCTCCAGTAGCTGCATTGGATATAAACCTTATGGAAACGTTGGTGATCAGCAACAGTGTAAACAACTGAGATTCCAGCATCTTTTGAATCTCTGGACACTGCTGTTTCTTAACATTCCTCGACATTTCAGACACCAGATCACATTGGAGTCTAGTCAAGTATGATAAATAATTAAGTGCCATCAAAGTAAAAGTGGCTGAGGGATAAGAGCACATCTCTTAGCAGTCCAAAGCCTGAGACTGTGTATTTGGAGCGTGGAATGAAGATCTCTCCTAAGAGATATCCTTTTTGGTGGCTACTGCCACCACAATCACATCCACATCCGGAACCTTACTCCATTGTGGTCAGCCCTTGGGAAGAGTAAGAATTTTTTTGGGCTTCCTGGGAATGGGTTCAATTGTGTTGGGTTCCTTCCATGCCCAATGAGACCATAACTCTATAAGGGCATCTGGAGGGGGGCCACCCAAGGAAAGGACCAAGCCTCCACACTGGCAAAGTAGCTCCAAAAGATCTCAAAAAGAGGTATCGTCCAATGAAGACTTTTTTTCAAGGTCAGTATCTTCCATGAGAGACTTCTCTGTGGAGGCATGGTGTTTCCTCTTACACTGCCTCTTCCCTGAGACCTCCCGCTCTGGCAACGCCAGAGGAGAGGGGGATAAAACAGGAAGCTCCACTATTGGGAGTGGGTTGGAGACCAACCAGTGTAGCCTGTCAGGAAGCAGGCTGATGACTGGTCACAGACCCAGACAAGAAAGGAAATGGAACATCAACTGGGGAAACCCAATTCATCTTCTTAGAGGAGAACATCCTTTCTACAACATTGAAGACAGAAGTGGATGCTAGCCTTCCAGAAGCAAGGGTAAAAATAACCCAAGGTACTAGAGTTGCACCTGTGTCTGGAGGAGCTGTGCCTCACCCCCACATTGAGACCAGAGCTGAGCTGTCAAAAGCCAAATCTGAGAGGAGGAGGGATGAACCTGAAACAGGTACTGTCGACCCTGACCCAGAAACTCCAGCTTCAATTCCATGACCTTGAGGTCCAGATGGCTGGTAACATACTTGGAGTTGATGAGAACAAGGCTTGATTCAGAACAGAAGATGGCCAAGACATTCAATGTGACACTGAGGGTTGGAATGCAGCCAGGTCTGATGATCTCGGATTCAAATGGCCCAAGGGAGGAGGCTAGATAGATGGAGCCAAAGGTCAAGGAACACGTTTCATTCCCAAAGGGATAAGGCCTAATTACAACTGAGTCTGCAAAAAATACTTCATCTAAGTCAGAAGCTTTGATACTGCCCACTGACCTTGATGATCAAGGGGAAGAACCCACTGATGGGGGCTTGGAGGGTCACTAAGGTGATAATTAATGCCTCTGATGGATCCAAACTGGGAAGACTTGGAACGGGGACAAGGAAGGTGAAGATTCTACAAATCACCAATTCCTCTCCTCTAGAATTCAAAACCAACAACAGGAAGTCTCCGCTTGCTGTACCATAAAGGGCTGCCCTCCAAAATAAAACCACAGTGTGGTGAACAATGAGTCAAAAGTTCCACAAAAAATAGCCCAACACGCTGATGGCAGGCTAAGAATATTAGTTTAATGTGAACTTTCAAAACGACACAATAACATAAACAAAACTGGGAATCCCAGTTTTGTTTATGTTATTGTGTCGTTTTGAGAGTTCACATTAAACTAATATTCTTAGCCTGCCATCAGCGTGTTGGGCTATTTTTTGTGGAACATTTGACTCATTGTTCACCACACCGTGGTTTTATTTTGGAGGGCAGCCCTTTATGGTACAGCAAGCGGAGACTTCCTGTTGTTGAAGGTGAAAATTCTGGTGACAGCTCCAGCAGGGTGGAAGGGGAGAATGGGGAAGCTGTCCTACGCAAAAGAGCCCCTTTGCCCAAGTTGCAGCCAGTGACAGAGCCTTGCTGTTGGATGACTCTGAGAACACTGGGGCACTCAAAAGTTGTAGGACCTTTGGGTCCAATGAACCTGAAGAAAATGGACCTCAATGGAGGAGGACCTGTTCTGATCCCCTTAGATATCTTGGCATCCTGAGAGTGATGCTTATCAGACCCAAGCTTTAGGGCTGAGGAAGAAGAAGAAGCAGCTGATGAAGGGCTGGCAGGAAGAAGGTCCTTAAGGACCAACTTGGCCTCTCACTCATTGATAACCCTGACCCTAAAACCTTTGCAAATGGAGCACAAATAGTCTGGATGCGTAACTCCCAAAAAATATACACATTTATCGTGTGCTTCCTGTGAAGATAATTTATGCCTACAGGCAACATACTTTTTAAAGCCATTATTTATCACTAAAACAATATTAACTAAACAGACAACAAGCAGAAAAAAACAACAATCCAAAACTAAGCTGAATACTAAGACTCAGAAAAAGGTCAGAAAGTTACACGCAAGAAAAGGTGGAAGGCCAAAACAGACACACCAACAGCACACCTTAACAAAGTAACTTAACTACATTATGTACCTACAGAAAACAAACTACACTACACTATAAACAGTATTAGAGTAAGGGAAAGCAAACAGAATTAGGAAAAACTCTAGACTAAAGCTATTAAAAAAAAAGAATACACCGAAACTGAGCCAGATCGAGCTACTGACAGGAACGGAGGCAAACTAGATTTGAGGGGTCAGTTGAGGATAAGGGAAGCAGAGCCTGTCAAGTTTGAAGTCTGAAGGATTTGGCCGATGTTGGATCTGATAACTCACAAGTTGAAGTCAGAGAAAGAAGACAACATTGGATGAAATGGTTCTGAGATGAGTAAAGCACTGACAGTCCGTCCCCACCCCCCCCCCGCCAAGTGCAGTATCCTGTCTCAAATCCACAAAACTTTACAGACTAAGTAACACTTCAATCAAAAGTAAAATATTTCCTCACACAAAGATCACACAAGCATTTAACTTCATAAAAAATACAATGCTAGTCCAAAAATATTCAGTTTCTTAGCTTAAACACAATCACTTTCACATACATAAAAGCACAGTTTTTTTCAATAAAGTTAATGGAAGGCTTTCCCCAAAGGAGAATTATCAGCCCAACTTTTGAAGATTGTTATCTGATGAACAGTTTAATTGGGCCTGACCAACAAATGTGCTCTTCAGCAGTAAAAAAACTCTGGAAGTTTTCATATTCCAGTTATGCTTTTATAGAGCTCTGCTCGAGCTCCGGACAGATGGGACATTGAAAGGTTCCCTTAGCCTTGTGAAACTGGACAGCTGTAGTGGGAGTGGGCACCATACATCTTAGGTTACTGCAACAATGATCTGTGTTTGAACATATATAATGTCACCATATGCAAGCAACACTTTGGCTTACTGATGAAGACAGTTCTGCACATAACTGCTGGCAAGTCATTTTGATTTATGAATTAAGTTGGCAGGCACGTCTGTCTTTAGACATACAATTGACAATTTAGGTTCATAGGTTTATGCAAAGTTTAGAGCTGGTCAGCCTTCAAGAAGCTTAGCCACAAAGAATACCGACAGACTAGTTCCCTCTGTATACAGCATTTTCATTATCATGAATGCCACATATTAATTAATGGAAACTCATCCAGTTGCCAAGAGTTACCTTAAAGGTTTCAGGGTAGTACTCTGACAAGATTATTATCAGCTCAGGCACTTAACAGAGGTGGTAGTAGAAGATGAGCAGGTCCATTCTCTCAGGAAGTAGAGGTGGTCTAGGGCCAACCACTGCCACAATCTCTTGGAGGAGGGGCAGACTGCAGTAGGCAGTTTTGGTGCTGGTTTTCCTCCACCAAGCTGCTTCAGTGGTACTTACCTGTTCCTGTGATGACTTGGGCTATGTGTCCTCTGACCACAGGAGGGGACAGACCTAATAAAAAATATACACCCTCATTGCCAGTGGGGACAAACTACCACCAAGGCTGCCTATAACCTGGCCTAAACAAATCCAAATTGACTGGGTTTTAGAGTCTAGATGTCACCTAACTCATTGCTAATTGACTCACAATGCTTTATACAGCTTTGCAGATAATACAAGTGAAACTGACAGACCTATACTTACACCATCTGTTATGGTGGCTGTCCTTGTGGAGAGGAGACTTGTGGTGGTCATCTTCCATGTTTCTGGTATGTAGGCCAATGAGAGACTAAGGTTAAGCACATGTATAGGAGATTGGCCTATGCAGTGTTTGATAGTTCCAAGCAGATAGCCTAGAAAAATGTTAGGACCTAAGGAGCTAGTGTTTTTAGTTTTGGAAAGAGCAGATTGGAAAGAGCAATTGATCAAGGGTGATAAAGTGGTGCAATTAGGGGGAAATGTAGGAGAGGTGGTGTGTTGGAGGAATTCAGCTACAGTTGTCATTAAGAATATTAACTATAGTTTCTGAATCAGAGTGGGATACACCACTGGAGATATGTTCAGAGCAGAACTGAGTGTTTGTTAACTTCTGAGTTCCTAATGTAGCTGATGATGCCTGTGTGGTTGTCCCAAGAGCAGGAAACAATTTTAGGTTCTTAAATTACTTTATACCCACTACCTGTATGGTTGAATGTTACTTTTTACAGGGTGTGAAAGATAACTTGTTTACAAAGTGGCACAAGTGTTTTTTTCTTCTTCTTCCTACAGAAAAAAAGACTAGATAAGACACAGGTTGCTGCTTTTAGTGTGTTCCAAGGCTCCAAGTGCAGTTTTAAAAGTAAGGAAAGAAGCTTACCTCTCCATTTTCTTCAGTTGCCACACACTATCCAAGCCTAAACAGTTTTGCAATCAGGTATTCCTTTTGGGTATTCAAACCAACAGTAGCCATGATGCTACCAGTGACACTGGAAGTAGCACAAACTGATAGTGTTAGACTCTGAAGCAAAGAAAATTATTCTTTTTAAACTAGTGTTATAGCTTTAATGTAAAAAAATAATTCTCATTCATCCATCCATCCAATGCATTCCACAAACCCAAGCTGATATCCTTTTAGAATGAAACAAGGGTTCCCAATCCTACAGTATTAGTGAACCCCCAAATGACTCTGGCAGGTACCCCTTTTACACACTGACTCCTTAATAATTAGCTTCCCTCCCATGCTAAGACTCTTTTATAATGATGCTAGGGTGGAGGTAGTTGTCTCCTAGTGCAATACTTTCTCCTAATTCCATGTACACATAGCGGTTCTGCCCTATAATGAAAAAGAGCACCATCATCTCCTTTACCACAGCTTAACCTATCCATTATGAACTCATCATGCTACACCCATTTGCCCTTACATTGCTCTTTATAGCAAGATGGTGATGGTTGGTTGTCTAGGTTTTTGAGTGACTGCAAGTGCCTTCTGGTTTTACTGCTAAATGCTCTGCACTTCCATTTTTAAATGTAGCATTTTTTGTAGTTACTAGCCTGCCATCTGTTAGATATTACTGAATGCTGCTGTTCGACATTGTCATCATTATATCTTTGGAACACTGAGAAGTCGGGCATTACTGCTAGAGGCTTCCAGAAAATTCTTGGAACACAGTATGATAGCGTTAGTGTTAGTGTTACTGTTAATGCTGCTAAATGTCTCACCTCTCTGAACCCAGACATTATAATCCTCTGCTAAGTAGTGATATTATCCCTTTCATCTCTGAAGTGCAATAACACTTTTTTAAATTTTTTGCATTACTAATACTTACATCTAGGCATGGAAGAGTTCTGTTTTTAGGCATTCCTTCAGTGGCATATGTTTTGAAGCAGTAATATTAATGTTGCTTTTATAGTAGCCTGTGGTGCTTACAACTTCCAAAGACTAAGAATAGACTGCTTGGATTATGGCACAAGATGACTGTTGTTTATTGCTTGGTTCCTGTGCTCTTTGATATGGTTATTCAGTGTTATAGTAGACTTTGGGCTGCTGGAATTTCCCTTAGTTCTTTCTGACATTTCTAGGCCTTTTGGATGTTATCATGGATTATTTGGTCATTTACAGCTTTCTGGGCCGAAAACTGGATGAAAGAGTGGCACTATAAGTAATCATCATTATCATCAACAAGAATCAGCTTTTTCCCATTTATATGGTCTTTGGGTGTTGTGTCCACTGTCACCACCTTTCTTGTTTCAATGCCATTCTTCTACCTTTTTCAAGAGTCAAGTCTGACTGTTACATGTTTGTTCCTCGCACAGCCTCTCCATATCTTACTGCACATCCTCATCTCCTATTGCCTGCTTCCTGTCTTTACCAGATCTGTTTTACCAAATCATCTGCTTTTCTGTACATGTGACTGAAACACAGTAATCTGTTTTCCTTAGCCTTCTCTGCACCTAGGACAACTCTGGCTTCAGCTCTGACATTGTCATTTCTTCATATGTTTCACATTGTGCATCCTTCGACCCCATTTCAGGCACTTCATTTAAGTAATCTCAAGTCTCCTTGGCTGCTCTGTTTTCACTGTCATGGTTTTTATACCATACAGAAGCACTGGTCACACCACTGTTTTGCACACCTTACTTTGCAGCCTCTTTGGCATTATTCTGTTGCACGCTATCCCTGACACGTTGTGCCAGCTGGCTGCAGCACCTCTGACTGTACCCCTGGTCTCCTAATTTGAATTTCCCTGCTCCCTAACCATTACCTCCCAGACATTTGAAGTTAACCCCTTCCACTATATTCTCTTCTTTCTCAGTTTTCATCTTTTGAGTTCCCCATTTGCTGCCATGACTACTGTCTTTTCTGAACTCAGTCTCATTTCATGTGCCTTCAGTTTTGCATTCCAGTCTCCTATCATTTACTAAAGTTCTTATTCAGAGTACATTTTGTAGTGCCATATTGTCTGCATACAGCAGACTTGTGTCTCTAATCCATTTACTGAGGTAGTCCATCACCAGTATGATCAGAAGTTGGCTTAGGGCTGAACCCTGTTGCACACCCTCTCCCACTGAGAACTCCTCTATGAATCCAAAAACTGCTTGTACTTAGCTTGCACTGCTTCTATCATTGCTTCTGTTGTTTTGAAACATCAAAGGACTGTCCAAATCTGTCTACTGCAGAGAAAAATTCTAATTGGAAATTACTTTATACAGTCAGTACTGAATAAGGATTTTCAGGTAGGCAAGGTGATACAGAGAAAAGACTGACAGGAAAAACTAGGATACTGTATTTAATGGCAGAAATGTAGGTAATAAAATAGCATTATGGCACAACTGCATTCAAAAAGCGAATGCTGATATTGGTGTTGTCACTGAGAGCTGATATAATTCTAATGACGGGATCCAAAGTTGTTGGATACCATGAATTTAAATATTTCCAGACAACAAGAGGCAGATAGGAGGGAGTATTGTTCCAACAAAGTAAGAACAACTAGATACAGATCACATACTCATGATACTGAAACTAGATTGTGTACTAACTTGGCGACAGTGTGTAGTCCTCAAAAAGCAAATATTAACATGTTTGATGGCATTTGGGCTGAGTTTGTGTCAGAATGGAAACAAATATTGTATTAACAGGGGATTTTTATATTCCCCCTCTTTCAACATACTTAATCCTAAAAGGACAAAAAGCTCAACTTTGTTCTATATATCACTGCAAAACAAGAGGGACTCATATTGTGGAATGCACTACAAGGGGGAAAATCCTGGCCCTGGCATGTCTGAACAAGATTTATTATAAGATTACATACGATTTGTTTCCACCATTACTTTATAGCAATCACGACATGACTGGGTTGATTTAAATAATTTATAGGCACATACAAATGCATTAAAAAAAAGAGGCTGGGCTTCAAAATTTACTAAAGACTATATATAGCTGTATAAATAATGTTTAAGTCAAATGACTGGCAGTCTACATTTTGCAAGAAAACAAAACAGAAGGATAGACCATGGTCTCTAGTGCTTTCTAAGAAGACACCTTGCTGAATAACAAGATATTAAGCTTTGTTGGAATCAAAATTGTTTAAAAATATAAGATCCACAGAAAGCATGGAATTTAATAAAGAAGAGGACTAGGAATTATAAAAAATGTATAATTTCTGAACAGTATAAAGACAAGAAATTATATCAAGATATTTACAGATATGTTAAAACAACTGTTAAAACAGCTGTAAAACTTCAATTAACTTACTGAACAAATGCAAAAATAATAAAAGGTTTATACGTTTATATGTTTAGAAGTACATTGCACATAGCAAGACTAGTGTATCTCCTACATTATATTTGCAAAGAAGCAGTAAAAACTGTTACACCACAAAGGAGAAAATAAAACTATGGGAAAATTGTTTACATATTTTTGATCATGACAACAAAATAGATAATTGATAGTGAGTGGAAATATAAAGAATTTTAAATGTGAAAGGACAAATATTTTGAGAAAATTTTAAATAACCACGTAGAAAATGATGTGGACAATAGAAGCAATTTGGACATTAAGATTCAAATGCCCTCTGTACCAGAGCCTTTGAAGTTGTTATTTAAGAAGAGGTTTGAGATGATATTACATCAGAGGACTGAAAAACTGCAATCATTAGGCCTGTATTTAAGAATGCAGATGAATGCCCTGACGTAAAGAATTACTGTCCCATTAGCTTGCTGTCTTTTACACATAATTAAGGTAATATTTACTTATATAATTTTATAGGTAATTATTTTTTAAGGTAATGGAAACTGATGGTTTTGGAAAAGCTGAATATAGTAATACAGGGGAATGATAATAATTTTCTGTTTCAACATGCCTGTCTACAAGCTAGATCCAATATCACTTGTAATTTAAGCTTCCATCAGAACATCATGAAATGTACAGAAACGGACTAAACTTGATGCACTCTACACAGATTTCTCAAGTTCATCTCACACAGATCATAATTTATTAATAAAAAAACAACAAGAATGATATGTTGTTGGAAAGTTATCCCCCAAATGTCCACCTTCAGCCACTTGCACTAGCCAGATAGCTGTGGACTGCACCTTCCAAGACTATAGAGTGGCAAGTTTTTAGCTGAGTAAATACAACAACCAGCCCTGCAAAAGCTGACTGACCTAACATATTAACTCAGTGGAGGGGAATTTACTTGTTCATTCTGTTATCAGCTTAGTCATGCTCTAATCAAAATGGTACTAGTAAAAGTTTAAAGTCTCATTTCTGCTTGTCCTGTGCTTAGTGGTTTGCTGTTGGCTGTTTTACAGAACTAAAATCAAAGATAGCGTTCACTCCACCTCTGCACTTTACGGTCCCCCTACTCCTTCACTCTGCAAATCGTGAGTTATAGCCTACTGTGGCCTCTGCTACTTACGTTCCCCCTCCCCATTCCCTCTGTAATTAATGACTACACCCTACTCTTGCTTCCAATATACCTCTGCACCTCATAAATCCCCCTGCCCTCTGTCATTAACAAGTTATGCCCTAATCTAGCCCCCACTACACCTCACTAAATCTCTGCACCTTATGATCCCTCTCCTCCTTCCTCTATAATTAATGACTACACCCTACTCTTGCTTCCAATATACCTCTGCACCTTATAAATCCCCCTGCCCTCTGTCATTAACAAGTTATGCCCTAATCTAGCCCCCACTACACCTCTGTATGGTTCCCCTTCCCTCTGTTATTAATGAGTTACCCCCTACTCTAGCCCCCCACTACATCTCTGCACCTTACGATCCCTCTCCTCCTTCCTCTATAATTAATGAGTTACGGCCTACTCTACCCGGCAGCCTGTGCTTTCTTAATTGCTCATTCCAGCTATTGCATTTGTGAAGCTCCTTCTTTTCTATATAGGCAATTCTATGTTAGTTTGCTTCTTCCCTTCTTTCCATGTCTTGAAAATATACTGATACTTAATGAACAAACAATTTAAACTTTGACACATATCTAAGCTCTCAGTTACATTTGAATACAGACCCAAGCAGGTGTAGTGGCTTAACAGAGCACTCAGCATTTCTGAATAGACAGCTGCACCCACTGTGGACCCCTTCCCCATCATAATTATAATCATATCATAATTTTCTTTGGTTTATAATATTTTAATACCTTTCTTCTAAACTGCCTTTCTTATTTAAATGACTCAGCAAGATACCTGTCAACTGTCCAGATTTTCAAAGAATGCCCAGATTTTTGCTTCATACTTTTGGTCTGCTCCTCATAAAGTTGGTGGTTTTCTAACAAACCACTGAGGATTTAAGTCACTAAATAATGACATACATTTGAGTTCCACACTTTATATCCTTCAGAAAATGCAAGCTAACACAAGTGTTTTTATTCTTGCAACTTTTTAAGTGTATAAGATCAATATTTAAAATATGTCCCTATTTTGGGGGCTTTGCCCCCCCCCCCAATTATTTTAGGTTTTGTCCAGATTTCTTAGGCTAATAAGTTGGTAGGTATGCTCAGCAAACCTCTTTTTCAGTTGTTGGAGAGTTAAGACCGCAAATGTTGACCCTCAGCTACTTGCACTAGCCAGATAATGTGGGGCTTTGTTTTATCTCCTTTAATATATCTTAATATTGTCATAATGCTGTAAGTGATACACTCTACTGGCTGTGATTTTTAACTGTGTTCTCTGACAATATCTGTTCACCACACTAACCTTGAATTTGTTTTAAGTCTTGAATATGTTCAAATATTATTTATTTATTTATTTATTTCCAGTTTGATGACCGGGGAGGTCCACTGGGCTCAAGGAGCCCATTTTCAGTGGAGGCCCGGGGAGAAAAGCTCCACATTACATACAGGTAAATCAAACATATAACTATATAAAAACAAATGTAGAATTATATAATGAGATGTAGCAAATTAGAAATGCAAAAAAAAAAAAACACTTTTCATGACATATATACATAGTTGATTAGAGAGCCGTTTGCACAGCATATAGTTGATTTGAGGCAGCAGAAACAGTATGAACAAAATGCCATATACTATCAAATTGAAACTAGTTGCAAAGACTGAATATTTGAAAGATAGTAGTAAGTAGTGTTTGTAAAATATGTGGGAAATAAAGGTGGAGAGCATAAAGTGTACTATGTATAGATTCAAGAATGTGGTGAAAGAAGAGAGAGGCAGCTGAGCAGGACAGAAGGAGGCAGTAATTTACTAGAAATAGATTCTGGTGTAGGCAGAGAAAGGGAGATGTACAGTGGAGAGAGAGGCAATTATTTAGTAACAAAAGTGGAGTATACACATGGTAGAGATGATTATATTAGTTAGTTAGCATCACCTCTTAGTATCAACCTTATATGTAGGTAGAAAAGAGATATATTCCCAGATAGGGAGAGAGAGTAGAGATAGGAAGCTATATACAGTATTTACATTATATACATTCAAGGTTTTGATGCTATATTATGTTAGATTCAGTGAGAGGCAGCTATAGAGGAAAAACAGCATGGTGTAGGGGAATATGTACAAGTACATGTATAAGAGACAGTGGCAGGATTAGGTAGGTAGAGTGCAGTTACATTTCCATTTATGGGAGAGGTAGGAATGGAGCTGGGATTTGAAGTGTTCAAAGTTTTTATAGATTCATAGTGAGGATGGAAGTGAGTTCCATTTTTTGGCTAAGGAAAAGGATAGGAGAAACTGGCCAGCCAGATGTTTTGGTTTGTATACAGTAAGTAGATTTTGATGAGCAGATCTTAGGGGTCTGTGAGGTGTGTAAAATGGTAGGATATTTGTTAGAGCAGGGCAAGCAGTGAGTTTAAAGATTAATTTGTGGGCTGTAGTGAGTTGGAGATAGTCAAGGTGGTTAGGAAGCTCTCGCCAGTTTAGCATGTGGACAGAGGTACAATGGTGAGAGGAGTGGTTAGATTTAGTAGCGAATTTAGAGATTTTGTTGTAACAGATTTCTAGTTTTGCAAAGATGGTGGAAGAGAGGTTGGTTAGTAGTGGAGCACTGTCCAGTAGTGACGGAAGTAAGTAGGTAGTGGTGAGAGTTTGCCTTGTAGATGGAGAGAGAAAGTGAGAGTTTCTGTATAGCATACCAATTTTCTGGTGGGTTTTCTTAATATTTAGTTGGGCATGTATATCGAATTTCAGGTGTTCATCAATGATAACCCCAAGAAGTTTAGCAAAAGGAACAACTTCAATAGTAGAACTGGTATGGCTGATGATATTGAAGGATTGTTTTTTGAGAGGAAAGGCTTTAGAGGGGGAGAAAAGAAGGATTTTGGATTTATTGGCATTAAGGGAGAGATGGTTTTGAAGCATCCAGTTCTCTGTAGTTGTAAAGGCCAGTTGGGTTTTTGCCTGGAATTCGGGAAGGCTAAGGGCAGAGCAGACTAAAGTGGAGTCGTCTGTGTATTGCAATATTTGAGTGTTTGGAATAACAGTGCGGAAACCATTGATGAATATATTAAAGAGCATTGGTCCGAGTATAGACCCCTGGGGAACCCCGGTTGGGATTGGTAGGAAGGTTGAGGTACCAGTTTGCCATTTCACAGCCTGGGATCTGTCAGAGAGGTAACTATTGAACCATGTAATGGATTTTTGGGAGAGATTGAGTTTAGAAAGGTGATTCAGAAGATGGGTATGGGAGACAGTATTGAATGCCTTGGATAGATCGAGAAGGACAGTGGAGACAATTTCTCCAGAGTCACGGACATGGTTGACTATATCCAAAAAAGAGAAGAGAGCAGTTATTGTACTATGGCCAGGATGGAAGCTGTGTCATGTAGGGGTGAGGAGTTGATTGTTGATGAGGTAGGGCATAAGTTGCAGGTGGATGCATTTTTCTAGGATTTTTGAAATTGGGGAAAGAATGGCTATTGGTCGGAAGTTAGAGATGGTATTATTTTTGCCTCCTTTGTGGAGAAGCAAGATAAAGGCAGCATGCCATAATTTGGGGATATAAGATTCCTGGATAGATCTATTGATGAGAATGCTGATGGGGATGGTGATGCCATCTGCGGCGAGTTTGAGAAAGTGTGAGGGAATATGGTCAGGGGCATTGGAGCTTGGCTTAAGTTTAGTAAGATTTTTAATGTAGGAGTTTGGGATGGGTTTTAGATGAAAAATGGGGGAGGATTAGGAGTGGAGGGTTGTGAAGAGGAAGGAGCAGTGGGATGGGAAGGGGGAGAGGGGATGTGGTTGGGGAAGGTCTTAGTAAGTTCAGCTATGGAGCTGGTAAAGAAGGAGTTAAAAAGGGTGGGAATTTCAGTGTCAGTTTTACTGCTGTCGGGACAGGGATTGGATTTTGTACTAGAGTTCAAAAGAGAGTTGATGGAGTTCCAGAATTGTTTAGGATTCTTGAAGTGGGTAGCCTGTAGTTTAGTGTAGTATGACTTTTTATCATTAGTGACATACTTTTTGGTTAGATTGCGGAGTTGCTTATATTTAAGGAGGGTAGCAGGGTGTTTATTTTTGTTGTAAATTTTCCAGGTCTTGTCTCTTTGTAGCATAAGTGTTTTGGTGTCCTTTGTTAGCCAGGGAATGGAGTTGGGCTTTATTTGTTTTGTTCTAGATGGGGCTTGGGAGTTTAGGATGCTTAGGAAGGTAGTATTGAAGAAGTCTACGGCCTTATCTAGTGGAAGAGTTTTTACGTTGTCCCAATTTGTTAGTTTAAGGGTTTCGGAGAATATAGCAGGGTTAAAGTTTGTAAGGTTACGAGTATGAGTGTATTGGTGTTGGTGAGGGGAGTAGTGAGTAGCTCGGTGAATGAAGGCTGGGAGATGGTCACTCATTATGTAAAGTAGTATACCAGAGTGATCTTATTAGGGTGGGAGACTAAGATCCAGTCCAGAGTGGACCCTGGGGGGTTATTTCTGTTGGGTGTGGTAATGCTGTTTGTTAGTTGGGTGAAATTAAATAGATTGATAGAAAGGGTGGGATTATTGTTATTGATTCTATTCCAGTCAATACTAACATCACCTAAAATATATGTCTCAAGTTTTATGTTAGTTGAGGCCCATGAGAGAATGTTTTCTAGAGTGGTGGTATTATCTCCAGGGGGGATGTAGATGGCCATCATACAAATACTTTTATAGTTATTCATTTTGAGAATTCCTATGACTAGTTCAGCATTGTTGAACTGAGGAATGGGGTTCTGGTAAGGACAGAGGTTCAGTAGGCTGTTATAGATTAAGGCTACTCCTCCTCCTTTTTTATTTTGGCGGTCACATCAGAGTGCTTGAAAGCCAGGGGGTAAAAACTCAGAGTCAGTAATGTGAGGTTTTAGCCATGTCTCTGAGACTGCTACTATATCTGGTAGAGTATGATTTAGCCAAGCATGGAAGAGTGCTAGTTTGTTTTTTACACTCTGGGCATTAATGGTAATGAGCTTGAGGTATTTGTTGTTGGTACTGTTTGAAGAGTTAGGGGGAGTGAGATTGTTGTTAGTCTTGGGTCCAGGGTTGGGGTGAATGTCTCCTGCTAGAGCAAGCCAATTAGAGGTTGAATGGAGCAGGACCTTTGGTTTGCAAGTTTTGTTTGGTGAGACAGACAATTTTATTTTGGTAGTAGGAGGCTTTAATGAAATGGTTAGAAGTTTTAGTTTAAAACAGTGTAGAGGGTTAGGTTGAAGAAGACAGGGGGATATGTTGTGAAAGTGGGAAGTGAT
Organism: Protopterus annectens; assembly: GCF_019279795.1. NCBI lineage: Eukaryota > Metazoa > Chordata > Ceratodontiformes > Protopteridae > Protopterus > Protopterus annectens. The sequence goes on along the minus strand of NC_056728.1, from coordinate 54,930,235 downwards.
GGGGTGGGGAAGAGGGAGAGTGGAGGATGTAGGGGGAGAAAAGGAGGGGGTAGTTTGTAAGAGGAATAGGAGGTTGCACTGAAAACAGTTATTAGGACGAGAATGCTTATAGAGGAGATAAGTGAAGTTTGAGGAAGTGGGGAGTCATTTTTAATAAGAGTAAATTAAATTTGGAGCAGGAAGCTGGAGTAATAGGGGAGTGTTTAGTGGGAAGGGGAGGAGTAAGGCTGAGAGTATAGACAGCAAGGGAATAGAGATGGGGAGGGATTAATTAATTGAGGAATGTTGGGAGGGGGAGGGGTAGAGAATAGGATTGGCTATGGTGAAGGGGAGGAGATACAGGGTTAGAATAAAGGTAAGTGTACTGGGTGTGGGTGAGAATTGGGGGTAGGGTAGGGGAGCAGAGTGAGCCCGTAGGGCGAAAGGAGTGGGGCAGACCCAAAGGGCAAACACAGCAGGATGGTGCGAGAAACAATCAGTAAAGTCAAAGGTAAGTATAAGGGAAGATAAGCAGGGAAGGTAGGGGAAGGTGTTTGAAAAGAAGACTTAAGAGGCTTTAGTATAAATACGGACTGAGATATGAGAGAAGAAGAAGAGGAGAGTGAAAAACTAGGGTTTTAATTCTGTAGGTAGAAAATAACAAAAGGCATCAGAGGCAGGTAAAGTCTGCCATCTAGTGGTCAAAACCAGAAATTGCACAGAGAAGAGACACAGCAAAAGGCTGGAGATTAGAAATTCTGAAAGGAAGGCTTAAAGGAAATATAGCTACTAAAAGGCTAGGAAAACTTGGGTAAGGGGGGTTCAGACTAAAAGAAGGCAGAGCAGAGGGAGTATGGCTGCTTGCTATACTGGCGTGTTTACACTAGAGAGCTAGTAAGTTAGTTAACAATATCATAAGCATGTAGAGGGAGGTAGAACCTCATATGACATACTTTCTTTAGTTATTTTGGAGTTCAATACAGGGAGAAATTGTATCAGTTTCCCAGGAGGGGTGTAGGATAAGTAGGGATGGTGGGTGATGTCTGTAGGTCTTAGATGTCTAGCAGGGCATGACCAATGGCAGAGAAATTAGGTACAGCTGGAGAATACAAAAAAAATAAAGGGAGATGGTTGTAATAAGGAACACAAGGTGAATATCAGGAAAGAAGTAGGTTAGTCAACAAAATGCATTTTAGCTGGTTCAAAACATAAGCTATCTACAACAGATTAATTGTCTTTATAAACTAGGCACAACACATTGTACACATTTTGCACAAACAAAGCATCTTTCTTTGATGAGTTAAACAAGGCAGCTAGATAAAGAACTTTGCAGGCATAGAAATATGAGCGGTTTTCTTAAATTAACAGGCATCTTAAGTTTAAATAGTAATGTAAGCTAAAAAGCAGTTGCTTTTAAAACATTATAGCTGGTAATCAGAATCAGGTCGATCCTAGGCACAACAGTATGCACACATTTTCATTTACAATTGCTGGAGACTGCGTAGCAACAAGAACAACATAAGATACTATTACAGCTAGGGAGAGCTAGTAGAAATAGCAAAATCGCGTGGGCAAATCTACATCCACAGCATTGATAGTTTACAAGATAAATAAGGCTAATATGTAATTGCTGTTAGCAAGATAAGTAGCCTGGTGTTTTAGAGAGGTTATCTGCTACATAAGGGTTTGTGTCACGCTACTGTAGTTTACAAACGCATGAGTGAACCTAAATCTTCAGCGTGGATGGATAACAAGATAAATAAAGTTAATATGTAGTTGCGGTTAGCAAAATAAAGGAGCCTGGTGTCTTCCAGTGGTTATCTGCTACGTATGGGTTCGTGTCATGCTACTGCAGTTTACAAATGCATGAGTGGACCTAAATCCTCAGTGAGTATGGTTTACAAGATAAGTAAAGCTACTACTTATTTGCGGTTGGCAATCATAGTCATAATTGATATACTCTGCTGCCGACTATGATTTTTAACTCTGTTGACTGGCAGTATCTGCTCATTTCACCAGCTTTAAAAATATAGTAGTGACTTAAGATTAGACTCCCCATATGTATAGTTTTCATGATTTGCTTACTTTCACACATATATTATGTCTGTTTTTGTGCCTTTCACACTAAATGTGTATGGTTGCCTTTGTAACCAGCTTCCACCAGCATGCTTCTTTGCAATATATGTAGCTTGCTTTCTATGCCGCTTGCAATATCTGTAGCTTTATTTATATAGTTTTATGTTATGTAGCATTACTCTGTCTTACTGAGGATCAAACACTAATATCCCATTGTTGCCTTTATCCAAGTTGGACTGGCATTGACAATTTGACACTTAGTGCTTGGCTGTATTGCTGAACTGTTTTTACAATTTTTGTACACAGTGTTTACTTTCTGTGACCTAATGTGCTAATGTTCTGTTCTGTTCTGGTAACGCTTGTTTGGATTCTGCTTTTGCTCATCTTCTTATTTTTTGTTCTGTAAACAGTTGCTTGGACTAATACTGCTGGTTTGCACATCTAGCTAACTTTGCTGGAAATCGCCTACTGCAGAAAACTCTCAAAAGGTACCTTAATAGCACATGGATTTGCCTCTGTAATCACCCCACATGAATCCACCCCTTTTTCTACCACTATCCTCTCTACTCCTCCCTTCCCTACTACCATAACTCACTTAACAACTGCTCTGTATTGTGCCATTACCCTCCAAAGATATCCCAGTGTGTTATGTAAATTCATTCAAATGTTTTATTGTATATTTCTTTGCTAGTTTTTTCTTCAATGTTATAATTCCTCTTACTATATTGTACTGTGGAGCTTTATCTACATTTACTTAACTTTTTTATTGTATATTGTATTGAACTTCAAGTTTTGTAAATTTTTCTTGCTTACTTGTATTATGGAACTTTTCTCCCCGGGCTTCCACTGAAAAAGGGCCTTTTCTCAGATGGACTATCCCAGTTAACAAATGCCAACTAAATAAATAAATAACTATAACTCGGGACATACATTAAACACCTTGTATGTAATTTTCCATGCCTTCTCTCTTTCATTCTCTCACTTAAAGTACTCTCCTGCCCTATCAGTATATTATAAGCTTAATTCCAGTTCTCACTGTCTACATATGTACCATGTCTTCTTGACATTAATGTTGTTCTGTTTTGCATCCTTTACTTTTTATACATCTCTTTTTAGCCATTGTATTGTTTGTTATATTCCAGACAGTCATGGACAGCACTCTCCTGAAGACTACAGAGCTACAGGTTTTAGTTGAGTAAATGCAAGAACTAGCCCTGCAAAACTGACAGACCTAACATACAAACTTAATGTAAGAGGAATTTACTTGTTCCTTCTGTTATTGTTTTAGCCATGCTCTGCTCACAATGGTACCAGTGAAAGTTTAATGTCTCGACTCTGCTTGTCCTGTGCTTAGTGGTGTGCTGTTGGCAGTTTTACAGCACAAAATCAAAGATCTACTGCACCTCTGCACCTTAAGGTCCCCCTCCCCTTCCCTCTGTAATGAATGAGTTACACCCTACTTTAGCCCCCACTTCACCTTTGTACCTTATGGCCCCCTCCTCCTTCCTTCTGTAATTAATAAGTTACACCCTATTCTAACAGACAGCTTGTACTTTCTTAGTTGCTCTTTCCAACTACTGCATTTGTAAAACTCCCTTTTTTTCTGTATAGGCAGGTCTACGTTGGTTTGCATCTTTCATACTTTTCTATGTCTTGAAGATTTACTGATAATTACCTCCTCCATCATTATGTTGTATTTCTCCCATATTTTATTTTTTAACTTTAAATACCACATAGTCTAAGAAATGATTTTTGCATTTACACTAGTAAGCATCCTTATTTACTTATGAGCACACTCCAGCAGTGCCATTTCCATTATTTATTTTTGGTACCCCACAGATTCTAAGTGGCTGGAACCTACTCCTTTCAATAGATTTTTTGTGCCATGACTCTGCTCCATGGGTGGGCCCCTGTTTCATTAGCCCTTGCTGTGCTAGGGCTTGTTCCACTCCTATACCCTACCCCCATTCCCATACACCCCTACTTCAACTACATTTATACTTCATTTAACTCCATCCCTATAAAACGAATATCCAATTATTCTCAACTTCCCCTTTCAATAATGATACTCAAAACTCCCTCCCCTCCTCAGTCTCACTCCTCCCATCTCTCTCATCCACTATAACCACCTCCTCTTGATTAAGCTTTTACTTCACAATCTCCTCAATTTTTTAACCCCTCCCACCTGCCCTTCCCTCTAATACTCTTGAATTTCACAGTCACTTTTCCTAAAACTCTCTTACCTAGCCACTTAGTCCTATTTACGTATCCTTCATACCTTACTCCACCTGATGATGTTGCTGCTCCTCTTGCTTACCATCTCCCTTCTACTGCTAGCAAATACCACAGCAATTTACAATAAACCAATCTCACATAATACGCCCACCATTACTTCTCCTTTTTGTACTAAAAACAAAAAAAGTGAAATTTTACCAACTCTCCTTATCTGTACAATATTGACCTCATCTCTACCATTCAGAAAGTAAAACTTATCTTCAGAAGAACAAAATTAGGCAACACACCAATATTATGCTTCTTTAATATTTCACAATGCAGCAACATCCATCCAAAAGAAGGCCCACTTAACCTATCCAGTGCTACATATGCTACATCACCCTTAATGTTCCACTTATCAGATAAATACTATCAAGCAAAGCAAAGTCCTTTCTAAACCCTTCCATATATGCCAACCTTACACCCTCTCTCTACTCAACCAAATAAACTTGCTTCTCTCAGTCCCTCTATAGGTCCCACAGAACCTATAGTGACCTCTCATTCTTACTCTCCCACATTTAAATGTCCACCAAAAAACTTAAGTCTTATTCCTTTAAACTCAAATAGAATATGCAATAAACTTACTGAACTACCTGCCAGGGTCTCTTGCCACACACCAGACATCTTAGCAATCACTGAAACCAGGGTTAAACCCAATGTTAACAGTACATAACTCCTTCCACCTCAGGATAATGAGAAATGATCACATCAAAAAGAAATCAGGTGGAATAGCTCTACTGTATCCCAATACCTACTCCACTACCCAATACTCAGAACCTATTCCAAAATACCAGGATGCAGAAATATTCATCACCTTCCTTTATTTGAACAAGAGAAAGAGTATATATATTGTTGTACTCTATTTACCTCCAGGTAATAATATTTCCATACTGGAAGATATACTCTCCTGGGTATATAATTCCATTTCAAATGAAACTATCATACTAGGTGATGTCAATATAGACTGTCAGAACCTAAACACTAACTAACTACCCAACCACCAGTATAAACTCATTTGGGTTTACACAGCTCATTCACAGCCCCATTATATGCAACAAGTCACATGATAAAGGTACCATTCTAGAAGGGATATTGGTTTCTGACCCCTTAAATATTTGACTGCTGGTACACTTCATGGTGTTCTAAGTGACCATATCCCAGGATATGCCCTTAGAAGTATAACCCACCTGGCCAAATCACATCAAAATAAAACTACATGCACTGTATCAAAATTCAGCCAATAGGCATTTTTTAGCATTTGAACAGCCATGACCGGACTATACCAAAAACCCTCCCTTTAAATGATGCCATTATACACTTCAGCACCTTATTCTTAAACACTCTAAATGACTTCACTGTTCTCCATATAGAAGAATAAAATGTAACCACTCCCCTTGGCTTTCAAGACACACTAAGAAAATAATGCACATTAGAGTTAGGGACTGGAGAGATTGGCAAAATAACAAAACAACTAAGAACCTTCAAACCTTTTGGCAAATCCAAAACCAGGCAAAAAACAAGTTAACCTTCAAAAGAAACAATGTTATATATGCCCCCCAAACCAACCAAAAATATAATCCCAAAAAATTATGGCATTCAGATAATTCTTTACTGAACCCAAGTACAACAGAAGAACCTAGCTCATCCCATAATAATATCTCACGTCAAGCTGCAACAGATTTCAATGATTACTTAACTGAAAGCATTGACCCTTTAACCAAAAATCCAACTAACTAAATCAACAATTTGTTTGAAATACCCATAAATTCCATAAGCCTCCTAATGCTCCCCTGCATTCAGATATAAACAGTCTAAAGGCACTACTCACCCATCCTTCTCTCTAAGACAAGTACTCAGCTATGTAATAAAAACTACTACTTAAACTGAAATCATTCTCCACCTCCACAGATAACCTGCTGCCAGACTACCTAAGGTTAGCCACTGATGCCATGGCTTACCCAGTAAGCATCCTGATAAAGAGATCTATGCAGGAAGAGCATGTTCCCTCCATCTGGAAAATATCCTATATGGTTCTCCTACATAAAGGGGGAAAATTAAATTTCTGGCCCATTACAACAGTGTCCCCTCTAACATATTCACAAACAACTTCTCAAATATCTCCTTCAAAACCAACTCCATTCAACCCACACACAGCATAACCTCCACACCTCTATACTTCAAAGACACTGTAAATAAATCAAGGGACTCAGGCAATCTTGGCAACTCATAATTCATCTCCAAAGCATGTGATACAGTCTATCACTCTAAACTCGTATTACAACTATCCTCTCTTGGGCTATCACCCCTCACTATCAAGTGGTTCAATAGCTACTTGTCTAATAGACAACAATGCATAAAATGGCAATGATGTATCTCTCTCCATAGCTACCCAATCTCATTGGCATTTCCCAAGGTTCCATTCTTGGCCCCCTTCTTTTCAATAATTTCATTAATAACTTGCGCAATGCCTTTTGTCAAGTCTCACTAATCCAATACACTGACAGCTCTACTCTTTTATGCACATCTGATAACCTGTCACATCTCCAACAAATTACGCAAGAAGCATTCTCCTCCACTGAGACTTGGCTCACAAATGCCAACCTTCTATTAAATCCTAATAAAACCAAATTACTCCTATTCAGCCCAGAAAACTCGGTCAAAAAATACAACGCAATTTAAAATCTTTTCTTTTAATAACAGAAACTGAAGTTGTCTCCAATACAAAATTAAGATGCATGATAACAAATTACAAACTCAATCTCCACAGTCACAATAATATTAAAAAAAATATGCCAAGAACTAGGAATGCACTTCCTAAACATAGCTGCTAGAGCTACCCTTGCTGGCATATATCTCTTACCCTTTTATGCTTTATGGAGCTCCAGTTCTCACCAACTTACAAACTTCCCTAAAGACAAAAACTGAATATGCTATAACAAAATTGCAAAATTTGCAACAAATGCTTCTCACCTCACATGTAGCCTATGTACAACTACTTACAATACATAAAATTGTACGTATGCCATTGGGCTGTCCTACCCTGAAATCTCTTTTCCATAACTAACACCCAAACAGATCTCTATGGCCAGAAGACAGGTAACTCCTCTCTATTCATAAATCCAATAAAAGGGCAGGGCAAAGCCTCTAGTCCTGTTCCATAGCCAAAACTTGGAATAAGTCTGGAAGAGGCAATGAGATAGCAGGTAGACAGGGCACTGGGGTGCCAGGCCAGTACCAATGAGGGGAAGGAAGGACCAAAAAAAGCTTTCCTATTTTTAAACATACTCTAAACGACTTCTTTGTTTAACTCCTTGCTCCAGCCCACTCTGAACCCTTCCTACTGTAAAATTCCACTTTCCCTACCACATATAACCCTTCTCTCCATCTCTGCTCTGTCATTTTTCTCTGACATTCTTATAACAACTATTGTGCTATATAATCTAACTCTTCTCAAGCTGAAGTACTTTCTGATCTTTTCTATATCTGTGTAATAATATATCTGAAGTTTAAACACATTTATGATATCTTTTAATCTACTGCATATCCAGATTTTTTATATATGGACAGACAGACATTCTTCTTAACATCTCCTATCCATCTCCTTTATTTCAGACTCACCTTTGATATAGAAAGTTTTGCTGCTGTACAATATTTGTAAATAATGTTTTATTAATGTATTACATTTAATGTAATATATCTGTATGAGTTTGTAAAGTAAAATGCCTTTTGAAGTAATTATGTAATGTGTAATATTCATACAATGCTTTTTGTTTTGTAACTTGCAGCTTTCTCCCTGGACCACTGCTGAAAATGTGGGCCCAGTCAGACTTGCCTAGTAAACAAACAACAATCAATTAATCAATAAATAAATAAAGAAAGAACGGTTGCTAAATATGTCGTGTTTTAGTTTAGTGCATTATGTAAGTCAGGGCATTCCCCTGGGATCCGTTCTTGGACCTCACCTATTTAACATTTGCTTGTCTTACATAAGCTTTAACTAGACCATAATTTATGTAATTTATGCAGATAATATAAAACTGTAAAAGAAATAAATTCAGATTTTGATGGAGAAATTCTAAGGAAAGATCTAGTTTAATTAAGTGACTAGGCAATGTGTAATAAGAGGACTGTTGGCGTGGTAAAGTACAATGTATATTCTTTAGGTCAAGTAAATGTAGTAGATCATATACCTTAAATAATACAGTATTAAAAGAAGTAAAAACCTTTTGTGATTTCAGAGTGTTAGTTGATTAGAATTTGAACACTGAGAACCGTTCGTAAGTTCATAGGTTCATAGGTTCATAGGTTCATACTAGGCTATCTGTTCTAGGGCATTTATAAGCCTAGCCAGAGTGTGTTTGGCTTTCGCCACCCATTTTAAATTAATTTTGCTATGCCCTTTTTCGAGGTTAGTATACTGTGCCTCTGTCTAACAGTGACACAGAAGTGATACCCGGGGTAAACCTATGATCCCCCATCCACTCATCAAGATTCCTCTTGAAGACAGTCAATGAGGGACTCTGCCTAACCTGGACTGGGATTTTATCCCAGAGTGAAGGGAGCCTCTGGGTTATGAATCTGTCCCTCCAGCATGTCCTATTTATTTCAGTGCTGAGGTTCAAGTCTCTCGACCCGGAAGCGAGATGGGATTTGGATTTTCTGAGGTGCAGCATGTCCATTAATTCCGGTTGGACATGGCTTTATACGTCAGGCACAGATCGCCTCTGAGCAGGCGGTATGCCACTGAGTAGAGCTGGAGTTTCTTTAACCGGGCAGCATATGGCATCTGTTTGAGCCCTTTGATCCTCTTGGTGAGGTACTTTTGGAGTCTTTCCAGTTGCTGCAGGTGTCTGGTAAGGTACATCCCAAAAGGGGCATTGTACTCAATTATGGGCCTGATGAGGGATGAGTAAAGAGGCACAATGACCTCCCCTGATCTAGATGTGAATCCCTTCATGATTATGTGGGCTATATAAAATGTTTTTCTAACCACTTTGGCCACGTGGTTGTCAAATGAGAGATTGCTATCAACTTGGATACCCAGGTCCCTAATTACTTCTTCCGTACTTAATGGATTACCACCTATGTGGTAATTTTTGGGCACTTTGTTTTTGCCAAAGGGGATGACTATACACTTTATGGTGTTTAGCTTGAGGCCATGGCTCTGGCACCAGTTGTCTGTTTCTATGAGGCCCTTTTGGAGGATGCTTGTGTCGGCTGGAGAGTCAATTATAGCGCCCAGTTTGCAGTCATCTGCGAACTTGGTCAGCCACAGTCCTTCCGTGTTGGCCTGTACCTCTGAGAAATATATACCGAACAGGAGAGGTCCCAGGACTGAGCCTTGTGGGACACCAATTGTAACTGGTTTGGAGTCTGACATGGCTCCAGCAATTCTAACCATGTGGGTTCTGTCCTTGAGCCAGTTTGCAACCCATCCAGTGACATAGGGGTTTATATTTAAGCTGGTGAGATTATCTATAATGCCCGAGTGGGGTATTGTATCAAAGGCTTTTGCGAGGTCCAGGTAGGCTGTGTGGACCACCTTCCCCTCATCAATGGCCTTGGTGACTGTTTCAAAGAAATCAACCAGGTTTAAGAGGCAGGATCTGCCCTTAACAAAGCCGAACTGGGTAGGATCCAGTGTCTGTAGGTCCCCAATATCTTTTTTTATGAGGTCCATGATGATCCCTTCCATAGCTTTGCAGACCAAGCTAGTCAGGCTTATGGGGTGATAGTTTCCAGGATCCGTTGAGGCACCACCTTTGTGGAGAGGGATCACTGTTGCTGTACGCCACTCTTTGGGTACATATCCTGTGGTAAGGCTGGGATTGAACAGTAGTTTTATGTTTGGGTATAGCTCTTCTTGGAGTTCATGTAGGACGCAGCCCGGGACACCGTCTGGTCCCATTGATGCTGTGTTTTTTGCTTTGTTGAGGGCGGCTCTTACCTGAGCATCTGAGATGTCAGGGGGGCAGCACTCTGCTGGGATAGATATTTGCCCTTTTGGTGGGGAGGGGGGGGAGAAGTTTGCGCTGAACCTGTCAGCTAGGATGTTGGCAATGTCTGTGGGTTCAGTGTATTTTTTGTCATTTTGGACTAATTCTGAGCATATCTGGGAATTCCCACCCAGGTTCCTAACATAACTAAAGAAAGCCTTGTGATTATCCTTAGTGTCCTGTGCAATTTTTCTCTCAAAGCTGGCCTTAGATGATTTTATGAGTGCCCGTAGTTTTTGCTAACACTGATCAGAGATGCCTTCCCTTTTTGGGATTTTGCTCTATCATTTAGTAGCTTCCTCCTTCTATTGTATAGTTTGTTTATGGTTGGGGTCCACCAGACAGGACGTCTGCCTTTGGAGGACTGGGTCTTGGTTTTATTTGGGATTGCATGATCCATGCATTCCTGAAGGTGTTCATAGAATGCATTTATAAAGGATTCTGCGGGGTGGGGCGTACTTCCCACAGGCGCGGGGACTTTGAAGGATTCCACCTCAGTGTTGAGGAGTGTGAAATTTGCTTTAGAAGTTTTTCACTGTGGTTTTCTGGGCAGGTGGGGTCGGGATGTGAATATCCAGTGAGATTAGTTTATGGTCTGATCTTACCAGTGAGGGATACACTTCTGGTCTGGAGCATAGAGTCCCCATGTTGGTGATGATCAGGTCCAGTATGTTTTCCCCTCTTGTGGGAGTGGTAAGAAGTTGTTCCATAGCATTTGAGTTTATAAATTCTAGGAACCTTTGAGCTAGGGTGTTGTAGCTAGAGTAATGCTCCCAGTCTATGTTTGGGTAGTTGAAGTCACCCAATATAATGGTGTTTGGAGAGATCTTCATATTTTCCAGTGTTCTCAGGAAGGCCAAGTGGGGTTCCTGGGTTTGGGAGGGTGGTCTGTAGCAGGCTATAAACTGGAAGGCAGTTTTACCCACTGTTAGTTGCACATGGATAGTCTCTGATGCTTTGTGCTGTGCCACCAACCTGGAGGTGTGGGTATCTTTGACGAAAATTGATACTCACCCTCTTTTTCTGGTTCAGTCCAAGTTTTGGGGCCGAAAAGCATGGTATGAGGTATAACCTGGTAGTGCTGGGGTGCTCTCGGGAGCCTTGAACCAGGTTTCTGTTACTGCACAGATATCGATGTTCTCCATGCTAAGGAGAGTTTCGAGTGCATGCATCTTGAGGTTTAGACTTCTGGCGTTGAGTAGCATTACTCTTAGTTTCTTATCCCTTGTGATACCTATGGAGGTGGGTTTGTCTTTTGAGCCTTGCCTAAAAAAGGCACTATGGGGGTAGCAAGAGCCTTTGCCAATATCCGAAAGCCCAGGGGTGACAAGTGCAAGCCGTCCCTAGCGAAGCATCATGGCCTGTCGAGCATGTCATCCCAGGCTGACAGGCATTGGATCCCCTTTGAATGACACCAATACTTAAGCCAAGCCAAGCTGGTAGAATATTAAGATTATTTCAAGGAAGGGAAGAACAGTTGAAGAAATTGTCTATAGCTTTTGTCAGATCAAGATAAAAAAATAGAGCTTTGATGTGGTATCCTTGGAGATTATTTACATTCATAAAACAGAACAGGTTCAGAAAAGATTCACCAACAGAATCAAACAATCCATCAATATGAAGTACTAAATCAGTTTTCCTTGTTTCACATCACACTAAGGGGAGATTTGATTACTGTACATAAATGTTATTAGGAACCATTTTATCAGAAAGTATAAGACTGATGAGGTCTTTAGGTGGGAAATACAGGCTAAGACAAACTTTTTGTACACATAACTTAATTGGTTTTCTAAGAGTCATGAAAGAATTGAATAAATTATACCTGAAAAGTATTTCACATACAAAACAGTTTTAAAACTAGACTGACCACTTGCTTTAGTAAATTCTTACACAAAGAAGTGAACGGTGCCAAAGTCATGACTTAAACTCAATGCAAAAAATGTATTATCATCCCTTTCAGTAAGTGCAATGTTCCTGCTAGCTACCACATCAATAGCAATGCCCTAAGTACGCACTCAGTGGTGAGAGACCTGGGCACAGAGGTTGACAGTAATCTTACCTTTGATCACCATGTGTCCACAGTGGTAAGAAGGGCATTCTGTATTGCTCATCTCACAAGTAACATCCCTGCATCCAGAAATAAAGAAGTTATAACCTCTCTGTACTCTTCCCTCATCAGGCCAGTAATTGAGTACAATACCTTTCCAAGCACATGCAATAACTGGAGAGACCACAAAGGTTCCCCACAAGGAAAATTCAAGGTCTTCAGTATCTGTCCTATGTGGATCATCTGAAATCACTGTCACTTTATTCTGTTTCATACAGACTACTCAGAGGTGATCTCTGCCTTAAATATAAGGCAGTCTTTGACCCTGCTTTATTGGAAATGCATATTTGCAACTCAAATGGTACACAGGTTACTCTTTCTAAAGACATTAACCTGGTATGTGACATTAATAGAACCTGCCGGAGGGACAGATTTGTCTCCCAGAGGTTACCACACCTTTGGAATAGACTTCCACTTCATGTCAAACAAATCACCTCACTGGCCCTCTTCAAACGCTGTCTGAATGATTGGATGGGTAATCATTAAATCACCCCAGGTGTTCCACCTGTGTCCCTCTTGGACAGGGGCAATTTGTGCTGATCATTGAAATAAGGGTACAACTTGGCTAGACTTGTAAGGGCCTTAGGATCATTAGCCTAGTAACTTCTCATGATCATATGATCCTATGCTTTATGGTGTAATGGTGGGCAGTATGGATCAATTTATATTGATCCTTGCCCATATGTTTGTCTTACCTTACACTACTGCCAGGTTGAAAGCTATGAAGAACTGAAGAATTCTACCAACCTTCCATAGGAATTGTGTGTGTGTGAAGTGTGTGTAAATAATAACCTGCAAGACAGTTACCATCAGTAAGGAGCACTTGTAGACACTAATGTTCACACAGAGAGTAGTGAGAAAGGGGTCTGTGATGCAAGGACAAAGGTAGTATGTAGTTCTATTCTGGATGTGGATGTTGGAAGCCTATTCCCAAAGCAGCAGTGCATATTCCCTTTACGCTCTTAGGTTGCATTTGGTGAATTAATTAGTGAAGCAGGCTTATGTGCACTTTTTTATTTTAATCTGTTTGGTACTAGTGGTGTGACTTGAAAGACCATCCCTGTGATGTTCCACAGACCTGCTTGCAACATTGGAGTCAACCCAAGGATCATATCACCTGCACACGTATCAGCGTGACCATTGTATAGCAATCAAACACTTGTGTCAGCATGGTTGCCATGACTTCTTCATTTTGTTTTTCATTTTGGCTGTATAAAGCTTCGTCACACCTCCTTTTCAATAACATCCATGTGCTTTGTGCAAACATCTTAGCAGTATTCTCAGATTCTGTTGCTATAAGATCATTATGGTAGCCATACATCAAATTATCATAAGTTTCCTCTAAATATAACACCAAATTTTTCTACAATCAAATCCTAATCCCAGAAAATCTCTTTCATTCAAAATAGAGATGATTGTCTCTTCTACCCCGCATCTATCATACATACACATCCTTTTTTTTTTTTTTTACTTTATACTTTATGTTTTCTTTCACTGGAATTCTCTCATGAAAAAGTCTCCATGCGAAATACCTGACTGATAGTTTCTTCTATTTCTTCTACAAACAGTAGCTTGTCTTAACCTTTCATTCTCAGCTTGGACTAACATAAAATTTACTATTTCTTCGTAACCAAATCTTCCTGTTTTAAATGTGTAACTTGAGTGTATACGTCCATAATAACAACTTCTTTTCTATATCCATAGTGCATAGAACCTTTTAACTTTTTTCTTTACTTCCTTTCCTACTAGTTCACACAAAACAAAACAAACAGAAATCATTTTGAACAACTAGTGAAATAATCTTTCCTGTACTATCAAATTTTTCACAACCATTTATAAGTGTAAGAAGGCTAAAAATGCAACTTGACAGCTAATATTTAAACAATCTTTCTTTTTGCATATAACATGCCTCTCTTAAGTACGTTTAAATGTAGCACCAATGTAACATAAAAATGAACATAAATCCAATTTAGTCTCCAATTACATAGAATACAGCATGGCAAACTAACCCACTCTACCTGAAATAAAGAATTTTATTAAATAACCTTGTCTATAATGTACCCCTTCCACATAAAGAGTGAGTTTTCTTTCACCTGATTTTTCACATCTGCATTTGGTATAATCTCTTATAAAATGTCTTGTTGCTCTATAAAAGAGCCTGTCTCTATATGGAAGAAAGTCTGTCTCAGTCTTGCACAATTATAATAGTTTGCATATGACACAATACCTACTTTTCTATAGATAAATCTAATAAAACTTTTTGTCACCTGTCCAAAATTCATTTTAATCTCTTCCTTTATCAAATGCTATATATTTTTTTCATAGTATTCAGACAAAGAAGTTCTTAACAAAGTTGCTGTCACGTCAGATGACCAGAATTAAATAATAACTCATCTTGTAACTCATCTTGTAGTATTAATACCAAAAGTTTGTAGAAATTTGCCCAAGACAGTTTGCCTGATAACTCAGTAAAACATCTTTCATAACAATGTTTTTGTTTTCTACAGCTATGTCAAAATCTTTTAGTTTTCAAAACATCTCCTGAAATGAATGTCTATCTGGAGGGGAATCACAAAAAAAGTTAAATTACAAAATATTTCTACTTGGTTACAATGCCTCTTGACTGTTTTGCACACCTCTTGCATGGCTGCAAAGTAAATTTTGGCTCTTCCTGGTTGTCTGTCCACATCCTCTTGAGAGGAATATTGAGTATGCTTGCTAGTATATGCGCAGACACTGTTTCAGCCCCTTAAAATATGCCCCTCATGATGCTCATGTCCAACTCTGTTCATATGCAACCTCCAAGAAATCTTAGCTTCACTATGCTCACTGTCAGCCTGTTGTTTTAACTCCACATCAGAGAATACACTACATGATAGCTCCACTGTTTTTACTTCGGGGTCCAAAGAACATATGGAAGTACTCTCTATCTCCACATTCTCCCTCCGTATCTCCATTGTGCTTCCTCTTTTCCTTACTGAAAACAAGAGTAGGAGGGGGAATTTTCCAGGGATTTCTAGCCAAATTTCCTTTGTTATTATAAATACCACCTCAGGTCTCCCATGAAAATATACTATAACTAATTGAACTAACCTGATCAAACAATAAATAACTAAATAAATATAGTACAGCATAATCAACAAGCTGATGAGGATTGGCTCCAGAGTCCTAAACAAGCATAAAGGATACAAAGAAATCTAAGCTGAGCAGTACTACTTTATTATAACTCACACCAGCGCTTTCACAAAATATTTCATCAGGTGTATAAAATATTGCAAACACCTACACCTTAAATACAAGGTAAAATAATCACATGACATACTCTAATTAATTTTTAAAGGCACCATTATAAAACTCTATTATAAAAATAGTTACATATGTATTTAAACAAACAATAAAAATAAAATGGGTTGGTAAATAACACTTAACCATACATAAATATATATAAAACTCAATCGATAATCAGAGAAAAGCATCAAAAAACATAAGACATAGATTATCTAAATAGAGCTCTCTTGCTGAGTACAGGTTTCATGGGCACATGATCATTTAAACCATGTCCTTGATTTGCTCTTAACATCACTATCCACTTGGCCTCCGTCTCTTCAGTTCTAGCTCTAATATCACCTACCCTTAAATTCTCATACGTCCTAGATACAACCATAAACAGGAATCTATGTTGTTCCCCTTTACTTAAAACATGTTTTGCTAGGGCATTATTGCAACTACCTTTACCAATATGGTAATTATGCTCCCTTATTCTATCTTTCAAAGCACGATCTGTCTTGCCAATATAGAAACATTTGCAGATGGTACAATTAGCTAAATAGACCACGTGCATAGTTTCACAATCAGCCTGTACCCTAACTTCATATACTTTACCAGTGTCTGGATGTACAAATGATGTCTCTACATTGATGAACCTACATTGTGAGCATTTACCACATGGTCTGGTACCAAATGAATTAAATCTATTCTTCATTCCTTTAACATTACATAGTCTCCTTTTCAGATTTTTCTTGTTCTTATAAGTAAACTGAGGTCTAGGGCCTATGATCTCACTCATCTGTGGGTCTGTCAACAAAATATCCCAATGTTGATTAATAATATCAGTGTATCTCCTTACATCCCTTGAATAGGGTATACAAACCTTAATTTTATCATCCTTCTTGTTAATCTTGTTGGAAGGTCATTCTGAGAAGTATGGTTTGGCTCTAGATTCTCTCAGTTGTGAGACTTGAGTAGCATTATGTTCTATTAGCCTATGATCATATCCTCTCTCAGTGAGTTCATTGATTGTTCTAAGCTTCTGCTCTTCAAACTCACTATTCTTTAAGCTTAATCTTGACGCTCTATAGAATTGATTCTGGGCTACATTTCTAAAGACGTATTCTGGATGCATACTATCCCTTGCTAGAAGACTGTTAACATAACAGTCCTTCCTATACAGTCTGGTAGATACCATACTGGTATTATCCTTCTCCACAACTACGTCTAAAAAATTAATACTGTAGGTTCATCAATGTAGAGACATCATTTGTACATCCAGACACTGGTAAAGTATATGAAGTTAGGGTACAGGCTGATTGTGAAACTATGCACGTGGTCTATTTAGCTAATTGTACCATCTGCAAATGTTTCTATATTGGCAAGACAGATCGTGCTTTGAAAGATAGAATAAGGGAGCATAATTACCATATTGGTAAAGGTAGTTGCAATAATGCCCTAGCAAAACATGTTTTAAGTAAAGGGGAACAACATAGATTCCTGTTTATGGCTGTATCTAGGACGTATGAGAATTTAAGGGTAGGTGATATTAGAGCTAAAACTGAAGAGACGGAGGCCAAGTGGATAGTGATGTTAAGAGCAAATCAAGGACATGGTTTAAATGATCATGTGCCCATGAAACCTGTACTCAGCAAGAGAGCTCTAGTTAGATAATCTATGTCTTATGTTTTTTGATGCTTTTCTCTGATTATTGATTGAGTTTTATATATATTTATGTATGGTTAAGTGTTATTTATCAACCCATTTTATTTTTATTATTTGCTTAAATACATATGTAACTATTTTTATAATAGAGTTTTATAATGGTGCCTTTAAAAATTAATTAGAGTATGTCATGTGATTATTTTACCATGTATTTAAGGTGTAGGTGTTTGCAATATTTTATACACCTGATGAAGCATTTTGTGAAAGCGCTAGTGTGAGTTATAATAAAGTAGTACTGCTCAGCTTAGATTTCTTCGTATCCTTTATGCTTGTTTAGGACTCTGGAGCCAATCCTCAGCAGCTTGTTGATTATCCTGTTCTTTATTCTTTATTGCTGTGGAGGTTTCTGGTGCTTGGCTTTTTGTGTTTTTTTGCTAAATAAATATAGTGTTTCTACCTTCATACATACTGTATAACTGTAATCCAAGTGTGTGTGTATGTGTATTTGCATGTGTGTGTGTGTGTGTGTGTGTGTGTGTGTGTGTGTGTGTGTGTGTGTGTGTGTGTGTGTGTGTGTATTTGTTGGGGGGCTTACTAGACTGCCATTCGTTATAACGTGCTATTCTATTCTGTACCGCATGTGCTGTCATCCTGCAATTTCTGCTGTCAGCCTGTCATATCATTAAACATGACAGGACATCTTAATTTGTTTCACAGCAGTATCTCCTCTACTGCCTTACCTACCACACCACCAGCAGGACACTGATTAAAAAAACATGTTTCATGTATAATTATATACTGTGAGAATTGAACAAGTCAGCAACAAAGAAGAGCATTTCTATAACATCAGTCAAAAGAGTGTATTAATGTCAGACTAAGTGGGCCAGGCCACAATCTAATTTGTTTGTAGTTTACTCTATAATATTCCATATTTTATAAAGATCTAGCTACAGCCATGCCACCATCTGATTTGTTTATAGTTTACCCTGTAATATTTCATATTTTATAAAGAGCTAGCTACAGCCATGCTACCATCTGATTTGTTTATAGCTTACCCTATAATATTTCATATTTTATAAAGATCCAGCTAAAGCTAACTACAGGATATATTACCCATACAACTCTGTTAACTCTGTTGGACTGCAGCCAAACACAGTGCATATGGATGGAAGTGTATGTTAACATTTGTTTCATAAAGACTCACTGCTTTTGATTCCTATATACTGATAGTATGTCTTGATTTGTGATTTGAAGTAAAGCATTATTATATGATTCCTATCATGCCTCTCAGTTTTACATTTTTTTGCAGAATGCCCAGATTTTTGTCAAATATTTTTGGCCTCTTACTCATAAAATTGTGTTTTTCTGGCAAATCATCGCCAAATCTTTGAAGACTGAAGTCATAAAATAATGACAGACATTTGAGATTCAGATGTCATAATCATCAGAAAATGCATGCTAATTCAAAACCTGTTATTCTATCAATGTTCTAAGTTTGTAAGAGCATTATTTAAAAATTATCTGTATTTCTGCCCCCCCCCCCAATTATTTGTCTAGATTTCTTGCTCTAAGAGGTTGAGAGCTATGATTCCAATTCAACACCTGTAAGCAGTGGAGTAGCTGTGAATTCTTTTTTGCTCATGTTCTGTTGTAAACCACACATGGTGTGAAAGTACACTTTAGTGAAAATTGGTGACGGGTTACTCACAGACCTCAGAAAATGCTGAAAAACATTAATCAGTGCTCAACCTGCAAAGAACACAATTTATTAAAGATTACATTCTTTCATTGGGCCTGTTTTTATCCCTAGCTATATATACTGTGCAGTGCCTGATGAAGTTCACAAAAACATTCTCATGTGGCAGATAAATTGGTTGTGTTATTCTCCTAACCTACAGAAAATATATCCAGCATTGTTTCAATGAAATACTGATTTAAAACTTCAGTTACATCAGTCACAAGAGAGTTCTGACAGCTGGTGTGCTTAACAGCATTGTAAATGTACTCACCAAAAATGCATGCTTAATTAACTAATGTCACTCCCTATTAACCTTTGAAAATTAGACTAATGAATGGAATCATCAAAGCTGAGAGGCAACTTCTTAGCAGCTACAATTCCTCTGACTTCCACGCTTGACAGGCTTCATTGGATGACATGCTTTGAGGGTGTAATGGTACACTAGAAAAGGAAGAAAATCTTTCACTTTCAAAATTAGATATAAAATATTATGCTGTAAAAACAGATAAGCAGAAGACTACATACTCAAGTTGAAAAAAACGAGGGAGACCATGAATAGCTTTATTTGTTTCCTTCAGTCACAGAACACTGTGATTAAGTCTCTGATCATAATCAACATATTCAAGACATAGACAACATCAAGAAATTAAAAAGAGCGGAGCAAAACTTGTGAGGCAGTTCTTGAAATATGTGTCAAGAACACATAACTAGTGAGTTATGACTGGAAAGATACAAACAATTCTTTGTAGTATACAGAGCTTTACCTGCTTCAAAGTACTAGGTAACACAGAAAAAAAAAGGGTAGAAGCATGAATGAAGTGTTTTACAGCTGTGAAAGCTGTAAACACCTGGCACTGCCACACAGATAGCAGCTTGAAGCAAAGTGAATCTGCATGTCAGTTAATTGGCAGACTTAATTCTTAAAATCAGAATGCGAATATATATGCATTTTTTCTTGTTTGGAAAACTAATCATTTTGTAGTAATGTACCCAAAAGAGGACTATTGCAACTTTGAAGACAACTGTACCCATTAAATTGCAATGTGTATAATGCTGATCCTTTTTTTTTTTTTTGGAATCTGATAGCCATAAAGCCCCTGAGTGCCGATCTTTTTCTGGCTCCAGTTATTTGTATAACTGTCGGACTTGCTTTAGGTTGTACCCCTGTTTCTTTAATCTTGGGTAGGGCAGGTCAGTGTTGACAGGTTCCTTGCAGAGTTTATTTATTTACCATTAGTATTAGTTAGGAGGAACTTAAGAAGAAGATGTGGAAGTAGGATGCACAAAGTATTTAGCCGGAAGTGATTGAATTATATATGGATAACAACTTAGATTAGTTTTAGAACAGGTAGTGGTCTATGTTATGTGGAATGATTTGGGTACTATACTGCTGTTTTAACACATGTATCATCCAATTTATTTTTCTGATGTTAAGTGTACTTGATTACATTATTGCTGTGCTAGCCTTTACAAATTACCTAGCTAAAAACCTCCTTATGTCTTCCCTGTAGTGATGGTTAACTATTCTATTTAACCGTTGTGAAAGATTTTATGTTAATGTGTGGGCTGAATGTGTAGTAGGCCACAGAAAATGTACTACTGAATGTAACAGTATTTCATGTATAGGAAGGTTGTACAAACTGTAAAACTGTTGGGTTCATTTTTTTTTACCTTTAACTAATCCTTTCATAAATATTTAAGATTTACTCGAAATTGACTTTAATTGTTTCTTCTTTTTCCCTATGTGCCACACAATCAGTTGCTTGGTATCTATTGCTGCCTATCTGCATTTGCGCTGTACTATGTCTTACCCTGCACTCATTACTGACCTGCACTCCTTCCTTACCATTTCACCTCCTACTGCTGCATAGACTTTAACCTATTTGTCATCTTATAGTCTTACTTTATTTCTGTCTCTTTCCAGCTTTTCAGCCTTGTGCTTGAGTTACAGGCTGCCCCTTTTTCAGCAACCTAGCAAGGCAAAGGAATCCCATCTGAACAGGAGGGAACATCCAACCGGAAAACCCTACGTGAACTACCTAGTCTCTCCTTGCTCTGCCTCACAGTGTAGGTGACAACCTACAGTTATTTTAGGTATTTAAATTGTGAGTGCTTTAAAGTTGTACTATTTTTAAGGGCCAGCACACCCGTGGACCTACCCCTTAGGCTTCTATTAAGCTATTAATATACTACTTTTTTCCTCCCCTTAGAACTACCCCATAGGCCATCTATTAAGCTATTAATATACTACTTTTTTTCCTCCCTTTACCTCCTTTATTTGTTATCTCATGTAATTTCCAATATATTCCACTAGAGGGCAGCAGAACTCAGGGCTTGTAAAGTTGTTTCTTATTGCCAGCCAAACTCCTCTAGCCCTACGTACTAGCCTCTCACAGTTACCCCTGTTAGTACTCATACTACAGGTAACTACCCCCACCCCTTGAAGGATTGTAAAAAGAATTTAACCTTGCTAGCCTTAATATAAATAAACCAGACAACTTATTCTATTATCACTTACTACCCCAGTTATAGAACTACTCAATTGACTCTCTACATAACCTACTTTTCCTGCTATAGAACTCATTATTTTTCCCTTTTCCCCTACACATCTATACTAAAAACTCAACCTCTTATGTCTTATGTTAAGTAGATAAAGAAAGTGCCTCTTACCTACTCAAAGCTTGTAGAACACAGTCTCATTGTATAACTGATTGCTCCCCAACCACTCTCAGCTGTGACCCGCTCCGTTTGCCCTACAGGCTCACTCCACTCCCCTACCCTACCCCCATTTCCTACCCACCCCAAGTGGTCCTAAACTTATACTTCTTAAACCACACCCTCTCTCCCAATCAACCAATCCCTTTCTCCTTCCTTATCATGAAATTACCACACCCTTACATTTTTTTTCCCACCAGAAACTATAACCCAATACTTAGAGTATTTTACCATATCCCATTCCTTCTAGCAAACAAGTATTAATTCCCTGCTCTATACAATCTTCTTATACAATTACCACCTTTTTTAATTTTAGACTTAACTCCTAAAACTTCTTTACATATCTCTTCAAGATACCTTTAGTAGTAATAACTAAAATGACCAAACCAATACTCTTAGCTTTAATTTCAATTGCTCTCACCTCCACCTACCTCATCACCTCCTTTTAAAAACTGTACTATTTCCATTTCAATTATTCCCCAAAACAAACAGCTATACTTACTCCCATACTCCCTAATATTCAAACGAACATCACTTTTGTTCCCACCTATCTACAACCTAAATACCATAGATTCTCCCACATTAAATACAATAAACCCACAGTAAAGAAAGTAAAATATCTAACCAACTTTACAAATACTTCTACAATCAAACTAAGCAATCCATCCTTAAAAGACAGTGACATCCACCCTAACCCTGGCCCTACAAATCCTGCTACCCTAATAACCCACCCTAAACTACCAAACTCTTTCCTAATAGGACACCTAAATATCCGCAGTATTAAAAACAAAGTAGCCCATCTCCACGCCCTTCTAGATATTCACGGCTTTGACATCTTCCTGACAGAAACTTGGTTAAAACCAGACACTAAAGACAATGAAGTCATTCCTCAAGGATATAATATATTAAGACAAAACTGAATAAAAAGCAAGGGTGGGGGAGTAGCAGTCCTATTCAAAGATGGACTTCAAATCTCCACTTTACCATACAACCCACCTCAGCATAGTAAGGCAGAAGTCCTTATTACCAGATTTCAAATTAACCAAAATGAATCTTTATATATCATTTGCATCTACCTACCCCCGGTAATAATATCAATACTATAGAGGATATTCTAAGCTGGGTGCCCTCAACCTACCCTCAAGAAACAATAATACCTGGTGATTTTAATACTGACTGGAAAGCTGTTAACACTGATAATCCTACCTCACATATCAACCTTCATGGCTTTAGTCAAACCATCACCTCCACAACTAGAATCAATAAACCAAATAAGAAAGAGAGCACCTTAGACTGGATACTTATAAATAAACAGAAACAAGCTTACAACGTAGGAACTCTGCCAGACGATGTAAGTGATCATTCATTGACCTACATCCTAAGGCAAAAAAACGATATCTCTAACCCCCCAACATATAGGATTGCACATTCCAACAAACACTTTAACCCAGTACTATTCCAAGATGAATTTAGAGCCTGTGACTGGAACCCTTTAAAAACCCTACCACTTGAAGAAGCTGTTAAATACCTAAACTCAAAATTCTTATCGATCCTAGATAAGCACGCACCCAAACGGTCCATTAGAATAAAGTCCAAGCCTGCCCCCTGGCTTTCTAAAGAAACCAGACAAAAAATGTTACTTAGGAACAAGGCTTGGGCTAAGTGGAGAGCTAACAAAACTATCTCAGATGAACAAACTTTTAAGCATTTAAGAAATATTACAAAAAAGGCAATACTTACAGACAAAAAGAACTATTACTGTAAGTTACAGCAAAATCACCAAAACAATCCCCAAAAGTTCTGGTCTAGTATAAATAAACTCCTAAACCCAGGCCACTCATGTACACCTACCCCATCCCAGGCCGAACAAAACACCCCCCACCAAACTGCCAATACCTTCAATACCTTCTTCACAGAGACCATACAATCACTAGCCAGTCAACTAGTCCCTGACAACTCAAGCTTCCCCTCCACCATACCTGGCACTCTTCCAACATTCCATCTGAAACCCATCTCAACCACTCTCATCTATAAATACATCCAAAAACTTAAACCTTGTACTCCTTCTGCTGACCAGCTACCATCTGAATAACTGCAAAAGCAGCCAAAGTCATTTCTTATCCCATATCCATCCTCATAAATAGAACCATTAAAGAAGGAATAGTTCCAGACATCTGGAAAATCTCCCATATTATCCCCCTACACAAAGGGGGTACCTCTAATGATTATTCCAACTACGGGCCAATAGCTCTATTATCACCCCTAGCATAAATTATGGAAAAATGCATTCACCAGCAACTTTTAAACCATTTATCTCAACATAACATCATAGCAAACTGTCAGCATGGCTTTAGGCCATCCCATAGCACCACAACTGCCCTATTATCCTTTACAGAAGCCATCAATAGAAATTGTAATAACAACAACCTCTCTTCTGCACTCTTTATTCACCTGTCAAAAGCATTTGACATGGTAAACCATACCCTTCTTATCAACATTCTTGAATCCTTTTCCCTTGACTGCCTGGCAGTTACATGGTTCAAGTCCTACCTTACCAATAGGCAACAGGGCTGTATTCTAGGTCCACTTCTTTTCTCACTGTTTATCAATGACCTCCATGTAGCCAATCCACAAGCCACCTGCATTCAGTATGCAGATGATTCTACACTAATATGCTCAGCAAACTCCCCAACTGATCTACATTGTCTTACGCAGAATGTTTTCAACATAGTTGAAACATGGTTCACTAAACGTTGCCTCCTGCTCAATGCCAAAAAAACTAAACTCCTTCTCTTCACACCCACCAGCAAATCCTCCCCCATAGAATTCTCTGTCATCTCCAATAATGGCACAAGTATATTCCCTGATTCTACCACTAAATTGCTAGGAATTACTATTGACAATAACCTTACATTTGACAGCCACATAAATAACACCATCAAAATGTCAACAGAAAAATAGGCTCCTTGCATAGAATTAAACCTTTCCTAACACTAATAGCCAGAACTAAGATTGCACACTCCCATTTAATTTCAACTCTTCTGTATGCCTCACCAATATACACTAATCTAAAGAAAAATAATCTCATCAAACTAGCTAATTCCTATAATAACATTGCCAGATTTGCCCCCGGAAATCCTTTTAGAACTCACCATTGTCTGAATCTAACGCAGCTAGGCTGGCTTGAATTTCAAAACCAATTGAAAGTCTCCCAACTCACCATTGCCCACAAGATATTATATAAACCTAACAGCACTCCTATACTCTCCAATCTCATAATCCCCTACAAAAATCTAAATTCTCTTTGCTCTTCCAGCAAACTTCTTGCTAGCATAAGCAAGTCTTACAACATGGCTGGAGATTCTCTGTTTTCCAACTCTGTGGGAAAAAACTGGAACCTACTGCCTAATGACCTAACTTTAATTTCTTCACTGCCTCTCTTTAAACAAAACCTCAAAAGACACCTCAAAACACACTGGTTATGCCCCTGTAGCAACCTTGACTAATCTTCTCCTTCACTACAGATATTTCTCCTCTTGAACCTCTACCTATTTCACATTCTTTGAAGTAGGACTATAACTGCTTTACAGAATTCAACATACTGATGTAATCTATCCTGCTTAATGTTCTGAAAATCTCTATCCTGTTTAATATACTGATAGTCTACATGCATCTCACTGCATATTGAATTATCCTATACATATTGTCACCTCTACTATTGTAAATACCTACTTTACTCTAGTAATACTTCTGTATTTTTTTTGTATTCTAATTACTTCCTGCTTTTTGAATAATCTTCTATTGAAATCCATTCATTTATTATGTATTAATATTGATTTTTAATTTTTAACTGTTTTTTAATTTTTAAATGTTTAATTTCAATTTTTATTTGTTGCCACTGGAGCTTTTCTCCCAGGGCCTCTACTGAAAATGGAAATATATCCAGTTAGACTAGCCCGGTTAACAAATGTAAAATAAATAAAAAATAAATAAATGTTTTGTGCTACCAGACATAACACAGAAAAAACAGTATGGCAGTCCAAAATCTTCTACAGCCTTTAAAGATGTTTTAGCTCCAGCCTCTGTTATGCTGTAGCACAAGACCCCAGCTTCACAGTGCTATAAGGTTCTGTACAAAACCTTTCTATCAGAACAATGTTGTTTTTTTCTGACTCTGGATCATAACTGCATTACTCCATAAACTTCAAGAACATTATTAATAAAATGATACCTCTCTAAAGATTGCTAGCAATTCCATACTGTGTATCAGTGTGAAGATTCAATATAACAAAATGACAGTTTTGTAAACATAGTTTCAAATTTTAGTTATCTTTTTGTTTTTTGACTTTATATGTTTGAATGTCGGCTTGAAATGTTCATGTAGTTGTTTTTCTTTAAATATTTTGTTTATGTATTAACTATATATGCTTAAAAAGCACAAGTATCCATTTTCAACAGACTCAGAAGCACCGTCTGTTTAAATGTTTTGCTCAGTCACAAAATAAAAACAGGCAGGTTTACATGTAGCTCAGTAATTACAGTGATGAGCTATAAATCTGATCACAGACCAGGACTAGGTTCAAAACAGTCCTGTTGCATACATACTAAGATACCATTATGAAGCAGCTTCACTGCATCGTATCTCATGAATTACATTGGAAACAGCCTTTCAGGTTTAGTAAACATCATATAGCTAAACAACATGTCCTCAGGTTGCCAAACTTCACAACCAAATGTGACTTTGTACCTGAATTGATAGTGCCAATGATTCCTTAAGTCACTTCTTAGAGATTTGTTAAGATTTTGCACTTTCTTCTTCTTTAAGGGTCCATTTCTTCACTCTAAGTTCCATACACTTTCGGTCTCCTGGATGTATCGCATCTGTTACTACTGGACATATGGAACTTATATCCTTTCTCTGGACTTTAAATTACATTTGAAAACTAGATAATGTATAAAATACAGAAATGGTCATTAGGAATACAGATGTTAGACAATATACAGAACACGCCATCATATATCATACACACTATGCAACATATAGGGATTGCCATCTAATAACACAGATGGAGGTTTATCAGACAAATTGGCCACCAGGTCACATGACAAAAAGTTTTATATCCATATAGCACAAATGATTACTCTGAGCAACTGCTGAGGTTTACCATGTAGTCATGCAGTTTGCTTCCCTCAGAGTCCACTTACAGATAGTATAATTCTAAATAAGTCACCTAACTATTCATTGCATTAGGTTTTCCATGAAATAATGCACTTGTGCCTAGGTGGTTTAATTAGTGAGCAAATTAATAATACAGAAGTAAAATAACAAGCTCTCTGCAGGATTCATCAGCAAAAAAATGCAATTATGTATTATACAGCACAGGCAATGAGATAACAAATATACATACTGTGTGCTGCATATCACTGGCTTTTTGACTACAGAAATATTCATTAATTCTACATAGGATTAGCCACACAGAACCAAATGCTTTATGGATAGAATAAGTAAAAGAAACAGTAAGATGTTCAAATGTACAGGATATGAAACTGGATGATGTAATGGCCAAAGAAATTGAAACAAAATTAAGAAAAGCTACTAATTGGAAAACCCCAGGCCAGATGCAATACCTAACTTCTGGCTAAAAGTATTAACATCTTTACACAAAGATTTAACCTTGAGTAAGAACTTCTTAATATGTGCATCCTGAACAGACACCAACCTGGTTAACAGCAGGCAAAATGATAGTCCTCCTTCAGAGTGAACATAGAAGCTATAAACTATAGAGCAGTTACTTGCCTTCTGACAATGTATTAACTATATACTGGAATTGATGCTGATAGAGCTGATTATCCTTTGGAAGAAAATTCAGTCATAGCAATAGAACAAAAAGGTAATAAAAGAATGTCATATGGAACAAAGGATCATTTGTTGTTAAATAACGTCATAATGGAGAACTGTAAAAAGGGGAAGAATCTAAGTATGGTAAGGTATGGAAAGACTACAAAAAAGCATTTGACAGCATCTCACATTCACTGATAAAGGAGTGCTTACTGATGTATACGATACACCCTACAGTGATCAAATACATTACAGTGGCCATGAAACAGTGGCAGACCACTCTGCAGCTGAGCTATGATAAAGGACTAATCATTATCTCAGGGATAAACATTCAAATAGGGATATCCCAGGTGACTCTCTGTCATTGTTGCTCTTTTGTCTTGCCCTTAACCCATTAAGCAGTCTACATAACAGAATATGTCATGGTTACAATGTGTCTCCCAGAAAACAGCAAAGTGTAAAGACTTTTCATCTTTTTTTGTGGATGATTTAAAACTGTCATCTGATGAACTATACAGTTTTAAATCATCCACAAGTCTAAGATGACTTCCCTGCTTAGTTTCATAGAAGCATATATGTGTCAAGTGGGAATGGAAATCAAACCAGAAGCAGACAAAAATCAGGAAGCAACAGAATGTGCCAAAAACAAAAGAAACAATATAACATGAAGAATCAGAGGAGAAGGCAAGATATGTGGAAAAGGCATAAATATAGTTTCAAGTACAGAAAACTCCTGGAACAACCTCATGTCAATCAGGATATGATGCAGGAATGGTTAAGGAGAGGTAAATTTAAACAAAAGTTGAAAAGTTAATATTGGCAGCCCAGGATAGTAGACTGCATACACGTTGGTTTACAAAGTCCATTGAACATGCTGGAGAAACAGACAACTGTAGGTTTTGTAAACCAGAATTGGAAACAGTCACACATCTTGTTGCTGGGTGTGATACACTAATAGCAGAGGGTCTGTATACTGAAAGGCATAATAATGGGGCAAGACTGTTGCACTGGGGTTTCTGCAAATGCTCCAGTATTGAAGTAGCTGAGAAGATTTGGAAACATGAGCCACAAAGCAAATGATAAAGTTTATATCACATAGGATGATCCATTACCAACAGTTCAAAAACTGATGCAAGAAAACCAGATGTAGTAGTTCATGAATAGAAGAAAACAGTAGCCTTAATCATTGAAATTGCTACACCCAGTGATTAGTGTCTTACATACAGAGAGAGGGAGAGACAAAGTCATAAAACACCAGGATTTGCTGGCAGAAATGATGGCAATGTGGAAAAATGATACACAGACAGTTCCAATAGTAGTAGAAGGAGCCATGGGTCTCATATAAAGAATTTACAGCCGTATTTAGATATGCTACCAATACATGTAACTCCTTATGAATTGCAGGAGTCAATTCTGGGCACAATGCAGTTGCTGCGAAAAGCACTTTTGGCTACCTGACTGAGACAATACTAATTTCATGACCTTTAACCATATTTTGACTTAGGAATGGGAAGCATTCCATTATGGTATTAGAAATGCAAAAGTCTTGGACAAATTAAACTGAAGGAATCCAAATAATGTATGCCATACAGGCTGCTCACATGATAACACTAAGAATGAAAACTGTAACAACTTGGTTTCCAGTAACACAAATACATGCCTCATAGAAGTGCCCATCTGATATTGCAGATAATATGAACTATATTGGGCTGGGCATCAAATAATGCAAGTAATGCACAATACACAGAACACCCTCTGAATAGCATAACAATTAATTTCATCTCACGCTGAAATGACCATCTCATAACACAAATAATGCATAGCCAGAGCAAATAAGGTATAATATGATACTCACCATCTGACAACACAAAAATGTATTATAGAGATTAAAGTTATAGTAAAAAGACACACAGATGTGCTACCTTTAGTGAAGGACCACATTTTACAGACTTGTCTGACCATGACTGAACATATGAAGTAATCCTAGAAAAATACAAAGTGTTTTTTATGTCTTGTTTTGCCCCCACACTTTCATTTCTATGAGAGGTCCTCCTCCACTGATAACTTAATATAACAAAATAATTCTACACCTCATGGAAAATTACATAGCAACCTGAGAGAAAACAAGACTCTCACAAATGGCCATCAACACATGGGCTGCAACAAAGTAGTCTGCAACTGAATATGAGTTCTGGACTCCAGCATATTACCCTGACAGAGAACATTGTTTAATATCCATGCTCCAGCAGTTTCTAGAAAGAAACTCCAAACTGACTTTAAAAAATAAGTGTTGTTTTACACTATACCTAGACTACAGCCTGCTGAAGTCATTTAGAACATCAATGCCACTCCTACCCAAAAGTGGGTGATGTTACTATATTCAAACATGTAGACTTACACTGTACTTGTCCCATCTTTCTCTGTTTTTCAAGCAGTACGTTAAAGAGCACTGGTATACAGCTTGGAATATTCTGCTCTGTCTCCAGTTACCTTTCACTTTTAGTAAGAAAAACAAGTAGCTAGAATATGAAAAAAAATTATACTCCTAGTGGACTTCCAAGATGGCTGCACACTGATCAGTAGGTTGGTCAGGAATCTCCTAGTGTGAAAATTGAAACTAAGTGAAAATGCCAGTACAATTTATCAATCTGGGTAAAATTCTGTTATAAGATAGAGACTACACTGCCTGGATGACAGCAAAGAAGACATCTGGAGAAAGTAAGAGAAAGTAAAACCGAAACGGAGAAGAAAAAATTCTGGTTAGGTAGAATCTTCCAGCTGTTCAGTAGAAAAAAAGTTCAGGTTTTAGCTTTGATATAGGAGATAGCTTTCAGTAATTTAGAGGCAAAATGAAGCAAATGTACTTAAATGTGTTTAAAATAAGTAAAACACTGAAGAAATATGTAAAGTCAAATAAAAAGGCTGGAAAAATAGAAGCTTGAACTAGTTATTCTGATACACTGATAACATTGGAAATAGAGGCTGAATGTACAAAACAGGATGGCTGAGCATGACAGCTCTCAAAAAGAGCTATTTAAAGAAACAGCGGAACTGGAAGACAGCACACAGAAAACTTGAGATTTTCTGCTATATCAAAGAAACTAGAAAGAGCACATTGCATTAATTTTATAAAAGCATAGATAAGCAAATGAACTACCGTTTTACAGCAAGGTTTGTTAATTGAAAGGGCGCATCATGTGTATGATTCAAATCTGGCATGTATTAATAAAGATGCAGTTCTACCAGCAGAAAATTTACTCCTGAAATAAATATTGTGACAACAGGTAAGAGTATTAAAAATTGGGACAGCAGAGTGTTTGTGGAAAAAATGATTATTCACTTTAATTTAGACAAAAGAGAAACAAGTTTATTCAAGCAGTCAAGGAATGTCAAGAGGTAGGTGTGAGATTCGGGTCTATATCAGAATAGCGAAGAGGCATTTAATCGAATGCCTTTTCGCCGACACATAAACAGTGAACGCACTAAAGTGTGAATGCTCAGAACACCGATTTCTTTCCCCAGGAAAGAAATCGGTAGCACTAACAAACAAACACACACTATTTCAAACATTACAATATGGGGGGCTTTAACCCCCCACACCCCTTAACTTAATATACCAACACCGAGATCACACTACAGTGGGGAAAGAGGCAAACACACAGGGAAGGCCAAGCAATTTCTTTCCCAGGGAAAGAAATCGCTGTTCTGAGCATTCACGCTTTAGTGTGTTCACTGTTTATGTGTCGACGAAGAGGCGTTCGATTAAATACCTCTTTGCTATTCTGATATAGAACCGTGAGATTCATGGTGCTGTGTCCAGTTTTCTTCAGAATATTGTTCCTGGAGAATCAAATATACTTTTAGATGCAGAACAGGATAAGGAGGACATAAAAATTTTAGCCAAGAAAAAGTGAGCCTCTTCGCTATTCTGATATAGACCCGTGAGATTCATGGTGCTGTGTCCAGTTTTCTTCAGAATATTGTTCCTAGAGGATCAAATATACTTTTAGATGCAGAAAAGGATAAGGAGGACATAAAAAATTCAGCCAAGAAAAAGTGAGCCAGCAAGCAAAAGAGGGACTCTGAGTCTCATTCTTCTTACAATAATAAAGCCCACAGGGAACTTCTGCCAGTGAAACATTTTAAATTGTTCCAGAGGAAAATGCTTGAGTGGCAGAAAAAATATACAAGAGTTGACTAGAAGAATCAAGAGTACCTTGAACTTGAACCAGGGACTTGTGTTGGGAAATAGACAGGAATATGAAGAAGACCAACATCAATGTAAAAATTAGTGAAGAAATAGGAGACTATAAATCATCAATCCCATTATATATAGGAGTAAATGTGTGTAATGTAGCTTTGCAAAAAGAAACAGAAGAATAATTACAATTTTGTTGACTGTTTTCAACTTGTGGGTTGTAAAGTATATACCCCATTTTATGTCATTAATGCTTATAAGGACACTGAAGGGGAATGAAGAAGTAATTTCAAGTAAAACAGTTTTTGTTTTTACTAATTGTATAAAAATTGTATAACATAAATAGCATGTTGTATTATAAGTACTTGAGAAATATCATTTCAGCTTGTCTTCAATAATGACTCCTTGAAAATGTAGAATAGTTTTCAAAATATTAATAAAACCCAGCTGCCATACATAAAACATTCAATGTATGACTCACTTACGTTTTCCACATGAGAGCTAACGATCTGGTTGTGTGAATACTGGATCTAGGCAATTTGGTCACTTTTGATGTGATACCTTGACTTCCATGTACACAGTGGAAAGAAAGGGGTTAATGATAATGCCACCTGTAACAGATTTGTATAGTGTGCAATTAAGAGTATTTGAAACATAAGTTTGGTGAGTCTCATCAGTGGCTGTTTTATAAGTTAAAAATATTAAAGCGAGGAAGTACTTTTTCTTAGTTAAAAGGTATCTAGGCTTTATTTTTGTTAAAAGAATGCAAGAAAGGTTGGAGAGAAGAAAGTTAAAGTTAATATAATGTTGTGATATTGGGCTGGTGGGGTGGAGGATGTAAAAGTGTACTGATCACATTATATGTAGAATTAAGATATTTCCCCTATTTTTGTACCAGTGGATGTCTAGATTAATGTCCTTGGTTAAGGAAATAAGACATTTTTAAAAGATTATAGGCATGAAAATAAGAAAAAAATATGAAAGGCATGAAAAATGGTTGTTCTTTCTTGTGTATGCAAAGTCATTAGCTATTTTTTTTTCCATTAGCAAAGGCTTTAATTGGAAGAAAAGTCTAAATGTGCTGGCAGTTAATTATAACAGGACTAGACAGTGTATTCTGGGGGAACTTTAAAAACATTATTTTATGCATCTGCAGAGATAAAATCTATTGTCCCCATTACTACTTGTGGAGAATTATGAAGGTCTAAGCAATTAACCATGAGATGTTTGAATACTTATCTGCCAAATAAATTATTTGTGGTACAATATAATTTGCATGCAAAGGTAGATTGGCAAGCCATTCAGGAAAAAATTAATTAAATCTCAAACTATAAGAAGTAAGTTATACAAGGAGTTGATCCCCAGCAGCCTTTATGCATTAATGCATCTTCAATAACAATGCGCAATTTAATTTCTTTATATAAAGGTAGCCACTTTTTCTTACAGCTAAAAGTCAAGGTTTACTAAAAACAAGATAGCTGTTTTTCACATCTGGGAAGGGAAAAGAGATAAAAAACAACAGACAGGAGACTGTAAGTAAAAGTATAGTTATGTAAGCAAACTTGCCATAACGGTAGATGTTCAAATGATCAGTGCTACAATAGACTTAGGTATATGAGTTAAATACTGCATAGCATATAATAACTGGCCAGCTTCCAAAGCTTTAGGGCACCTTCAGCACACCCAAACTATCATTCAGCTTGAGCCAAGCCTTTCAGACCTTTCATGCAAGCAGACAAAGGGATGTTGAGCTATGACAGGACATTCTAGAAATCGATCCAGCCACAACCCCTTTCTTCCATTTTTTCACATGTGGTTGTGGTGTCACTTTAACAGTGATAATCATAAGAGCCAAGGTTCACACCACTGGGCATCTAGCCCTGTTGCTGCTGTTCTTCTGTACCACACACTCGCATGTGCACACACACTTATGGCCAATTTAGAGTGTACAACCACTTAAATGCATGTCTTTGGAATGTGGGATGAAACCTGAGAACCCTGAGGAATCCCATGCTGTCACAGGGAGGACATGCAGACTTCTCACAGAAGGCACCCCAGCCAAGAATTGAACCAGAAACCCTTTTGCTGTGAAGAGAGAACACTATCCACTATGCCACTTTGATAATTCCAAAAATAACAAAAAAATCAATGCCCATACTCTGGCGTAAACAACACATCAAAAACATGGGGATGGAAGGAGAGAATAGCTACCGCAGCATTGATCCCTCGAACTTTAACTACTATGTTAAGTTTACTTGCACAACTATTCTATGTTCATCATACCAACCACTGCTGCAGTAACCTTAGCCATATGGGTAGATTAGTCTAGCTTACTAAGTTTGGGAGGTTGAAGAAGGAGAGTGTAGGAACTCCTGGAGAATGGTCCTAGCAAAGCCTAATCTAGACCTAGAGACAGAATCAAGCTTACAGCTTCTAGAATACATCTAGTATGCAACCCTTTCCAAAAAGCCATAGATGAAGCCAAGGCCCTGGTAGATTGGACTGTGACCTTGCCAGGAATAGTTTTATTGTGGTAAATGTAACAAAAGATAATACCTTTAGATAACCATTTGGAAATAGTCTGTTTTGACAAAGGTTATCCCTTCTTCTTACCTTCACAAGAAATGAATAATTGCTCTGAAGATCTGAAGAAATTAGTTCTGTCAAGAAAGTACCTGGGTTGTCTATGGACAGCCAAGGTATGGATATTGTAAAGATCTTTCCATAATTCTCAGCAACTCCTTTTGCAAAGACATCCCCAAATAATTGTTTTATCTCTATGAAATGATTTACTATAAGTCAAATTTTGATAATGTAATTTCAAAACTATATGTAATTCTTATAAAATACAAGTCACTACTGTATGACAGATACTGGAATCATATAATTATGGGTCATATCTCTCATTTATTCTTAGAAGGTAAAACACAAATGTTATCTTCTCTTAGAAATACATCCTGGTCACAATATTGACATATATTTCCATGGAAATTTATAAATAGAGCATTTTTAACCCCAAAGAAGTAAGTTAATTTTGGAAAGAATTAAAAATATTATTTGTTGGTGATGTCTACAGACATGCAATGCTGCATTAAATCATCATTTCACATATTTCCTTGGCAGACTTGCATCTTCTAATTGCCCCTATAGTGCCATTACATTACCAATGTCAGGAGTGATAGCATCATTATATATCTACAAGCGTGGCTGCAGAAATTATGAGGTGGCCTAGCTGGGTGGATGTGACAAAGGTTTATGGGGAAAAAACACATAATAACAGGTTTCTTTGGTTTGTACAAATTTCTCTTGTAGATCAGATGGACATATAGATCAGTCAATATGCTTAGACCATTATAAAGTTTACTTTGCTTGAATCATACCTGTAAACCTGATAAAGAAAGAAATTTGGAATAAAGTCAAAAATAATGGGTGGAGGGGCAAAGGCCTAAAAAAAGGGACAAATTTTCAATACTGCTGCTATAAACTTACTAAGTTGGAAGAATAACAGATTTTGTATTCCCTTGTATTTTTGGATTGATAGGAAATCTGAAACATATATGCCTCTCTCTATTTAGTGATGTTATTCTGCTGTGATTTCCAGATGGCAGATATTTTGTGAGGAACATACTGAAAAAACATATACATAAATCTGGTCACTCAGTGAACTTATGGACAGCCTAGAGGTATGGGCTGAATGTGTTTTTCTTTACTAACAAACTGGTGCATAAGGCAATCAGACTTAGCAAATGTAATGCTTATCTACTTAAAAAGTTGTTAAAAGTCTGCTTAGGGGTACGTAAATGTGTTTTGTTTCAGTTTCTTAATATATTGCTTAAGGTAACTGTGCCTGGGACAGTTACCCAAAGGGCCACCTTGGAATATATCAATCAATACTGACATTGTGTTTCTAACATTCTGTTGTACATGTGCATGTATGTATGCAGACACACACACTATTATAATAGAATGGTATGAATTTTTCTTGTATATAATTATAGTTACATTCTTGTTACTTAGTAGAAAAGGTATTTCCCCCCAGCTTTCTTAACAAATATGAAAACTCTAAAAAAAACATAAATTAAAATTAATTACTAATTAGCGCATATAGTTAATGCCATCCAAGGTCACAAGGGCAAATGTAGTTTGGCAAATAGGTAGCAAGGAGTAAGGCTGAGACGGCTTGTTAATGTCATGGCTAAAGCAGCAGCAGCACACTTTCGTTCATCAGTGGTGCTGCACTATTAACTTACCAATGAACACTGTCAATATTGCATATTACACATCTTGTTAGGGAGAAACCCCACAAGAGAAATGGGTGTGCATGTGCTGATATTCAGACAACCACAGCTGTTATTCTTAGAGTACCAAAACTGAAAATCTAAACTTTGAGTATATATACTAAAACTAGGCTAGGATATTTCTGAGTAATTCCAAATGAGTGACAGTGAGCTTCAGCATTCATAGGTTCATGGGTTCATAGGTAGGTACTAGGCTCTCGGCCCAAGGGCCTAGCCTAGCCAGCAAGGTACCATAGCTTACTCCACCCAAGAAAGTTATTTTCTTGTGCCACTGTCCAGCAGAGACACAGAAGTGATCCCCGGGGTGTATTTCCTATTTTCCATCCACTCATCAAGATTTTTCTTGAAGAGTGCTAATGAAGAACTTTGCTTGACATAGATGGGTAGCTAGTTTCAGAGTATAGGAAGTCTCTGGGACAGGAATCTATCCCTCCAGCATGTCCTGTTTATTGTGGTGACAAGGTTTAGGTCCCTAGAGCGTGTAGCTTGGATGTATTGGGATTTCTTTAGGTGTAGCATGTCCAACAGCTCTTGCTTTGACATAGCTTTATATGTTAGGCAGAGATCACCTCGGAGTAGGCGATATGCTACAGAGTAAAGCTGGAGTTTTTTGAGGTGGTCAATGTAGGGCATTTGTTTGAGGCCAGTAATCCTCTTTGTGAGGTACTTCTGTGGCCTTTCCAGCTGCTGCAGATGTCTTGTGAGGTACATTCCAAATGGGGCACTGTACTCTATAATGGGTCTAATGAGTGATGAGTAGAAGGGAACAATGACCTCTTTTTTCCTGGATGAGAACCCTTTTATGATGAGGTGTGCCACATAGAAGGACTTCCTGACTACTGTGGTGATGTGACTATCAAAGGAGAGACTACTGTCCACCTGGGTCCCAAGGTCTCTTATCACGCATTCAGTGTTAAGTAGATTGCTGCCTATGTGGTAGTTCATGGGTACAGAGTTTTTACCAAAGGGGATGACACTGCACTTTTTGGCATTGAGCTTGAGGCCATGGCTCTGACACCAGGCATCTGTCTCAGTGAGGCCCTTCTGTAGGATGTCCACATCATTTGGGGACTTGACTATGGCTCCTAGTTTGCAGTCATCTGCGAACTTCATCAGTCAGAGGCCTTCTGTGTTAGCCTGTACTTCAGAGAAGTAGATACCAAACAGGAGAGGTCCCAAGACAGAACCCTGTGGCACTCCACTTGTCACTGCCTTGAGGTCAGATTTAGAGTCTACAACTTTTAGAGTGTGGGTTCTGTCAGTGAGCCAGTTGGCAACCCATCTTGTGATGTAGGGATTTATACCTAGTTTAGTGAGTTTAGCTATAATTCCAGAATGGGGAATGGTGTCGAAAGCCTTGGCAAGGTCAAGATAGGCTGTGTGAACCACCTTACCCTCATCCACAGCTTTGGTGACTGCCTCAAAGAAGTCGATCAGGTTCAGGAGGGATGATCTGCTTTTCACAAACCCGAACTGGGTGGGATCCAGAGTTTGGAGGTTACCAATGTCTTTGTTTATGAGTTCCATGATGATACGTTCCATGGCCTTGCAGACCAGGCTCGTCAGGCTAATAGGTCGATAGTTCCCAGGATCAGTGGTGGCTCCCCCTTTGTGGAGTGGGATAACTGTTGCTGTGTGCCATTCAGTGGGCACAAAGCCTGATGCGAGGCTATTATTGAACATGGTGCTTAAGTGGGGAGCCAGTTCGTTCTGAAGTTCATGTAAAACGCACCCTGGGATGTTGTCCTGTCCCATGAATGCTGTGTTTTTGGCTTTAGAGAGTGCAGCTTTTACCTGTGTAGTTGTGATTACAGGGACTCTGCATTCTTCCTGTATAGATATGGGCCCTTTAGAGAGTGAGAGGGGGGGTAAAGTTAGCACTGAACCGATCTGACAGGATGTTGGCAATATCAGTTGGTTCTGTAATTTTCATGCCTTTGTGCTGTAACTCAGAGCAGATCTGGGTGTTGCCATCTAGATTCTTTACATAGCTATAGAATGCTTTGTGGTTGTCCTTGGATTTAGTGGCGATTTTGTTTTTGTAGCTAGCTTTGGAGGATCTTATAAGGGCTCTCAGCTTCCTACTGAGGCTGACCAGGGAGCTGCTCCACTCATGGGATTTTACTCTCTTTTGCCACAGTTTCTTCCTTCTGTTGTACAGTTTGTTTATGGCAGGGGACCACCAGATTGGCTTCCTTTTTTTGGAGGATAACGTCTTTGTTCTGTTTGGGATAGCACGATCCATACACTCGTGTAAGTGCTTATAGAGTGCATTTTTGTAGGATTCAGCAGTTGTAACTGCATTGTCCATCTGCATGGGTGTCATGAAGACACACCTCTGCCTTTGGTGTTTAGGTCCAGGTTACATGGCTGAAAAGTGTGGTATGAGTTATAGCCTGGTAGTGCAGGGGTGCTGTCTAGAGCCTTGAACCAGGTCTCAGTCACTGCACACATATTGATGTTCTCCATTTTAAGGAGTGCCTCGAGTGAGTGCATTTTGAGATTTAGACTTCTAGCATCGAGTAGCATTACCTTCAGTTTTTGTTTGCCTGTACCTGTTATGGTGGTGAATTTGTTATTTGAACCCTGCCTAAAAAAGGCACTATAGGGGCAGCAAGAGCCTTAGCCAGTATCCGGAATCCCAGGGGAGACAGGTGCAGGCCATCTGTGGCAAATCATTGTGGTCTGTCGACCACGTCATCCCAAGCAGACAGATACTGGATCCCCTTAGAATGACACCAGAAGCTTAACCAATTGTTGAAGTCAATCATTTTGTCCTTGTACTGCGGTATCATTCTGGGCAATGGCAGAATGCTACTCAGGGCTAGGGTCATACCTGCCTGGGCTACAAGATCGGAGAGCTCTTCCATGTCTCTTTTCATGTAGTCCAGGGAGGTACATCTCAGGTCATTCACACCAACATGGACAATGACAGAGTCATATTTGTACTTGGTGTGGAGTGACCTGAGTGCATGGGTTATGTGGCGGATCCTGGCACCTGACATGCAGCTGACAGTAACCTTCTCCTTGTCTAGCCTGGTGAGTGGGACTTCAGTGTGCCTGACTATAGAGTTACCTATGACTAGTGTGTTGGGTACGTTGTTTTGCCTTATTGGCTGTGGTTGAGTGGCACACTGAGTCTGTGGGCTATGTGTCATTTGGGGGATGGCGGTTGCTTGAGTTTCTGCTTTGGATGTCTCTGTTGCTTAGACAGATTATTATTGAGAGCCTCTGCGAATGTTTTTGTGTTAATGTGTGTGGATTTTGGTGGTGTAGATTTAGTGAGACTATGTGATGAGTGTGGTGGGGTGCATATTCCATATTCCATATGAACTCCAGATGTGAAGTTATTATATCTCGCCGTTCATTCTTACAGATGGGTTCAGAGCCAATCCCTTGGCTCCAAGTTGGCCTACTAGAAAGCGTGAGGTCTTCAAACAGCTCGAGGCCAAGTCCCTATCCCATGATGCACCTAGAGTTACCCCAGATCTAGCTTGCTGCTGCAACAGATAGGAGGTTCTCACTAGCTCAGGCCAGTAAAACCTTACTTTTACAAATATTTTTCTTATTATATTGACAACTTTGACTAGTTAGTAGTTTTAGATACTTTTATAAGCTCTTATAGCTTGATAGTGTATTTCCTTTTCCCTTGGTGTACTTTTTTAAAAATTTCTATTTGGCCTCTTTTTTTCTAGGCCTAGTTTAAAGTGTGTTTATCAGTGACTTTTCTGTCACTGCTATATTGTTCATAGATTTAGAGTGTGCTTAGTTAGTGACTTTTTGTCACAGTTTAGAATAATTAGATAAGGTTTAGTTTAGTGTGTGAAATAGCAGCTATCTTTATTACTATAGTTAGAGTGTGCTTAGCATTTAATATTGTGTGCTTTTAGACAGTGATTTCTGTCACAAATTAATACTTTATCTGTGTTTAGATAAATATTTGTGTGTGTGTGACTTTAGGCCTGTATTTTTCTAAGGGCTTTTTGGCTGTGTTACTGTTCAAATTTTCAGAGTGTTCAGTTTGATAGTAATCTTGTTTGATACTGTGTTTGGTACAATATGTCTGACCAAGACAATCATCCTAAGTCAGGATTTATAAAGTGCCCCAAATGTGGCCAAAAAATGTCTGTCACTGACAGTCATCTCAACTGTGTGTATTGTTTAGGAGCATTACATTTACAAGATAGCTGCTCCATATGCCATTCTTTCTCTTCAAGGGTTCTCCAGGAGAGAAAGAGGAAGGTGATTGATAGAGGTTTACTGAAACCCTCTTTCCAAGAAGCTTTGAGTGACCAAGATGGATCCAGCAAGTCCTCAAAGTCTTCTAAGACTTCTGAGAGTAAAAAATTCAAAAAGTCTTTGACATCGGCTCCACAGACATTGGAGCCGACCGTCTTATCTTTTTGGAGCCGGTCCCCAGTCCTGGAACCGGTATCCGAAATACCTAAGTCTCCTTTGTTACAGTCGGTGCCACCTTTGATCCATTCATCTCGGTCTTCTATTAGCCTTTCTGATCTGGATGTGGATCATGTGGTGCAGAAGCTTTTACAGGCATCGGCCTTTGCAAAATTTTTATCGGCTCCAACCCAAGTGGCTTCGAAGCCGAAGACCCTTATGCCAGCTACAACTCTTCCTCCTCCAAGCCATACTGGGCCTTTGAAGCCAGAGGAGTTGGACTCGAGGATTGTGAAGCCTTCGGAGCTGATGCCTGCTCCAGTATCTTCGGATCCATTTACTCTGATGTCCTTGGTGCTGATCGAGGACTCTAGGAGCGGACACTCTCTGGTCGGGTCCGGGGAGGATAGTCAGACTGACTTGTCAGTTCTGACTCTGCCTCACGGGGCTTCGGCTCGAATGAGCTCTGCTCCTACCTCTGGCTTGGAGCCCAGTGCCCCAGTGCCAGAGGTATTGACAGTTTCCTCGGATCTGTCAGTCCCTTCACATCGGAGCAGGGGTGCCTTTGAAGCCATGAGGAGAGTTATGTCTCCTAAGACATCCTCAACCTCAGGTCTGGCTTCTTCCTCCCCTAAAGCACCTGTGCCTACTTCTGCTTCACAGATCCTGGCCAAGCATAGAGACCCAGAGCTGCAGGAAGCCCCACTGGGTGGCCCATGATCTTCTGAGAAGATGAGGTTCCTAGGAAGAGAGTTTGTAAGAGGAAACATCTAGACTCTCCACAGGAGTCCCTGACATCTGATACTGACTTGGATGAATCAGAAGGGTTCCCATGGTCCCCCTCTGAGGATATCTCATTTGCTGAGATACTAGAAATCCTTAGGCAGAGGGGTGACTGGCAGTCCACAAACCCTAATGAAGATGAGTCGGTTCTCCTGAAGGCTTTTGGGTCTCAGCCCTCCACCTATTGGGTGTCTCCACCCTTTGATGAGCTTATGCAACTGGTCTCATGAAGGGTGTGGAAGTCTCCGGACACCATGGAGCCTGTCCCTATGAGGCCTAATAAATTTATCTCTGCTCCCCAAGACAAATCCTTTCTGACCAAGGGTGTGCCAGTTGATGTCATGGTGATGACGGCAGCCACCAAAAAGGAAATTTCAGAAACTTCCTCTTCTATCCATCCTCCTAACAGAGATTCCAGGATTATGGATAGATATGAGAAGCACACTTATAGTTCAGCGACTTTTGCACTCCATTCGCTCAACTACCTAACCCATTTCACAAGACTGCAAAGAGATCCCCTTAAAGAGTTGGGAGATACTCTTCAGGGTACAGTAGCTGCAGGAGCTTCAGACAAAGTTGTCTCCCAGCTTCCTACCCTCAACTCCATTGTTAACTCCTCCATGTGCCTCATTTTGTATGCAGCTGATGGAACAAGAAGGGCAGCGGGTATAGAAATTGCTCTTAGGAGACACTCCTGGATGCACTTGTTCTCCTTCTTGGAGCTCATCAAGTCATCCTTTGTGAATACCCCTTTTAATGGCTCATCCCTTTTTGGTCCCAAAGTTAAGGAAACTTTGACCAGGTGTGAGCAGGAAGGAAAGACTCTGTCTGCCGTCGGAGTCTGTTTTTCCACCTCTACCAGACCCTATCCCAAGGTCAAAGGGGAGGGAAAATGTGATTCAGAAAATCCCAAGAAGCCTTTCAGGACACATGTGGTGAACCCCACTCAAGAGGCAGAGGAGGAGGCAATAATGGAAGATGCCGCCCTCGTGGCAGAGGGGGTCCGCAAAACCAGGGTGACAGAGATCACTTCTTTGGGAAGCCCTACCAGCGCTCCTGAAAGGAGGCACGACTGTTCTACTCTGGGGGAAGTCGGGGGTCACTTATCTTTGTATCCAGATGCCTGGCTCAAAATAACAAACAACAACTGGGTGCAAAGTATCATTTCCAGAGGATACTTCATTCCTTCCACTACACTCCTTCCACCAACAAGGAAAATCCCGGACGTTCTACCCAGTTACAGGGAACAGGTAACAGAAGAGGTCCAAACATTGCTAAGAAAAAGAGTCATCCAACCAGTCCCACCAGACCAGACAGGATCTGGAACTTACTCAGGATTCTTTTTAGTTCCAAAAAAGACAGGGGACTGGAGACCTATATTGGACCTCAGCAGGCTAAACAAATCTGTCAAAAAAGAGAAGTTTCGGATGGTCATGTTTTAGTCGATACTTTCCTTCTCAGGGAAAGGATAGATCTCCAGGATGTGTGCTACCACATAAAAATGGCCAGACCATCCAGGGATCATCTGCACTTCCAGCTGGGAGCCAATCATTACCAGTTTTGAGCCCTGCCCTTTGGTCTCACTACAGCCCCCAGAGTGTTCACCAAATGTATGGCAGTGGTCACGGCTCACCTGAGATGTTTAGGATTCCAGATGTTTCTGTACCTTGACGATTGTCTCCTCACTGCCACCACCAGGCATAAACTCATTCAAGCCAGGGACTCCACTCTGTCACTGGGCATTACAGTAAACTCAGAAAAATCTGCCTTGTCGCCATCGCAACATAATGTTTTTATTGGAGCAGGACACCACCACCACCATGCTAAGACTTCCAGTAGAAAGAGTCTTACTACTCCGTCAGCAGGTCCGCATTCTGATATCCAAAAACCAGGCACCAGCATCAGAAGTTCTAAAGTTGTTAGGTATGATGGCAGCTGCATTTCTTGCCATACCACTGGGTCGCATGCACATGC
This sequence comes from Protopterus annectens, assembly GCF_019279795.1. Classification (NCBI taxonomy): domain Eukaryota; kingdom Metazoa; phylum Chordata; order Ceratodontiformes; family Protopteridae; genus Protopterus; species Protopterus annectens. Next base: position 54,886,931 of record NC_056728.1, on the reverse strand, counting down.
AGATACTGCAATGGCTGTTATTCACTCAATGGTCTTATCAAGAGCTTCCCATGTCTCACCTGATAATGATCACAAACTCTTGCAAAAAGGATCTTCAGTGGTGGTTGACCTCACTTCATGTCATGATAGGACATCCCTTTGTTTTACCCCCACCAGCAGCCACAGTGACCACGGACGCTTCCCTGATAGGGTGGGTGGGGCATTTTCAGGGAAGGATAGCCCAAGGCACATGGACCGATCAAGAGACACATCTGCATATCAATGTCCTAGAGATGAGAGCAGTACTTTTGGCGTTGCAGTACTTCCAGGACTCTCTTCCTCTGGGTACGATTGCGATTCAGACAGACAACATGTCAGTGGTCTGGTACTTGAACAAACAAGGAGGAACCAGGTCATATCCCCTTTGTCATGAGGCCCTAAGAGTATGGCAGTGGGCTATATCCACCCAGCACTTTCTGTTAACAACGCATATCCCAGGGAAATCCACTGTGATAGCAGACAAGCTGAGCAGAGCAATTTTGTTGCCCCACGAGTGGTCCCTCAAGAAAGAAATAGCAGACAGAATATTCTGCAGGTGGGGCCAGCCTTGCTGTGACCTTTTTGCCAGTCACATGAACACAAAATGCAGAAGCTACTTTGCCCTGATTCCCTCTCTGAGAGAAGCCCCACGATTGGCCTCCGGGTCTCCTCTATGCATTTCCACCAATCCCATTGATACCCAAGGTTCTACAGAAAGCAGAAACCCTGGGAAGGACCATCATTCTAATAGCCCCTCATTGGCCTCATCAGATTTGGTTCTCCTTCCTTCAACTTCATTTTTTGGAGGATCCTTGGATTTTGGATCCAGTTCCAGACCTTCTGATGCACTCATCAGGAGAACTTCATCCCTCTCTACAGTCCCTGAAGCTGACAGCTTGGCTGCTCCAATTCCCATCATAGCCAGGTTCTATAATCTTTCCAATGAGATGAAGCAAATTCTCTTATCCTCTCATAAATCTTCTACGAGGAAGCTATACCTTAGCAAATGGAAAAAACATTCTATATTGGCCTCTAAAAACAATATTGATCCTTACCATGCCCCTATGGCCTCCATTTTAGACTTCTTGACCATGATTTTCAACAAAGGAGCTGCAGCAGCAACAGTCCATGTTCAGCTTGCTGCCATTTCTAATTTTCATCTTGGATTTGAAGGATTGAATATTATGTCACACAAATTATCCAAAGCCTTTCTCAAAGGGACTTTTCATCTCAGACCACCTGTGAAATCTCCCTATTCCCTATGGAATCTAAATTTTATGCTTTCCCACATTATTCTCCATTTGAACCAGCTTCCTCATGTGACCTCAAATTTTTGTCATGGAAGACTATCTTTTTAGTAGCTATTACTTCTGCCCGCAGTGTCAGAGCTTCAAGCCTTGCCCATTGAGCCTCCTTATTTGATTTTCCATGCTGACAGTCTCACCTCGAACAAACCCCTCATTTTTGCCTAAGATTTGCACTGAAGCTAATCTTTATCAAATTATTGATTTGCCAATTTTCTTCCCCAATCACTTCAACAATCTAGAATACATGCTGCACAAACTTGATGTTCACACACAGCTCAGATTTTACTTGGATAGAACAAAAGATTTTAGGAAATCTGAACAGCTTTTGTTTCCTTTTCAGACACCAGGAACGGTATGCCAGTGGCTAAAACAACTCTGTCTAAATGGTTATCTGATTGTATCACATTTGCTTATTCAGCTGCCAATATGCCCTTATAACACAAAATTAAAGCTCACTCAACCAGAGCAGTTTCTACATCCTCTGCCTTTACTGCCAGACTTCCTATTGATAACATTTGTGCAGCAGCCACTTGGTCAAGACCTCATATCTTTATCACTCATTACAAAGTTGACAGGGCCTCTTTTAGGATTACTGTCATGAAAAACATACTCCCGTGAGCCACCCGAGATAGATGGTGCTTGGGACGCTACCCATCTGTAAGAATGAATGGCGAGATAGAACAACTTCACATAAAGAAGTTATGTACTTACCATAACGTTCCATGTGAGTTGTTCATCTCGCCTTCATTCTTACTTCCCTCCCTCCTACCCCCTCCTGGGCTTTTAGAAGACCGAGATGCTGTATCCTTCCTGGTTGCACAACCCTTCTATACTTTCTCTTATGGAGTGATAGAATGACATATGATATTATTATACGCAGCAAACAAGATCTGCGGTAACTCTAGGTGCATCATGGGATAGTGACTTGGCCTCAAGCTATTTGAAGACCTCGAGCTTTGTAGTAGGCCGACTCGGAGCTGAGGGATTGGCTCTGAACCCATCTGTAAGAATGAAGGTGAGATGAACAACTCACATGGAACATTATGGCAAGTACATAACTTCTTTTTTTATGTTTTGGAGTTGTAGAAGGTGCAATTATGCATCTCAAAGTTCCATATGGGAGCTGAAGTGAGGAAGTTCTTCATGACTGGGATAAGTTGTAGCCTAATAGTCTTTACTCCACCTGTTGAATGAATATTTTAATGTATGTCATGCACCTGTTATTTGTTTTTCATTGTGCTATCCAGCTGAGCAACTCATTTTCAGTGGTGGGAAGGAAGCTCAGTTACAGACATGGACAAGATACATTATATTAAGTTATTTACATTATAAAACATTTTTAGCAATTATTTCACATGCATAATTTACATGCATATAGTGGCACTATGTGATGATTTTACAGTCAAGGTAGGTGACAATTAGAATATTTGTATTTTATTTAACATTTTTGCATAGGCGCATGTTTTACCTTCTGAGATGGTTTGTACAGATTTGTACAGGTAAGAACAGGTGTCATATAGGTTATTTGTACAACAGAACTTTTAGTATTAGTATGTAACAATGCAAGGAACAAAAGTAGGAAGTTGTACATCAGTATGAACAGTATCAGCATTACATGCATTTGAGTACTAAAGTAATTAGCAGACAGCAGAGTTTTTTTTTTTCTGATGGACATTATAATACAGTAGATTAATGTATGTTAAGTTAATGCAGTTAAATAGTTTGTGAGAATAATTGTAAGAAAGTAGACTTAAGAAGGTTGGAAAGATGGCTAAGAAGTAAAGGATTAGAAATTGGGTGCAGCGGATAGAATAAGTGTGCTGATTAGTGAGAGTAAAGTAATGAAAGTTGATTAAGCAAGTTTGTTTAAATTCAGTAGAGTGTATGTCAACTGATACATATTTTTGACAAAATTGTCAGAGAATAATGTGAGTAGGATTTGGCAGATATTAGTCAGAGTCTTCAAGTTATGCATTTGCAGACTTATTGACATGACATCTGTTGTTTTTAGGTTTATAAAAAAATTAAGTGAAGTCTCTGTATTGTGTGTGGATAAGTTTTATGTGAACGAACCTGGGTAAGCCATGCATAATGTATTAGGTTGGGTGATTAGTGGTTCAGGGTCCTTAAAGCATCTCCTTCCCTTAGGATGAAGTCACTCACATTGAGAATTTAAAATAATGCATATGTTACCCCTGATTTTATTAACAGAGTTAGGTTTGGGACATTTAATTCATATGTTATATGTGGAAAGATAGCTTCTTATCTGGAGAATACGTAATGTTCCACTGCAAACAAAAGCAGACATTTCTGGGATATGGCATAGATGGCTGCAATAACTGCATTCTGTGTGGACTGGATGTTTAACCATAAAGTGAGTATACTAGGGATATTTTCAGGTGGGTTTCTTATCTGCTTGTCAGAGAGCTATGGATATTCTCAGTTATGGACAGGCTTAATGTTACATTGCATACATGTATTCTCTGCACTGTATTTAGAACACTGCATGTTATTGCTGTGATTCATAGCCTAGACTGGGCTCCCATTTGCAAGTCTAAGACTAGATAATGCAAGTCCTAAACATTATGAAATGTTAAGTGTGAGTTAACAAAAGTGATAAACCTTGAATGCAAGTCCTAAACACTGTGACATTTTAATTGTGATTTAACAAAAGTGATAAACCTTGAATGTTGTGGTTAAACAATTATTTCAGCCATTTGTGCAGGGAGCAAGCACCCGTATATCCCCCCCATGTGGACAGCTGCACCTTCATTATAAATATATATATATATATATATATATATATATATATATATATATATATATATATATACTAGCTCTGAGATTGCTGTACCTCTGAGAAGAGGAAATGCTCTGAAATACTGCAGTTTCAGAGTTATAATACATTTATGTAATCTCACAGTTTTTCTAGTTTTAAGGATCACACGTATTGTCCTCAGATATACAACACAATCCCCTGCCACAGTGAAGAAAGAATTGCTAGGTCTTTGAATGCTTAACAGTGTATACAGCAAACTGCAGTCCAGTGTCTCAGAGTGAATTGTTGTATAGAGGTATAGCGCAGTGACCAGGCACTTAATAATGTAGCTGCTTAGTAAAGTACAGTGTGGTGGCTACCTTAATAAGTATCTGTGCCCTGCTGTGCTTTGCTCTGCTTCCATACAATGCAACAAACCAAAAAAGTTTTGCATGATGGTGGAGCTACTGTCATTACCATTTTATAATAGTGTGGGGGATCAGCAGTTCTCATTGATGACAACTTGGCAAACACTGGGTTGGGATGATGACAGGCATGGTTATGGTAAGCAGGTTTGCTTGCAACACAGGGAACATAGTAACTGAAATTTTAACCATTTTTTTGCTGCTGATCTGCTTTGTAACTAAGCAACACATCATCAGGAAAAGGGGATTGTTGCAATTATAACCAGTACACCATCTGTCAGTACATGGTTCTAGTCTCATATGCTTCCCCTGCTGGGACTAGCCTTATGCAGTTTATGTAGCAATTGTGAATCACATGTGGTCTGGGAAGGGGGACATTTGCATGTGTGCTCTTTGTGCAGAGTGCTGTTGCTAAACATTGGACTAGGACTGCATACAAGGACTTACCTCATTTTGTAATCTGTATAAATCACATAGGACTTTGGAACACAATTCTGCTGAGTATCAGCCCAACTTAGTGGGTTACGATGTTCATGAATATTTCCAAGAATACCACCGTTGGGAACTGCTTTGCTTCCAATAGTTCTAAAAAAGCCCTTTTTAGCACCTTTATTAAAATCATTTGAGACATAAGCACATATGCATTAATGCAAAAGAAAACAAACCATATCAACATTTTTTCCATGTACACACATTACATATTGCATGTTTTCTTTCTTTATAACAGCTGTCTTTCAGTCCAACGTTACATAAGTCACTCAATACCTGCCTTCCCTTAAACCTCACACCACCTCCTGAACATTATTCTGCATGTATTGGTCCCACATATTTCATTTATTTTTAGGTTATTTGCTTCTTCCATTTCCTAAATATCCCTCTTCCACTCCCTTTATTTCTTTTACAATATCCAGTATTTCAAATACTCTTTGTTTAGATTTTGATTTGCATTTTTAGTAATTGTTTATGGCAGCCAACAGAATTAAACTTAATATAACCTTACTATGTCTAGACAATTTAGATCCTGTGTTCCAGCTCAAAAGAATTATTTCCTTAGTAGAGCTATTTGCTGCCTCAATATTTCTGACAGTGTACTAAGTAGGGAATTTTTTTAAATCTGCCAAATCATAACACTCCCAAAAACCATGCTGTCAGTTGCCTGTTTCTTCCCAATCACAACTCCCAACATTTGCTGTTCACTTGAGATAAAAAGTCTTTGAAGTCTGCTTGCAGTATGAAAATACATATACAAGCACTTCCAAGCAACATTTCTAAACCTTCTGGACATTGTTGCATATGTGGGAGCCATACATATGTCCTCCAAATGTTACCTTGTAATTTGCTTTTTCAGTCTATCTTCCCAATCTTTTCTAAACTCCTCTGATTGATTCTTATAATTATCATATAATATTTTGTATGTCCTTTAAATTGTCTCCTTTTAACACCAGCTTCTGTTCTAGATTCAACTTAAAAGACTACTAGAGCAGGTCTTTCACTTTACAGTCTCCTATCCTTTTCTTTTTGACTATACTCTATTATCAATACCTGGTAGGGAAGGCAGTCTTTAACTTGCAGTCCAGAGTTCCTCTTGGCCTCATTTCACTCTATTAACTTTCCCTGTCTAGTTATTTGCTCCCAGTACCTTGGGTCCTATGCCAGTTTTCTTGGGTAAATTCAAAACCCCTCTTGCTTATTTTCTTCATTTGTTCATTCATGTGTTGGCTTAGATCTTAAAATACCTGCTTCAACTTTATCAAAACAATATTCTGTATAGTGGTCATTATTTCCTTAAGTATATCCATCGAAAATCCCACTCTGTGCCCCCTTAGTTCTTGACCCCCCCCCGATTCATCATCATCCTTTTCCACTTCGAATGATAAGCTTCTTCTTGTGTTACTTATAGGAGCCTTAGCTGTGTAACTCTAAAATATCCCTTCAAATCAGATTATCCTAAACCACCTTGTTCTGTTGAGAAGATCAGCTTATCCAGCTTAACTTTTGCCCACTTCCCTTCCCTCATAAACTATTTCAACTTTTTATTACTGTCCACAACTTTTCCTCTGGTTAATAAAAATATGCCTGAACTGTATATAAAACTAAAGGGACTAGAGATATTTTCTTTGCTTGTATCTTACTATCTATATCCATAAATAAGTACTTCCAGTTTCTTAATTTTTATATTATCTTTTCTTCAGTCTCTTCCCACATACCCTTAGCTGCCATAACAAAAACCTTTTGAATACATAGTCCTAAATACTTAATCTTATCATGCACCTATTAACTTGAGTAATACTGAACCAAGTCATGAGTGGGTACATAATTTACAACTATAGCCTTTGTTTTATCTTCATTAATTGGATTTCCCAAAAAGAGTTGAAACTGTCTCAAAATGTTCCACAACACCAAAATGTCCTTCCTAGATTTATCAAGTACAGAATAATATCATCTGAAAATAAAGCCAACTTTTCTTGATTACAATACCAATTATAACCTTCAATTTATGAATCTCTTATTCTCTCTGCCAGTGGCTGTAAATATAAAACAATTAGGAAAGTGGAAAGAGGACATGCCTACCTAGTTTCTCTGTTCAAACACAACTTATTGGAGATGAATCCTCCCCCACTTTAATTCTTGCCTCCAATCCTTCATATATCCTTCTCATTAACATTATTATTGTATCAGTGTAAGGAGAGGCTTCAATTGCCCTATTCATAAAATCCAAGTTTACTATGTCAAATGCTTTCTCTGTATCCAGACACACCAACAACAGCTGTATTTTCTTACATTCTACTTCTGTCTGAATCATCATTCTTCTATTAATGTTGTCAAATGTTTGCCTGCCATCCATGAAACCATATTGATCCATATCTATTAATTTTGTCAACGCCTTTGGCATTCTTTTAGCTAGTATAGACATTAACATTTTAAAATACTGGTTTAAAATTGCAATGGGTCTATTTGATGCTGAGTCTGGTAGGTCTTCACTCTCTTTCTTCTCCCAAGATGCAAGTGCTTCCTGCCTTTTCCAGTTTTTAATACTTTTCCCTTCTGCCACAGTTTTGTCAGGATCAACTCTTTCTGCTGGCATGATTTTGTTTTTACTAATTGTCTTGGATGCTTTCCCATGGGCAGGTTTGGAGCAGACACTCAATGTGCCCTTTCAATTAACAAATCCTGCTGTGGAACAACAGGCATTCCATTTGCTTATTTGTGTTTTCATAAAAGTAATGTAGTCTGTTCTTTCCAGTTTCTCTGGTACAGCAGAAAATCTCAGGTTTTCTGTGTATGCTCTTTTTTCTAACACTGTTATTTTTTTGAAACCATTCTTCTTTAGAAGCCCCTTACCTAACCAGCCTTTTCTTAATTTCAACCTCTTTTTTTGCAGTTTTATCATTTTATTTGAATAGTTAGTTAAAGTGTCTTTTTTCCAGCCTTTTGTTATTTGAGTCAATTTTCTCATTCAGTGTTTCATTTATTTTAATCACCACCAAGTTCATTTGCTTTATTTTCCCCTAAATTACTAGAAGCCATCTCTTGAACCAGAGCTGAAGCTTGAACTGACTTTTGATGAACAGCTGCAGGATCCTTCCCAGTTAGTGCTTTCGCTTCATCTTTTCTGCTGAATTTCTTTCAGTTCTCCAAATTTCTTCTTTGCTGGCATCCAGTCAATGTACTTACTATCCAATACCTGAATTTTACCCAAATAACAGATTCAATGGCATTTGTTTTTCTCAGTTTCCGTTTTCACACTGGGAGAGTTGAAATTAAGCTGTTGATCAGTATGCGGCCATCTTGGAAGTCAAAGACCTTGTTATATCTAATCTACAAGAATGGAAAGTTAAGATAATAATTAAATCTGTTGACTAATAAACTTATGTGGACTGGTGTCAGTGGTCAAAGAACATATTATCTGTAATCAATTGCTCTTCATGATAACTTAAATGGAAAGTGCTCCATCTGGTATTATGGGGTAAAGTAATAATTACTGTCTTGGAGATAGGCTCAGGATCTGAGGTTCTTTCTTGTACTACTTTGCTAGTTTAAGCTGTAATAGTCAAGGTAGCTATCAAAGTGTAACAAACCAACCACTGAACTATTATCCCTGTACATAAATGTGGCAATTCTACAGACACAGCTGACTTCAGACCCCTTGCTATCCTATCCCCTCTCTAAATTCTTTAAAAATATATATATATATATATATATATAAACAGCTAAGAAAAAAAATACATGTACCGAACACAACAAAAACACTATTCCAAATGAAGGAAGAATGTACAACTGCAGATGGAACAATACTTTTATTAGCTAAGTGCTTTCATTCTTATCCAAGAACTTCATCAGAACTATTAACATAAAAAAAATCACATTTAAATATACATTACACACCCTAATAATCATTTACAGCCAATTAAATATCCAATTATTAAATTAAAAATTTCCAATTGAAACCCATTATAATGCTTTAACCTTAAGACAGAGCTAATTGAACAGGCATCATTCAGCCCAGGCCTGCTCATGGCATCTAATCTAAGTTGCCAGCTAAGTTCACAAATATCCAAATGTTCATCCAAAATTTTTCCTCAGAAATCCCTATTAACTTGCTCAATATCATTAAAACAAAAACTATCCCAAGAATAAAAGTGTTGTTCCATCTGCAGTTGTACATTCTTCCATCACTTGGAATACACAAACAGCTACTTGATCACCTCAGACATAATCAACTGCTATCTGCCAGTCAGCATGGCTTTTGTCCATCCCATAGCAGAACAACTGCATTACTGTCCTTTATAAATACTGTAAACAGGGGGAAAGACCCTGCCAAACTGGTCTCAACACTATTCCTTGACCTATCTAAGGCTTCTGATACAGTTTCCATTCTATACTCTTGCAGCAGCTATTGCCCCTAGGTCTTTCATCCCACACTCTCCTTTGTTTCTCCAGTTACCTTACTAGTAGCCAACAATCAGTAAAATGGCAGGATGCTCATTCTCCATTTCTAGTTAATACCACTGTTGTATTACAAAGATCAGTCCTTGGGCCACTCCTCTTTGACATTTTTACTAACAATCTCCACGTCTCCTGCTGTCAAGGCTCCCTTAATCAGTCTGCTGATGACTCCACTAGTATCTGCATATATAGCAGTCTAACTCATCTGCAACAAATAGTATTCTTCTCCACTGAGAACTGGCTGACCAGTGCCAAACATATATTAGCCCCTCCCCAAAAAACAAGCTACTTCTTTTCAATCTCTAAACATATATCCCCAATTACACCAATTTCAAAATATTGTCCTTTAATAACACATAAATTGAGCTAGCTCACCATACTAAACAGCTAGGCTTGACTATTGACAATAAACTAACACTTAATCTCCATATACTGAATAATATAAAAAATGCCAAAAACTGAGAATGCTGTACAGACACAAACAATTTCTAACTGCATCTTCCAAAATTACTCTCAACAGCACTTTTCTACTGCCCTCCCTCCTATATGGAGCCCCTATACTAACCAACTTATGGTCTTCTCTAAAATAAAACCTAAAATCCTCTTACAATAACATTGCCAAATTTGCTACTAATGCCCTTCAGATCACTGTTGCTCTCAAATGACTGGAACTCCCTTATCACCTTTACTGTCTTCAACTCGCTTTGAATCTGCTTTTCAGTACTGCAGCCTGTCCTGACCTCAGTAACATGCTTCACTCCTACCACACTAATAGACCATAGAGGTCCACAGACAAACAACTCCTAACTATCTCTAAACCTAATAATTCATCTGAAAATAGCCTCTGCTCCTACTCTGTAGCCAAAAGATGGAATGCCTTACCCCTTCCTATAAGATCTATTTCCACTCATCTTACTTTCAAACTGTAATTAAAGAAGTTCCAAGCCTCCACCTGGCTTGACTCAGGTACTCCCCCTGAGTTATTACCTATGTACCTCTATCCTGCAGTCGCCTATCATTCTTGGTCCTTGTTATCTCAGCTCCCTGCCTCTCCCTCAGGTCAGTTAGCAGGAACTGGTCAGAGTTTGGCGACTTTAGCCAGAGGTCTGGAGCGCATCTGAACTGAAACCAAAGGCATCCACTGAAATCAACTAAAAAAGAAGCATTTTCAAAGCCTGCATTGCACTTTGTGAACTGTATTTATTTAATCTGCTGTTTAATTTTTTGCTGTTTGTGCTTGTGACTGCATTTTTCTGCACTTAGTATCTGCAATACTACTGCCTTATATAGCATACGCTAGATTCAAACTTGCTGAATCTAGACTGTTTGGAATCTCAGATTATGTGTTCTAGGCAGATATGTCCCTAGCACTAAGTAGTATTTTACCTTCACCCAGGATGATGCTACAACACAAACAGAAAATGACTGACTTCAACAATTGGCTTAGCTTTTGTTGTCAGTCCGGGAGGATCCAGTATCTGTCAGCCTAGGAACACATGGTTGACAAACCATACTGCTTTGCCTGAGATGGTCTTCACTTGTCTCCTCAAGGCTTTCGAATACTGGCTAAGATGCTTGCCTCCCCCATAGTGTCTTTTTAGGCAATGTCAGAATAACAAAATTCCCAATGTAAAGAAATCCACTTGAGACAAACTCAAGGCTATACTTCTTAAAGCCAAGAGCCTAAACAGAAAACTGCACTCCCTGAAAGCACTCCTCAACTTGGAAGATGTTGACATCTGTGCAGTCACTAAGATTTGGTTCAGGGCCACAGAGAGCACCCCCACCATGAACAAAGAAAAGCATACCACCTACCTGGACTTGCTAGAATCACTCCCTATATAGCCAAACACTTTGGTCTTGGGAGATTTCAACTATCCTTCCATTGACTGGACAACATACACAAGCACAAATGAGATTTCCCTGAGGTTCCTGGATTTTGTTAATTCAAATGCATTAAAACAGTTAGTCAGCACCCCTACAAGGGGCTCAAATGTTCTGAAATTGGCACTCATCAACATATGAGGTCACTGCACTACCCCCTGTGTGCTACCCACCCTGGTAAGGTCAGACCATAAATCTATCTCACTTGAAATAAAGATCAGACCTGACATTCCTGCAGGAGCAAAAAAAACTGAAACATTTCTCCAAAGCAAATTTTTGCCCACTAAGCAAAGGTATACAAAGTTTCAAACCCCCTGTTAACACAGACAGCAAAGACTCCTATACAGAGCAGTACACAAATGCCCCTGTACAGACATTTAAACAACTGTATAGACTCAGCTGTACCTGACAGCATCAAAACCAGTTCCTCCCAAAGAAACAGGCCATCATAGTGGACTGTAACTATAAACAGGTTATATAATAAAAGGAAGAAACTGTTATCCAAGAACAAGAGGGAACTTGCTCAGCTGAGAAAGAATACCCTCCATAGCTTGAACAAGCAACTCAGATACCTTGTTAAATCCTCTAAAGCTAATTATGAGGCTAAACTAGCATCTCTAGTGAAAGACAATCATAAGACTTTCCTTAGCTACATCTGAAATCTTAAAGGGAATGCCCAGCTATGTGCTGAACTTATAGTAGATGGTACCACTCACACAGAACCTGAAGAAACTGCCAACCTGCTGGCAGACAGAGTTTGAGCAAACTTCACCCCCTATCTCCACCAGACATACCTCAAAGCATACCTGTTACCAGTTCTCCACCTAGCATCTCCATAGCCACCCCCTCCAAGGCTAAACTATCTAAAACAAGACCTAACATAAATGCTTGGCACTCTCTTCATCCATAGCCTGAGCGCTGGCTTTGCACCAACAGAGTGGAGAACAGCAACAGTAATTCCCTTAGACAAAGGGGGTCCATCAATCAACCCTAGGAACTATAGGCCTATAAGCCTAACCCGCCTTATCTGTAAGGCCATGGAAAGAATCATCAATGACCTTATCACCAACTACATAGGCGACCTCCAAACTCTTGACTCAACCCAGTTTGACTTCATTAGGGGAAGATCTTCCGTATTAAACTTGACAGACTTCTTCAAGAATGTCAGCAAAGCCCTGAATGAGGGCAAAGCAGTACATGCCACCTAGCTTGACTTAGCTAAGGCTTTTGACACGATCCCCAACTCAGGTATCATTGAGAAACTCTCTCAACTGGGGATTAACCCATACATTATGAGATGAGTATCAAGCTGGCTCATCGACAGAATGCATACTGTCACAGCTGGGGATTTCACCGCCACCTGTAGGGCAGTTACCAGTGGTGTACCACAGGGATCTGTGCTGGGCCCTCTACTATTTGGACTCTACTTCTGGGAAGTCCAGGCAAAAGTAGATGGCCTGTGGCTTACCAGGTGCACAGATGGCTGCAAACTAGGTGCAATGATGGAGTCCCCCAATGATGCTAACATATTACAAAAGGGGCTAACACAGACAGATGGCTGGTTCAAAACCATGAACTAAAGCTAAATGCAAAAAAGTGCATTGTTATCCCCTTTGGCAAAGAAGTAGCCCCTGCAAATTACACTATAGACAGCACCATCCTAAGCTCAAACACAGTGGTGAGACACTTGAAAACAGAGGTTGATAAGCAATCTAAACTTTGATCACGATGTGTCCACAGTGGTAAATAAAGCCTTCTACACTGCACATCTTGTAAGTAAGGGCTTTGCATCCAAGACTAAGGATGTTATAACCCCTCAGTATTTGACCCCCATCAGACTACTAATTGAGTACAATGCTTCCTTTTTCTTGTTCCTCACCAGACACCTGCAGCAACTGGAGAGACCAAAGAGGTTTCTAACCAACAAATTTCAGATCCTCAAATGAGACACCGAGGCACTGTGATTGGTTCAAGTTGTTTATTGTACATAAACACATCAGGAGCTGTAACTGGAACATATATTTAAGCTGACTGACTGACTCGTTACCTCAAACACACTGGCATGTGCATCTCCATTCATGCCTGCATTCACTCGGACTGACTATATAAATAACACTGGTCTTGCACATGTTCAGTAACTTATATGCACGTGCTATCTAGCTACATTGGCTGACTAGGTAAAATACATACAATGATCTACATCCTCCCTCATTGATTTGTTCAACATGCAATAGGAGAACAAGATATTTTAAAATCTAGATATCACATCAGACTTTTAACAACAAATTTATTCAAGTCCAAGTCGCTGTCTATCTCGGAGTGAGTCTGGAAATGCTACGCAATCTGATCACATAAAAACTTTGGCTGGGTTTAGCAACAGGGACAGCCTGTGGGGATTCTATTACAATTGGAACTTCAGGGATTACATCAGGATTACTTGAAGAAAGCACATTGTCCTCTGGAATTTGAACAATTGTAGAGTTGCTCTGAGAAATAGAGTCTCTGGCACAGGCAATCTGCTGCATCACTGGTTCAGAGACTGGTAATATGTGTCTTCAATTCCTTCTGAAATGCATTTCATCAGATTGTATGATGTAAGATCTTGGTTCTTCACAAATATATTTGACAATTTCCACTCGGTCATATCCTTCACATGTTTGCATTCTCACAATCTCACCTTGTCTTAATGGTCTGAGGGGTTTGCTGGATTTATCGTAGTACAACTTTTGTGACTTTTTCAAAAGTTGAGCCTTAACCATTATGCTGTTCTTTGCATTTGGTATCAATAATTCTTTACTGATCAGAAGAGTTGTTTTAGTCTGTCTGGACATCAATCTCTGAGCAGGTGAACCAAACAAATTATCTCGAGGAATGTTTCTGAGATTAAGTAGTGTAAGAAAAACATTGGTACCATCTCTCCTGGATTTCTCCAACAAACATTTCTCACTTTGGACTGCACTCTCAGCAAATCCATTGGACTGTGGATACTCAGGACTACCAGTAACATGGACAAAGTCCCAAAACTCAGTAAATTCTGGAACGACTGACTTGTAAACTGTGCATCATTGTCAGATGCGACTTTGTGTGGACTACCATGAACAGAAAGATGTCTCGTCCATTTCATAATGACAATGCTGGATGATAAGTTAGGAAAAAGGTCAATTTCAAACCAATTCGAATAAGACTCTATTAACACTAAATAATGCTGACTATTCTATTCGAAAATATTAGCAACAACTGTCGACCATGGTAGTTCAGGAATTTGGCTTACCTGAAATGGTTCTTTTTGTTGGTGGGATTTATTACTGTTGCAAATAGAACATGCTAGAGTTTCCTTCTTATATCTTTTGACATAGAAGGCCAAAATACTATGGATCTTGCCCTTTTTTGGTTGAATCAATATTCGGGTGACCACGATGTAAAGTTTTGATATATTCCTGGTGTAATGCTGTAGGAATTACCACTTTAAGACCTTTCATGAAGATTCTGTCTTCCATCATGAGCTCACCTCTGTAAGGAAAATAGTTCTGTATGTCCAGTGGTAAACTAGTTTGTCATGCTGGCCATGCTTGACATCTGGCGAATTGGGTCTGAAGCTGTATGATTTCTAAGTTTATCAAGACATGATGAGGAAAAAGTTTTGATTTCCATAACTTCAAAGTCTGCTTATCATGCTGCTCTGTTGTTTGTCTGGTTGCTCTTCACAAAGCATCAGCAAGGTATAGAAATTTGCCTTTTTTATAAACAATATTGAAATTGTACTTTTGCAATTTTAACATCATACATTGCAGGCATGCTGGGGCTGTATGTACTGGAATTTTTTATAATTGTCACTGTAGGTTGGTGATCAGTCTCCAGGTGTGCCATAAATATAATCATTGAACTTTGAACATGCATACACTACTGCCAAAAGCTCTTGTTCAATTTGTGCATACTGCATTTCAGTTTGGGTTAATGTTCTGGATGCGTAGGCTACTGGTATGCCTTCTTGAAGACATGCTGCACCAAGACCATATTTTGAAGCATCACATGAAAGCATTACAGGTTTGTGAACATCATAATATTTCAATGTGGGTGGACTGGCAATTTTCTGTTTCAGAATGTTAAATGGTTTTTGGTGGTGTTCCAGCCAGGACCAGTTTACATTTTTTCATGTCATCTCACATAGAAATACTGAAAGCTCACTCAGATCTGGGATGAACTTTCGTAAATAGTTGACCGTACCAAGAAAATGTTGGGGGTTTAGTTTAAGATTTATTTCACGAGCATGTTCTAGAACTTTCTTGAGGTTTCTTTCATGTTCGACTTCGCCATTGCCCCTACAATACTGCCGTCTACTACGATAGCACATGGATAACCAGAAAAAATTTGTTCCATCGCACATTGAAATACTTCACTGGCAGAATTTATCCCAAATGGCATGCTCAAGAATCTATATCTAGCAAATGGTATACTAAAAGTGGTTAACAATAAAGATTTGCAATCCAGCAAAATTTGCCAAAATGAACTTTTTGCATCTAAGACAGAAAACACAGTGGCATTTGGTATGAGATTCACCACTTCTTCTACTGTGCACATCAGGTGATGAGGACATATAAGCTCTTTGTTTTTTTTAATTTCTCAGATTAATATATATTAAAATAAAATCTGAGCTTTTCTTATGAGCTACAACCATGGAAGATATCCATTCAGTCAATTCCTTTACTAGAGTTCTTACGCCTAAATTCACTATTTTGTCTAGCTCTGCTTTTACGTTGCTCTGCATTGCTACTGGAACCTTCCTTGCTGGTCTGACAACTGGGCTTACTTCATGGTTTAACTTCATGGAATACATGACAGGATGTTTGCCAAGCTTGTCTGTGAAAATATCAGCATATTCACTAAAATATTCTGTGCAAAACTGTCATTGTTGCTCAGACGTATATGGTGGACCTCTTTATTAAATGAAATTGTTCCTATTCTCTAACTGTCTCTGAGGCCTAACAATGACTGCACATGTCTTTTGACTACATAAAACTGTAAGTCATAGCTGTTCCCAGCAGAATGGCATGTGAAAACTACTGCGCCATCTGTTTGAATCACTTCACCACTATAAGCAACTAGTTTTGCACACTTTGCTGAATCAAGTTTCTCACCAGCTTTTACTTTGGCAAACATTTGTGCTGATACAACATTGCACTTGGATCCAGTGTCTACTTTAAGCTCTACAGGTTTCCCATTAATCCGAACAGTACAAAATATTTCACTCGTTGCTGCCAACTGATATTCTACTATTTTAATGGTTTCATTAATCACAGAAACATCATCAACATAAAAAGTTTGCTCACTGCTCTCTATCTGATCTACTTACTTCTTTTGATGCTCTCTTTTAATAAAAGCATGTGCCACTTTAGACTTGCAAAGTCTTTTGATTCCATTTTTTACATTTATGACACTGCTGACTGAAAGCTAAGAACTTCTCTCATTTAGGTTCATGACTGCTTCCACAATTACGACAGCTAACAATAAAGTCTGGGGTAGCAAACAACCTTTTCAGTTCATATTTCTTTTTCATCTTAGCTTTATGTTGTACACTATCAACATTTGCACTGGTAGATACTGCATGCATGTTTTCTCATTTCTAAACATATCTGTATGCTTTTCTGTAAACTCATATATTTGACAAATCCCTATGGCTTTGCTCAACATTAAATCACTGTCTCGAAGCAAAATCTTTCTCACTTCATCATTATTAACACCACACACAAGCCTGTCTTTTATCAGCTCATCTCTCAGATCACCAGATCTGCACATTTCACATTTTTGCTTTATTTCTTAAGTCACTAACATATGCTGTTGTAGTTTCACCAGTCTTTTGATTTCTTGTGTAAAACATGTGCTTTTCCATTGCAATATTCGTTTGAGGTTCACACATTTCTCTAAATTGATGTTTTAAGCACTCTAGGTTTTCCTGTGTTTCAGCCTGTATCACAATATGGTGGTTCTCCCCCTCCCCTGCATACAGGGCTGGTGCATACACAAATGAACATGCCCTCTCAATGGTTTCTGAGCCAGCTAAATTAAGAAGTATAAATGCTTTTGTACGTGCATCTTTGTCAGCAAATGCAGCTTGTATGAAAATATATTCTTGCTCAAACACTCACCAGTTCTCAGCAATATTATTACCAAACACCAGTGGTCCAAGTCTGTGAAATCCCTCTGTCACAGCAAAATACGTTTAACTATAAGCATAGCCTAGGTACTTCTAATTATGCTCAAATGCACAACAATCTCTCTGAAAAGTCTTTCTCACTTCATCATTATTAACACCACACACAAGCCTGTCTTTTATCAACTCATCTCTCAGATCATCAGATCTGCACATTTCACATTTTTGCTTATTTCTTAAGTCAGTAACATATGCTGCTATAGTTTCACCAGTTTTTTTGATTTCTTGTGTAAAACATGTGCTTTTCCATTGTAATATTTGTTTGAGGTTCACACATTTCTCTAAATTGATGTTTTAAGCACTCTAGGTCTTCCTGTGTTTCAGCCTGTATCACAATATGGTGGTTCTCCCCCTCCCCTGCATACAGGGCTGGTGCATACACATATGAACATGCCCTCTCAATGGTTTCTGAGCCAGCTAAATTAAGAACTATAAATGCTTTTGTACGTGCATCTTTGTCAGCAAATGCAGCTTGTATGAAAATATATTCTTGCTCAAACACTCACCAGTTCTCAGCAATATTATTACCAAACACCAGTGGTCCAAGTCTGTGAAATCCCTCTGTCACAGCAAAATACGTTTAACTATAAGCATAGACTAGGTACTTCTAATTATGCTCAAATGCACAACAATCTCTCTGAAAAGTCTTTAACACTGCAAACACTCCAGACACCAGATTAGGGCTGTACAGAATATTCGCTTCATATTCGCTTTGGTTCCGAATAGCAGGCTGAATAGTCTATTCATATTCAGCTGAATAGTGCACTCAGACCGAATATGACTAATGGTCACATGTCCATATCTACAGTCCTGTATGTGAGCAAGCTCACTGGCGCATCCAGTTTGTAGCTGTAGCAGCAGCATGGTCCGTGTCAACTGGTGGGCCATCAGTAACGCAGTTGTACTTGTAAAGTTTTGCCTACCTTAACATGGAATCAATGGGATGCTGTGAAAAAAAAAAAAATCTGTGGTGGAATGTATTGAAGGGAAGTGGCTGGCATTATGTTAGATCTTTTATGCCTGTGCATGCTAAGCCGTGGTTGCGCCAGTGTGCTTACTGAAGTACAGGACAGTTATCAGTGTATAATTGACACTGTGCTACTTTGTAGCCTATTTTTGTATGATCGTATTATAGCTGTAAGTGAAGATTACATTTGGGTAGTAGTTCACTGATGGATAAGCAAAGTCCAGTTTAGAATTATTTCAAGATATGTAATGACGAAACGAAAGCAGTGTGCCAGTTGTGCAAAGCAGTCATCTCTCGTGAATGTGGGTCAGCAAAGTCATTACATCTCCACTATTTGTCCTATAAGCATCCTGAGGAATACAAAGAAGTTGTTAACAAGAAGAAAGCAGCAACAGCAAGTTGGACGTCTTACACTCAGCAGACTAGCAAGGTTCAGCAAACACTGAGCGACATGACTGGCAAGAAAAAAACATAGTCCATTCATAGTCATGCCATCACAAAAATGATTGCTATCGACATCCAGCCATACTCAATTGTTGATGATAGAGACTTTAAAGAATTGATTGGTGTACTTGAGCCTAGATATGTGCTACCAAGCTGCAAATACTTCACTGGAAAAAAAATCATACCAGAGATGTAGAACAGTGCGGGGCCATATCCAGATTGCTATCAGAGAAGCCCAATTTCTTTGTCTAACCACAGACACATGGACAGCACAGACAACAACAGAATCTTTCATGAGCTTAACTGGACATTAGATTGATGAGACATTCCCATGCAGATGGACAGCACACTGGGTCTTGACTAGCTGATGCGCTACTTGACATGATGAATCACTGGAATATTGACAAAGAACACGTCCACTTGGTCTTATGTGATGGAGGTGCCAAATGGTCAAAGCATTACGAGATGCAGATTTGCCCAGTGTCAGTTGTTTTGCCCACACTCTGCAGCTGGCTCTGAATGATGCAATTCTGACACAGCCATCTGTTGCTGACTTGCTAACACTGTCACAGAAGATTGTGGGACATTTTTGGAACTCTTAAAGTGCTACCTCGTGCCATCATACCATCCAAGAAGAATTCTGTATACCAAAACATCAGCTTCATCAAGACGTCCCCAGGTGGAATTCAACGTATCATATTTTGGATCAGTTTTGGAGCAAAAGAGAGCTGTGTCTGTGTGCATTGCTGAATGTGGAGACAAATCTAGCAAGGCGCTGTCCCTGATGACAAGCCAGTGGGCTTTAGCAGCAAGAATTGTTGCACTTCTTCACCCGTTTGAACAACTAATACATGAAATAAGCTGCAACAATTCCTGTTTTTCAATGATCCTACCAACTGTTCAGGCTGTCTTGTTGTATCTGCAGAAAGCCATAGCTGATAATGGAATCAAAAAGACAGTCAGCAAACTGATAACATCCTTAAGGAGATTTTCCGACTTTTATGAAAATGGCATTTACACAGTTTCGCCCGGCTTGGATCCATGCTTCAAACTGCATTTCCTGACACCTGTGCAGCAGGTAAAAGCCAAAACAGACATTGTCACTGCAACATTACTGTGTCAGCCTGCAATTCAGCCTACAAATGAGCCTGCAAATCAGCCATCTGAAGTTGTTTCTGAAGTGACTGAAGTGAATGAACAACCACCAAAAAAAAAGACAAAGACAGCAGCACAAGACTTTTGGTCATCTTGGGATCAAGTGCAGCCTGTTCAGGCACTGAAAATTGATAATTCTGTCTCCACAGAAACAGAACTGAACAACTTTCTGAGAGTCCTGTGTTCTGAGAGACACTGACCTACTGAATTGGTGGAAAATGAACATGTCCAGATTTCCAACATTGTATCATATGGCTAAGCACTACCTTTCTGCACCACCTACAAGCGTGCCAAGTGAACATCTTTTTAGTATGGCTGGTGATAGCTTCAGTGAAACAAGAAACTGTCTTAATGCTGACAACATGGAACAAATGGTGTTTTTGAAAGCTAATGCAGTATTCCTGAGTTAAATTTACATCAGTAAAAAGCTTTGACAGCTACTTGGTAACATCAGTAAAAAGCTTTGACAGTTATTTGGTCATGGCTCCATTGTGTTTTTTTAGTTTATAATTGTTTTTTGGTTTTGTGGTGAGTTAAATGTATGTACAATAATAATTTCTTACTTTTAGCCCTCACCGTAGTGCACAGACAGCAGAACACAGCACAGAACAGTTTGCAAAACTTGACTTGCTGTTTATTTAGTGCTTAGTTTTAGTTCTTAGTTTACCTCATGACTTGACTAAAACAACTCTTTGTATTCGTATTCATATTCAGATGAATAGTTGGTACAACTATTCGTATTTGGCCGAATACTGTTAACCCTCTGTTCGGTACAGCCCTACTTCAGATATTTCAAGAAGTTTCAGTTAATACAAAACAGTAGTACATTGTGAAAAAATGCAGTTGTCTTAGCCTTTTCATACATTTTAACACTTTAGAAATTATTTCAAATACTTTTGTATTTATTTCAAATATTTTTATCAGTATGTCACAATTTTGGACATTTCATTTATCTCAGTAATTATTTTGAAAGTTTTGAATGCTTCGACACATATTCAGCGAATGAAATAATTTAAACAAGTTTAAGCACCTTTGAAGAACCACTGACCTGTTTGCAAGCTGGCTCCTGCATATTCCTCCACTTCTAACTGCGTGCCTCATGGTTTGCTAGCTGCTTCAATTTCAGATCCCATTCTGACACCATGTCACGTATCTCGTGTATTAAATTGAGACACTGAGGCACTGTGTTGGGTTCAGAATGTTTATTGTATATAAAAACATCAGGAGCTGTAACTGGAACATATATTTAAGCTAACTGACTGACTCATTACTTCAAGCATACTCACATGTGCATCTCCATTCATGCCTGCATTCACTCTGACTGATTATACAAAATGGCACTGATCTTGCACTCAGTAACTTATATGCACGTGCTATCTAACTACAGTGGCTGACTATGTACAATACAAACAATAATCTACATGACCTACATGGAAAGACTGAAGGCCCTGTCTCTGTACTCTGTATCCTACAGGCTGATGAGAGGTGAGCCTGGCCTACACAGTGATCACTGACCCTGTACTAATGGAACTGCTGGACGTCCGCAAATTAAATGGAACAAGAGTCACTCACTCTGGAGATCTCAACCTAGCCTGTAACATAAACAGAACATGTTGAGGAGATAGATATGTCTCCCAGAGACTGCTACTCCTCTGGAATAAACTCCTCCTTCATGTGAATCAGAGTTCCTTAATGACCCTATTTAAACGCAACCTTAACAATTGTATAGGAAACTATAAATTCATCCTGAAGTTGCCATCTGTGTTCCTCATGGGCAGAGGCATTCAGTGCTGATCATAGATTTGCTCTGCTATGGTCAACTAGGGAGCAATGGTTCTACATGGCTAGGCTTGTAAAGGCCTAGGGCCATTAACCAAGTAACCTGGCATGAACCTATGAACCTATATCTTTCTTTGCTGTATTTATCATCTCTACATTCTATATAACCTTTCACTTTACCCTCACCCTAACCTAATCCTGTCTAGAAACTATCAAACTGGTCTAAAATACATTCATACACCTTAGCTATGCTTTGAATTCATAACCTACTGCTCCTCAGTTCTGAACTTACATTTTACCTCTTCATTTTTTCATTGCTTATTGCAAACTAAGAAACTTATTCTTAAATTATTGTAGATTGTGTATTTACCACTGTTATCTAGTCTCTTCCTATGTAACTGCATTGTGTCTTGTAATTTATGTTGTTAGTAAATCTAATTGATTTGTGCCTTGTAATGTATGTTGTTAATGGAGCTTTTCTTTCCAGTCCTCCACTGTAAATGGGTGGTTATGACCAAGTTGGGCTTTCCCAGTAAAGAAAAGGCAATAAATTAATAAATATATATATATATGCACCCCCCAAAGCAAATCAGCCGACCCATTAATTTGTGTACACATCACCTATTAAGCAGTGACAGAAGTGAGAGTTCACCCACTGAAGGAAGCTGTAATCCAGGCAACCACGGGAGAGCTAATGCTCTTTGTGCTTAACTCTCCACTCCTTTTGTGGTCCTGACATTCATGCTGTCTGAGGTCACAGCAGCTGTACATGAATGCACTGTGTTCCTGCATATGTGCCATGTCCAAGTATAGTGTTTACTATTTTGTTAAAAAATCTTGCATCATGACGTTGTGTGCTTCTTCACTCCTTTCAAGCCTCCACTTTTGTTCAGTCCAACACTGAGTCAGACTGTCACATCATTCCCCCCTGAGATGGGTGAGTCAGGGTCATTCACATAGTTTCATCTCTTCTCTCTAGCTTCTCTAGCCACTGAGTGGCTAATTGATCCTTTGACATCTGGATCATAGAGCTTCATTCTTCTGTAACACAAAGCCTGTGTGTATAATTCTTTTGTTTCTTTATAAAAATTCAAAAAAGAGTATCAAACTGAACAAAAAATATATATAAATGTGAATAGACCATTACCTTTTTTTCTCTGTCTCCCTCTCTGTCTGTACGCTTGCTGGGCTAAATCACTGTAGATAGAACAGTGCAATAGGTCATTGATGCATGCAGTGCAGTTTTAAACACACAGTACTACTAAGGAGTTTGTGTTACACACACAGTACTACTAAGGAGGCTGTGTTACACACACAGTACTACTAAGGTGGCTGTGTTACACACACAGTACTACTATGGAGGCTGTGTTACTACACACACAGTACTACTAAGGAGGCTGTGTTACACACACAGTATTACTAAGGAGGCTGTGTTACACATACAGTACTACAAAGGAGACTGTGTTACACACACAGTACTACTAAAACCAATGTAAGCACTTTCATGCTTCATCAGGCTGATGAAGTGCTTTAGAGCATGAGCACCACATTATCCCTTTTTATGAGGGCAACAGGTTCATAGCTCACCAGCAGCATTAAAAATTTCTACAGTTAACTTTTTGGCAACATCAAAATGTAAATATTAGATTTCATATTTTAACACCTCTAAATTAAGCATTTAAAATTTGTATCCATGTAACGTAACTGTTCATTTATCATTATAAAAATTACTTAACAAGTCTGATTAGTTTCATTAGTAGTTATACAAGCACATAACTATACTTATTACTAGCGAACTTAGAATAATCCTTTACAGCATTTCACACTGAAGTTTTACAAAAATACAAAATGTCATTTAGACATTTAGCTAATCTTACAAAGTGCAAGTATTTTAGCTGCGTTAAATATTTTTTTCAAACAACAGATCAACAGAAATAGATAAATAAATAATAGCCAAGCCACCATTATCCCAAAGTAGAGTCCTGAAATTGATATTCATTTATTAATGGTGGAAAATTTTTGAGACTAATATTCACAAAACATATATAGACAACCTTCTCTACAAAATTATTTCAGTACACCTAAATGTAAGTATTTGTATGATATTGTTAATTTTTAATTTTCAAATAAATTCAAGCATTTGAATATGTCAGTCTTATCTATCAAGTATGCCCTTCTAGAGTTACACAGTAACCACATACATATATGCATACATCCATCCATATTAATCACACAACCTTTTTTGGCAGTAGAATGCTCCTTTTTATCTATCCATTATTTTATTACATCACTCACTGTCAATGTCATCCTTGACTTAGTTTTTTGTTATACCTTTCTTAGCTATCAAAATCGATAGTAACAGTAACAACCTTTCTACTTTAGTACTTTTACATTTTTGTCATTCTCTGATAACATTAACAACTTGATAAACATATTGCTCTGCTACACTCTTCTCAGTATGTGACTCATTTCCTCACTGAAAGTATCAAAAACAATGTATTACCAAAATATATGTTTCCTTGATACAAGAACCTATTATTCGTATCTCCAACAATCAGGGTCAGCATTTAAAAACATCCTTCCCAACCTTTGTGGAGTGTAAAAATACTATGTAAACACCTCCAAGCAAAAATTCTAAATATCCTAGGTTTGGTGGCATATCTGGGTAATTGGCAAATCCAGCGTCAATCTTCATCTACTTTTTTTGTTAAATAAAGTACTCAGTATTTATTTATCATGATAGTTGCCTTATTGTTGAAAGACATTAATGCTCTGCATAAGTAGATAATCAAGCACTTCACTGCTGGGTACTCGTCTCTCAAAACTAATGATACCACTACTGAAGGTATTACACCTAATAACTCATTGAAACCCATACTTCTTTCCATACCAATTAAACCTTTTATACTCAACTCTTAAAAAGTGAAGCAACTTCAAACCTGTATTCAGGTACCCCATTTGGAATTAAAACACAGCCGTTCACAAAAGATCACTGCGTTTTTTCCTATTTTCCAGTTCTTTAAACTCATCTCCCCTGTATTCCCTATTTTCTATTTCCAGTAAGCAGTAATAACTGTGTTCAGGGTTTAGTATTTACCTATAATAGAATGTCATGTTGGGTCACTATTGTCTGCTTCATCACATAAGGAGGGGTAATTATCCTGATAGGGTCTATATTAGAACCGCGCAAGTCCTATTCACCAAATACGTAAATACTGACTCATATTATGAGAACTGCGAATACATTGAATGCCCTAAACCGCGAAATTCAAAAACTCGAACCGTCATAGTTCTCCAACCCCACCGTCCGCTACATACTACCTACCCAAACAAAATAAATAAACCACATACATATACTAACCAAAACCCTACTTCTAACTCTAAACTAAACCCTACTTCTAACCCTAAACTAAATCTTGCATATACTACCATCTATGCACTTATCTTAACCCGCACCCTAACCCTAAGGTCCGTAACTATTGCACACTTACCCTAAGAAGCTATACCCAAACAAAATAAATAATCCACACACATACACTTAACAAAACCCTACTTCTAACCCTACACTAAACCTCACATACATTACCATCTATGCACTTACCTTAACCCGCACCCTAACCCTAAGGTCCATAACTATCATGCACTTACCTTACAGAGCTATACCACAGAAGGGCCAACCATGATGATTCGACATTTCGGATTTCGCACTTCAGGACAATCAGTGTTTTTGCAGTTCGATGAATATGTGTCGACTTTTCCATATTCGGGTAAGTGGACCTTCGCTGTTTTGATAGGGAACTTCCTGACATGGTACATCCACCTCACAACCCAGTTAAACATACTGATACTTACAGAAATGCAAATAACTAAAAAAAATCTCATCTAATTTACTCAGCCTAGCAGAAAATCTTTTGTCTGCAAAGTTATCCATTGTTAACAAGAAAATATGTTAGGTGTCCCAAATAGCTCCCCTAGATCCTCCCCTAAAATGCTAATGTATCCCAAATAGTTCTCCTGGTCACTCACCATCTGAACTAGAAGCACATAATCATGGATGCTGACTTCTCCACATAGCAGAGTATTTTTCTTTCATATTTTATAATACAGCAGCTGTTATAACAAACCATACAGTCTAGATATCTTGTCAAAAGAAAATGTCTGAAGTTTCAGCTTGGACACCATCTCCAAAACAACTTCTGGAATCTTCATATCTTAGCAACCTAAAAGCAGAGCACTAGTTTAACAATGACACTTTTGGATGTAAGTCAATACATGTATATCACTGAGGTCTGAAAAATATGAACACCACAAAAACTAATAACATTTGTTATAATCGTTTTCCAGTAAAGAGAAGTGAAAACATATTTTCATTTATATAAATGTAATTTAGTTTTGAAATGGCAATACTTTATTAAATAACATCCATTTATACATAATACTGAAATGGAAAGGAAAAGTATCTATTCAGAAGTAATTCAAAATATTGCCTGATCCACTTTGCCATACTGTTCGATGCCTTTTATCAGAGTCATGTGTGCTGTAAAAATAAGAACCTGCTCTTGACCTTTAAGATGTTTTCATTTTTTTTCCAAGACTGACTCTTTTATTGTCTCTGTGTTCTCCAGTGTTGATCACTTTATGCCATCCTTCTTCACTATTACCATTTCTTTCTCAATTTATGTTGAATCTGACATATGTATAGCCACCAAAGCATCCTGGGAGTTGTCAAAAGTCTTCAATCCTTACAGGAAATAAATGGTTAAAATAATGGCTAAAGCATATGAAATTTTAAATTCCTTAGTTTAAAATCTTTTGCTGTAAAATTTTCAAAATGAACAAATATACGTCTATATTGCCTTGCAGACACTAACAAACTAGGTATAAAAAATCTATGGACTCGTTCAGTCTTAATCTGGATGACATGCAGCCCAGTCAACCCAACAAATATTTCTTGCTTATAAGCCACACAGTCCTGTTCTTCTTGTTCAGGCATTACAGTAATACAAACATTTCCCTTCAGTCTCTGTCTCATGACCAGCTTTGTTTTCTTTTATCAGCCCTATTTCATACAATAAGCATGTGTATTGCTCTTTTTACTTCCTTTTTCACACTTTGCAAGTCTTTAATGGTGGCATTGTGATAATGTAAGTCATCCACTACCTCAACATCTCTCTCCTTGGGTTCAGCAATATAACTAAGTTTAGCACTCCCTTTCTCAGTTCATCTTTCAAAGGCTGGTATCAACTGCCTTGTGCATCTGATCAAGCATACCCATTTGCAAGTCTTCTGGAAGGCCTTCTGAGGAAGCCACAACCTTATCAGAATTGACCATGCAATCAGCAGATGGGCCCAATCACCTTTATTAACTCAATGACATTTTCATATTTTTTATTACTTTTGTCTGAATAAGGATTTTCAATATTTAGTTTTTACTAACTTCCAAACAATAAATTGTAGAAAAAAATAAAACAGATGTTATTAACTTTTAAGGAAATAGTCAACTTAAATGAACATTTTTGTTACTCATATGTATGTGTCACTTTCTGTGCATCATTAAAGAAACACGGTATTGTATTGTATTGTTCAGTCATGTGACAGCTGTAAAAATGTAAGGATTTACTATGACCATTTAAGATCTCTAAGCATTGATGCATTTCCACTAAATGGATGTACATTAGCATAACCATTCCAAAGCAAATGGTTTTAGCATAAATGGCACAGTCATCTCCAGTACTGGAGCCTTTAGAAAAGTCTTTAACAAGCACCTGTCATTGCTCGACATTGCTTACATTGGTATTAAACTACAGCAGCGGTGGTTAAAGATGTGTGGCCAGCAAAATGTAAATGTATGAGGCAGGTGGCAAGTAAAAATTAAGACACAAATTCTTTAGTGTTATCAAATTTTTATTTTTTTTATTTTTTATTTTTATTTAACATTTGTTAACTGGGAATGTCCAACTAGGTCCCACAGAGCCTGTTTTCATCGGAGGCCCGGGGAGAAATGCTCCAGATGCATGTCTTTGGAATGTTAATGTTACAGACTGTTTATAGGTGGTGGAAAGTGTATTTTCCAGTCTTATTTATTTATTTGTGGACTGATTTATGACCCTTTTTCTGGCCATGGACAAAAGACAATGCAAGCCATTATAGGCCAGATTCATAAAGGTATCACAAAGTGCACAATATGTGTACACTTAGCGTAACCTTTCTGAGTGAATAGACAGCATAAGCATATAGTGTACACATTCTGGTAACCTTAATTAATCCAGCTTTATGCATTTACAGTACTGACAATTACTTTAGTTTCCTGCCTGGATGTTATTAACGGTCATTAGTAAAGCAAGGCATGGAACAGTGCATCATATTCCACATAAAAGTGTTATTATTTTATTATCAAGGTATTACTAGGGAAATTATTGCAATTGGGAGGAACAGTATTGTTACAGTTTCTAACTGTATAAGTACATAACAGATTAAATGGTTTTCTTTTCAGTTTAATCATTTTTTTCTTTTGAGTTTTGCTTTGCATTTTCAGTTCACTTCCAAAAATATGAGCTGAAATGAATTGTATGAAGGTCTGCTGTACTAGCCGACTGCCATTGGTTGGAGTTATTTTATAGGAAATGATAAAAAAAAATGATTTTCTATATGACAGGTATCTGTTAACTAATAGCAGATTAACACAGAAATGAGCAACTTGATTCCATGTATTTGTAAGAAGACACAGTGGATTATGTTAAGGAAAACTAACAGCCAGAATAGGCAACATTTTCCTTTTATGTGTCCTTTTTTAATTTTTTTATTTTTACATGATAACAAAAATATTTTATCAAGTGTTTGCATATGGTTATAAAAGCAGGACAGTAAAGCAATTATGTTTATTAACTGTGCCTTTGCAGTCTACAAGGACTGGACATAAATAGAGGGTATCATGCAGTAAGAAAATCTGAATGGATACAAATGTGTACTCTTTCAGAGTGTGAAAATAAAATGTTGATTGAAAGTACACATTTTGTTGACTGTAGCATACTAGAACTGAAATATACTTGTAATACTTTTTTAATATAAAATTGTGATATTGTCAAGTATTTTCCTTTCTGATACACAGGCCAGCAATAGTACTGGTCTATCAAGCATTTACCTGTGGACTATGTACTTGATCTGGTCCTTCTTAGACCATTTTAAGCCATGAATCAAGCCTCAAGGGCATATGAAAGTACAGCATAGTGTTTATGAGGACATTTTTGTATAGCCAGTCCACCAGCATGTTTTTGGGACATGGAAAGAAAATGGTGTTGTCAGAGAAAAGTGATTCAGGGAATGGAGATAACATTCAAAACTGTGCACAGTAACTAGAGGTCAGGGTTGAACCCATGACACAGGAGCTGTGAGTCTAAGATATCAGCACTATCTGCCCTTCCATTTGCTTGCTCTGACTGACATTTTACAATAACTGTATCTGTAATGCAGTACTGTGTAGATTACACACAGTCGTAAAGCAGCATTAATCAGTATTAATTTATTTGCATGGGTGTACCACAATTCTAGACAGCAGTGTAACCAAAGAAGACTCTGCAGATGTTAACAAATGCTTCTCTCTTTGCATGGACAGACTCACACACGAACCACTGAGCCACATAAAAATAATAACTGTGAGGGGCACAAGTAATGCTTTCATTCCCTATCAAATTTCTAAACTGCTTTTTGTAAAAAAGCATTAGAAATATATTATACCATGATCCCCCCAAAACGTGCACGCTGATTGGCCAGCGTGCCCGTTGTAAATCGAGTTATACTAATGGAAAAGGTCCGTCGCCCGGACTTTTTCCATTAGTATAACTCGCTTTTTAAACACTGTTCGCTATGTTAAATGGGTTTAAAAAAGCGAGACAGCTTTAAAATAAGCATCGGAGATCTCCGTTGCTTATTTCAAAGCTGTCTCGCTATGTTAAACCCATTTAACATAGCGAGGCAGTGTTAAAACGGAGAAAGCAAGATCTCCGTTGCTTTTAGTCTCGCTATGTTAAATGAGTTTAACATGGCGAGACAGTTTAAAATAAGCAACGGAGATGTCCGTTGCTTATTTTAAAACTGTCTCGCTATGTTAAACTCATTTAACATAGCGAGACATAAAAAGCAACGGAGATCTTGCTTTCTCCGTGCTTTGCTCAACTCTGATGTACTGCGCAGGCGCGCAGTACATCAGAACTGCCGCGGATGCCAGACATCTGCGGAAGGGCAGTAAACAGGCATTATACTATGCCATTATTTAAGAAAAGTAACAGTTTCTTTTCTTAAATAATGTCATGGTATAATAGCAATAACCCACTTCTGGGTGTGGGTAATGCTAAATTTACCCACACCCAGGCGTGGGTTATTGCTATAGTAATATATAATCCTTCTACATAGCACAGCTAATCAACAAAGGAGGTCCTTGCTGCCTTATATTCATCAGCGATCAGGTCAGTCACAGAATACAATGCCACCTTTGGTATGTACCTTACTAGACAAGTTTTAAAAACCCATAGTTTCCTAGCCAAGGCAATTACTAGTTTGAAAACCCTAACCTACCAGAGAAAACTTGAAGACTTGTCTCTCTTCTCTGTGTCATATGGACTTCTTACAGGGGACCTGTCTGTGCCTGCCATGCATTCAGAGACCAGGTGATCCAGGAATTGTTGTACCTTTGTAAGTGAAACAGTTCCATGAATACTGGAACCAGTGATCTAAATCTGCTTCAGTAGATTAATAAGACAAGGTGGAGAGACAGATTCACTACTCAGTGCCTGCTTCATCTCTGGAATAGACTCCCTCTGCAGATCAAGCAGAGTGGTACACTATCTCACTTCAAATGGGTAACAGATGATTAGTTGCATATTTATAAACTCACCCTGGTCCTGTCTGGCTTATACCCCCTTAAGAGGGGAGATACTGTCTAGAATGGGAACTGGCAAGGCATAATGGTTATAAAACTCAGTTGCTTTCAATTTTCCTATGATGATTCCTATGTAATTGTCGTAAAGAGAATGCTGATGTGAATAAATATGAAAACATTGTGGCATATTACATCCACAATATATATTAAGCAAGGTTAATGCTCATTTATCTTGTACAAGTGAAATTCGATAATTATTTCAAAAAGTTGCACAGAAACACATTACCAAAGTGAATACATTACACAGATTTGTTTGTGAATGCATGTAAAGAATACGAAAGCAATACTTGAATTTCTGTTGCTTTTTAGTTAGATGTTCATATAGTATACATTTAAGTCATTAATTTAATAGCTAATACTTTTTCATACTATGGAGATATAAGATTCTGTGTCATAGAAAATGTACATTTTGACAGTATGGGCTTTAAAACAAACCTATTAAAAAGAGATATGAAGAAATCTGAACCACGGTACTTAATTCCTTTTTCCTTTAACAATACAATTAGGTCTTCCATATAATCCAGTTCTTATGGGCCATCAGTTATCAGTTAATTTCAAGCTTCCTTTTTATTAAAATACACTTTGGCTTTTGATGATGCCCAACAAACTGAACATACCATTTAACATGAAGAAATACTACCCAGTAGTACAACCCTATGAGTCTCAGTGGTATCTCCACTTCCAGCTCAAATAATACATTTTTAAAGTCAGCTCCTCCAAGCAACACTATGGTGTTAGTTTACTAAAATACAGTCACAGGTGATAGAAAATAAACAACAAATTAAACAATTTTTTATGTTCCTTAAAAGATCCTTGAGTCAGTTACTGTATTTTGCTGTTGCTTCTTTCAGTCACTATCACTGTCATCCTGTGCAGGTCAACTCTAGCACTATAGAGAGGAAAAAGCCTTGACTCTGACCCAGATGACAGGAGTTTGATTAGTGTCTGCAGCACCTGTTGGAGCACGTGGGAGGGAGAAGAGTGAAATCAAGAGATTTTGCCTGCTCACCTTATTTCAGGATGTAGGTCTTGGGATGAGGTGCCTGGTGGGAGGTTTGCCTCTTCTCTGACCCTGAAGTAAATTGATATTATAAATAGCTGCCAAGCTGTAGTATGTGAGTGGGCTTGGAGGTTTCACATGCCTTGGGGCCTGGATGATGGCATTCCAGTGACCATGCTTCATGACATACCAAACCTGTAAGTATGATGCAAGCACACACGAGGAGTAGATCCATAACTATGTGAAGCTACCATAAACAGGATTAGCATTAAGTGCTATGTTCTATGAACCTATAAGGTGGCTCTTCACATCTCTCTCATGCTTTCACTTTAACAGTACAAGGGATTGCTGGTGACATTGTCCAGCAGGGATACAACTATAGATCATGGTGAAGATCTCATGGTAGATTCGGTGTTAGGAAATGTTGCCAATAACATATATCTGGAACTAAAACAAAAGGTGTAATAAAGAGTACACCAAGGAAATATTTAATAAAGTAAGACACTTAAACATCCCCATTTTATTACTATTAGTCAAATTCGGAGTTCTTAATTTGGCTTGAAAAAATTTTTTGAAACTTTATCCTCTCTATTAAAAAAAGGGAGGGCAGTCTCCCACTATTTATTTAAGATCAGGGTTGCTATCAAAAATGTTCCAGTTGTTTGAAACAATTATTTTAATTGCCATTCCATCAACATTGTTACTAATCAACATAGAAGTTCTAAAATCCTTAGTCTTTGATTTCAAACTAAAATTTATTTCTCCTTCTCTCACTTTAGACACTTCAATAAAAGTTTCATTTAATACTTTTCATGGACCTACATTATAGACCATTCAGGAAATGTATCTGCAAACAGTTTGTCATTATCTGCCTCTTGTTTCATAGCTACCTGTTTCATCCTCTCAAATATGAATATGGTGACCACTTCATCATCTTCATGCTTGCACAGTGATCTCTGAGTGCCATCCATCATCATCAAACTAATGCTGTAGGTTCAGCACTACAGTTTTGAGACAATGAAATTAATTACAGTACAAATGTAAAAGGAGACTGTAGAAGTAGTCATTTGGAACAAGTTTATTATAAGGTGTCTACAGCTAATGCAGTTATTGTATTTTATTAAATTTGCTAATTTATTATGAAATACCTATAAACAATCTCAAGGAGGACAGTACTTTTTACTGTTAGAAGCCCTCTCTATCTTTAAGTGTCAGAGGAAAAACGTACGTCTGCCATATCAGCACAGTCAGGCAAAATGTCCTGAATAGAGAGTTTGTTCATGTAATAGAATCCTGATTTTCTATAACTTTATGTCTGCTGATTTGTTTTGGCACTGGACAGTTAAGTTTATTCTCTAACAAGGCAAACTGCTAGAACCAAAACATTTCAATCACACTGCACAGTTTTTACTCACATCTGGTGCATACTTCACATTTTTATTTTTTTATATACGCATTAGTTGCTACAAAAATAGTAGTCTTCAGATTTACACAAAAGTTGTTAGTTTTAAGGCTAAGTTCCTCTTGTCCATTACAGCTAGCCTCAGTACATTCTGTAATTAGTTTCCTTTCATGCATACTATGATATTAAATGCAGGCATTGCTTAATAATTCTAAGCTGGTGATAATAAAACTCCTAATATTATAAGACTAAATGCGACATTATTAACTTTACATATAATAAAAGCCCACACTACTAGCTTTAGTAATGCAAAATCATACATATCAGTGGTACAAAATCATACATATTCATACTATGCTTACGAGAGGCTTGAGCCACTTGCAGAAGCAACATATGTGGGCCTTTACACACAGGGAAAGAATGCTATCACTAGACAGATATCAGTAGCTCCACTTGGAAAATACTGTGTGCGTGTGTGTGTGCGTGCATGTGTATGCGTGTGTGTGTGTGTGTGTGTGTGTGTGTGTGTGTGTGTGTGTGTGTGTGTGTGTGTGTGTGTGTGTGTGTGTGTAAAAGCAGTCTGGTGAAGTTTCATTTACTATTGGTAAGATTATTCTAAAATGCACTGGACCTAGCCTGAAGTGAGGGAAATCCTGGTGAGCCAGTGATTATAACCCTTTTCTGTAGTTGTGCATGCAAAGTTTTTTTGAGGAGAGGAGGTGTTGGTCATATTCTGAAGTAGCAGTGAGCACTTAACGCCAGTCACACTCTTGGATATATATCCGGTGCAGGATTTAAGGCCAATAACCACTGTCTCTAACATTATTTTTGCCAGTGGTGTTTAAAGCCTGAAACCCCTGTACACAGTACATTTGACTATGACAAAAATCAAGATATCAAAGATCAACAGCAGCCCTGCTAGTTATTTTTTTAGTTTCCCTGATAGGTTAAAGCCTCTGTGGCCATTGAGGATTCATCAAGGAAAACATAAGCACCTCTGTCTCTCTTTCTCTCTCCTTTTTGTGCAGTCTGTTCTTCTCATTAATTTTCATGTTACACTGATCTCAAAGTATCACCAGTTTTAATGGAACTTTTAGGATCCCTCACTTCCATTCCTTGATCTAGTACTTGCAGTTTTTACTATTTTTTTTCCATAGCTGACTTTGGATTATTGCACAATAGAAAACAATTGCCTTAAAGCCACAGGGAAAGTCAGACTATATTTCATTTTCATTAATCTATATTCTTTGCCTCTGTAAATTGTTATCTCTGATAAAGTGTAGCTTCAGTAAAATGATATCCTATGAAAACAGGTTGACTTTCCATTATTCATCTCTTCCCAGATTGCCACAAAATATGCTCCTTTTCTTTGCCAAGAAATGAATTGAACTAAGATTACGCTAGGCTTACCATAATTTTATATAAATACTGGTAAAGGCAACCTATGTGCTTGTTCTAGACCCAGTGACTTCTTAATAAAACTTGTCCAGAGTACAGTCTTTGTTTTAACCCAGTCCAGACAATCAGCTCTGTTTCAACTTCCAAAACGCCATTTAATCACAGATTATTTTTCTTTTTATCTTATTTTTCAGTGACTCTGTTTTTCAGCATATACAAGAGGACCACAAATTTCCACAAATTTTTGTTATACTTGACTGTATTCTTTATTTAACAGTAATATTGCTCCCTTGATAAGTTTCCATCATCAGCTTCACGGGATTCCATTTGCAAGGGGTATTGAACTAAAAACCTGGAAAAATGCCTTAAATCATGCATTATCTTCTACATTGCAGTTTCAGCATATTTAATTTAGAGTCTTGTAGTTGTGTTTTTATTGTCTTCTTCAATTTCAGATTGAGCTGGACCTTTTCAATCAGTCTTACTCTTCAACTCTGCTTCCAAAATCATGTCTTCCTTACTACTACCAAATTTACCTCAATGAATCAACTTTTAACTTTTAAATTACACCAGATCATGTTTTAATTAAAAAAAAATCAAAGGAGACATCCAACCATGTGAATTACTATCAGATCTCTCCCATCTAAAAACTAATTTTTACAGCCATATAGGGTAATGGTTGAGTATCATATACTCATTTATTAAGTGTGAAGGGCCACACTTGGATAGACAGCCACATTTTTAATATGAGATGTGATACAGTGGGCAGTAGTATAAAAGTGTTATTATAAAACACAAGTTTCTGCCTATACCCTGAAAGGTAAAATACAGGGTCCAAACAACATACTCCTCTGGATAATAGAATATTTTGTTTTGGCAGTTGTACTAAAAATCATTTCATAAAGAAGTCTTCAACAAGTCACTTAGCAAGGGTTAGATTCCAGTGGAATGGTTGAAAGCCATGGCAGTACCACTTCACTAAAGAGAACTAGAACTGATTTTGGAAATTATGTTTGATCAATGCCAAATTGATTAACGCTCATCTCCCTAAGTACTATTACATCAAGCTAATCCCTCAAATACACTGGTGCTCACATCAGCAGTATTTAAAAGAGAAAATAGTTTTGAACAAAAATACACCATTAATAAATCAAAACATTAAAAATTCAAATTTATTGTTTTTGTACTGGACAAGCCTCACATCAACCCAACTCCCCTAACTTTATTATTCTGTCTCTGAAGTCTTATAAATCTCTGAAAGAGACATAATCAGACAAAATAAATACATTTAAAAACCACCACTCTTTCTTTAAGATGCCACAACCTCAAAATAGCCTCAAAGTAACAATATTAACTAAACATCAACAAAATATTTCATGACCAAACAGACACAAGCAAACACTATACCAAGCATCCAGGCTTCATGTAGATAAAAAGCAAGGAGTTTAACTTTGAGGACCTGATGGGAAAACATAAACCTGATCTCAGTAGCACAGAAAGTCATGGAAAAGAGACTGGGTGAAACATTACTTGATTTGCTAGAGAGCAAAAAAGTTCAGGATATGGTCTTGTATGGATTTGTGCAAAACAACCCATATCAGTTGCATTTTATTGTATTTTAGAGCACATATTTTCATGGACCTTTTTCATACTCAGTACAGGAGTTGTGCCTGGTTGTCTTACTCATGTTTTAATTGGAATGTTTCTTTTTCAGCCTGCACTGAGCCTGAAAACAGGTCCATTTAGAACAGTGCTCTACCCTAGCTTATACATTTAATTGAATTAGTAGATAGAGTATTTTGAAATATGACAAAGAAACTCATGATATTCATCATATTGCTCACTGCTGCAGTACCCTTAGATATATAGGTTATATCCTGCTAAGGATATAACAGCCAGCCAGCTCAAGATGAGTTGACTAAAAAACAAGTTTGGGCGCAAACCCCTTCAGAGTTTTACTGCCACTGAAGACTATGCTCCTCAGAGGCTTTCAAGGATTGATGGTCGGCTTGTACTTTCCTTTGCTGGGCAGATAAGTTCCCTTTGGGGAAAAGAACCTTCCATTTTCTTAATTTTGTTAATGTTTTATTACTTTCCTCCTTAGGAAAATTATTTTAAAGCTAGGACTGTTGTGGTTAATGGACTGTCTCAAGACTGTAATGTACTTTTAAACAGAGCTCTCTCTTTTTCTGCCAGTTTAAAATTGGTGTAAAATACCTGAAAACATTTTTCTATGGAAATATTGTGTTTATTTTACTTTTGTGGGGCTAGCTTAGTGTGTTACAGTTCTTTCTACTGTGTTTGTCTATCACTTTTGTGGACTGGTAGTGTTTGCTAGCAGCTGTTGCATGTCTTCACCAAGAAAGAGGCACCATTTTCTGCTTGACCCTGGAACAGACAACCGGTCCCATGGATAGTCCTTATTTTATCACAAAAAGAAAACAAATAAGCAAACAGCTTTTGCCACGACAGCAGATTAGAAATTTGCCTCAGCTGCAGGTGGGTGACTCTGCTGTGGCCATTTGTTGTGCCTCAGACCACTCATCTTTTACCCCAGATAAGTCTGGTGTAACATCTCCAGCTACTGTGGACCAGGGGTTAGCCATGTCCTCTGCAGCTGTTGGGGTCCCGTCAGTGGGCAAGGGAGAGCCACTCTTGTCAGTCCTAGGAGAGGGAACAGTGAAGTTTTCCCTCTTGTGTCAGAATTCTGTGTCCATCCCTGACAAAGCAGTTGCTGCCATTAGTAATGAGGTTGGCCTCATTTCTTTCTGTCAGAAATAGGAAACCAAACATACATCTAATCCTTCTCAATTTTCTTTGGATTTGAGTAATTTACTGGGTCTGGGCTTAGGATTTAATTGAGGCTATTGATCTTTCTTGTAAAGTAGTTTCTGGTAAAAGAAAGATGAACTCCTCTTTTACTGAAGAGATTCAAGACTCTGAATCTCACTGGTGAAATGAATGGATGGATGTATTTTTTTTTCCTCAGATTTCTGATTTAGACTCAGAGGACCGCTCAGGTTCTGATTCTCGATCTGGGAGTGTCTCTTTTTCTGAGACTATTGCTAGAATGTGTCAGTGTTTTCAGTGAGGGAATAGTGAGGTTTCACAGTCCTTCAGAAAATCCTATGAGTTGTTACAGAAGAATTTTCCAGAACCTACACCTATTCCTCCTGCTCTGTCTGCGTTAGGGGATGTGTGTGTTCCTGCCTGCAGTTCTCCTGATGGTCAGCCCGCTGCCCATAAAAGGGCAGATAGGATGTATAGAATTCCTCGTCTTTTAAGTATTTATACACTATTCCCAAACCTCATTCAGCAGCTATAGTTTTAGCTGATCCCACTGCTGCTAAGCACTTAGTTAATTGCAATACATTCTTTCTGATAAGGATGGGGAAATTATTGATAGGTGTGGGAAAAAGATGCATGCTTCTGCAACTTTAATTTTCAGAATTTTTGAATTGTTAGGTTTATATGTTAAAGTTTGTTCTGACAAATTGTGAAAGTATGAGCAAAGTTTATCTGCAGTTTCTTCTTGTGATGAAAAATCTGCTGTAAATAATTTAGTTTCTTCTACTGCAGAAGTCATTTCTCATTGTTTATAGTGTGTATATGACTCTGTTGATATTTCTTCCAGGATTATAGCCACCACTACCATTTTGAGAAGGTTTGCATGGCTACATTCTCAGAACCTCCCAGATGATGTTAAAATGAGATTTTAAATTCTCCCTTAGATAGAGATTTACTGTTTTGTCCCTCTGCTGCAGAGGTGATCAACAAAATACAGGTAAACAGACGTTTAAGAAGAAATGTCAAAAGAGTTCCAAAAAGAAGTTGTGAACTTCACAAATTCAAGCACAGTCCAACATGTCTGAATAACTATTCAAGAGACCTTGTGAACCCTTTCCACTCCCCCCCCCCTTTTTTCCAGAAAGTCTGAATTTCTATTTTTCTCTTTGGCAATTGAGAGTTTCAGACAAATCGTTTCTGAAAATCATTTATCAAAGTTACAGATCAAAGTGGGAGGAAATTCTTTCTAGGAGGTCATTCCTCATTCTCCAAATCAGACTCTTTTTTTTTTTTTTTTTTCCACCAGTTCTTCATCACATGCTATCCCAAGGAGTGATAGAACAGTTTCTCCTTCTCATGAAGAGTTTTTATTCAAGGATGTTTCTTGTGCCAAACAAAGAAGATTCTTAGAGACCAGTTCTGGAACTTACTTTTCTAAACCTGTTTGTGATAGTGCCTTAAATTCAGAATGATGTAATTTCACAACCTATTACCTCTTATTTCTGCTTCAAGTTTCTTGGCAACATTAGACTTAAAAGATGCTTATCATCACATCCCTATTTATCCAAACTTCAAAACATTTCTTATGGTTTTGTATATCTGTATTACATTGTCAGTTCTCTTCCTTACCCTTCAGACTATCCACTGCATTAAGATTGTTCACAAAGTGTCTAGTTCCAGTTATAGTTTATTGCAGGCTACAGAGTATCCACATTTTCTTCCATATTTAAATGACTTACTTATCTTTGCAGAGTCTCTTTCAAAGTGTCAGGATTCTGTTTCTGTCTCTCTCTCTCTTTCTCTCTCTGTGGTGAGAGATCTCTTACACAAGCTGGGATTCCAAGAGAACATTCAAAGTATTGTTGACTCCTTCACACAGAATTGTGTTCCTGGGGTGTCAGCTACTAGACACCTCAGTTTAAAGAGCTTTTCTTCCACAGGAAAAAAATAGATCTTTATCTAGGTCTATTTCTAAGGTTTTCCACTCAGACTTCAGTCATTGAGAGGGAATTCCTCAGGATTTTAGGTCTCATGGCATCTATGATTCTCATAATACCCCTAGCAAGACTACACATGAGAAAAATACAGTGGTACCTGAAATCTCTTTAGTCCCCACATTAACAGCCCTTTATATTATCAAATCCCAGTGCTGGGGTTTGTCAGAAGATAAATCATTTGATGGAGACAGCAGATATCCTTAAATCCAGGTCTCCCCTTTTCCCTCCCTGCTCAAAAGGAGTCAGTCACCACAGATG
The DNA here is from genome assembly GCF_019279795.1 of Protopterus annectens. Taxonomy (NCBI): domain Eukaryota; kingdom Metazoa; phylum Chordata; order Ceratodontiformes; family Protopteridae; genus Protopterus; species Protopterus annectens. Next base: position 54,847,262 of record NC_056728.1, on the reverse strand, counting down.
CGTTGGACTTTGCTTAGACAGCAGTTTCAAGAGGGATAAAAGTGCAGGGGGTGTGGGACACCAAAGACAAGATGCAAGCACATAAATACCATGGGAATGCTGTCCTTCATTAAGGCACTTAATTCTCTGAACTATCTTTGGTTTCCAGGACCTCTTCAAGAGGTTATAAACAATGGAACAGTAATGTGGACATTAACAAGCAAGGTTAAACCAGATCATACTCCCTTTGCAAATTAGCCATGTTTGCTTGGGATAAAGCTTTGCAGCACAATCTCTCTCTCTATAGACATCCTAAATTCCATCTTAGCAAAACTGTGGTGCAAACAAGCTGAGCAGGAGCAGGGCAACTCCTCATGAATGGAAATCAGATCAGGGAAGATTTGACCCATCTGTGGGGACTTCCTCCAGCATACCTCTTTGTCTTCTCTTTGAATAATCAGCTGGTAAGAAACTGTTTTAGGACTCCATGCAAAAAGGCCTGGAAGACAGATGCCTTTTCTTTTCCTTGGACAGGAATGTTCTTCCACCCTTTCCACTAATAACCTGAGTACTTTTAAGGATTCCAAAGGAATCCCCCATGATCACTGTGATGACTCCCATCTAGCCCAGGCAATCGTGATTCTTCCTTCTTTTGGAAATGCCCAGTGGCAATTACCACAAACGTTCTCACAGCTGGATCTACTCACACAAGAACAGTGCTATTTAATATACTCCTGCATCAATCAACTTCAAATGACTGTCTGAATGACGGGGTCTTAATTCTGTTTAGACATCAGTTTACTGTGGATGTGCAGTAGGTACTAAGGGAAGTAAGAAAATCTGCTACATGAAAATCATATAAAAGCAAATTGAAAAGGGTGCCAGTAACATAAGCAGCACCCATTCAGGGCAAGTTGTTCTCTGGTTCTATAATATTTGTGTGAGTTACTATTCTATTGCCTTTCTTATTCCTCTATCAAGGTTAATTTATCAGCCATTTCAGCATGTCTGTCTGTGGATTTTCCGCTTTGAATGCAGTCTCAAGTCAAAATGTTCTTGAAAGGAGTTTTGCATAAGAGGCCTCCAAGAAAACCAGTGACCCCTCCTTAGAATCTTAACTTTGTGTTAGAGACGCTAACACTTGCTCCATTTGAGCCAGCTAATCTGCCTGACTTGAGGTTCTTAACATGGAAAACACTTTTACTGATTACTCTGACTTCTACAAGGATATCTAAGTTACATTCTCTTATGGTGAGTCAACCCTGTTTCATTTTCCATAGGGACAGGGTTTCATTGAGGACTAAAATGTCGTTTATGCCTAAAGTGGTACCCAAGTTTAATTTAAGCCAAACTATCCATCTCTCTATTTTCTTTCCTGAACCTAAAAGTAAGGGAGAAAGGATACTCCTTACCTTGGATGTCCACAGGCAACTCAAATACTATCTTGACCTAACTAAATCTATCAGATCTTCAAATTAATCATTCAGTTCTTGTAAAGATAAGAAGAAGGGAAAACCTATGTAAAAACAGACAATTTCCAAATGATTTTCTAAGGCTACCTTTTGTTATACTCACCATAACAAAGCTATGCCAGACAGGTTCAAGGCCCACTCTACCATAGTTTTGGCTTCTTCTGTGGCATTTTGGAAAGGGTTGGATTCTAGAAGCATTCTAGAAGCTGACGCTTGGTTCTCTGAACATACTTTTAGAAAGCACTACAAGCTTGATTCCTTCTATAGGTCCATATCAAGCTTTGCTAGGACCACTCTCCAGGGGCTCTTGGTCTCTTTTCCTTCCATCTCCGTATGTAGTTAGATAAGGTAAGATACCCATATAGCTAAGGCTACTTCAGCAATGATCACTTTGATGAACATAATACAGATGTGTAAGTCAAACTTACCATAACAGTAGATGTTCAGATGATCACTGCTGCTGTAGATGCCCATATAGCCAAGGATACTTTAGCAGTGATCATTCAAACATCTACTGTTATGGTAAGTTTTACGTACACAAATGTACTTTATGATTTTTACATTCACTTCAGTAAAGCCTCTGACTCTGTTCCTGACAGAAGACCAAAAAATGCAAATGAGGGGGAGGGTTTTATATAGGTTAGAAGTTGAACAAATAGGTAGAAAAGTCACTGGGATGACAAGAAGAAACATGAACTAGTTAGGGGAACCTCTACAAAGAAGTAAGACTGGCTATTGGGGGGTCCACTTTGGTTAATTGTAGGGCCAGTGTTTTTTTTTTAATCCTTGTATCACACATCATAAGGGAATCTAAGAAGAACACTGGACTTTCCAAAGATGTCAGTGAGAAAGAACGGATAATGAAGTATAGGTGAGAAAGCCTTCAATGGAACCTGAGGAGACTGACAGAATGGACTGATAAGTGACATCTAAGGTTTAGTTCCGGGGAATTGGAAGTACTTAATTTGGCTGTAATAATTCTAAACTGGAATATCATCTGGAGCAGATTTTTAACAGGATATTTTTGCACCTGGTGTCAATACCCCCCCCCCCCATAAGGCACTCTCCTCAGTTTTAAGTGCAGAAGAAAACAAAAGCTCCTCCATGGCATTCATTATCTGTATTGTGCTGAAGACAATGAGTGCTACAGCACTTCAGTTCTGACCACAAGTGCATGCACAAAAGACCAACTGGGATCTAACAATCACCCCCCCCCCCACCATAGCACTTTACACCTGGGTGGCTGCCACCTTTGTCCCACCCTAGTTATGCTTTTGATCTGGAAAGAGTACCTCTGAAAAGCACAGATCAGTAAAAGACCTTGGTGTGGTAGCTCATTGATCAGACCAGATCTGGGGCACTGTGTTAGCTCTGATGTCAATACAGAGATAAGGATATCCAGTTAATTGAGAAGATACATGGAAAGGCTACCAGGATAATAAATAAGTGCAATACAGGGAGTATGAGGGCGCTAAAACTATTCTCCATGGAGGATAGGTAAGAAAGGGGAAGCATAACTTGGGTGCACAAACATTTTGAGAAGAATGTAATGGAATCCACCTCAAGAAGAAATATGGAGATGGGACTGACTTGCAGGATTAACAGAACAAAGTTAGCTCATAGTAGTCTCTTATATTTTTTCATAGTAAACCTCCCTCAAACTCCAGAAATGCCTCTGAGTATCCTCTAGACATCAGAAAAAAACCTTGTTCCTCCCTTTACAAAATAGCATGTTCTGCATCGTACAGTTACAGACTGACCATGAAATGTAACACACACACTAGCACACATGGGTGACTTAATAATGATTTCTGTTACTGTATAACTTACCAGTTTTTTTGTTTTTCATGGTCATTTTTATAAACAGTTGGTTTTTACATTCACTTCAGTAAAGCCTTGTGGCAGTTGGTGTGGCAGTGAGGGTAAATGTTGTGCCCACCTTTGCCAATTTGGTAATGAATATGTGGGAGAGGACCTGCTTGTATTGTAATAATTTATATTAATATGGTTTGATATACATAAGTTTTATTGATGCTTTTTTTTTGATATTCCTGAGCCCTAAGCTGGGGATTTTGAGGCAAAGTTGAATTATAATACTGACCTTTTTTAACGTTTGCTACTTTTATGCATCAAAAAGCTATTACATTTTGGATAGACAACAATTTTGTCAATAACTATTTTCATGCAAATCCTAATCCTTCAACTAGGATCACTTGTTTGTGTGTTTCAATAAAGGATATTCCATTTTTAACTCAGCTGTGGGCTACCTACTATTATATTATTTTGCAGTACATATTTTAAAGTTTGATTTTTATTAATGAACTAGGTACATAACATATTTCAGGGAGTGTACTTCACACACTCCACATTGTGAAGTTTCTGCCTAGTTCATTTTTGACCCAGTATAGGTTGCATACCGGGTTTTCTGAGACTTCGAGGGATACCACAGATTTTTCATTCAGAGAATATCAGATGTAAATGTGTCAAAAAATTTTATTAGAATGGAATATACCTGGAAATGAGTGCGTTTTCAGCAAAAACTTAGAGGAACCTAATAACTTGATTTTATATTTGAAACTCCACTATTTGCCAGAGAAAACAAATAAAAATAATTCTTGCTAGAAATACCAGGGAGATGCACAAGCAGGGAAAGTGACTGTATTATAAAAGGTACCAGGTCTGAAAAACTTTATAGATAAAAGTCATATATTTGTCATAAAGGGTTGTAAAAACACAGAAACCATTATTTTTCTGTTTTTGGAATAGTACAAGACAAAGACCAAAAAGAAACACATTTATTCATGTTGGGAGAAGGGAAATCAGCAATGATAAATGCCATGTTGTTTACAGATGGCACAAAAAATAAAGTGTGTCTTTGCCAATGCAGTCAGTAATTAGAGGAAAGGAGGAAAAAGGAATAAAGAGGATGGAGACACAAGTTTAATATACAAGAAACAGAATACAGTATAGATGGCAAAGATGTATACAGAGGAGGCAAAAATATTGAGTAGATTTGTAATAAATCTAGAACAAGAATTTTTGTAAAATAAAAAGACGAACATTTTGTGGAGTGATAGCATAAGACAGAAATGGGCAAAAGCTAACATGAAAATTAATAGAAAATATGTTAAACATGGTCGTGTATGCTATTTTTATCAACTGTGGGATAAATATGAAATAGGGAAAAGGAAGTGCTTACGGTTACTTGCTTGTGAGGAATGCAGTGAGTACATCTTCAGAAGGATATTGGATACATAGTGTGATGAAGTAGAATTAAGAATTATTTTGAAGATTGTGAGTAGGCTGGAAGAATAAAATAGCACAGATGAAAAAAAACAGAGGTTATATATAAAAATTAAAGGATAGTTTAAGCTTTGTTAAGTTGTGTATTGTAAATTTTGCTTGAATGAATGATTCTTTGAAATATTTTTTAAATCTGAGGTCACGTCAGTGGCAGAACTCTCATTTCTTTAAGGTGCAGCAACCTTAGAAGTGTTATAATATTTAGAGAGGTGAGCAGATAAAGCTTAAGAGACCAGTTGGCATAGTGGTTAACGTCTTCACCTGCCATGCACAAGGTACATGTTTCGATCATGTCCTCCGGTCAATGCCTGTATTCTGTTTGAATGTTCTCTCTGTGTTTTTGTGGGGTTTCTCTCACCTTCAAACAACATGCTGAGTGTTTTCATTTCAGACTCACCCAAGAATGTAGATGTGGGCAGCAGCACAGACTTTAAATAGTGCCCTATAGGAGGAAGAGTTGTGTGGATAAACCTCTTTGGGCTTCTACTGTTGTACACAGCATCCTCCAGACAGGAGAATGTGGATCACAGACTGCATGCCATAGCAGGGCTACTCACTCATCAGTGTAAAATATGGTCACAGGTGATTTGGTTATGTTGACTAATATCAGCCAATGGGCATGGTATTTGCAAGAGATGAGGAGCCAGTCTACTCTGACCTTCACCAGGGACGCATGCTAATGGTGGGAGGTGTGTATGTGCCCCTTTTGACCATTGTGTGCCTGCTATAAAGCCCATCAGCCCGGGGTCAATAAGCTACTGGCTGGCTGATGTCCATTTGCCCAGGTTGGGTTATCTGGAATAGCTCTACTGCATGAAAGCTAGATGTTAAACCAATCAGCCTGCCACACATGAACTAAAAATTGATACACTCGGTGCAGGGTCACTGACAGGATGAAGCTTGGATGTGGTTGACGTGATGGTAAGGATTAGGCTTGGCATCCTATGTATCCAGGAAACTAGATGGAAGGGCATTGCAGCAAAGGTACTTGGCTTGTGATCCACAGTCTACTATTCAGGAGGCGGAGGATAGGCTAGAAATGGTGTGGGAATCGTGATGAAGGACATTCTTCAGACATAGTGAGGGTTTGTCATCAGAGTTGTTGACAGACTAATGGCAATCAGACTCCAGTGTAATGATTGGACAACATTCTTAATTTCAGCCTATTTCCCACAGCAGAGTTGTGATAGTGAGGAAAAAATGCATTCAGACAGCAGTTGCAGGACTTACTAGATAAAGCAAGACAACATAAATTGGTGTAGATAATGGGAGACTTGAATGCACATATTGGTTCAGACAGAAGAGATTATGAAGATCATCTGGGACCACATGAGTGGAGCAACAGGAATAAAGAGGGAGAGGCCATTCTAGACTTCTGTCTGGAAAATGGCTTGATGGTGGCCATCACCTGGTTCACCAGGAGAGACAGTCACAAGATCATTTACAACAGTAGCCAACATGCAACTCCGGTAGACTTCCTCCTAGTACAAAAAGAGCAGTGGGGTAGAATGAATGATTGCAATTTCAACCCCAGTGAAACAGTTAACCCACACCATAAACCACTGGTTGCCACAATCAGCTGCAAGCAGTGGTCAGAGAAGGCTCTATGGTCAACAGAGACCAGACTGAAGAACTGGAAGACAATTGGAAAGAAAGCAAAACAGTTCAAGGAATTACTCAGGGGTCTAGCACCTCAAGAAGAAGTGGAAATAGGTGGAGCTGAAGAAGAATGGCAGCACTTCAAACAGCGTGTGTGAGGACTACAGACCAGGTATGTGGCCAAATCAGGGCAATAAGGTACATAAAGAAAGGTGGTGGTGGAATGCAGAAGTCCAGGAAGTCATCAAAAGAAAGGAGTGCAGGAAACAATGGCAGATAGAAAAGAAGATTTACCAGGCTAGGAAGGAATGCTGGTTGGCTAACAAAGTAGCTAAGAGAGGAGTTGCAGTAGCAAAGCATCAGAGATTGTCTAGCAGCTTCCAGAAAGTGAATTGGTAGATGGCACAAAGGAACTATATCAGGTTGCAAGTCAAAGAGAAAAAGATAAAGAAGATAGTCAGACACTCTTCATAAGGGATGCCAGCAACAGCCTGCTCACCAGTCCACAGTGCATCAAAGGCAGATGGAAGAAATACTTCCAGCAGTTTCTGAACAAAGAAAATCTCACAAAAGATGTACTGCCCTATACACAGCCTATAATGAAAGAAGAGAATGAGCCCACCACAGAAAAAGTAAGAACAGCACTAAGAAAAATAAAGTCAGAGAAAGCAGCTGGCTTAGATGAGGTCACAACAAATAGGATAAAAAGTTGGGTGAGATGGGCAGAAATGGCTCCTGAGAGTGGTCATAGCAATATGGAGATAAAGATGTATCCCAGATGACTGGAGAATAAGCATACTAGTGCTGACAAAGGGGGCATTCACAACTGTGGGTACTATAAAGGTGTCAAACTCCTGCATGAAAGTTCTGGAGAGGGTGGTTGATAAACAAATAACAGAATAGTAGAAAGTAAGATGGAAGATGAGCAGTTTGGATACATTCAGGATGCAGCAAAACTGAGCCGACTTCTGCAGTGAAACAGATACTTGAGAAGAAGCTAGAAATGAGGAAAGAGCCTAACTGGGAATTCCTAGTCTTGGAGAAAGCATATGACAATGTCCAAAGAAAGCTGATTTGGACAGGCCTGTGGAGGTCTGAAGTCTCAGAAACATTGACAGAATTAGTGCAGGCTAGGTACTTGGACCAAAGCTCAAAAGGCGGTGATGTTTCCATATTCATAAAGGATATGCACACCTCCAACATAACGTATCAGAGATACTTCAGGTGCAGCTAACATTGGATAAGACAGTGATTCAGGTCGTAGCCTGCTATAGATCCCCAGCTATGTCCCAAGAGTCACACTCCACATTTCTAAGCACCCTGGAGAATATTAGGGTCCAATCTAACACTCATACTGGGTGACTTCAACTACCCCTCCATTAACTGGAAAAACTATTCATGTACCAATACACTTGCCTAACCTGGACCAGCTTGTTCTTACTCCCACTAGGGGTAGCAACATCCTTGACCTGGTTATTACTAATATGGGTGACCATTGTTCTACACCAATAGTCAATTCCTCCCTGGTTAGATCCAACCACAAACTAATCACCTTGGAAATACACATCCCTCCCACCCCACCCCACCCGCAAAGGTAACCACCATGAAAAACTTCTCCAAAGCTAACTTTGGGTTCCTAAAAACAGAGATGGCTAACTTTATGGCACCCATGAATGGAGAATAGTTGCATGACTGCCAAATCATACACTACTGCACTGTATGAACATGTGCACAAATGCATGGATCTCGCCATACCCAGTAGAACTAAGATGCTCTCCTCCAAAAAAAGGAAGTCAATCTGGTGGTCCCCTGCCATTAACAAACTCTACAACAGAAAGAGGAAACTGATGCAGAATAAGGTGAAGTCCCAAGACTGGAAAAACTCCCTTATCAGCCTCAACAAAAAGTTGAGATCCCTCATCAAATTCTCTAAAGCTAGCTATGAAAACAGGATTGCAGCAGATAGTAAAGACAACCACAAGGCCTTCTACAGTTATGTAAAGAATCTCCACTGCAATACCCAGATTTTCTCTGAGCTACTGCACAATGGTATCTCCTATACCAAGCCAACAGATATTGCCAATATACTGCCCGATAGATTCATTGCCAACTTTACCCCTCCAAGGACGAATCACAATACCAGTAGATTGCCAGGCACCCAGTATTACTGCTGCACAGGTTAAAACAGCATTGTTCAAGGCCAAGAATACAGGTTCTATGGGACCTGACAATATCACTGTCTATGTTCTACATGAACTACAGAGTGAACTGGCACCGCACCTGTGTGCCCTATTCAACCACAGCCTCACCTCAGGCTTTGTTCCTACAGAATGGCACACTGCTACAGTCATCCCTCTCCACAAAGGAGGAGCAATTACAGACCCTGGGAACTATCGCCCCATTAGCCTGACGAGTCTGATATGCAAAACTATGGAATGCATCATCATGGACCTAATAAACAAGGATATAGGGAATCTCCAAACTCTGGATCCCACACAGTTTGGTTTTGTGAAGAGTAGATAATGCCTGCTCAACCTGGTCGACTTCTTTGAGTCAGTCACCAGAGCTGTGGATGAAGGCAAGGTGGTTCATACATCCTACCTTTATCTGGCCAAGGCCTTTGATACCATTCCCCACTCAGAAATCATAGAAAAACTCACTAAGCTAGGCATCAACCCATATATCACTAGGTGGGTTGCAAACTGGCTCACAGATAGAACCCACAGTGTGAAGATAGCTGACTCCAAGTCAGACTGCCAACCAGTCACGAGTTGAGTCCTACAGGATTCAGTCCTGGGTCCTCTCCTGTTTGGTATCTACTTCTCTGAAGTCCAGGCCAACACGAAGGGACTCTAGCTGACAACGTTCGCAGATGATTGCAAGTTGGAAGCTATTATTAACTCCTCAAGTGATGCTGACATCCTACAGAAAGGCCTTACTGAGACCAACGACTGGTGTCAGAACCATGGCCTTAAGATCAATGCCAAAAAATGTGTTGCCCTCCCCTTTGGGAAAAAACAGGTTTCCATGAATTACCACATCAATGGCAATCCACTGAACAGAGAAAGCATTATAAGAGATCTGGGAACACAGGTTGACAGCAACCGCTCTTTTGACCACCACATTGCCACTGTGGTAAGAAAGTCCTATGGGGCACATCTCATTACTAAGGGTTTTGCATCCAGGAAGAAAGAGGTCATTGTCTCCCTCTACTCCTCCCTCATTAGGTCAATCATCGAGTACAATGCCCCATTTGGCATGTACCTCACTAGACACCTGCAACAACTGGAGAACCCACAAAAGTACCTCACAAAGAGGATCCTAGTCCTTAAACACTTGTCCTATATGGACAGACCCAAAAAACTCCAACTATTCTCTGTCTCATATCACCTACTTAGAGGTGATCTCTGCTTGATTTACAAAGCCATGTCTGACCCAGCTCTGTTAGAAATGCTACATCTAAAGAAATCCCAATCCCTCTGCACCACATGCTCCAGAGACCTCTATCTCATTACCACAATCAACAGAACATGCTGGAGGAACAGGTTCATAACCTAAAGACTGCCCATGCTATGAAATAGACTTTCCATACATGTCAAGCAGAGCACCTCACTGGCCTGCTTCAAGAGAAATCTTGATGACTGGATGGAAAATATAAAATTCACCCCGGGGATCACTCCAGTGACTGTATTTGACAGAGGCACTGGGAACTAAGGTCGGGTGGCACAATGCCAGGGTAATCCTATGGGCTAGGCTTGTAAAGGCTCCAGGGCCATTAGCCTAGTACACACCTATGAACCTATAAGTACAGATAGTATTTGGTCTTATAGAGGCATTCCCAGTTGTACAGGAGGGTTCAGCTGTGAGCCTACTGCTACTGGTACTGGTGATGGCCTACATTTGCAAACAGGTTGGAATGGACAGATCAACAAAGTTGCTGTATGCAGATGATGTAGCATTACAGGCAGACTCTGAGATGAACTGTCCCACCAAGGGCTCAAATATCCTAGACCTGGTCATTATCAACATGGGAGATAGATGTTCCACACTAGTGGTAACCCCCTCATTGGTTAGGTCTGACCACAAGCAAATCACCCTTGACATCCACATCCCACCCCCACCCCCCCAGTAAGGAAACCTCCGTAAAAAAACTTCTCCAAAGCCAACTTCATGCTACTCAAGTCAGAAGTGACAAACTTCACGACACCCATGCAGATGGGAGCTGAAAGTCTGACTGTTGAATCCTACACTAAGAAACTGTATGAGCACATCCACTCGTGCATGAATCATGCCATCCCAAATAGAAACAAGACACTCTACTCCAAAAAAAGGAAGCCAATTTGGTGGTCCCCTACCATAAACAGACTATAAAACAGAAGAAAGAAACTGTTGCAGAAAAGAGGAAAATCCCAGGATGCAAAAAACTCCCTTACCAGTATCATTAAGAAGCTGAGATCCCTCATAAAATCCTCCAAAGCTAGTTACGAAAATAAAATTGCCAGAAATTCCAGACAACCACAAGGCATTCTATAGTTATGTCAAGAATCTAAATGGCAATGCTAAGATATGCTCTGAGCTACAACAGAATGGCATTAAATATACTGATCCCAAGGATATTGCCAGTATCCTGGCTGATCGATTTAGTGCAAACTTCACCCCCCTCTTACCCCCTAAAGGGCCCATCTCAATACCAAAATATTGCCAAATTCTGGTAATCACAACCACACAGGTAGAAGCCGCACTCTCCAAAGCTAAGAATACAGCATCCATGGGACCAGATGACATCCCGGGCTGTGTACTACATGTACTACAAAATGAACTGGCACCTCACCTAAGCGTCATGTTTAATCATAGCCTCACCTCAGGCTTCGTGCCCACTGAGGGGGGCTCCGCCTTGGTTCCCAGGAACTACCATCCCATCAGTCTGACGAGCCTGATCTGCAAAGGCATGGAACGCATTATCATGGAACTTATAAACAAAGACATTGGCAACCTTCAAACAATGGACCCCACCCAGTTTGGGTTTGTGAAGGCCCGATCTTGTTTCCTGAACCTGATTGACTTCTTTGAATCAGTCTCCAGAGCTGTGAACAAGGGTAAGGCGGTCCACACAGCCTATTTGGACCTCGCCAAGGCCTTCGACACCATCCCCCACTTTGGAATCATAGATAAACTTACTAAGCTGGGTATAAATCCCTACTTTACTCGATGGGTTGCCAACTGGCTTACTGACAGAACCAAGACTGTAAAAGTAGCCGACTCCAAATCCAACTCCAGACAAGTGACAAGTGGAGTACCTCAGGGTTCATTCCTGGGACTGCTCTTGTTTGGCATCTACTTCTCTGAAGTACAGGCCAAAACTAAGGGACTCTGGCTAACAAAGTTCACAGATGACTACAAGCTGGGAGCCATTATTGAATCCCCAAATGATGTGGATATTCTTCAAAAGGGCCTTACAGAAACAGATGCTTGGTGCCAGAGCCATGAGCTCAAGCTTAATGCCAAGAAACATATAGTTATCCCCTTTGGGAAAAACCATGTACCCATGAACTACCACATAGGTGGCAATACACTAAACACCGAATGTGTGATGAGAGAATTAGGGACACAGGTGGACTGTGGTCTCAACTTTGATAACCACATCGCCACAACAGTCAGGAAATCCTTCTATGTGGCACACCTCATCACTAAGAGATTTTCATCCAGAAAAAAGGAGGTCACTGTCTCACTGTACTCATCCCTCATTAGACCCATTATAGAGTACAACACCCCATTTGGTATGTACCTCACAAGACATCTGCAACAGCTGGGAAGGCCGCAGAAATACCTCACTAAAAGAATCACAGACCTAAAGCAGATGCCCTATACTGACCGTCTAAAAAAAACTCCAGCTATACTCTATGGCATATCGTCTACTCAGAGGCAATCTCTGCTTAACATACAAGGCCATGTCAAACCCTGAGCTGTTGGACATGCTCCACTTAAAGAAATCCCAATCCCTCAGAGCCACACACTCCAGGGATCTAAACCTTGTCATCACAATGAACGAAACATGCTGGAGGGATAGGTTCCTGACCCAGAGACTCCCCATACACTGGAATACACTGTCCATACATGCCAAGAAGAGCGCCTCTCTGGCGTTCTCCAAAAGGAACCTTGACGATTGGATGGGAGATAAGAAATTCACCCCGGGATCACGTCAGTCACCCTGCTAGACAGGGGTCCAGGGAAGTAAATATTGCGGGAAGAAATATCCAGGGAATGTTATGGCTAGGCTTGTACAGGCCCTAGGGCTGATAGCCTAGTACCAACCTATGAACCTTTGAAGCAAAAGATAGGGAATGGAATGCAAAACTAAAGGCATATTGGATGAAAATGAGTACAGATAAGACACTTGTAATGACAGTAAATAGGAGAAATCAGAAGAAGCTGAGAATTGAGATAGAAGAGAAAATAATGCAAAAGGTTAACAGCTTCAAGTACCTGGGAGGGGTGGTTGTAGTTAAGGGAAGTTTGAATGATGAGGTCAAAGGTAGAATTAGAGGGGCTGCAGCCAACTAGCACAGAGTGTCAGGGGTAGTGTGTGAAAGAAGATTGCCAAAGAATCTGAAAAGTAAGGTATACAAAACAGTGGCACAAACAGTACTACTGTATGGTACAGAAACCTGGGCACTAAGGGCAGAGCAGTTCAGGAAGCTAGAGGTGATGGAGATGAAGTGCATAAGACAGGTAGTAGGATGCACACTGTAGGACAGATGAAGAAATGAGGATATAACAGCAGAAGCCATAGTTGCTCCAACTGGAGAAAAGGTCAAGAGAATGGATTATGGTGGTTTGACCAAATGTGCAGAAAAGCAGTAGACAGTCTTTGAAGAAGATTTGGGACAGACAGGAAGAAGGCAAGAGGAAACAAGGGCATCCAGCAAAGAGGTGGATGGATTGTATGAGAGAAGACCTGCGACAGTCAGACATGAGTATCAAAGAAGGTAAGAGTGATGCATTGGAATAGAAAGTGATGGCAATAGTTGATACAACACCCTGACCCCATGACAACACCCTGACCCCATGACAACACCCTGACCCCATGTAGAAAATGGGGAAAAGGGAGTTGATGAATGGATAAAACCTCTTACAGTGGGGGTGTGGGGTGTTTGTCTGTCAGAAAAGTCATTTTTTTTTTTAAATTAAATGTGGTTTCAGAAATTTGTTCCAGTCCCATAGCAGAGGAATAAATCCCTTGCTTCACCCCAGTCAACTCTTGTTCAACTAGTGGCATGGAGATGAAGGGACCAGACAGTGAGTGAGGACGTGAAAATATGAGTGAGTGGCTGATACTGGCTCACCCATCATTGGGGGAGCTGCCTTGACTTACTGCGGCAAGCATGTACCTCCTGTAGACAGCAGTAGCAGAGCTTGTAAGGCTGCCATGGGGTGGGAGGGGGTTACAGCACCCTCCCTGGAAGCAGTATGTTGCTACAACTGCATTCTCAGTCTCCTCACTGGCCAGGAACATATGTCAGGTTACGTCTGGGGTAAGTTAAGGTGGGATTGGTAGACTCAGTCATCAAGGAGAGGACCTGGTGGTTGCTGATAGTCAGCTGCAGGGAGGTGAACAAAAAACAAAATGTCAGGTGAAATTTGCACAATCAACTTCTGTCAGGATGCTGCTGCTAAAGTAAGATACTGGTGCCAGACCAAAAAATGATAAAAGAAATTAAGAAAAGTAGTTGTAGAAAAGTTGGAAATTAATTTATCTGAAACTAGTGACAGCAGTGATGTCAAACATAGTGGGTTCAAGATATGATATGAGATGTCAGCAAACTTCACTCTGCAGTCCTGGACTTTATTCCTTCAGTTACCATGTTGACCTAATCATTTAACTAGAGAAGGTTTGCAGGTTAATAATTGAAAAGAGGGATTTGTACCAAGTGGGATTACGATTAACAAATTAATTAAAAAAGAATACTGGTTTGTAGAAAGAACAATAAACAGACAAAATACTGGAGATGTGGTGAGGAATGAGAGCATACATTCAGTTTATCTAGTCCTATAAATGTTGAAGTGTACTGTAGGCTCAATTAAAAATAAATAAGTAAATAAGAAATTACACTGTGTGCAAAAGAGGAAAAGGGGTTGTGGATGAATGGGTGGATGGATGGATGGATGGATGGATGGATGGATGGATGGATGGATGGATGGACGGACTATGCCAAGAACTGTTTTTTTGGGGATGGGAACAAAAGTGAAATATAATCAGTGAAGTTATGCTAAAATTGATAAAAGTTTTATCATTAACTGTTTTTTCTTATAAAGAACCACCAAAAGAAATTGAAACTTCATCAGAAAAATCTCTGAGGATGTAGAATTATAGTTAATAAGAGTAATACTGCTCCACTTTTTTCTCTCCCAATGGACATGGAGATTATGGAATAAAGAAAGAAAAAATCTTATATATTGCATTTCTTTCTTTGCTTTTTTAGAAGAATGGAAACCGTATACACTGTATAATAGGATAAATAAAATGTATATTGTACCTTCCTCTGAAATACATTGCATTCCAATCAGGAGGTAAAACCACCATTCCACACCAATGACTTTGGAAGCTGCATAGAAATATCAGTGCCCCTACACATCACTTTAAAGATAAATGCAGTCATTTTTATTGTTGTCAAGTTACAAAATATATGTAAAACATTTATTTCTTTACTTGTGTATTATTTTATTAATTTTTTGTTATTCTACCTTTCTAAGTCTTTTATTTGGTAAAAACATTGCTTGAAACCTGCCTATTTCATGTGATAAAATTCATATTTCATTTTGATGCTGTAGTTATAATGAGAGAAACTATAGGTGATCAGTGTGCTGTGAATATGTTGCCTTGTTTGCTTCCATCTTAAATCTGTCCCTGCATTTTTGTATCAGTAGTGACATTCACCCAATCCTTTCTGTCACAGTACCTAATTAAACTGGATAAACCTGGACAAAAACAGACATTCTGTTGGGCAAAATGCCAGAAGTACAAATCACAGTTTTGCTCGGTGTAGTACGTAAATGGTTAAATGTGTAAATGGTACTTGTGTAAGCCATTGTTATCAGTCAGCTTCTTCTTCATGCAGTGCTGGGTACAAACCTGATATATACTGGAACAACTAGTAAGCTGACAAGTCATTCAATAACCCGTTAGAAAACTGGTTTGTTGGTTCCACTTTCTAATGAAATAAAAATAAAAAATACAATAATGCGACAACAATTCTCCGTACTAAGCGCTTTCACCCACAATCGTATAGGGCATCTTCAGAGTACAAATTCTTCACTAAAAAGCCATCCTTTATATAACTGGAATTAAATGAATAATTGATTAATTGGTTAATGATGTAATTGTATAATAACATAATTACTAGTAAGACACTGGAGAAACAGTATAAAAGAAACATCTAGAGAACAGTGTAAAAACACTGAAAATTTTTCGGAGTCCCAAAACGTGTGTCCAATACTGTAAACCTTAAATAAAACATAACTTTCATTTTCTAGTAATTATTTGATAAACACTAAATATAAATAAAGATTAATCAAAATTAACAGTGTTTGCCAGTATTTAACAGATGAAAATTATTTGACAGATAAAAAAGTTTAACAGATAAAAGCATAAAACAGCAGACATAAAAGCCGAAATTATAACATGCTGTTGATCTCACAAGATATAGATCTCACAGGTTCTACACATATTGTACATATATTTAAAATATAAAATTCATATACATATACTAAAAATATAAATTATTAAATATATATTATGAATTATGAATTGTGAATTGTGAAATAAGTAGTGTGTAATACTTCCACGATCCATCTACATCAGTAATATCTTGAATAAATTATACTTGTATTTAATTTATTTATAATGAAATAAATAAATAAATATATAAATATATGTGTATAAGTCCATTCTTCAATAACATGTTTTTCCAGTAATAATCAATCGTTAAAAAATTAAAAAAATGGTCATAGATCAAAATTTATAATATTAAAAATGTTTAAATCATACTTAAATAAAATATGATTTTAATTTGAGTACACTAGAAATAGAAACAGAATCGTTGATGCCTGGCAGCATACAGGCATTAAGCCTAAGTTGCCAAAGGCATTCTTTGG
Source organism: Protopterus annectens (assembly GCF_019279795.1). Taxonomy (NCBI): domain Eukaryota; kingdom Metazoa; phylum Chordata; order Ceratodontiformes; family Protopteridae; genus Protopterus; species Protopterus annectens. The sequence goes on along the minus strand of NC_056728.1, from coordinate 54,830,757 downwards.
CTTCCAAAATGACTTTTTCATCACCCCCCTTCTGTACATTGTGTGGAGTTCTGTCAATTTAAAGATTTGAAATCTCTTGCATTTGATTGTAATGTATAAGGCACTGGCATTTTTGTGTTTTTTAATATCTCTGATGTGTTCTGCTATACGTACTCTGAGCTTTCTAATTGTTTTACCAACATAGAAAGCTTGACATGTGGAGCAAGTAGCAACATAAACCACCATAGTTGAATTACAATTACCGTGGCCCGGACATCTGATTGTTTTTCCAAAATTGCTATAGCAACGTAAGGGCCATCGTTAATGTATTTGCAAAACTGACATGCTCCACATTTACTCATTCTTGACCTTTTGAAATTGTCACTGTTGGTACTAGTTTCAAAAATATCTTTCAGATTTCTACCTCTACTATATGTGATCTTAGGATATGTGCCCACCACTTCCGATACTTCTCCATTGTTACTAATAACACTATTCCATATTTCATGTATAATGCTCGCAATTTCAGGAGATGTTTCATTGTAAGGTAATATAAAGGTGTCCTGTCTAGACTTAGCTTTTTTATCTTCGATTGTGTTACTGACACCAAATATAATAATGGGTCTGTATAATGAATGTCTTTTAACATTAATCTCTTTCTTAACATTAAAAACTAAGTCATTTGGATAACCCTGTCCAAAAACATCTTAGATAGTTTTTCCATCTCCAAATTAAATGCTTCATCGCTGCTAATAATTCTGGACAGCCTCACCATCTGACCCTTAACTAAGTTTTTCTTTTGGTAATATGGATGACAGCTGTCAAAGTGTAAAAAAAGAGTTTGAGAAAGTCTTTTTCCTAAATATATTAGATTCTATGTTGTTATTCTGGAATGAAAAACTATATCCAAAATGCACAATCATTGTTGTATATTTGATTGGTAAATTTAAGAAAACTAGATGTCTTACCTAAATATTCTACAAATTCAACAAATTCTTCCTTACTACCCTTCCAAACAATCAGTATATCGTCCAAATACCTTAAATAAACAACAATTTTATTCCAAAACGCAGATGTAAAAACATACTCTGTCTCCCAGTGTGTTAAAACCAGGTTTGCATATATTGGGGCACACCTTGCCCCCATGGCCACACCAGTTTTTTGTCTGTAATATTCTTCGTTCATATATAAAAAATTGTTTTCAAGAACTATTTCCATCAGTTCTGTCAAGAATCTTCATTTCGGTCCTTCCATCCCACTATATTTTAATAGGGTGGCCTCAAACATTTCCAAACCTTCTGCGTGTGGAATTACTGTGAATAAATTCACTACATCTATGGTCGCCATAAAAAAATTAGGCCCTATTATTTCCTTATTTTGTCTTATTAGTTCCAGACAATGCCATGAATCCTTTAACACATGTGGTAGTTTATTCAATGTCTCCTTACAATGAAAATCTATATATGCCCCAATGGCCTTTGTCTTGGATCCTCTAGCTGAAATAATAGGATGAAATGGGGGGTTCTGTGGATTCTTATGAATTTTAGGAATTCCGAAAATGGATGGAATAAATGGATGGAAAAACAGCATGAATCACACTTCTGATTCTGGCAACTTCACTTTAAAACGCAGCAGCATATTTATACCCCCACAGAATTTCATGATTCACATTTTTGAAGCATTATGTGAAAGCCAGATTAGGAGACTACTAACTAAAAAAACATACAACATGCAAAACTTGACTTCAGCGGAAGTATTTTGTCTGAGAGAATTAACTACATCAGGCAATTATAGAATCATGAAACCAGACAAAGGAGGGGGTGTAATTATAATGACAAATACAGATTACTACAATAAGATGACTAATATGTTGGATGACAGTAACACCTATGAAAAAGTAAGTAAAAGTGAAATGTATAGAGCATACACAAAAATTGATTGGTTGTTATACGAATATTTAATGGATGGCATTATTAATAAGGATGAGTTTTCTTATTTATCAGTTGAGTTTCCAGTTATTCCATCCATTTTCGGAATTCCTAAAATTCATAAGAATCCACAGAACCCCCCATTTCTTCCTATTGTTTCAGCTAGAGGATCCAAGACAGAGGCCATTGGGGCATATATAGATTTTCATTGTAAGGAGACATTGAATAAACTACCACATGTGTTAAAGGATTCATGGCATTGTCTGGAACTAATAAGACAAAATAAGGAAAAAATAGGGCCTAATTTTTTTTATGGCGACCATAGATGTAGTGAATTTATTCACAGTAATTCCACACACAGAAGGTTTGGAAATGTTTGAGGCCACCCTATTAAAATTTAGTGGGATGGAAGGACCGAAATGTAGATTCTTGACAGAAGTGATGGAAATAGTTCTTGAAAACAATTTTTTATATATGAGTGAAGAATATTACAGACAAAAAACTGGTGTGGCCATGGGGGCAAGGTGTGCCCCAGTATATGCAAACCTGGTTTTAACACACTGGGAGACAGAGTATGTTTTTACATCTGTGTTTTGGAATAAAATTGTTGTTTATTTAAGGTATTTGGACAATATACTGATTGTTTGGAAGGGAAGTAAGGAAGAATTTGTTGAATTTGTAGAACATTTAGGTAAGACATCTAGTTTTCTTAAATTTACCAATCAAATATACAACAATGATTGTGCATTTTTGGATATAGTTTTTTCATTCCAGAATAATAACATAGAATCTAATATATTTAGGAAAAAGACTTTCTCAAACACTTTTTTTACACTTTGACAGCTGTCATCCATATTACCAAAAGAAAAACTTAGTTAAGGGTCAGATGGTGAGGCTGTCCAGAATTATTAGCAACGATGAAGCATTTAATTTGGAGATGGAAAAACTATCTAAGATGTTTTTGGACAGGGGTTATCCAAATGACTTAGTTTTTATGTTAAGAAAGAGATTAATGTTAAAAGACATTCATTATACAGACCCATTATTATATTTGGTGTCAGTAACACAATTGAAGATAAAAAAGCTAAGTCTAGACAGGACACCTTTATATTACCTTACAATGAAACATCTCCTGAAATTGCGAGCATTATACATGAAATTTGGAATAGTGTTATTAGTAACAATGGAGAAGTATCGGAAGTGGTGGGCACATATCCTAAGATCACATATAGTAGAGGTAGAAATCTGAAAGATATTTTTGAAACTAATACCAATAGTGACAATTTCAAAAGGTCAAGAATGAGTAAATGTAGAGCATGTCAGTTTTGCAAATACATTAACGATGGCCCTTACGTTGCTATAACGAAGTTTGGAAAAACAATCAGATGTCCAGGCCATGGTAATTGTAATTCAACTATGGTGGTTTATGTTGCTACTTGCTCCACATGTCAAGCTTTCTATGTTGGTAAAACAATTAGAAAGCTCAGAGTACGTATAGCAGAACACATCAGAGATATTAAAAAACACAAAAATGCCAGTGCCTTATACAATCACAGCGTCAAATGTGCAAATTTCAAGAGATTTCTATTCTTTATTATTGACAGAACTCCACACAATGTACAGAAGGAGGGTGATGAAAAAGTCATTTTGGAAGTCAAAGAATGCCTTTGGCAACTTAGGCTTAATGCTTGTATGCTGCCAGGCATCAACGATTCTGTTTCTATTTCTAGTGTACTCAAATTAAAATCATATTTTATTTAAGTATGATTTAAACATTTTTAATATTATAAATTTTGATCTATGACCATTTTTTAATTTTTTAACGCTTGATTATTACTGGAAAAACATGTTATTGAAGAATGGACTTATACACATATATTTATATATTTATTTATTTATTTATTTATTTCATTATAAATAAATTAAATACAAGTATAATTTATTCAAGATATTACTGATGTAGATGGATCGTGGAAGTATTACACACTACTTATTTCACAATTCACAATTCATAATTCATAATATATATTTAATAATTTATATTTTTAGTATATGTATATGAATTTTATATTTTAAATATGTGTACAATATGTGTAGAACCTGTGAGATCTATATCTTGTGAGATCAACAGCATGCTATAATTTCGGCTTTTATGTCTGCTGTTTTATGCTTTTATCTGTTAAACTTTTTTATCTGTCAAATAATTTTCATCTGTTAAATACTGGCAAACACTGTTAATTTTGATTAATCTTTATTTATATTTAGTGTTTATCAAATAATTACTAGAAAATTAAAGTTATGTTTTATTTAAGGTTTACAGTATTGGACACACGTTTTGGGACTCCGAAAAATTTTCAGTGTTTTTACACTGTTCTCTAGATGTTTCTTTTATACTGTTTCTCCAGTGTCTTACTAGTAATTATGTTATTATACAATTACATCATTAACCAATTAATCAATTATTCATTTAATTCCAATTATATAAAGGATGGCTTTTTAGTGAAGAATTTGTACTCTGAAGATGCCCTATACAATTGTGGGTGAAAGCACTTAGTACGGAGAATTGTTGTCGCATTATTGTATTTTTTATTTTTATTTCATTAGAAAGTGGAACCAATAAACCAGTTTTCTAACGGGTTATTGAATGACTTGTCAGCTTACTGGGTACAAACCTGACAAATATCATGTAATTGTGGCTGCCATGATGCAGGTAGTGAGAGTGGAGGTGTAATTGCCTGACTGTACCCTCATATTGCTTTTAATTAAATATGCTAACTCTAAGGTCTTGCTACTTTTAAGGTTATGAAAATACTTGGTTTTACAGCAAACTGAAGTACAGCAGAGAGTCAATTATCTGAACTAATTTGGACCTAGGGTAGTTCGGGTAATCAAACATAATTGAACTGGGTAAAAAAGTTCTAAACTCTTGTTTTTTTTCTGCATGCAGGAATATACTTTTCAACCATTCAGTGATTCTAATGGATAACAAAGAATATTTTTCACACAAGCTGGCTACTAGCTCAAAAAACATGCTCAGGCAAATACATATAATGTCTACATTTTCAGACTTTATGATTTTTCCCACCTGAAAACTTTGGAATGCTGGTTCTGATAATTGACTGCTCTGATAATCAACGTTCATATAACCGACTCTCTACTGTATCCTTTTTGCTCAAATTGTAGTTTGACTTCAGAGGTAATAGCTAAGTTTTGTCAGGATGAAGGAGCAAAGCCCCACATTAATGCGTACCCCTTGAAAAAACACAGTTTGAATCTAGATGAAAACTAACACTTGCATCTGCCATTGTACTATGGATCAAGCCATCACTGAAATATGCAATCTTGCCTTTTTTAAGCTATATGATAAAAATGTTGTGACTGGACAAAAAAAAAATTACATTTTTTCATTTATTTATTGTGTTCTTCCTCCTTACTCTTAAGTGTTGAAGCGTTTTTATTCTGCTATAGTTATTAGTCTGATTAAATTTGTTTGTTATTCTAACCCTCTTAGTTTTGGTTTTAGCACTTGGGCCTTCAGGCCAGCTATTTTACAGTTAAGAAGGTTTTTGTGGTCTGCACTGTTCTGAACAAACCCATATCAAAACCCTCTCTCCCCAAGTCCATCCAAGTTTCAGAACACTATGTCTAGACAATTCCCATCAGTTTCTCCTGCCAGCCTGGTTGACATGGGCATACTGAGACATTGCAGCAACTGGCTCATGTTCACTGACAACCCTCTTCTCCTAGCACATAATTCCTCTACTTGCGACAGATGCATCTATAGCATTAAACTGGAATCCATGCTCTCTCATGCATCAGTCACTACCGCTGACAAAGAGGAGATTGCCAGCACAAACACCACACCACCCACATCACATAGCCAAGCACAGCACATATCCACATATACAGAGGTTCTCGATGAAAACTAACCTAAACAGCAGAGACCTCCAAAACACACTCACAAACATTCCACACACACCAAACACATCACAGACAGCAGACAACACACCAGTGTCTCACACACACAGCCCATAAGGTATAACAATAAACTCATACAGCCCATAAAGCACATTAAACCAAACATACTAGTCAATGGCCACACAATTGTGAGACACACTGATGTCCCCCTCACCAGGCTCGACAAGGAGAAGATCACGGTCAGTTGTCTTTCAGATGCCAGAATCCACCACATCACATACACACTTAAGTCTCTCCACAACAGATACAAGTATGACTCTGTCATTGTTCATGTTGGTGTGAATGACTTGAGACATACCTCCCTGGACTATATGAAGAGAGACATGATTGAGCTGTCAGAGTATGTATCCCTGGCAGGTATGACCCTAGCCCTAAGCAGCATCCTACCTTCACCAAGAATGATACCACAATACCAACAAAAAATAATTGACTTCAACAATTGGGTTAATTTCTGGTGTCATTCCAAGGGGATCCAGTATCTGTCTGCCTGGGATGACATGGTTGACAGGCCTCGATGCTTTGCCAAAGATGTCCTCCACCTGTCACCCCTGGGATTCAGGATTCTGGGCGAGGCTCTTGCCTCCCCCATTGTGCCTTTTTTAGGCAATGTCCCACAGACAAATCTTCCAACATGAAAGATCTGTCAAAAAGCAAATTGAAGGTCATGCTGCTTAACGCTAGGAGCCTTAACTTGAAAAATGCACTCACTGGAGGCTCTCCTAGCACTGGAAGATGCTGACATCTGTGCAGTCACGGAAACTTAGTTCAAGGCTGCAGAGAGTACCCCTGCCTTACTGGGCTATACCTCATTCCACACATTCTGACCCCAAAATGATGTCAGGAAGACTAAGGGTGGTGGAGTTTCTGTTTTCATTAAAGACAAGCACACCTCCAGACTGGTTTGTCAGCATGATGCACTAGAACTTCTCCAGGTGCAATTGACAATTGGCAAGACACCCATCCAAGTTATACCCAGCTATAGACCCCCCTCCATGACTCAGGACACACACTCCTCCTACCTGGACCTACTTCAGTCCATCAAGGTACCCCCTAACACCATGATCCTTGGTGACTTCAACTACCCCATCATAAAGTGGGTGAAGTATTCCTGCTCTAATGCACTCACTCAATGATTCCTTGACTTCATCAGATCTAATGCACTAGACTAGCTTGTCTCATCCCCCACAAGGGGGAGATATCATTCTTAGACATGGTTCTTACCAACATGGGCAACCGCTGCACCACCCCCACAGTAAGTTCTTCCCTAATGAGATCAGGCCATCGGTCTGTCTCATTCGAAGTGTCTATCCCATCCAACCCCCACCCAGCCATAACTAGGCTAAAAAACTTCTCAAAAAACTGACTACAACCTTCTAAGGGAGGGTATCAGTAGCTTCACACCACCGCCCCCCTCAGAGGATGCAGACAGCTATGCTTACCAGTATGTCAGTGCAGTATACAAGCACCTGTACAACTGCATGGACTCAGCCATACCCAACAGAACTAAAACTTGCTCCTCAAGGAAACACAAACCTATGTGGTGGACATCCCCTTTCAACAGGCTTTACAACAAAAGGAAGAAACTGTTGTCCAGGGGTAAAAATGCAGAAATTCCCAATTGGAAAAATTCCCTCCTTAGCCTCAACAAGCAAATTAGATCACTAGTGAAAACCTCCAAAGCCAATTATCAATCGAAACTAGCCTCCGAAACAAAGACTAAACACAAAGCCTTTTCCATTTACATCAGAAACAAAGCCCAGGTTTGTTCCAAATAAGTTCTTAATGGTACCACTTACACTGATCCTGTTGACTTAGCCAACCTGTTAGTAGACAGGTTCAGAGCAAACTTCACTCCCCTGTCCCACAAAGGCCCATTCATCATCCTCGATACTTGCCCCACATCTCACATCTCCATAGATCAAATATTAAAGGCTGTATCCAAGGCAAAGAACACAGGTTCCATGGGACCTGATAGTTTCCCAGGCTGTATTCTGCAACATCTCCAGCAAGAACTAGCATCGCCATTGAGCACCCTATTCAACCATAGCCTAAGTACAGGCTTCATTCCAGCAGAGTGGAGTACTGCCATTGTCATCCCTTTGCACAAAGGTGGTGCCACTACTGACTCTGGAAACTTTCGCTTGACAAGTCTGATCACCAAGGCCATGCAATGTATTATTATGGACCTCATAAACAAGGACATAAGCAATCTCCAAGCATTTGACCCTATCCAGTTTGGATTCATCAAGGGCAAATCTTGCCTGTTGAAGCTTGTTGACTTTTTTGAGACTGTCACCAAGGCATTGGATGAGGGAAAGTCAGTGCATACAGCTTACCTTGACTTGGCCAAAGTCTTTGACATAATCCTACATTCCAGCATCATCAAAAATAACTTGTCATAAATCCCTATCTTATCAGGTGGGTGGCTAACTGGCTCACTGATAGGACCCACAAGGTCAAAATTGATACCGCTACCTCTGACAGCAGACCTGTCACTAGTGGTATCCCCCAGGGATCTGTCCTAGGACTCCTATTGTTTGGCATCTACTTCTCAGAGATCCAGGCAAAGACAAAAGGCCTGTGGCTGACCAAGTTTGTTGATGACTGTAAGTTAGGTGCTGTCATTGACTCCCCATATGATGTTAACATACTTCAATGGGTCTCACAGCAACAAATGGGTGGTGCCAAAGTCATGGCCTTAAGTTAAATGCAAAAAAATGTATTATCATACCATTTGGCATAAACACACTCCCTACTCATTACCACATTAATGGCAACCCTCTAAGCACACAACCTGTGGTGAGAGACCTGGGTACACAAGTTGACAACAATCTCTCACTGTACCATCATGTAGCGGCAGTGGTCAGAAAAGCCTTTTACTTGGTTCATCTCATAAGTAAAGGGGTTGCATCCAGACAAAAGGAGGTTATTAACCTCTCTGTATTCCTCCCTCATTAGGCCAATAATTGAGTACAACACCCTCTTTGGTATGTACCTCTCCAAACACCTGCACCATCTGGAAAGGCCACAGAAATACCTCACAAATTGAATCCATGGCCTCCAACACCTGTCCTATGTGGATAGGCTCAAACCACTATCACTCTATTCTGTATCATACAGATTGCTCAGTGGTGATCTGTGTCTCACCTACAAGGCAATCTCAGACCCTGCTCTACTACAGATGCTCCATATCCGTAAGTCTAACTCCTCGCGTAGTACCCAATGGAAAGGCTTAAATCTAATACGTAACATTAACAAAACCTGCTGGAGGGACAGGTTTGTCTCCCAGAGGCTGTCCCATCTCTGGAATAGACTCCCCATACACATCAAATAAAGTACGTTGCTGACCCTCTTCAAGAGCAACCTTGATGAGTGGATGGGAAACCACAAACTTGTCCAAGAGGTTCCACCTGTGTCCATCACTGACAGGGGTAACAGGTGCTGATTGAGGTTTATTTTTTGGGGATAAACTCTTGGCTAGGCTAGTAAGGGTTCCAGAGCCATTAGCCTAGTAATCTCCTATGATCCTATGAAAATACATCTAAATACATGTACATTTCCAAGAATGCTATTTTGTATTACAGCACTATTTACATGTGTAAGGTTAAAATACCTAAGAAGTAATAGCTCTCCAGCTTTTAAGATGTGTCTGCTGTTTTTAAAATGTGAGCTATGAGCAGATGCTTTATAAAGACCATAAGCTGATGGCTTACAATGTTACTCTCCTTGTGTAGTGTGTTTACATTTATTTGCAGTGCTTTAGCACCATATAAAACAAAAACATTAAGTTATGTAGTGTTGAGGTTTCATGCTCAAATTTCTCTTTATTCACATGGAGATCAGTGTTTTGGCTGTGTCCGTTTAGAAGCTGAGTATATAAGATGCAGTCTATATAGTTATGCAGTCTGGCATGAGATACAGGGTAACTACTTGATGCTGTAGGATATTCCACCACCCCACACCTGTGTACACGTATGGTCTGTTAAGTAGATACACAATACAGAAAGTCACAGCATGGTAAAATGCACTGTGTAGTTCACATCCTTATAATAAATGCAGATGATGATGTCATTATTATAATTTGACATCATTCAGCCGCTATTTAAACTGCAAACATCAGCACGATACATACGCATCTTACATACACTGCTCAGTATATGTACATCGCAAACATCATGAGACATACGGATTTTATTGATGCTGTTCAATAACCAATTACAATGTATGGGATGCCATGGGGAGGTAGTACTTCTGATGGGTGAATACATCATGCTCTTCAGAGTAGTTCATCCACCTTGGTCCTCACCTAACACTCAGCTCTCATCTGTGGCTCCTCATAGCTGTTTACATGCAACACTGGCCACACCCTGGGCAATGGCTTCCAATGGCTGGCAAAACCAGTTGAGGCTAGCCAATGGGTTTGTAACCCTTGGTGAGTCACGGCCTGTCTACCTATGCATGTGAAGACTGGATCCAGCGGACTGCATGGAGGAAATCACCAGATTGATTCAACGGGCAGTAAGGTGGACTCAGCAAGTGCTGTGGAGCACAAATAGGGCACAGTGAGACACATTAGGACACTGTTGGCCATCCAGTGCATCCCAATCCATCTCCAGTCATTTCAACTATGTCCTACCACTGGATCAAGATAGGTTGGGACAAGAGAGTGAGAATGATGATTTCCATAACTCTTTCTCACTATAATCCAACTCATGTGCAAGTCAAGACATCACTCCCCTTGTCAAGTCCTGTGGCAATGGGTGAATGACAAAGCAGCAGGTGTGGATAGACTGGAAGCTGTAGCCACAACCCCACACACAGGCTGCCCAGGGCAATGGGTTGCTCTCTACTGGAATGAAGCAGCAGTGAAGTTCAGCAGCCCTCTGGGTGTCTGAGCAGCCCTATTTAGGATCACTCTGCTCACCTCCATGGTCTGAGGAAGGGGCTAGAAAAGGTGCCCTAAACATAGCCTGCTACACACTACCACTGGCCTGCTTGCTGTGGCAGGTGGGGATCCCAATCATGCAGTTGAATCACAAAGGAAAAAATATCGGTGACTTCGCTCACCATTGGCACATGGAATGTGCGCATGCTCATGGATAGTTCCAAAACAGACAGACCTGAGAGACAGACAGTACTTGTCACAAGAGAACTTTGCAGGTACAACATCCAGATAGCAGCCCTCAGCAAGGCCAGGTTCACAGACGAAGGCCAGCTGACAGAAGTCAAAGCCGGTTATATCTTTTTGTGGAGTGGCTGCAGCAGCTTTGAACATCGTGAAGCAGGAGTGGGTTTTGCCATCAGATCTAATTTGATCAGCAAGTTAGCCAGCCTCCCAAAAGGATTCAATGACTGACTCATGTCTCTGCAGCTCCCCCTCAAAGGAAAGCACCATACCACCTTCATCAGTGCATATGCCCCCACCATGACAAACCCAGAGTAGATCAAAGACAAGTTTTATGAAGACTTGGAGTCCCTCATAGCATTTGTGCCCAAGGTGGAGAAGCTCCTCATTTTAGGCGACTTCATTGCCAGTGTTGGTGCAGACTACCAGACATGGGAGGGAATTATTAGGAGGAATGGAGTCAGCAAAATCAACAGCAATGGTCATCTACTTCTGAAGATCTGAGCGGGTCTTGACCTGTTGATCACAAACACAGTCTTCCACCTACTTAACTGTAACAAGATGTCCTGGATGCACCCACGCAGCAAGCACTGGCATCTCATTGATTACATCATAGTAAGGAGAAGGGACAGGCAGGATGTTAGAGTGACTAAGGCCATGTGTGGTGCAGACTGCTGGACAGACCACAGACTCATCCTGTCAAAACTCAACATGCACACTCAGCCTAGGCGGTGCCCACAGGGGAAAAGACCAATAGGCGCTTGAATGTCAGCAAGTTAGAATGGCACTCTGTGTGCCAGAATCTCAGTGAGGACCTTGATAGTAAGCTTGGCCAACTCAGCTTTGGCACCAATCATGCAGAAGAGGACTGGGCAGCTTTTAGGGATGTGGTCTACAATACCGCTCTTGCTCACTTGGACCTGAACACACGCAAACACCAGGACTGATCTGATGACAATGATGAAGACATCCAGAAGCTGCTGGATAAGAAGTGTGAAGCCTTCAGATCCCTCCATCAAGACACTACATCCGTCTCCAAGAAAACAGCCTATAACTCCATCAAAAGCAAGGTGCAAGCAAAGATCAGACAGATGCAAGACTCCTGGCTCAGCAGAAAGGCAGATGAGATCCAGAAGTATGCTGATAGCAACAACTTCAAGCGTTTCTACAATGCCCTGAGGACCATCTACAGGCAACAGTCCTCTGGAACATCATCACTGCTCAGTGCCGAGTCCACCCTGCTTACTGACAAGAACGCCATCCTGGAAAGATGGGCTGAGCACTTCAACAATGTCCTGAACAGGCCTTCCTCCATAAATGCCGAAGCCATCGACTGTAAGCTGCAAGTCATCATTAACACCTCCCTGGCAGAACTTCCAAAGGAATCAGAGGTTAAGGAAGCAATTAAGCTTCTCTACAATGATAAAGCACCAGGCTCTGACTTCATCCCAGCTGAAATCTACAAGACAGGGGAACCAGTCTTGTTACAGAAGCTCACCAAGCTCTTCCAGACCATGTGGCAACAGGAAGTTATCCCTCAAGAGCTTACGGATGCCTCCATTGTCCATCTCTACAAGAGAAAGTGAAACAGGCAGTCTTGTGACAACCACAGAGGAATTTCTCTCCTGGTCATTGCCAAGAAAATCCTTGCCAGAATCCTCCTCAACTGCCTTACTCAAAACATGGAAGATGGCCATCTGCCAGAGAGTCAGTGCAACTTTAGAGAGGGCCGAGGGACAGTTCACATGATATTTGCGGCATATCAACTACAGGAAAAGTGCCAGGAACAAAACAGGGGCCTTTATATAAGGTTTGTGGACCTGACCAAAGCCTTTGACACCGTTAGTCGTGAGGGGATATGGCAGATCATGGAGAAGTTTAGCTGCCCAAGCAAATTCATCAGTATGGTGCGCCAGTTCCATGATGGCATGCTAGCTCAAGTATTGGATGATGGAGACTCCTCCAATGCCTTCCTAGTCACCAACAGAGTCAAGCAAGGCTGTGTACTGGCACCTATGTTGTTCATCATGATGTTCTTGGCCATGTTGTCAGATGGCTTCTGCGATGACAAAGAAACCAGCATTAAGATCAGATACAGGACTGATGGCAGGCTCTTCAACCTGCAGTGGCTACAGGCCAAGACCAAGGTTGAAGAGGATTTTATGTGCGATTTCCTGTTTCCAGATGACTGCACACTCAGTGCTGCCACAAACGCCCAGATGCAGCAGACCATGAACTGCTTTTCCACTGCTTGCAGAAACTTCGGTCTCATAATCAGTACCAAGAAGACCGAGGTTTTTCATCAGCCCACGCTGCAGAAGACATATGTGGAACCAACTATCACCGCTGAAGGTGAGATCTTGAAGGCTGTTGACAAGTTTACATACCGAGGCAGCACACTCTCCAGATTTGTGAACATTGATGATGAGGCAGATACACTAATTGCCAAAGCAAGCTCCGCATTTTGATAGTTGCAGGAGTCAGTCTGGGAGAGGAGAGGCATCAAACTGACAACAAGGATGAAGGTGTACAAGGCAGTCGTACTGCCCACACTACTGTATGCCTGAGACATGGACTGTGTATGATGAGCATCATGCCAAAAAGCTGAGTCGCTTTCATATGAACTGCTTAAGAAGGCTGCTGAAAATTACCTGGCAGGACAAAGTTCCAGACACAGTTGTGCTCTCTCAATCTGGACTGCCAAGTATCTACACCCTGCTGAGGAGAGCCCAAGTCAGCTGGGCAGGCCACCTCATACGTATGCCAGACACATGCCTTCCCAAGAGACTGTTCTATGGTGAACTCACAGGAGGCAAATGCACACAAGGCGGACAGAAAAAGCACTTCAAGGACATGCTGAAAGTCTCCCTGAAAAGCTTTGGCATTGATCCGGACTCATGAGAAACTCTAGAGCAAGACTGTCCCACCTGGTGAAGCTGCATCACCAAAGAAGCTACTTCCCACAAGCAGAGCAGGACTGCAGAGGTGTAGAGGAAGCGTGAGCTGCGTAAATCCATAGCCAACTCTTTGCCAACCAGCTCAACAGACCATTTGTGCCCAACGCGTGGCAGAGCTTTCCAAGCTGGCATTGGACTGATCAGCCACAGCTAGACACACTATACTCAGTCAACCTCCTTGATGTGTTGTCCTTGCTCATCGGTGACAATGACAGACAAACAGCAATATACAATAAACATTGGCATGATAGATATGCATCTGACTGACACTATGGAGCAATTAATTACATTATAATACATTGCAGAAGCTAGTAAAAAGCATGCATATTTGATTGACTAAGACTGATTACACTGTAAAGCATTCTAGACATCAGCATGCTTCATGTCTGTTTAACTGACACTTATCTGGCCCTGGGAATTATTTTGCATTCTGCTCTGCTATAGTATCAATCAGCCTACTACAGTTATTCTTGTACTAGTAGCTCATGAAGCATCTGCTTGCTGCTACTTGCACAAACATGCAAGTGCCTGAGCTTCCACTTATTAATTTCCAAACATTTCCCTCCAAACACTGAATGCTATACATTACATAGCCCTGAAAAGCAAGTGCTTGAACTCCCACTAGCCTGATCTCTTGTTCCTATATAGTCCTCCCAACATCCGATCCTACACACTACATTGTCTTAAGACAACCTAATACTTGAAGCTAAAACTCCAATCCAATCCTTAACCCAACGTCTCGGTCCATAAGCCTAAATGTTCACTCCCCCTCTCTAACGCTAAAGTCACCTATTGCTGCCTAAACCTAAAATTCATCCCCCTTCCCTAAACCTAAATTTCTCAAGTGCTCCATAGCCCTGAAATCTACTTCCTGCTCCCCAATCCAAAAACTCAATACTTCTACCTAAACCTAAATTCCTTGGTAGCTCCCTAACTCTAAAACCCTCCTCCTAATTGATAATCCTAACTTCCTCTCCCATAACCTACTTACAGCTGCTTGTCCAAACTCATATTCATGTTCGAGTGTGAACAGTTTTCCTCCCCAGTGGCCTGCTGAGTTACAAGATGTTCAAGTCCCTGGCTTTGAAACAATTGGTTTCAAGCTCTTGGGACTCAAGTACTTGTAGCAGAACCTATCAATCTAAGCTTTCTAAGGGACAGTTGGGAGATCCCCCATTTTCTGCCTGCACTGTTGTGCAATCCTAGTGGTATTAGTGTGCCATGTATTTGTGTGTGGGGGGGGGATGTACACTAAGTATTCATCCCTTACCTATAGTCTGGAGTCAAAGGTTGAGCTACAGTGTTCTGACTTCTTCAGGTGCCATCACAGTGTCATGCACTTGGTTCATTCCTTTTGTTTCCGCATAGCAACTTAGAGATATGCTACCTATTTTAAATTGTGAGCAATATTGATTTTTAACAATCTCAGCCTGAATTTAGTGCGCCTCTTTAATGTCCACAGAATGTTTTATCCCTTAGCCATATTTGCTTTTCTGGACAATATATATTTTAACTTGCCAAAAGTAGTGCAAAACCTTGCTTTCATTTCAGGTATTCTGTGGAATTCAAGAACTGAAAAGGGCAGGGATTTCACATCTCGTGTTCTGTCAGCAATAAATGAACCTCCTGCACTCAGAATGGCAGGCAAGAAATACTAAGTGATGGGAGCTAAAGGAGTGGAATTAATGAGAGAACTTGAACAGATGACTCTTTTATAATGAAAAATAAAGTTTTCAGTTTGTTATCCCAGCAATTAGTATGAGTACCATCTGGTTAAGTAGCTTGCTCAGACAGAGTCAGACAGACTGCAAATGGAGAATGAGGGACTCAAACCCAGGATACAAAATGAAGCTCATTAGCAGCTCATAGCATTAAGCTTCTATGCCAAAAAACTAAGGCCTAAGAAAGTGATAATTAACATGAATGAAACATGAGCAAATATAATCAGTTAGTATACATAATATGGGACATTGGATTAGTTGGACATTGCTAGATTCTGCGGACACTTTTTATTGCTTTATATAGCTGAATGTATAAAATACCCTAACAGTTCTTTCATCCATTAAAACAGTTTGCTTTCAGTTTATAATAGCAGTAAAGTATGATTAAATGTTCTTTGTTGTGGAATAATAGTGCTTCTTGGGTACAAGTAGGCAGTTAGTGATGCTTCAGTCACACAATGCATCCGAGGTGTACAATTATTCCACTACACTGCACAACCTGTTATGTGCACTAATAGACTTAAAACTCTCTGAATGCCGGTAACCAATCAAGAACATGAAATTGTGCTCAAAATAGTCAACGAATGTCTGCTTTAGCCAGTATGCAATGTGTATTTTACTATAAGCATTTTCACAATGCAGTCAGTATCTGAAAAGCCTTCAAGCCCCTGTAATGGAATCATTAGTGGGATAAGACAATGCTTCCTTTCACAAAGCGGAATATACTAACTATGCCATAATTTATTGATTTGAAACAACATTTGGGCCCCCCTCTTGGGCTGTGCACTGAGTGTATTTGATGTATAAGAAAAAAAGCAGTCATGATCTTTTATCTACTATAGCAATGGTGTGAGTGCAGTTTAGTAAAACAAAAGCTCTGGTTCCATCTGGCACCTTCTGTTGTGTGAGGAATTTATGCAGACATTCTGCAGAGAGCATTTGGAAACATTAAAATGCCTGTATTTTACTTTTTTTTACCTTTTTAACTGTCAGTCAGCATGATTTAGATTCAAAACAAGGGTCTTTTAAAGCCTTTGATGGATATTTGTCACAACACCTTTTCAGTGGGAGACATTTGTTCTTGCTGAATGTAGTAGACTGAAGTCAAGGCTAGCCCTCCTTAATAGAGGCCATCTTGGCTATAGTAATGGTACTTGAGCAAAGTCATGCCTGTCTGCATGACAAAAAGCTGTGAAACCTGAAAAGATACTGCAGGTTGATGCATCATAAACCATATTTCTCAAGTGTACCTCATTGTAAGGAATGTACTGTATGTGGTCATAACAAGTTTGTTCCTTGAAGTTCCACATTGAAAGGGTCTATCATATATTCAGTGTTAGGAATTTTTTAACTGATATCCATGGTCAATAGAAATGGATCATATTAATTCATCAAAAAATCTTTTTTATAAGTAATACCAGCATATTTAACTATCCTATGACCTTCCTAGTTGAAGTTGTTAGTAAGCCATTAGTATGTGTTCAACATTTGCTCGTTTGTTCCACATGTTGCTGTACCCCTTACTGTGGTTAACTTGCTCACAAGTCAACTGAATAAAGCAAAAAATGTAACCCCCACTAACAATGTCCACCATCTTGTAATGCCTCAATCTAAAACTGTAAAAGATGTGTTCAGTCTATGTAAATATGTTAAATCTTAAGCTTCAGTGCTATAGTACTAGTCAATGTTAACTCTGGTAGTATGTAAATTGGAATGCTTCTGCATATACCTTATATTTTCCTTAAGATTTAACTGTGGAGCTTTTCTCCCTAGGCCTCCTCTGAAAATGGGCATGCATCCAGTCAGACTTTCCCGTTCAACAAGTGTAAAATAAATAATAAATAAAATAAATACATTATGAGGGTTAGTGTTCCTCATTTTGGAAATGGAAGGCTGAGTGCTATGACATGAACAGCTGCAATTTTATTGTCTCCAGTTCTGCACCAGGGTAAAAATAAATATATATTAGCCATGAAGATAAATTAAATAAATGTTTGTGCCTGTGGTTAGCTTTCCCAGTGTCAACACTAAATGAGAATGCTCCATTCATAACATCCCATTGTATTAAAAAATGTTCTTCATAATATAAAATAAATGCAAAGTAAACCAGCAACAAGCAAGCCTGCAGAAAACAGCACTCAAATACAGATAAGTAATTAAAAAATCAGAATCTGTATCACACATTGTGTAGGGAGCAAGGCCCCTGAACTCCCCAACACCCACTTGCATATTCTCACTCTGAGAAAGAGCAAAATACACCTTGAAGTCTGTATTTATTTTACGTGATTTCTCCAAACAGCAGTATGAGAGAATGAACTGCTAATAGCAGTACGTCACACAGACCATTCCTCTGGCAGTTGGCACAGATGGTTAAGACTGTAAGCTGTAGTACCTGTGGAATATGGCTTAATTCCCTAAGGCTTCATTTGCCTCCTGTGTGACCTTGAGCAAGTCACTTAACCAGACAGTGGAGTTTACTGGGATACTGTGCTAGCCATTCAGTGGTCACCTGGACTGCAAGCTTAGTCACTGTCTAAGAACTTATGAGCGAATCTACAACTTAAAGACGTGTGGGCAAGTATGATTCAGCCAAAACTGAATCAGTAAATACAAGGCAGACTATGTTTGTGGGGAGTTCACATCCTCCCTACATTCAAGTTGCAGGGTATAAGACCATCTATTTTTTTCATTTTTCTGAGATTAATCCTAGTTTTATAAGCTTCCTACTTTTTTAATTCAGGAAGATCATCCATCAGAAATTTAATTATTTATTTAACATTTGTGAACTGATCCAGTGACCCTTTTTAGTCATGACCTTGGCCAGCTAGGCCAAACAATCAGTCCCAGACTTCTTAAAGAGAATATCTCAATATTCTAGGGTTTGTGACTTCTATGCTTCTTATGATCCTCCTCAGCAGGTTACATATGAGAAAAGCTAGTTTGTAAAATGCACATGGAGACAACATTTTCATTTATTTGAATTTCATATTTAAGTTTTGGATTTGCCAAAAGGAACTGCACTGGTGGAGATAGCAAATGACTCCAAATCCATGAGCCACATCCACCAACACACCCCTACTTCTGTATATAGTTAGTTGTTTCGACATAAAGTTATTTGTTACTGCCTGTACCTTTTTAGAGGCACAGGATGTGTACGCTGTTCTCTCTGGATAGTAAAAAAAGTCCTGAAATTGGAATAACCAATCAGCAGTCAGAGTGAATATGTGGCAGGAGCTAGGGCTTTGTGAAGCTGAAAAGTTATTGTACCCAAGGCAGGATGCCACATATCCAAAAGGCTACTGCAGCATTGAGGAATTCATACATTTTCTCTTATGGTAAGTGCAACTTACACAACTGTACTTTTCCAAATCTTATAGGTGCTTTCTAGCTCACATCACTAAAACACTTACAGGCATGCTGTTTTATTAGATAATTTTTTAGCTGTAGTTTGAAGCTAGTAAATTTATTGGCTTGTCTTATTTCTTCTGGGAGATTGTTCCAACTGCAAGGTGCACTTTTACAGATTTCTTTTCAGTAGTGGGCAATTGATAGGCATGTCTGGCTAACTGCGTGCTGTCTGTATTTCTAGGAGTATAATTACAATCCCTGTTAAACAGTCTGATTAAAAGGAGGACAGTAACCAGTATTAAGAGCTTGTAAGTCATGGAGTTAAGCTGTAGCTCATATTCTGTTAAAACTGTAAGGTATCTACCATTCTTTACTGTAGCGCAGTGATGATCTCCATTTTTAGCTAGGTTGATAAAGTGCAGTATTTTATTTTCAGTGGTTTGTAATAATGTGGTATTAGCAGAGGAGTTTACAACAATAGACACTCCATATTTGACCATAGGATTGAGTACATTGATGGATATGGAGAGTCTGCCTTCTGGAGTGAGGAGATTGAATATTGAATAAGCTGTTTTTAAGTTGTAATACTTTGTTAACTTGAATCTGTAAAAGAATATTAAAAGATAGAAAATGATCTAACATGATTCTTAATTATCTTTGAGAGTTGATTGTAGGCAAAATTGTAAAAGAGGGTTAATTGATAATATGGATAGGAGCACATTTAATCTTTTGAGTTGTGGCAAACAGCATGACAGTGGTTTTGCTCATATTTACAAGTTTGTTGTTAGCTAACCAGTTCCAAAGAACTTCCAAATAAATCTGAAGCTTTTTAGAAATTTCATGAGTTGATTTCCCATCATCTGAGTAATCTATACAGGTAAGTGTTGTGAGGTCCCAAGTGAAATTGTTAATAAGTATAAAAGTGATCCAAGAACAGACCCTTATGGGACCCTGCAGAAACTTTTTCCATTTACTAAGGAGTCATAAGCTCCATATATAATGTATAATGTGGATAGGTAGTTGTGAAACCAATGTACAACCTCTGGAGAAAAGCTTCATTCTGTAAGCTTATTTAGTAGCAGCTCATGCTTGACTATTTTAAAGGTTCTTTTTAGATCCAAAAGTCAGTCTTTTTTTATAAAACTCCATCTTGTTACATACTGCTAAGTTCATCTTCCCTGCTGTTGTAGCCTCTGCCCTACCAGCTGTTGGTAATAGCCCCAACCTAGATAACTTTTAGCCACATTCTCCTGGAATGAACTTTACCACTTAATCAAAACACTCTGTGACATTTCCTTTGAAATAATGCGATTTCATCATCACCATGATTTTGAAACTCCTTATCATGGTAAGAGTCACAGTGGTAACAACTGTTATTCCTTATTTCCCCAAACAGTCCCCATCTGATCCTGAGGCATTCTGAAGCATTACCAGGCAAACTTAGAGATATAATCCCTCCTGTCTCTTTTGTTACTCTACCCCAGAGTGTCCTTCCAGTGCACTATGACTGATATATCTCCCATGGGACCCTCCTCAAAAGTGCCCAAACAACCTCAGCTACTCCTGTCAACATGGAGGAACCCTAGCTGTAATCTGAGATCCTCCTGTATTGCTAAGCTCCTTACTTGGTGACTGAGAATGAACCTATCCACCCTGTGAAGAAACAATTTCTATTGCCTATATCATCAGTCTCATCTTTTTATTCACTACATAAAGCTGATAACCATAGGAGAATGGGGACCTAAGCTGAACAATAAACTGGGAGCTTCATCTTATGTCTCAGCTCTCATTTTCCCACCACAGACTGGTACAGTGTCTGCCGTACTGCTACTGCTGCACCAATTATCTGGTCATTTCCTCACCTTCACTTGTGAACAAGACCCCAGAATACTTAAACTCCTCTACCTGAGGAAAGCAATCTATTTTTTTCTAAGAGAGAAGCACAACCTCTGATTTGGAGTTTCTGATTTTCACCCAATATGCTTTATACTCAAAAGCAAATAAATTAAGTGCATGCTAAAGATTGTGGGCACTTAAAGCTAAGAGGACAATGTTATTTGCAAACAAGAGATGCAATCATCACATCTCCAAACTAGATAATCTCCATAACTTGGCTGCCCCTTGCTATCCTGTCCATTAAAATAACAAAAAAGAAGGGGAAACATGACACCCCCTTTGATGGAGTCCTACACCTGCTTTGAATGTTTTCAGCTTACTTCTGAGAATTTGGATATAAATTTTACTGCTCAATGACACAGACTGAATGACATGCAGCAACAACCCTGGGAGTCCATACTCTTGTGTTATTCCCCACAAAACAGTCCAAGGTGCACAGTCATATGGCTTCTCCAAATTCACAAAATACACATAGACAGTTACTGTCAGACACAGTCAGATAAATCTTTGACTTCAACCCAAGTGACCCGAGTTTGGGTAGCAGTTTTGGCAGCTGCTAGAACTGGCTGGGTAGGGAGAAGAGTGAAGAGCTAAACCCACTGACCCCTCTCTCAGGAAGGAGGGATGGAGCACATGCCCATGGCACACAACGTGCACCCATTTTTCTAATGGCAACCAATGGAGATCAGAGAAATATGCACAGTTTGCTTGTTCAAGGTATTGGGCTTGTTTGCAGGACTACATTATCAATGGAAGTGGTTGACAGTCCCACTCTATGCCAGTTGCACATTCTCCTGAAAGAATCCATATTGGACATACTTGGGAGTTAAGGCTGTAAACAGAAAACCCTGGCCTCCAAGCATTTAATGGCACTACATCTAGTGGGAATTAATGGGCCATAAGACGTTCACCCACCCCCAGAAAGAACAAACAGGCCAGCTGAGCATCCAGGGAGGATGCTGTTTGATCAATGGGAGACCAGAACACTTTCCCACAAATTGTATTTATTTCTATGTAATTTGCTCATTCTCTTTTCTAAAGATCCCACCTCCAGTTCTTTTATCTCTTTTACAAGATTCAGTACTTCATTTAGGGCTGGATTATATATTGTTTTCCATTTTCTAGTAATTGCATTCTTAGTAGCCAGTAGCATTAAGCATAGTAAGGCCTTACAATGTCTATGCAATTCAGATCATCTTACCAATCTCAAAAGTTAAAACCATCTGCTGCCCCACCATTTCTGATAAAGCACTCTGTAGGAAATTGTGTGTCAACTTGTTATATTATTAAAAAAATGATCCATGTTACCTCTGTGTTCCCCATCACACCACCATCATTTTCTAACCACTTGAAGAAAAATTCTCTGAAATCTACTTGGAGTATAACAATACCTCCGCAAGCACTTACAAGAAAAAAATCCTAAACCATCTGGAGTTTGTTGCATATTTGAAAGACATACAGATGTGCTTCCATTGTTCATTTTGTAAATTACATATCTAGTCTCTCTTCCCAATCTTTTCTAAGTTCCTCTGGTTGATAAAAACATAAATCAGAGGGAGTCCAATCAGAGAATAAATTGATTAGATTAAATGCTTTCTTATAATTATAACAATATTTTATAAGCCTTATTGATCATCCCTTTTTAACAGCAGCTGGTCTTTCATTTAGCACTCCTTATCCCCTTCACTTTGCCTATACTCTGATATCAATCCCTGGTAAGGAATGCAGTCTCTAAAACACTGTCCAAACTTCTATTTAACCTCATCCCACATTTCCTTCTCTGTTTATTTGCTCACAATGCAATGGTTCCTTTGCCAAATTTCTTCAGCAAATTCCAGTCCTTGTCTTGACTATTTTCTGTACTCCTAGTTGCAGTCATCCCTATTGGCAGAATCCCTTTTCTTCAGTCCAATGTTGACTTGGTTCTTATAATACTTTCTGGTAATTTCTGAACATAATATTCTGTAGAGTTGCTGTTCTTCTCTTTAAATATCTCCATCAAAAATCCTGTTCCTCAAATTATTTCCCAAACATCTGTCCTGTTTCATTATTATCCATTTCCACTTTTATTTATAACCTTCTGATTGTGTTATGTGTAGAAGCCTTTACTGTGTAACTCCAACATATCCCATCAAATCAGGTAATCCTAATCCACTTTATGCTAAGGGGAAGATTAACTTTTCCACCTAACTCTTGCTTTCTTCCCCTCCTAAATAAATTCCTTCAACTCTTTGATAATTATTACCCACAACTTCGATTCTAGTTAATAAAAATATGCCAGACCAATATATAAAACTGAAAGGGCTAAAAATATTTTCACTGCTTGAAACTTAATTTCCATATGTATAATCAAGCTCTTCCAGTTTCTCAGTTTTGTATTACCCTTTGTTTAGTCTCTTCCCACGTCCTTACCTGTCATAACAGAAAACTTTGTAATCTATATACCTAAATACATTATCCTATCATGTTCCAATAAACATGGGAATTGCTGAACCATTTCATGTCTGAGTACATAGCTTACCTCTGCAGCCTTTGTTGTCTTCATTAACTTTATATCCAAGAGGCATTGAAATTGTTTTAAAATATTCCACAACACAGAAATGTCCTTTTCTGGATTTTTCAAGTACAACGTAAAATCATCTGCAAATAATGCAAACTTTTCTTGCTTAGCATATCATTTATATCCTTGAATTTGTAAGTCCCTTATTTCTTTGCCAATAGCTCTAAATATAAAGCAAATAACAAAGGTGAAAGGTGGCACCCTTGCCTTGTTCATATGTTCAAACAGGTCTACTTTATTTATGCAAAAGTTTAAAACCACGAATACATATGGATCGAACCATATGCATCGAAAGTGCAAGCCATTGAAAACTGTAAACGGAAATCTCCATAGGTGGAGATTTCCATTTACTTCAATGTAGTGTGATCTTGGAGTTGGTATAGTTAAGTAGCAGGGGGTGTGGGGGGTGCAGCAGGGCTTGTTTCCCTGCCTACATCTTTTTTTTTCCCTGTGTATTTTTTTTCTTTATTAACTTTCGAACGTTTAACAGTTCGTAGACCTTTATGCATTCGAACTTTTGAACATTGAAGTTAAAAAAGTAGACCCGTTCAAACATAGCTTGTCAGAGAGGAGTCCTCCAACTTTAGTTTATGTCTTAGATCCGTCATATATCTTCTTAATAAACCCTATTATTCTATCATATATCTTCTTAATAAACCTTATTATTCTATCGTGGAATGTAAACACAACCATTGTGTACTTATAAAATCCCAGTTGACACAATTGCATGCTTTCTTTCCATCAAGACTCACCAACATTAGTGGCATTTTCTTACATTCAGATTCCCTCTAGATCACCATTGTTCTGTTAATGTTGTCAGATGTTTGGCTGTCCTCCTCAAAAGCACATTGATTTATATTTATCAGTTTTGGTAACACTTTTGTCTTTACTTTAGCTGGTATAGGCTTAAACACTTTATAATCATGATTTAAAATTGCAATGGCTCGATATGAAGCTGAGTCTGAAGTGTCTTTACCCTCTTTGGATAATGCAGCCACCACAACTTTCCTTCAAGATGTGGGTACCACCCCCCCAGAAAAAAAATCTGTTAAACAAAATCTTCCATATCTTTATCACTTTCTTCCATTGCTCCTTCGAAATTTCCACAGGAACACACCATGTGTCCCTGGAGACCTATTTGTTGATTGATTATACATCAGTGCTTTTATCTCATCTCTTCCTATCTTATTATTAATTGTTGAGCATCATCTTCCTCTAATCTTGGCATAATTAAGACTTTCATCGATGTTTCAATTTGTGCCTTTTCTTGAGTCTGACATTCTTGTATTTATACACTTTTTCATAATATTTCCAAAATATCTTTAATACTGGTGTATGATCTCTATTTGTTTTTCTTGTCATAGTCTCCATATATTTGTAGGCTGTCCTTTCTACTTCCTTTTGCCTAAGTTGTTGAACTCTAGAGTTGTTATCAAAAATAATTGCTTAAAAATTGCATAAAAATAAATGTAATTTGTGGGAACAAATACATGCAGAATAATGATCATGAGGAGGAGTAAGGTTTAAGGGAAGGTAGAAATTGAGTGATTTATGTAATGTTGGACTGAAAAATAGTTGTAAAATAAGATAACTTGCAATAATGTGTACAAATGGTTGTTGTTGTTGTGTCTTTCGGCTTATCCCGGTCAGGGGTCGCCACAGCAGAACTCCGGTCCGCTAATGTTTGGTAGTGGATTTTTACATGCCGAGTTACCAACCCTGATGCACAACCTTCAATGAAGGCACGCCCATTCACGCATGCCTCCACACATAAGACGCTCTAGCTGAGAATCAAACGCAAATGGTAAAATGTTAATATGGTTTGTTTTAGTTTATGCTAATGCATGTGTGCCTATGTCTTAAGTAATGCTTTAATAAAGGTGTTTTAAAAATAGTTTCTGAACAGTAACCTTTCTGAACTGTTTGCAGCAACCAGAGGAATAACTGTGAACAGTGCCAAACAGTCTAGTAAAAAGATATTCCAACAGCAGCTTTCTGTTACGTTCTACAAAAGAAATTTATTTCATTAAGCACTTTCGTCTTGGATAATTCCAAGACTTCTTCAGAATAAAAACCATGACACTCCATCCACCTTTTATACAAAACACAGAATTAATTACTAATTCAATTAATTAGTTCATCAAGCAATTAAAAAGACAGGCATTGCTAAACCTCTACAAAATCAAAGCTCCTGATTTTAAAACAGGTGCTAGGGACAAAGTTTCATTCAGACCAGGTTCTAGGAAAGAATTCAACAAAAATTGCCATTTCAACTCACATAATTCAATATTTAATTCTGACCAACCCCCTCTTGGTGATTTTTGAATCACTTCTAATATTCCAAATTTGAATCTTTTACAACCCAAGCATAGAAAGTAAAAGAAAGCTGCCATTGGAATATCTTTTTACTGGACTGTTTGGCACTGTTCACAGTTATTCCTTTGGTTGCTGCATGAGTTTTGGGTAGAGGAGTGAAATTTTCACCTTTTTTGTTTGGTAGTTTCTGAACTGTTTGTTATCCATATGCTCTTTTTTTATGTTTTGCACTCTGCAGTTGCTCCTCATCTTGTTCTTTTGTCTCCTCCTTATTCTACAGGACTTTTAACTTTTGTCATCTCCTCTAAATAATTCCTATTACTTCTTTCCAATATCCCTTCGCTTTTATTTATACTTAATTTTCATTTTACCTTCCCTAATAATTCTTGAAGTATTTCCTCTACCCTTTCCTTAAATTCCTCTCTTTTTAAGTAGGAAGGAACTGGTGTATCATTTCTGCTTCATTACCATACATCTTATCCTTAGTTTGTTTCATTGCATCATCTGAAATAGTTATTGGATGAGCATCATAGCTTTCAATTAAATACACATGCTCCTGCAACATATAATTGTCATCCATTTAGACCAGTTATTGTACCTTGGGAGATAATATATAAATTCCCAGTTTCTACTACTGAATTCACATCTTCTGTACCAAATATTCTCATATACTTCTTCAGAAATCTACCCTCCTTTGCTATATTTTCCTCTCTACAACCCCCTGATACATCCTCACTACTACAGATCATGTTCCATTCCCTCCCATACATAAAATTCTGTGCTGAAAATGGACTGTTTTTGGCAAAATTCTCTTAACCTCCATAATAGCACTTTTAGGTGGAATATAAATACATGCCAAAGTAATTCTCTGCCAGTAACTCTCTTCTTAGGACAAATCTGCCATTATTGTCTTCTGTCAATATTAGAGATCCTCTAGAATCTGCATTATTACCCCCTTTTTCCTTTGTTCCTGATATTCTGCTGAATACTCACCCTGAAATCCTGTATTTGTCAAATTCATATTCTCGTTTCTATACAAATGTGTCTCCTGAAGCATTGCTCTTTTCATCTTATATTTCTTAATATAATCCAATACTCTTTGCTTTTTGTCTGTACCTGTAAGGCCATTTGCATTCCCTTATAATATGGAAAGAATAGCTGTTATGACAGAAAGCTATTACTTCCACTTATTATACATGACAGTTCTTTTGAATATGCATTTCCAACTTTTAGCTTGCATGCACACACTAGTATTTGGCAGGCTGCTCTCATCTCCATAAACCTGTGTCACATTTTTCAAGACTTTCTGCTTTAATGAAAACACTCAAGCAAAAACATTAAACAGATTTTTGGAACACTCATCTTCATTTGACCCAACAACTAATGCACAAAATTTTGTACATTTTCCAAAAATGAAGTTTTCCATTCAGATGACAGTTGCCCAAATGACTTCTCATCATTATTTGTGATTGTTGGAACAACTGCTTATATAACCTCTTTACTTACCACAGTTTCAAATTTTATTTATTTATCACTGAACAGCTTGCCAATGTTCCTTTAAATGGTAATTACACTATACCTTGTATCTTTCTCTTAGCAAAGAGTTTTTAGCTAGTAGCTTTGCAGATGCATAAAGAATCTTTGTAAATTGCAACACTTTATTCAGACTTCTCATGGTTAATTGCTTGCACCTGCAGAATGTTTGTATCCCACTGAGAGAATTTGCCTCTACAAAAATAGCCACTGACTTTGTAAAAACATGAAAACTATCACTTTCCATACCTTTCTTTATTGGTCTCATTTTTCAAAACTATTTATGTAAAGTGTGTAACACTTCATCATGGCATCTGGTGAGTTAAGTGCCACTATTTATTTTTGTCATAGCCAAAATTAATTTGTGCCATTTTTAAAATAAATATTTCATAAACCTTTTACTGAAACTAAAGGGCAAAAAAATTTTTGAGTTTTCTTTGGTGACATCATGTATGGCAGTGGGCCATAGAGCTTAATGGATGCATCCCTGCACATGCACAGCATGTGTCCATAAAATTCTATGGACACATTTCAAATTTTCCCTGAGTTGATATCACTGAAGTTAAAGGTCACACATAATCCTCAGTGGCATCACCACAAGGAAAAGGAATTTCACGAGGAGTATTTCTCCATAAAGAAAACACTAAAGAAGTTCGTAAATTACTAAAAGCCTGATCAGTATGTTAAGCACCACATCATTTGGTACAAAAGGTATTTCATGCAAATATGACAATGTACTTTAAAAAACATTGAGTCTGATTAAACCATGGATATTAATCTAGAAATCTACCCCATAAAACAGGGAAGATTATTATCTCAATTTTTCATATATGGTGATGACTACACTTTTATATTCCCCACCCCACCAGTCCAAGATCACAACATTATATATAAACTTGCCATGTCTTTCATACCTTGTTGCTTTTGGATTTTACCTGAGTGTCTTCTAATATGTTCTCACCAGAACTTTTCCACAGTAACAAAACTCAACCTAATTTATCCTTAAAACTTTCTAGTATGGTGGGCAGCTTAACATTACTAATACATCAACTGACTCAGCAATTAAATGACCAGTAGGAACAGAAAAATTATTCTGCAAATGTTCATATCAGTGATAACACACAGACAATAACACAACTGATTCCAGGGAAGGCAATAAAACTGACTGTGTCAACAACAATGAGCTCTCTAATATCAATGAATGGTTTCGGACTGAGGTGAATTTTGCCAGTAACAACAGCCACAGTGGCAAAAATATAGCTGCATTATCTTGTATGATTTTTAAATTTGAAAAACTATTACTTAAGTACAGGTCTTTCCAGCTTGACACTGATTTTTTTCTGGAAAGCCAGCAGCAGCAGGAAGTTCCAAAAGATTTCAGAATTTACAAATTCTGTAATGGTTTTAAAAAAGACTGTGTATTATACAAGGACCTGATTTGACTATTTGATCAGTTCAGGGTTTAACTTGATGGACCTCCTTGTCAAAGACAATGAGTGTCTTTTCAAAGAGTTACAGGGTGATATTCATGACCAGAACAAATATATTGTCACAGATTTGTTTGACCAATAAAAGAGATGTATTTCAGGACATTTCTTAAAGTTGAAAAACAAATGAAAGTTATGGAATCTTGTAAAGAGAAAAAAACACTAGAAAGGGATCACAAAGAATACAAATAGGGGTCAGTGTATCCACTACCAGGAAAACATGAACATTGTGACTTTTTCACTGATTTCTCTGACAATTATAGAACTGTGGAATCTAATATTGACGTCACTGCCGAGACATTTGATGTACAAGGCCCTGAGGAGCTCCCCCTGCCACTGCTGTTGAGGCATTCTAACAACATAGAGGAATGAAACAACTGGCCCTCTGTTGATCCACATTTTATCCTCATAACAACAAAACACCAAGAAACTCCCAACTACATAAACCAGGAAAGGAACCAGAACCTCAGGAGGAACGAATTTCCTTGCTGATGGATTTTCTAACACAGACGGATGCCTTGATAGAACCTGGAAATGCCTTGCCTTACCCGGCAGGTATGTTAAAACATTTCTGATAAAAATAACCTGAAGATTTATAATTATACCCCTTTAACTATCACAGACCTCCATCATGGTGTCCTCAAAACAGGGGTTTGCTCAGGGATGGCTCGTGCTATAGGACTGCAGGACTGCACCCCCCCCCCCACCTGCAGAAAGATGAGAAAACAAAAATCGCAAGCCCAGAACTCTGCACATGCGTGCTTGGTGTTCCTGGAACTCACAGAACTCCAGACTGCTGTGTCAGCAGGGACATAAATCAGTGTGTGTGTGTGTGTGTGTGTGTGTGTGTGTGTGTGTGTGTGTGTGTGTGTGTGTGTGTGTGTGTGTGTGTGTGTGTGTGTGTGTGTGTGTGTGTGTGTGTGTGTGTGTGTGTGTGTGTGTGTAATGCCCCAGTTGCTATACACTGGTGGCTAGAGAGAACACATGGTGGTGGGAAGAGAATACCTCATCATACCATCATGGTGTCTTCAAAACAGGGGATTGCATTTGCTTTCATTCTTTCTTGAAAGTTCATCCTAGTAGAGACACTGATGGATCTCAAATTATGCACACACAAACTCAGCTGGGCTTTTGTACTTTAAAAACAGTGAAGGTGAATATCAGAATGAAGTTTACCTTAAGAAAAAAAGCACTCTCAATTTCCCCTTAAATCCATTTGACTCGATTATTTGAAAAACAATATGAGAGTGACATCAAAAAGTTACAGGACTCTAATACTGAACATTGATTTTTTAATCTTAAGTCTTAAAGAACACACACTGTTGAAAGAACTATAATCTGACAAGTCCATATGAATCCTGAAACCTAATAAGGGGGTGGTTTGGTGATAATGCAGAACATTGACTATGTGGGGAAAATGCTACACATGTTGAATGACTGTAACACCAATTCTTTTGTGTTCCTGCATGAATTAATGCAGCTTATAGAAAGATTGACTTGTGGCTCGAGGATCTGTTATTGACTGATACCATTGACAATGATCTCTACAATGTCTTACTACTCACCCTAGAACACCAAATGTATTTGGAATAATTAAGATCCACAAGAGCTTAAATACCCCATCACCCACTAAGATCTACTGTTGTGGTGGGCGGGGGGTCAAGAACAGAATCAGTTGCTAAGTTTATTGACTTCAAATTAAAAAATAACCAGTAAAATATTTCATCGTGTATTGAAAGATTCCTGGCAATTTTTACATGAAGTCAAAAACATGGGCTTCTCTCTGGATACCATCTCATTGACTATGGTTATCAAAGACCCTTTTTTCAGTTATACCACATGACCTAGGTTTAAGGCATTTCAGGGAGGTCCTAATATGGGATGCTTCCTTTTCAGTCAGGGACATTAACTTGCTAGAAGAAACAATGTAGTCTGTGTTATACAACAATTGTGTTACATTTGAAGGTGACTTTTATGATCAGATTAGTGGGGTAGCTATGGGGGCATTATTTGCCTCCATATAACTAATTTCATCTTGTGGTACTGAGCAACTAATTTTATATTTTCTAGCTCCAACAGGAGCCACTGCAATGCTTACTTCAGGTACCTAGGCGACATCTTTATTTTCTGGCGAGGTAGTGAAGGTACTGAAGAGGTGCTACATCCGTTTGTGCATTTCCTGGAATGTATTACTTCCTTCCTACATTAGATTTACATCTTTGCATACAATGGTATCTCTTATTTGCACTGCAGGAATTGTCACCCTCTCAAACAAACAAGCAAAAAACAATGTGGTAAAAAGCCAGAGGGCACTTCTCTCTGGATTAATATCTGACAATGACTTTCTTTGCAGTGAGTTTTTTTTTAACTTAACTGATATGTTTAGGGAGAGGGGCTACCCTGATAGTCTCCTTGCTGACACTATGAGATACGTGCAGGAAGAGAAGGCATGGAGGTTTGTCCCCATTCTCAAAGTAGTGATGAAGTTGGGGGTGCAGATGCCTCACAATCTATCAACTTTGAGAGATTTATGATTTTAACTTACAGCAACAGTGTGCATGACATCAAAAAATAATCCATACTAACTGGAGAACTATTTATCATTATGACAACACTAGAGAGAGACATTAGGTACTACCCCTGGATTTCTCTACAAAAGAGAGGCTAACAAAAAATGTACTGAAATTTAAGACTAAGAACAGCTTAAAACTGGCATAGAGCTGGATGGGATTAGGAAATGTGGTCACTATAGGTTATGTAGTTTTATTAATGTTAGCGGGTGTAATGAAATATTGAAACATCACTGGTTAACATTTGTATATGAGAGGGCAAATTGTGAGACCAGAGCCATTGTATACTTAGCTAGTTGCTTATCCTGTGATGTATTCTACACTGACCAAACTGAACGCAGTATAAGGGAAAGAATATATAAACATGTTTACAACATCAGAGAGGATTCAACTAATAATGCATTAAGTAAATATGCTGGTTGCTGAAAGATGTTTTCCAAGTTCACTTTCATGTTGCTGAAAAAAATTAACTTCAGGCAAGAGACATTGGGGATCTTTTTTGGAATACCATCAACTTTACTGGTAGCTCAGATTTAATGCTACACCCACCCCACCCCCCCACCCCAGACTATAGGAATCTGTCAGTATTGCAAATGTTCTTAAAATGAAAAGAAGCGTGAATATAAATTTAGTTTGATGTTACAGTATTTACTTGTGTTTTGTGTAAACCCCTAAACATGATAATCATTGTACACAACTTTGTGTTTATAGTTATCATATGACTTTATACCACATGATGTTTTTATAACATGACTTTCATCACATGATTATTGCATATTTAAAATGGAGTATCTTTTAGATCTTTGTTATTTCTGAAGAAGTCTTGCTGTTTAAGATGAAAGCGCTCAACCAAAGCTCTAATAAAATGAGTTCTCTAGTGAGTAAAGTTCTTTGGATGTCTTGTTTTCTTTCTGTAATACTTGAGGAGCTACGTTTCTTCTTGGTTATACTACACTAAAAAAGTGTACTTTCTTAACTTCAGTATTTTTAACATATTCTGCAGTCAGTGATACAAATCCCTACCTTATATTTCAAATACACCTGACTGCACCGTATACAAAAGTGCTTTATACTATAACATGTAATATATATCATGACATTCTATACAAATATTAATAAGAACAGAAACTGTTTTCCATACAGTTATTTTTTCAGTCCCTTCAATGTCCTTCTAAACATTAATATTAATGCATAAATTATTAGTAGATGCTTTACACGTCACCCACCAGTTTAAAACAGTCAGCAAAATTCCAGTCTTTCTAAGTCACTTCTTCTTGCAAAGCCATATTTCACGTCAATCCTATATGTAATGAAATTGATACTTTACAGTCCCCATTTGTTCCCTAAATTCATAGTGTTGCTGTTCTTCCTCCTGATCATCTCCCTCTCTCAACTTCAGTATCTGGTTCAAGTCCAAAGTACTCCTGATTCTTCTGGTTAGCGCACGTGCTTTTTTCTGTCACTCAAGCATTTTTCTTTGTAACAAAAGAAAACGTTTCACGGGAAGAGTCTCTCTACAGGCTTTGATATCATCAGAAGAATGAAAAACAGAGTCCCCTTCTGCTTGCTGGCTCACTCTTTGTTGGCTATAGTTTTTATTCCTTCTTAGCCTGCTCTGCATCCAAAAATGTCTTTGTTCCCCCAGGACAAATATTCTGAAGACAGATGGATATAGCAGCTTAAACATCACACTTGCATCTTGACATTCCTCAACTGACAGATTAACTTGCTTCTCCTTTGCCTGGTGTAGAGTGAATAAACATTTTCCACAAACACTCTGCTTTCCCAAAGCTTTAATAGTTCCCTTTCTGCTACAGTTTTATACGAGTAACTCTTTCTGGTGGTATGGTTGCATCTTTGTTAACATAGGTCTTGGCTGTTTTGGCACATATACCCTATGTGCCCTTTCAATTAATAACTCCTGTTGTGGAACACAAGTCCACATGTATGTTCATAAAATCAATACAGTCTTTTCTTTCCAGTTTGTCTGATACAAATAAAAAACAAACAGAAAAGGCAGACACTGTCTGAAGAAGTTGAGTGGAAAAAAAACTCGATGAAAGCACTAACCGTTTTATACTTGAAAATCCAGTCTGCCTTTTTTGTTATTTTTTTTACTAGTCTGTCTTTGGCTTTGTTTGTTTTTTGGAGTCAGTTTGTCTGATACAGCAGAAAATCTGAAGGTTTCTCTGCATGTTCTGTTTTCTTATTCTATTATTTTTTGAAAAAGATGTTCTGGCTTATGCTCGGATAGATTTTTTCTTCATTTCACCCTCTGATTTTTGCAGTTGTATCAGCTTATCTAAACAGCCAGTTAAAGCTTTTACTTTTTCTGACCTTTAAAGTTATTTGACTGTATATATTCCTGTGAGGTGAGGGGAAGGTGATAGGTGAAAACTTATTAGTATAAACAGGTTGTGGTGGTGGTTGCAGTAGGTATCCAGAACAAACTGCTAAGATGAGTGATATCTGACAGCAGAATGATGCAGTAAGAGAGGTCTGAACTGGTGAGGCCTAATATCCCTAGGAAAATGCTACTGCTTAGATTTGTTGTGAAGTGTTAACAGGGGAACACATTATATTAAATGAATACGGTTACACTAAATGAATTTAAATTAAAGATTAATTTAAAACTCCATTAAATATACATGATTAAGTTAATTTAATTGTCAGCCGAATCCAGGCTTTTGCAAACTGTGAAGGGAGAGACAGTTGTTGGTTGAAGCATAGTAACATGCTACGACTTTAACAGCTGTTTTATAATGTTATTCTAGTTCATGAACAAAGGGAGACTGCAGGCTAGTGACATTGAACAGAAGAGACAGAATGGAAGAAGGTACACTGAAGTAACAGAGAGCTAAGAACAGTGGGCAATAATTATAAAGATATCTGAGTTTCTGATTCATGTGAGATAATAAAATGTAAGCTACTTATCAACAGTCAGTCATGTAGTCTGGTGAACCAATTTTAGTCATGCAATGATCCAAACATGCAACAATATATTCTGTGCTTTGGAGAAGTATGATTTTTCTCTCATTGTTGGGACCCTTGCAAGTAAAAATAATGGTTTTGGTTTTGTTAATGCTGACACATAATCCAGAAGGACATTATAGGCCAGCCACACAGGTGGCTAAAGCAAGGAGTGAACTCATAAAGCAAAGAGAACAGGATGCACTGAGGGAGGCTGGGGGCGTTATTGGTGAAACTAGATTAGCTAGACTCGGCTGGGGAGACTGGCAATGTTGATAGGTGTAATAGCTCACACCACCTGCTTTGTAGGGAGTTCAGTGTATTCTGCAGTTTAATGCAGATGGCAGCGACAGTATTGTCTACTCTTTCCTGATGGTGATGCAACCTTGTTGTTAGTATGTGTGTGTGTGTATATATATATATATATATATATATATATATATATATATATATATATATATATATATATATATATATATTTATTTATTTAAGTAGTGAGGATGAGGTGTGCAAGGGGGCTTGCCCCTTGCAGTAATTCTTTCTTGTCCAAGTCTTTCTGTTTTGGAATTCTGTTCACATTCCTGGGGTATTTGCTTATTTTTGTGATTTCTCTATTATGAGTCTTTTACAGAACAGTTGGTATATTGTCAGGGAGCACCGTGACATGCTGTCAACTGGCAAATTAATTGCAAGCCCATCTGCACCCCCTT
Source organism: Protopterus annectens (assembly GCF_019279795.1). Classification (NCBI taxonomy): domain Eukaryota; kingdom Metazoa; phylum Chordata; order Ceratodontiformes; family Protopteridae; genus Protopterus; species Protopterus annectens. The sequence goes on along the minus strand of NC_056728.1, from coordinate 54,795,679 downwards.
CATGGGAAACCGTATACCTTGCACCCTCACAACTTAAAATATACTAACTTAGAGATCACCCAAAAATGTAGGCAAGCAGAAATCAAGCTTATTGCACTCTTCTGCAATTACACAGAATAGCGACCACCACAAAAGTAACCTAAAGCACCCCAGACATAACTCAGACTATAAGTAATAACACACTTGATCTCCCAAGTGCCATATTACTGCAACAAAATCAAATTCCACTTTTATCTTGAAATAATAAAATAAACACCGCTCAATGAAATAGTAACTCAAAACAATGTAAGGGTTATTGTTTTATTTAAGTAAACTGCTACTCAACCAAGTAGAGGTAATATGTATATAGATGCTCGTGTGTGTGTGTGTGTGTGTGTGTGTGTGTGTGTGTGTGTGTGTGTGTGTGTGTGTGTGTGTGTGTGTGTGTGTGTGTGTGTGTGTGTGTCTGTGTGTATGTTTGCACGTCTGAGTGTATGTATAGGATTTTAGTCCTCACTTTGTCAGAGTTGATGGATTCATTTGATGGTTTTATTTCACTGAATTACACATTTGATAAGCTGCGACTTGAAATACTTTTGGCTCCCTTTAAGTACATAAATGTATGTACATACATACATATACACACACACAAACACACACATATACATACATATAAATAAATATATATATATATATATATATATATATATATATATATATATATATATGTATGTATATATTTATATGCATACACATGTGCACACACACATATATTTATTTATAAAATACTTTTATATTTGTATATATGGATCTACTGGAAGAATTATACCCCCCACATTGATTGATAACAGTCTCATCCATTCAAAAAGAATGATAACTAAACTGACAAACCTGTCACCAGAACATCTAAAAAACATATTTTGCAGTCGGTGAGTCTCCTTGCACCCCCATGTGGACTTCACTGCTGTAACCCACTTACTTATGACACACTAACGCCATATTCATAAAACTGTAGGGAAAGGGGGAATATCCTGCAAGGGCGTACACAGTCTCCATGCAAACTGTGATCTTGCAGTCTTGAAAAAATAATTAAAACCTAATCAGTGAACTTGGTCAGAAAGATGACACTGAATAAGGCATCATTATAGTTTTCAACAAAAGGCGTATCTCCCTATCTAAATAGATAGCTAATCAAATATATATGTATGTATGTATACATCTGATGCACCACACAACTTTCTACTGAATTACAAGCTGAGCATATCTTAGATATAATATCCCAAATAGAGTACTAGAACGCACATACATACAGTATTGATGTTAGCATTATTACAGACCTTTAAGTCCATGTTTATGCAGGGGGCAAACCCTCATGTACCCTAAAATCCTGCTACATTATTACTGCTACTCCAAAGGCAGCCTCAGGGATTAGTGCTGTACCTGGTTTTAAATGAGCCCACCGATTGCTCTAAGCTCCAATGCTATGAGCCTGCAGAGTGAGAGTAATTAAGTAATGGGGTGTGGAGCCTCAACTCACACAGGAATGCAAGGATTTCAGGATTTTGTGTTAAATGTGATTCAGTGAAGTGTGCAAGGGAATCCTGTAGTGCTCAGTACACATACATCAACATGCAAACAAGCATGCTGCTCACACACATATGAACATAGCATACTAAAATAGTCATTGCACTAAAGTACTGTTACAGTGAGCTACTGGGTTAACTGTGGGAAAGTCACCATGAGGATGGAAAACTTTCATGGAAGTGTCACCCTCTATCTTAAATTAGTTGATGTGTCTCCATGCTCTATATTCTGTGGATTATTCTCTTATTTAATGTAGAATTAGCAATCTGCTGATGAAAAAAAAATGCAGATGTGAATTTGTATAATTTAAAGACTGCTAATAAATAGCACATGTACGAATATCTGGGTGGAGCTGAGCTGAGGTGTTTTAAAATCCCTTCTAGCCAGCATTGATCAGAGTTTCAATAAAATATTGTCGACAGCTGAAAAGCTAGTAATGGACTGGAAGAGACAAAGTGAGGGGGATGGAGTCTTTACCAGGTTCAAACAACAATACCAGCAACATATTATTTTGTTATAGCAAAGTATATCCTGTGTGGCACTATTTTAATTTATTATTTTTTTTTTTTTGCATTTCTTACTTACAAATGTAGCTTTTTTAATACATACATGTGATATAACGCCTATTAATATTTTTAAGCACTGTAAATTAGTTGCAGCCGTGAAACTTAGCCCCGTTTCCTGCAATCTGGAAAGATTTTTTTGTTTTATTTTTTTTCTGTTAGTTCATAATCCAAAGTATGGACATAACCAGATATATTTATTTCTGGATGACACATGCAGCAAAACCTCTAGTTAGCTGACAAAACTGTGCAGCTTTAGATGTACTTCTAGTGTAATAAAACTCACATATTAGCTTAAGACTGCTTTGAAATAATGTGCTGATATTTCAGGTAGTAATGACATGGCTGGCTGTTGGTTTGTAGTTGGCTGTGTTCCAGGACTGTGCTTTAAGAATCACAGTTCTTGACATAAAGTGAGGTTAGCTTTGAATAAACCACAAAGATTTCTTTTTTTTTGGGGGTATTTTATCAGGCCTTTAAGCTCCCCGGGCAATAAAAATTAGCATGTCATCATTTTGAGCATGCCTTACATAATGCATGAACTTCTGAACAGTGCCCTTATTTGCTCTTATAAATAGTTAACGATTTATTGACATTTTTGTGGTCCCAAAATGGCCAAGATGCTATTAAAGCAAAAGACATTTGGTAATACTTGCTTTTTGCATAGCTTATCTACAGCATATCTCTGACATTTTGCATTGGGGTAGGTGTACAAAACACAGAATCCTGATCTCTAAAATCTTACAAGAAAGACAACATGGAATTAAAACTAGCCACATTATTTTCTTTAGTTTGTGGTTATTTCCTGCCGTTATGGCAGCTTCAGTTTTACATGTGCCTGTAGCTATGCATCAGAAATGATGCTGTGTGCAGGCATAACTACACAAAATTAAATCATGAGATTTATATGCTGATGTAAGTACAATAATTGACAGGGAACAGGGAAGCTCATGCCCAAATAATCTGCAGCAGTCAGCATTTGTATACCTTTATTAAGTAGTATTGTGTTTTTTAATATCTTCATATGTGACACTTTATGTGCTTTTCACCATAAACACTGAATTGATATGTCATTGTTTACACTTCCATCTTACTCGTTTAATAAATGTTGACCAATTTCCACAGATGTACAGTCCTTGAAAAACCCCAGGTTAGCACCTTTGGTGACACTTCTGTTTTCTGCACCTGCTTCAGAGCTGGTGTAAATATTAATGTCTGCTTCTCAGAATACCTTGACATAATGAGTCTTAGCTGAACCTAACGTAATGTTGTGACATGATTGAAACATTGGACATACGTGTAACCCTTCAAAATGAGCATCCTGGGAGTCTGGATAAGCCTTTATTTATTTTGGTATGTACATTGACCAGGTTAGTCTCATAGACATGGTCTATTATCAGGGCAAACTTGAAGTGATATTCTTACTGACAACTGGTAATTCGGCCAGGACATCGGATGAATTCTTCCACTCATTCTCTCTCTCTTTTTTTTAAGTACATGGGGATCATTCACATCCACCTGTGTTAAACTTAGGGGTACAGCACCCCTCTTTTTGTTGTGCTACAGTGATACTGCTGGAAAATAAATCGCAGCACCTGAAGTAGGTAGAGAACCCCAGTATCACAACAGGTGTGTCACTTGCTGAGCAGCTGTCACTGATACTGGCCTTGCTAGTGCATGTCTCTTCTGTCTGGACATTCTGCATAGGTCACCATGTAGCCGTTACTTGTCAGTCATACTCCAAGTTACTTCACAGATCTCCATTTTTCAAGACTTTCATTATTTAGTCCTTGCCAACTTTGTCGCTGAACACTTATTATAGCAGCACGACTTTTTTGATGATGATCTAAGCTGTTATGTACTACAATGAACAGAGTTTATAGGTCATTGTTAATCATTCTAAGTGCACAGAATGTATCTTTGTTTTTTAGCTAACCTTAAGACACAGGATAGCCCACTTTGTCTTTCATGCCAAATGATATTTATTAACTTGTCACATTTTTAAGATGCAAACTGATAATGTTAGTGTCTAATATATAACATCCTGCAAATGCCTTTCTCTTCTCAGTCTTTATTTGGAATTAACTGTAATGCTGGAACCATGACTAAGTGTTTCAAAAGTCTATGGACTTGTAACATAATGAACAGATGTATTCTGGTTCAGAACCAGGAAGTATGACCTCTGAACACAGTCTCTTTCTTGCATTAAAAACTTATGTTGTACTGTGTGTCAGTATTACTTAGCCTTCAGTCGGAGAAGGAAGGAGGAATACAGTTGGGTAACAGTGCCTTCACTTCGCTAAACAATTATCACTTTACTGCACACCTGTTCCTCTTTCAAAAATCCTGTAGAAATGTGTACATGTTGGGCTACTCCAACATTGTTTGTAATAGTCTCATATCCAGGAAACAACATGGTTTTAGACATGCTCATAGAATGGGCGCATGTGAGTATGATACCATTTTGCACACATGTGATGGTACTAAGGTTGTGGGATCACTATTCTTAGACCTCGTTAAGGCACCTCATACAGTCATCCAAAACCACCTTCTAGAACTTCTGGCTTTGCATGGAATTTGCCCCACTGCCCATAGGCAATCAACTAGCTACTTTGATGCAGCATAATCTTTCAGATGAGTGTGTTTTCTCCTCACATACCCCCTGCCAGTGACCCTAGGTGTTTGACATGGCTAAGTGCTTAGCCCATCTGTTCTTCACTTTGTTCATTAATGATATTTGCAGCACTCTATTGATGGTAGATATATATACTGTGCTGACAGTTCTACCATCCCATTGGAGATATTACTGTGTGTGCCATCTGTACTAAATTGCACACCGAGCTCTCTACAAAGCAGGTGATGAGAGCTATTACTCCCTAACTATCACCTTTGCCCCTTGCACTAGTCGACTCTTGCTAACCTGTTTTCACAAATAATAGCCCAACCTCTCTCAATGCATCGTGTTTTCTCTGTGTCATGAATTAGTTAAGTTTGTTTTAGCAGCTTGTGTGGCTACCCTACAATGTCCCTCCAGACTACATGTCAGCACTAAGACCACCAAAGCCATTAGTTTGACTTGCAAGACTCCGAAGAATGAGACTAAAAATTATACTATCCTCAATGCCCACATTGTATTGCTGTATGCTTGGATCATTCCATGCTTGAAATATTTTTACCAAACTACTTGAGTGACCATCGATAAGTAGCTTACATTTTATTATCTCACATAAATCAGAACATCAGATATCTTTATAATTATTGCCCACACTTCTTAGCTCTCTGTTACTTCAGTGTACCTTCTTCCATTCTGTCTCTTCTGTTCAGTAAGTCACTAGTCTGCAGTCTCCCTTTGTTCACGAACTAGAATAACATTATAAAACAGCTGTTAAGAGTCGTAGCATGTTACTATGCTTCAACCAACAACTGTCCCTCCCTTCACAGTTTGCAAAGGCTTGGATTTGGCTAACAATTAAATTAACTTAATCATGTATATTTAATGGAGTTTTAAATTAATCTTTAATTTAATTTCATTTAGTGTAACCATATTCATTTAACATAATGTGTTCCCCTGTTAACACTTCACAACAAATCTAAGCAGTAGCATTTTCCTAGGGATATTAGCCCTCACTAGTTCAGACCTCGCTTACTGCATCATTCTGCTGTCAGATATCACTCATCTTAGCAGTTTGTTCTGGATACCTACTGCAACCATCACCACAGCCTGTTTATACTAATAAGTTTTCACCTACTACCTTCCCCTTTCCTCACATCATCCATCTCGTGCCACTAAGTCTGACACCTCTCTTTACATCAGGGATTCACAGTCTGCCTAGGCCCTTCTATTGTCAGCATACTTGCACTTGGCACCTTGAGACAGTCTAACAGCTGCCTCATGTTTACTAACAACCCCTTGCTCTTAGCTAATACTGACATTTTGTTACAGATGCAAATATTTATTCAATTTGGAACAAGATCTCCCACTCTCAACCACTGTCAATAAATATCTACCTGAACTGCAGACTGGATCATTACTAAACCCGCATGTACTCAAGTAGTAAAAAAAATAATTTCCTTTGACTCCTAGACACTTCACAAGCAAGCCTCAGCCGCATAGATGCACTACTGCACCTATTTATATATATATATATATATATATATATATATATATATATATATATATATATATATATGGCTCTACTTTGTTTCATTGAATCTCATTTCAATGAATTTCATTTCACCCCTACCACATCTCTGAACACACAAATTACTGAAAACTCTTTTCACTGAATTTCATTTCACTGAACTGCAGTTAGTATATCTGGCACTGTGTAGAGTACTGTAAGGCAAGTAAAAGGTATATGCCCTTTCCCACTGTAGTGCGATCTTGGAGTTAGTATATATAGTTAGGGGGATGTGGGGGGCATGGCCCCCCCACATTTGGGGGTGTGTGGATGGCATAGACCTCACCTTGTTTGTTTTATATTGTATTTTACCAAAAACTTCAAAACAATACATTTTAAAAAATAGACATGCATAGTTGCAACACCAGTGAGTAACTCTGTCCAGAAGACAATATGTACTCAAACTAACTGGAGGGCTACGCCCCCACACACCCCAATATGGGGGCCTGTGCCCCCCACACCCCCCTAACTATATATGCTAACTCCATGATCACACTACAGTGGGTGAAAGGGCATATACCTTTTACTTGCCTTACAGTACTCTACACAGTGCCAGATATACTAACTGCAGTTCAGTGAAATGAGATTCAGTTAAATGAGTTTTCAGTAATTTGGGTTTTCAGCGAAGTGGTCGGGGTGAAATGAAATTCAATGAAACGAGATTAAATGAAACAAAGTAGACCCATATATATATATATATATATATATATATATATATATATATAGATATATATATATACACACACACATACACACACACACACACACACACACACACACACACACACACACACACACACACACACACAAAACCTTGTCTACTCATCTCCATGAGCAGTCATTGCTGAAATTAACATTCACTAGTCTTCCAAAATGTAGTTATCAATGATTCATTAGTTAAGCACACAGATATTGTCCTCACTAGGCTGGACAAGGAAAGGGTTATGGCCTGATTTCTCCAAGTCAGTTGGGTTTCTAATACCATGAAAAGAATAGACCCCATTCCTAAGTACAAGCATGATTAAAGTTCACAAAATTAGTACTGTTTAATTTTTGATGTTAACCAAAAGTGCTCTTTGTAGCACCCACAATGTACCCAGAATTGATGACTTCTGCAATTCATATGAGTTATATATGTATCACTAGCATATCTAAATTCCACTGTAAATTCTTTTTTATGAGACTCATTGCTCCTGCTACTACTGGAAATGACTTGGTACCCTTCTTCCACATTGCCCTCATTTATGCCTGCCAACCCTGGTACATCTCTGAGTACATAAAACACTGTAATCACTGGGTGTAGCAATTTCAATGATCAGTGTTACTTTTGTCTTCTTTTCATGGAATACTATATCTGCTTTTCTCGCATTTATTTTTTGAACTGCTGGCAATGGGTGATCCCATGTGATATAAACCTCAGCATTTTCTGTAATGCTTTGTGGCTCATGTTTCCAAAGCTTCTCAGCCACTTCAATATTGTAATGTTTGCACAATCCCCAGTGCAACAGTCTTGCAATAATATTATGCCTTTCAGTGTACAGCCCTTCAGCCATTAGTGTATCACACCCAGCAACAAAATGTGCAATTGTTTCTTATTCTGTTTCACAAAACCTGCATTTATTTGTTTCTCCTACATGTTCAATGAACTTTTTAAACCAATTTGTACATAGTCCACTATCCTGGGTCGTCAATATTAACATTTTATCTTTTGGTTTAAATTCACCTTTCCTTAACCATTCCTCCATTAGATCCTGATCAACATGGTGCTATTCTCGGAGTTCTCTGTACTTGTAACTATATTTATGCAGTTTCCACATTTCTTGCCTTCTCATTTGATCCTTCACCTTATATTCTTTCTTTTTTTTTTTTTTTTTGCACATTCACTTGCTGCCTGATTTTTGTTTAGTTCTGGTTTGATTTCCATTCCCGCTTCTACTAAACTATGCAGAGGTGTCATCTTAGGCTTGTTCAGTTTCAAGGTGGCCCAAAGCTCCTTCAGAATGGGGAATATATAGTCTTGATATACACTGATTTTTATAAATCATTTGATAAGCATGCAGAATTTTTCTTGTTTTCCTATCCAAATGATCCATTACGTTTTCTGGCTAGTTAATCACCCCAAAACTGTAAGTTAGAACAGGAAGACCAAATTGACTTATAGCTTGGACTTTATTTCTAGATGTCTGGGCTATTTTAAGTATTAATTTTAGTCTTCTAAAATATTCCTAAGTTTTATTTGAATTTGTTCATGTTTTATTGTTGATCTTTCATCAAGTTCCAAATATTTATACACTCCCCCCTGCTCAAGTTCCTTCATATCATATTCCTGTCCCAGACTGATATTTTCCTGGTGCTGCAGGTTTCCTGCTTTAAATGTGGCTTTTGCACATTTACCTAGACCAAATGCCATTACATCATCTGAGAAAGTTTTGACTACTTCCAGTTGTGCTTTCAACTCCTCATCTGATGAACTATCCACAAAAAGATGAGAAGTCTTTACACTTTGTTGTCTTCTGGGAGCCAAATTGCAGTCATGACCTAATCGGTTAAGTGGACAGCTTAATGGGTTATGAGCAAGACAAAAGAGCAGCGGTGACGAAGGGTCACCCTGGAATATCCCCCTTTGAATTGTTATCCCTGGGATAATAACTTGTCCTTTATCACAACTTAGCTGCAAAGTAGTTTGTCACTGTTTCATGGTCACTGTAATGTAATCAACCAATACAGGGTGCATCTTATAGAGTTGTAAGTACTCTTTTTGTTGTCAGTTGTCAAATTCTTCTTTTTTTGTAGTCTGTCCATGCATACTTATATTCTTCCCCTTTTTACAATTTTCCTTTATGACTTTAACAACAAATGAAACTTTGATCCATATGACTTTCCTTCATTACCCTTTTGTTCTTTTGCCATGATTGCGTTTTCTAAATGACTATAAACTCTGATGACATAAATTCCTCTGTATAGATTATACACTGTCTTAAGGCAAATTATTGACCTATAGTTTTTAGAATATCTTGCAGGTTCACGCTTAAGGAGGAGTATCATTTTTCCTGCTGTTTATCAGGTTGGTGTCTGTTCGGGATGTGCCTTTAAATAGTTCGTACTCAGTGCTAAATCTTCATGCAAAAATGTTAATACTTTTAGCCAGAAGTTAGGTACTGCATCTGGGCCTGTTGTTTTCCATTTAGGAGCTTTTCTCAAATTTGTTTCAATTTCTGTGGCTGTTACATCATCCCATTTCATATCCTGTACATTTGAACTTCTTATTCTTTCTTTTACTTGTAGTATGCGTTCAGCATTTTTGTATGTTCCAGAGGATCTTCATAGCTATTTCTCCAAAATGTGTCTATTTCTTCTTTTTTTGGTGGTGATATTATTCCTTTTGGCTTGTTTCCCAATTCTCTATAAAACTTTTTTGAGTCATCAAGAAATTGTTTACTTTGTACTTTTCCTTTATATTTATCTGCATATCTTCTAACTTTTTTCTGCCTGTGCTGATATCTTTAGTTTATTACTTGCAATAATGTACAATATATCCTGGTCTGTCCTGATACTGTGCATTGCTTTTATGACATCTATCTTTCTTAGTATTTTTGTTGATCTGTTCCCTCTTCTGTACTCTTCTAACAGTGACATTTCTTGGCTTAATTGCTTTAAAGTTTTCTCTGTTCAATACTTCCATGATGGCATTTGATTTCTCCCCTTCCTTTCACTTACTGCCCAGTGTTCCTGTGGTAAGACTTTATCTTTTATTAATTTAGCTGAACAATAATATATTCTATTTACTTCTGTTATATCACAGGAATTTCTATGAACAGTTTTGATTACTGTCTTTATTTGTTTTATCAAACTTCTAACATTTGGGGTCTTATTGACTTTCTATTATCTATTTCTTTCATTGATCTTAATATGTCTATCTATCTCTATTAAATCAAGCAACTCTTCCCTTGGATCATTTTTTTCTAAACTAAGGGTACATTCTTTGTTCTCCATTTCCTGTGTGCAATCTACAGAAAGTTCCAGAACATCTTCCTATGACATAGTCTCTTCAGCTTCAGCCTGTGTCATCCATTGCTCTTTCATATGGGAACTCATTGGCCTATGACATCACAGTATTGACTGCATCAGAGTTTCCTGTTCCTTCCCTTGCTTATGCAACTCCAGCTGAACTTTTGTACAGATTTTCTACTGAAGACTCCAAAGCATCTTCATATGGCAACTGATCAGATGCTTCTCACTTCACTGGTTTCTCCTTAGTTTGGGGACTCATTCTTCTATCACAGTGATGACATGCCATGACAGTTTGGGCGACACACCAGCGTTCACCAACACCCAAGTTACCAAAGAAACTGAATGAACAAAAATACAAGAAATATGTGACCCTGCAATTATCTTTTAAAATTCAGCAACAAAAAACTCATTAATTGATGTTAATCAAATCAAATGCAGTGTGTTCCATATTTTTTTTCATTTCAATTCAAAATTACTGCTAAAAGTAGGGTAATTTTTTGGTGCACTATTTTAAGCCCAGTTATCAGTGCACATATTGTTTTCTCTATTGTAAGTTACTGATTTTCTTTTACTTTTATAATACATAGCAGCACACATGATTGGACTATATTTTGTTAAATAAATGAATATGTAAAGAATTGTTTCTCTTTTATTCATGGGGGTGACACACCAGCAGAATCAAGATAAGCATTTTCCAAATTTTTGACACGTCGGGTCAAAAAGGTTTGGCATCACTGTTCTATCATGCTGTGATGTTATCAGAGTTAGATTTTCTACACTAAATTGTTCACTTCAAAGGTAATGCATAACTTCAGTTTCTATTTCTTTAACTTCTCTACTACTAATCCTCTTTTCTACTTCCCCCTTTGTTTTCTTATTTTTTTGTATTGTAAAATTTTCCATATCCAGATGCCTTTGCCTGCATTTCTCTTCAAATATCTTTGGTGCTGCTTTTTTGTATTGATTAATTTTGCTTTCTCCTTTGCATAAATATGTACCATATTTGTCATATGTCTGGTTGTATAGTCTGAGAGATTATCACGGAGACAGTCAGACATTGCATCAGAGGTGGTGTGTTTCCTGGAGTCTGATACTTTGATCCAGTCTAATACTGAATTTGAAGTCTTGCTATAATGTGTGGGGCTATTAGCTGTGTGAAACCAGATAAGTTCACACTAGATGTAAGGGAGTTAGCATTTATGTCCAACCAATTGACATTCACATCACCTAGTAGTATTTTTTCATGTTGAATTGTTATGGAGATCCAATGTAGGATATCTTCCAGTACAGCTGCATTGTCACGAGGAGGGATGTAAACAATAGTAATGCATATGTGTTTATTCTTCTTTAATGTCAGGAAAGTAATAAAACACTCTGCTGAATTGAATTTTGGTATTGTTTTGTTGTATGGGGAAATTTGGTAGTTGTTTGGAAATATTAAAACAATATCACTTCCTTTCCTCTTTATGCGATCATTATGGATGATATTGTAGCTGAGAGGTGTAATTCTGAGTCATTTATGCTGGGTTTAAGCCAAGTTTCAGTTGCAGTGAGAATATTAGGCTTATGGTGGGTAATCCAGGTATGTATTTCAGCAATTTTATCTTTTATGCTTCTAACATTTATGGCAGCAAAAGTTAGATTACTGGGGTTGGGGGTTGACCATTGTAGGGTTAGAGTAGGGTGTGGAAGAGAATAGTCTTGATGTTCATTCTGATAGGCGTGGCCAGGATTAGGATGGATGTCTCCTCCTAGATGGATTGTAGTGTATTGGGGAATTACTGATACTTGTTTTTTGGAGAGTATTTTCCACTTATTTTTTGTTGTTGGTTTGAATTGAAATGGAGTTAATCAGTCTATATTTTGAGGGGTGCAAAGTGTGGAGGGTTTGGGGTGGAACTGTGAATAGGTGTTTGGGACAGAGTTGGAAATATGTTGAGAGTTATATTAGAGTCATGGTTGGATGTGAGATTGCCCAGTAGCAGGAGAAGAATAGAGGATAAGTTAAGGAGTGTGACAATATTTGTGTTGCAAATCCAAAAAAACATGCAAACAGCAGCAAGCAGATAGTCATTTTCCTCCAGAGGACAGCCAAAACAATTATGCCTACCCTGTCTGTGCATATCAGTTAATTAGCCCTTTTTTCTTCTGCACACTAGTCATATTTCTCCCAGGTGTCCATAGTTGAGCTCATAGTTTTGATCTGTTACTTATAAAATTTGTGTTTTTTAGCAAATCATTGAGGACTGAAGTCACTAAATGACAAATGTTGGAGTTTCAGACTTTATATCCTTTAGGAAATGCATGCTAACACATTTTATTCTAGTAACTTTCTAAGTTTATAAGACCATTATTTCAAATCTGCCCATATTTATGTGCTTGTGTCCCTCCATTATTTTAGGCTTTGTCCAGATTTCATGTGCCAAGAAGTCAAGAGGTATCACACTGCTGCAAGCTAGACTAGTGACTATATAAATTGAGCAAACAACAAAAGGGTCAGTTACTTTCATCCAGCCAACCCCAGCAAGCAAATGACAAAAGGGTCAGTTACTTTCATCCAGCCAACCCCAGCAAGCAAATGACAAAAGGGTCAGTTACTTTCATCCAGCCAACCCCAGCAAGCAAATGACAAAAAGGTCAGTTACTTTCATCCACCCAACCCCAGCAAGCAAATGACAAAAGGGTCAGTTACTTTCACCCAACTAACCCCAGCACCCACTAAGCAGTTATAGCCACAATATGTGAACGATGATTAATGTTATTTCACCTCCACAGTCCACACAAACAAGTTGGCACACATTAAAGTATTCTAGTCTAAGCTGCCCCACACAAATCAAAATGTGAGAGAAATATTGCCAGTGCCAAAATAGCTGGTGATCATTGCCAGGATTAGTGTAAGAAATAATGATAACACTTATCTCACCACACCATTCCTCTAATCTCAATAGTCCACATAAAGTACAAAGTCAGAAATATTGTCATAAATATCTGATTAATTACTGCCAGCAATATTATTAGTAGTCACAAGTATCTCACCATGCCATTCCTCTCACCTCAACTTTCCACACAATAAATACTTACAAAACTATCTGGTTAGTTGCTACTAGCATAAAAAAATAGTAATAACACTTCACTTATTGTATCATTCAATTTCCTACCTTGCTGACCCTGAAAGTCACTATTTTTTTTCTGTAAACGAAAAAAAGAAAAGAAAGATCACTTTCAGGCTGCTTTGCATCTTATATTAAAATGTTGCAAGGTCTCTCTCTGCTCCTATAACCTTGCAACATTCAGGCTTAACCTAGTGCAAGTTGACATGAATGTTTTCAAGTCACCTGGAGCACTATCTCTCCTGGATCACAGAAGGAGCATTTTCATTCAGCTGGGGCACCTTTTTATTTATTTATTTTTTAGAGAAAAGAAGCCTTGCTCTAAAAATAAATAAATAAATGGAGACAGAGTGCCTTTAACATTAGAGCAAGTATAGCACCCTTTGTGGTTGCCTAATTTGCTTATGTATAAGGCTGCCCCTGCCTAGTAGCAAAACCACCTGGCGACAGAGAAGGCTTTGTCACACAGCAATCTAATAAAGTTTTCCCAGTAGCTGTGCTATCACAGTGACATCTTTGCACTGCATACAAACAGTGGCAGCATACAGCGTATCATGAAATGGCACATACAGATGCTGTTGGCGGCTTTGGTAATAATGATGTACAGGTCAGTGTTGTAGTTAATCGCATCAGACAGAGCTCTTGTTCTACAGGAACTTCCCCGCAGTGCAACTATTGCAATGTAACAGTGTGATGCATATTCAGTGTCTGTGCCTGCATGGTGCACATATACAGTAGTAAACTATGACAGTGACATGTACCATAAATAATGACAGTTGCCATAACTGTGCAGCTGGTTAGCAAAAACTTCCACTTTCAAAATGTGTAACACTACCTCTCTCGTGAGTCGTGGGCAAAATGTGGAACATTTAATGACTTCAACTATGAAGTTCACAACATGGTTAATAACTGTCTCTTCATAATTAGAAAGAGTTCTGTTGATGAATTAATATAATTCAGTATTAATCAGCATTGTTTACCATGATATTTGTTAAAAAATGTCTTAACAGTGATGGTTCTACCATGATTCTGCTTCACTGTTAATGAAAGTTCACGATAAAAGCAGATCCTGTATAGTCCTGGGGAGTCAGCACTTACCTTATCATATCTCTTTTCCCTGTCCGTATTTAACTATTAAACCAAATTAGAAGACTTGCTGTTTTTAAACATTTAAATGCTATCCTTTACTTCTGAATGAACCAGTTCATTTGATATGGCCTATTTCTGGTACAAGATGGTACCAATGTGCTTGCTATCAAATTACAAAATACAAAATATTGAAACAACAGTGTTAAAAACAAGCAAAAGTATTGATTACTGCACAGAGTGAAAAATAATCACTCTGTCTTTCAAACAAAGATAACTGACTTCGCGGTTTCACTGGAGTCTTCAGGAATAATAACAGTTTCACTCATCCTGATGGAAAATAAAAATATCCCATGGCTGGAAAGGGGCTTGTTAAGCCCTAACAAGAAAAGTCTTCCTCTCACTCTTGTCACTTGAACTGAGAACATAAAGGTAGTATACTCCAGTCCAAAACAGTTTGCTGTAGCTTCTTTAGATAGGATCTACTCGTATCGGCTTTGCAGGTATGTTTTTTTTCTGCAGGCATTTAGAAAATAATAAAACAGTTATAATTAGATTGGTCCTTATAGCAAAATCGTGTTGGTTAGAAAGTCTACTGGGTTCTTTTAGTTAGATCACTATAGGCTAATCTTAGGGCTTCGGCCAACTTCCACAGAAGACTAGTTCATGTTTAGCGAGGCTCATAACCTGCCATGTTTAGATGTAAAAAGATTTTTTTCATCTCAGAATAAAAATGACTTTTTAACCAATCATTTCTCTGGCATGTTACTCAGTGCCTGACTCAGTGCCTGACTACTTTTATTTGATTTCTAAGCAGGGAGCACAATACATATTTCACTCCTGTGGAAGCTAAGACAACTATGGAAGTGTTCTGTGAAATTGGTAACTAAATGACCAATAGTGAAAGCACCCAAAACAACCAATAAGTCCAAAAAGAGTGCAATGGGCTAAAACGAGAGAACAAAAAGCTATAATCCAACTCGATTTATTAAACAGAAATACGCAAAGTACATTCACACTTTTTAAAAGGTAGATGTAATCAATGTCCATATATTATAAATGAAAGTGAAATCCACCTGGAGAGTAGAAACAGATGGATTAGGAGTAGAGGTTTTTATTGTTGTGACACCAAGGGACTAGTATATCTTGCAATATGTCAAAAATGTCAAGCGTTTTACGTAGGTAAAACGGAAAGAACATTAAGAAAAAGAATATATGAGCACATCTATGAAATTTCTAAAGCAAAAGACACATGCACTTTATAAACATTCAAGATGTTGTGAAGGGTATACATTTTATTTTTTTGTATTAGAACAAATTAAACAAGATATCAGAGGTGGCCCTTGGGAAGAGATATTAGAAAGTAAAGAACTATGGTGGCAAGTAACCCTGGAAGCAGGAAAATTTCCAGGGTTAAATGATACTTTAACCATATTGCACTACTAAAATTGAGGGCTGCCAGAATATGATTGTAATTTTAGGTTTTTACAATAGAGGGAGTTAGTTCTCTCTATTTCTTCTTTTCTGTTTTTGTATGTATTTCATGTTTTATGTGATGTATTTGCATATATTAGGTTTATAGTTTAATAAATATTTTAAGGGATTGAGAAAATAAGTAATGAACCTATTAATATGATTATTTTTTTAAAAAAAGTATTTTTAATATATATTTTAAATATATTTGAAATGAATCATGCATATGTATATAATGATTATGAATATTCATGAGCCCCAATTGAATGTTTGATTTGTCTATTTAAAATGGTTGGTAAAGACACTATTGGTTGATTGTTTTTAATTCTAAATATATAAGAAGCAGTTGGTATTAATTAATGTATATCTGATGAAGTCCGAATGTTGAGGACGAAAACGCGTGTTTTGTTTTTAAAAAGCGTTAATGTACTTTGCGTATTTCTGTTTAATAAATCGAGTTGGATTATAGCTTTTTGTTCTCTCGTTTTAGCCCATTGCACTCTGTGAAATTGGTACCAACTGATATGTGGATCATGCACCATCACAAGGCCTGTACTAGCTAAGCACTCTGAGAGCAGCCACAAGCTTGCAGACTTCTTGAAGTCAAATTACATTGCTTTGTCTTTAACAGTTCCCATTACCTGTTAGCACAAAAAGTACCCTATAACAAGCTACTGAAGTAGTGATGGGAGACAGCAGTAGTTTCACCATAGGTTCTTTCAGTTTGCCGTCTCACATATACAGATGAAACTGCCTTTCTAAGCAGTTTTGGCTGCTAAATATATTTATATGCACCTATGACATATTTAAAAAAATAGAATATTTTTGGACCAGTGTCTCCCATTCCCTTCATATTTTAAAGCTTGATTACATGACTTAGTATTGTTGTGAGTTTCTGTTTTGTAGGATGACCGAAGTGAAATGAATAACATGATGTCATGCCACTCTGAAGAGGGAGAAGGGCAGTTAGATGAAGGTAAACACAAGATACCATCTTGCTGATACAACAGCAGTGTGTAATAGAGAGAAAACAGAAAGTGAAACAAAAACACTTACTCTCTTCCTTCAAACAAAATACTTCCTTCCTACCTTTAACCAGTTGTAAGTCTCCACCGCCACTTAATATCCTACAGCCTTGCTATTTCTTGCTTCTTTCTTGATTCCTACTTCCTCACTACCTGCCATCAATAAAATACAGATCCCTTTACTTAATCATGCTACTCCTCAGCTTATCCTATGTTTGTCTCCTCCTACTGAGGCATCTCTCATCCTACCATCACTCAATAATAGCTCTCAGTATCTCTCCAGCTCTGTCCCAACCATCTATCCATACTTCCTCCATTCATTTGCCACACATCACACCAAACCTATTTGATGACACCCCTTACCTCCACTCCAAATATAGACTGATCAACACTTAATCTTAAACCAAAATAAAATTAAGCAGAAAAATAATCTCCAAAAAACAAGAATCAGGTTGTCCCCAATATACTAAAATCCTTCTGGGAGGAGACATTCACCCTAATCCTGGCCCATTTTATCACAACCAACACTAATATAACTCTTTTCCACACACTAGTCTAACCCCACAATGATAAACCCTCAACCCCATTAATCTAACATTTGTTGCCGTAAATATTAGAAGCATAAATAATTAAACTACTGAACTGCATGCCTGGATTACGCAACACAAGCCTTTCATTCATGATGTAACTGAAACTTAGCTTAAACCCAGCATAGATGACTCCAAAATTACACCTCCAGCTTTAATATCATCTGTAATAACCATATAAAGAAGAAAGGTGGTGGCATTGCTTTAATATTCCACAACAACTACCACATTTCCCCTAACAACAAACTAATACCAAAATTCAATTCAGCAGTACTTCTTATTACTTTCCTAAAAACAAACAAATATGTATTACTGTCCTTTACAGTCCTCCTGGCAAAAATACAACTACACTGGAACATATTCTACATTTGATATCCATAACAATTCCGCAAGAAAAACATACTACTCATGATGTCAATATCAGTTGGTTGGACATAACCTCTAACGCCCCTACATCTGGCATGGGCTTATATGGTTTCACATAACTAATACTCCCACACATTATAGCATGATATTAAATTCCTTACTAGATTAGATCCTAGTATCAGATCCTAGTAAATTTACCACCAGAGGTACAATATCAGACTCTTAGCGACCATTTCCTAATCTATACAACCAAACAAGGAAAACAAGAAGGATGCTTTGTGCTCACCAAATGATTTATAAAAATCAGTGCATACCAAGATTATATATTCCCCATTACGAAGGAGGGATGGGCCTCCTTGAAACTGATTATATGTATAGATCTATAATCGTGGGACTGCACACATATTTGCTGACCTCACAAGACCCAAATGTAGTGAAAGTTTTGAAACATGAGCAGAATAAATCTAAGATGACTTCTCTGCTTAATCTAGCAAAAGCATGTTGGCATCAAGCAGGAATGGAAATCAAACCAGAAGTAGATAAAAATCAGGCAACAACTGAATGTGCCAAAAAGCAAAAGAAAGAATATAAGGTAAAGGACCAGATGAGAAGACAAGAAATGCGGAAAATGCATAAATATAGTTGCAAGTATAGAAAATTTCTGGAAGAACCTCATGTTGATCAGGACTGAACACAGGAATTCAAACCAAGAGATGAAGGGTTAATATTGGCAGCCAAAGACTCTGGGCTACATACATTTTGGTTTACTAAGTCCATTGAACATGTGGGAGAAACAGACAAATGTAAGTTTTGTAAAACAGAATTGAAACAGTTGCTGGTTGTGGCATACTAATGGCAGAAGGACTGTATACTAAAAGGCATAATAATGTGGCAAGACTGTTGCACTGGGAATTGTGCAAACATTATGATACTGAAGTAGCTGAAAAACACTGGAAACGTAAGCCACAAAGCATCATAGAAAATGATGAAGTCTACATCACATGGCATCACCCATCATCAACAGTTCAAAAGATAGATGCTAGAAAACCGGATATAGTGGTCCATGAAAAGAAGCCAAAACTAGCATTGATCATTGAAATCGCCACACCCAGTGACTACAGTGTCTTGCAGACAGAAACAAAATCATAAAATATCAGGATTTGCAAGCAGAAACAAGAGCAATGCGGAAGAAAGATACACAGACAGTTCCAATAGTAGTAAGAACAATGGGTTTTATAAAAAATAATCTACAATTGTATTTAGATATGTTACCAATACATGTAACCCCATACGAATTGCAGAAGGAGCCATTACTGGGCATACTGTGGGTGCTGCGAAGAGCACTTCTGGCTGACATCAAAGATTGAAACAATACTAATTTCATTAACTTTAATCGTACTTTGACTTTAGAATGGGATCCATTCCTGTCATGCTATTAGAGACCCAAAAGACTTGGAGAAATTAAAAAAAAAAAACAGACGTCACACATTCACTTAAACAGCATATTCATAAAACCACATGCAACCTGTCCAAGTTAAACCCAGAAATATTCATTACTACTTCTATTAACTGAAACAGCCTACAAATTCTCATCTTACAGATGATGCTGTAAATGCATTCAATACAACATTCCTAAATATCCTAAATGGCCTCGCACCTCCTAGAAGAAGTATACTAAAAAAATAATGCAATTTGGCTATCCAAAAAGAATAACAGGATAGAGAAAAAAATGTTCAAAGAATGGCATAAATATAAAATACAATATCTCAAAAACTTCAGAATGTTTCATAACTGTACTAAAAGTAAATAAACAAAGACAAAAAAAAACTATACTATAGCAACTTTCAGAGCAACAGTAAACACAGCCCTAAAAAATTCTGGTCAGCCATTAAAGAAATTGTATACCCCATGCCAAAATTCAACCCTAACACCTATCCCAAAAACATGCCATTAGAAACTACAATATAATTCAACTTTTATTTCATAGATGGTATAGCATCTCTAACCAAGGATTCACCAACATTCATTCCCAGCCCTGCCCTGCAGCTACATATCACTGCATTCACTTTCATCTTCTGTGCCCATATTCTATATAAAACTGTTCTTAAACAAATTCAAACCATGCTCAACTTCACCTGATGACCTTCTAAGTGGGTACCTTAAAATAGCAGCTGATGACATTGCTGTCCTGTCTCAGTCCTTATAAATATGTCAGTCCAGAATCCCACACTCCCACTTTCTAGAAAAAAAATCATACTTTATCCATGTACACAAAGGAGGACATTCAATAGACATTACTAACTTTAGATCTATAGCAATCTTATCCCCCTCTCCAAAGTACTTGAAAATTTATTCAAAAACAGTTGCTAAACTATCTCCTGCAGAAGAGCTCCTATCCCCCAAATGGCAGTTTCCATCCCTCCCATAGTACTTACACTGCATTTCTAACCTTTATAGATTGAAAATGCATGCTATCACAAATCCTGTTATTCTAGCAACTTTTTAAGTTTATAAGAACAATATTTACATGTGTCCCTATTTTGGGCCTTTATTCCCCCCATTATGTCAAGCTTTGTCCAGATTCCTTGGACTAAGAGGTTGAGAGGTATGTTTATAGATACTGTCAATAAAGCTAGAGATAATGGCAAACTAGTCTCCTCCTTATATCTAGACTTGTCTAAAGCCTTTGATACAGTTTGTCACAGCAAACGTCTTACTTCAGATGTCTTCACTAGGTCTGTCTCAGCACACCCTTCTATGGTTCAGAAGCTACCTGTCTAACAGGTACCAGTCAGTAAAATGGACTCCACCTTGTGTCCATTCCTCCTAGTTACCACCGGTGTACTACAAGGCTCTATCCTTGGTCTTCTCACCTTTAACATTCTCAACAACACCCTCCACACATTCACATAACAGGCCTCGCTAATACAATGCACAGATCACCTCACACACATATGCATATCTGACAACCTGGCACATCTCCAAAAAAATACCCAAGAAGCTTAACAGCCACTGAAACATGGCTTTGTAAGATAACAACTCATGCACAATCCAAAAACAAAAAATAAAAAAACTACTACTACTTTTTCCCCCAAATTCCTCTCTCATGAAAAGAAAATGTAAAATCCTCTTTCTTAATAATACAACAACTGAAGTCACTTCTCAGAGCAAATTACTAGGGATGATAGTGGATGATAATCTGAAATTTGACCTGCATATACAAAATTGCATAAAAAACTTGCCAACAACTAGGGATGCTTTACAGAGCCAAAAACTTTTTCACCAACACAACTAAAACTACATTTGCCACGGCTTAGCTCCTCCCCTCACTACTTTATGGCATTCTCTTCCTTACTAACCTCCAGGCTTCACAAAAATAAAAACTTGAAAAATGTTATAATAAGGTGGCTAACTTTGCAGCAAACAACCCTTTCAGAACCCACCACTGTCATCAACTAACATATACACTGCTTCTAACCACCTCTAAAATTATCAGGCATCCATCAGCTTGTCCAGTACTAAATACTATACTACACAACTATGTTCCCAATCTGACATTACAATCCATTGACCAAAAACATCTCTGTCCACAAACCCATCAAATCTGAAGGGCGTTGTCTGTACTCATTCTATGTTGCTGAGGCATGGGACTCCTTATTTTTTTCCATCAGGTCAATACCCTTCCACCGGTCACCAGTACTTTAAAGCCATTCTAAAATACTTCCTAGCCAAAAGGTGGCTCTGTTCTTGTTCAGCCCCAGAATAAACTATATCCTTAAATATGAACAAATACCTATTGATACTTTACACCTCCTTACTCTCCCTTCTTCACTCACTTCCTTACTTCAGTTTCTCACCCATGACTCTCTTTCAAAATATGTCAAAATCCTGTTTTTTATCTTACTTCATATTGTAGTTCCCATTTTATTATACTAACTTACCTTTAATTTCTCTATACACTGGCTAAAATTTCTGTAAATAGCAAATCATTGTCATATAAGTTGTATCTATTCTTAAACATTTTCATATTATGTCAGATTTGGCATAATTAAACTGTTGATGTTTTTATATTATTTTTGAAAGCTGTAAAATTGTTCTTCGTAAAATGTTTTTGTAATATTTTGGAGCTTTTCTCCCCTGGCCTCCACTGAAAATGGGCAACTACTCAGATGGACTTGCCACAGTAATCAA
The DNA here is from genome assembly GCF_019279795.1 of Protopterus annectens. Taxonomy (NCBI): domain Eukaryota; kingdom Metazoa; phylum Chordata; order Ceratodontiformes; family Protopteridae; genus Protopterus; species Protopterus annectens. The sequence continues at coordinate 54,773,523 of NC_056728.1, read as the reverse complement.
ATGTCAATAAAAAATAAATAAATATGAACACATCAAAAAACAGCATTTGTTTCTTGTCACTAACAAAGCAGCAGCAGCATACTAAAGCAGATCTGAAGAAAACATTACCAGACTGCTGTTCTTGATTTTGTTATTTTGTTGTGTGAGGGAATGGGCATTGTGCCAAATTTGTGTTTATGCTTGATGCAGTGACTTCCGCAGTGGTGCAACGGTAGTGTTGTTGCCTCACAGCAAGAGGTTCTCCTGTTTGATTCTCGGCTGGAGTGCGGGGAGTGCCTTCTGTGTGGACTCTGCATGTCCACCCCGCGGTTGGGTGGGCATTCGAAAGACATGCATAAAATGGGTGTGCCTTCATTGAAGGTTGAACATCGAGCTGGCACCTTGGCGTTCATGAAAATCTACTGCCAATCATTAGCAGACACTAACCGGGGAAAGCCGAAAGACAAACAACAACTTGATGCAGTGACTTATTTTATGTCTACAGTTGTTTTTGTTTTATTTTTTTTCTTTATTAGTATAGTTTTAATATAGTCATTACTTTTATAGGTTTCTTTATTCAACACCACATATAAAGAGGTATTTTAACAAGGCAAATGTCAGTTTTTTAGTGCAGGTGTGTGTGTGTGTGTGTGTGTGTGTGTGTGTGTGTGTGTGTGTGTGTGTGTGTGTGTGTGTGTATGTACATGTGCAGGTGGGTGGGTATGTGTGTGTGGTGGAACGATGAAGTATTCCCACAACAACAGCAATAAATGCTACACATAGATGTAAATATGATACAGTGCAACGCAAAGTGCAAAGGGCAGCATAAAACCCACACAGTAGTAAGTATTTACAAACCCATGGAAATATGAGCTTAAGAAAGGGTTTTTGTGCAGTGCCCCCAACCCCTCCCCCAAATATAAGTAATAAATATTTAAGAAGAGCTGTAAATATGAAACATTGAACCTGTGAGGGGAGGGATTGCAGCATTTGCAGGGTTACATATCCCCACAACAACACAAACACCATTTAAAAACTGATGACGTAATGAAGTGCCATCACATAGTAAGTGTGCAGGGTAAGAACACCCTACAAGAACAGACAAACCTAACAAAAATCAGAATCCCTATCTCATAACTACATGACTGCATCAGTGAGACAGTTAGATTGCTCAGTAATGCTGACAGTAGCACTGCCACAGGGTTTGTAATCTGAATGATAGCACAGTGTGCATTATCAAGCATGTATATTGAACAATGTAGCTGCAGAACTAGAAGTGCAGTGAAATAAAAAATGAAATTAAGTGTACAGAAAAAATGTTAACATTCCAAATAATGTGTTTACAACTATATGGCAAGCAAAGACTAGTACTGTAACAGAAACAGGGAGTGTGTATGGAAATTAAAAACATATCCGCTTTAGATCATTGCAGCATGGCTGTGTACAGCTGTTTTGAAAGAATGACTGCAAACTGCTAACCTTGACTTGCAAAACAAACTTTCATGGCACTTGGATGCTCGGCCTGATTCCAAAAGACTTGCTTTTGGTCCAGAGGATTTACTCCAATGTAAGCCTGTTTTATAGAGAGACCTTACACCAGAATAAGTCCCTTACATTGAGAGCAATTATTTTGGAATGTGGCCCGTAGTCTCGCATGGCTAGACTGAAGTTCACAATTACACTTTCTTTATCTAGTATCACATACTCCACCACTGGGAGCAAATAAATACACCAACCAGGTGTTCCTTGCTGCGGCCATAACCTGTACTTAAGAATTAATAACTGGAGTGAGAAAAGAAGTGTGTCCAAGAAACTGGGTGCAAGTAGATGAGCATGAGGTTTAGGGCCTGAAGCGGAATATTATACACCACAGACCTGAAATTACTTGTCAGTAAGCTACATCAATTCTTTCTCACTTGCTTTTGTAATTCCTTAAGTGGGTAGCACCTATTAAACACAAATGTCTTTTTCTATCAAACAGCAGATGACTGCAGTGTTAAGAGTCACATAGCGCACAAGTAGGGGTTACTGAGATGAAACCTTAAACTGATGCCTGTAACAGGAGTATTCAGAGATCATTAGCTGACCACTTGGTGACACTGTCAGACAAGTTTAACTGCTTATCAATTACTTAAACTTTGCAATAAGTCTAAATATTTTAAAATTTGTGCAATAATATTTCACTATATTCAGTGACAGACTATAATCTGTACTATATACTGCTAATAAAATATGACAAATATATTAATATAATATAACACATTTTAAATAAAAATTATTTCCTAAAATTTAAAACTGAAATATAAGATGTGAATTTGATGATATCAGTTTGTTCAGTATTTACGGAATTTCTCTGTTTCTATACTGTTCTGGCAGTTGCCATGAAACGCATTGTCTCCATAGTAACAGAAGCATGTATCCCAAAATATATGGACAACCCCCTCAGTGTACAGCTATGTATCTTCTGTAATTTTTGCTAAGTGCAGTTAAATAGCACAGACATAGTCTAATCTTATCGGTCCTCAACCTCCTTTCATTTTGAATATGTGGTTTCTGCCATGACCAGGTGTGTATGGCAGAATCCTTTTTCTTTTCCCCAAAAAACTTATTTTATGATTATAACCCAGCAACTATAACCCCCTTCAAATACTGCATAGGCAGGCAATGAGAAGATTTTCACAGATTAAGAAAAAACATTTTTTTAAGTAAAAATTGATACCAAAGGACTAGTCAAGAGATACATAAAATTCCATTTTTTTCTTCTTTTTTAACAGTACTGTTTAATGACAGGGCCACAGGGGCAGAAAGTTCACCCTCACTCTTAGTGACTCACATTGCTGAAGTATCTCTGGCTCGAAAGGGCCAAGGGGGTAGGAAAGATTAGGGAGGCTAAGCCTACTTTACCCCCCTGTGGGTGTGGAACCTGGGTTTAAAGACATCCCTTTAGAGAATCTGAAGTAGACAGCAGGGATTTTAGAGGGATGTATAAAAGTTCAGTAGGAAGCAGGGGTCACGAATGGCCATATTCACTTATGTGAACAAGTCACAGCCTTCAGAGCCCATTGCAGACTGATTCACTAATAAGTGCTGTAAACATACTGCTTGCCTAGCAACTGCTGTGAGAAATGCCGAGGGGAACTAAATGACGTAAGAACTCCCCTGATGTATAATTAAGGTCTACCCCCCACCCAACTCTTACTCCCTACTCACAAGATAACTGTAGAGACTGGTGGCTATGAACAGGCTGATCAAGTCAGGGACTTTAAATGAAGCAGGAACATGAAGGGGAAGCAAACAATAGCTGAAATGCCTGTTAACTATATCTTTTGTGATGCCCCCCTAACAAAGAAGTGATTTCCCCTGAATGGTATACATGTTTTAGACCATCATTTTCTGCCCTTGGTAAAACCAAAAATCCATATGTTCTAGATTCAGCTCAAGGACTTTGTGACTTCTCCAACCTTATCCAGTTTCCTTTCCCTCCCGGTGTTTGTGGCAGTCATTTGTTTTGAGATACAAACATTTCCACTTTACATCTAAAATAGCTTTCCTCATGTCCATACAAGATACATGAACATTAAGATAGATCATGATTAATGTTTTTTTCATGCCTGATATCCAGTTTGTGATCTCTTAACACCAAACTTTTCCATCCATGCCCTAGGGCAAAAATCAAACAATAAATATGTAGCATTAATGATTAGGGTATCAAAAACAACAAACATAATGACTTCCAAAGAAATAGCAAGCAGGAAACAGTAGATAAGAAAATACATTACTGAAACAGTATGAGTTAGTGTATCATGACATTGTTGTCACTATCATTTTATCAGTTTATCAAACAGTCTTCCCACAGACAAAGATAATGGTGTTTTCAAAAGAATGCTTTTCTTGGAACCAAAAAGCATCTGTGTATGGAAACATTATTTATTAATAAATAACACCTAATTCAAAACAATAGAAGGAGAACTGTGAAACAAGAATAACATATTATTTTCAGGTAAATATAATGTTAGTTTTCTTTTCAAGGAAAAAAAAACACAGGCTACAACTGTTACGTGCCATAGATGAAAAAATCACTTTTCTCCAGTTCTCAGGTGCTACAGTAAATAGGAAAGAATGGGTGGCCATGGTGGTGCAGCGGTTAGCGTTGTTCGATTCTCGACTGGGGTGCCTTCTGTGCGGAGTCTGCATGTCCTCCCTGTGGTCGCGTGGGTTTCCTCCTGGTGGTCTGGTTACCTCCCACATCCCAAAGATGTGCTGTAGGCAGACTGGACACTCTAAATTGGCCCTAGGCATGAGTGCATGTGTGTGTGTTTGTGCCTTCCATGGAAGGTTGGGTGCTGGGCTGGCAACTCAACACCATAAAACTTTACTGCCAATCATGAGCAGACAGGTGATCTGCTGTGATGACCCCTAACTGGGAATAGCCAAAAGAAGAAGAAGAAGAACAGTAAATAGGAAAGAATGAATAGAAAGTGGCAACACATTTGGACAACTGTAAAATTCTTCTTGATTTTCGTAAATGTATAAAATTGTTCTCATATTAGTTTCTTATGGAATGTATTTATGGCTGTTTATCATTACATGACTGTTGCAGTAGCCTAAGCTATATGGGACATATCCTGCCAAGAACCAGATACAGCCTAACTGGTGTTGAGCTTGAGTAGAATGGTATAAAGATAGAGGCTAGGATGCCAAAATCTCAAAGGTTTCTTGCCTCAGAGCAATGGAGGCAAGAGCCCTGACTGATAGGTATGTGGTAGGAGAAAAAAGTAATGACAAAAAAAAAAAACATGCTGTCATAAAAAAAGCAACAAAAAGAAGGGGATGGAGGAAAAGTGTTTGCACTGCAACATTTATCTATTTGAGCATTTATTGTTCTGGTAAGTTTGCTTACACAACTGTATTATACTCATCATTAGGTTAGAGTAGCCTAAGCTATAACATACATACAAATTTATTTACCAGGAAAGTCTAACTGGGACAGAGCCCATTTTCAGTGGAAGCCCAGGAAGAAACACTTCAGATACATGTCTTTGGAACATGGAAGGAAACTGGAGCACCCAGAGGAAACCCACATGAACACAGGGAGGACATGCAGACGCTATACAGAAAGCACCCCAGCCAAGAATCAAACCAGATAACCTTTTGCTGTGAGGTAACAATCATAACCACTGCACTACTGCATCGCCCAAATAACAGGGGAGATAACACAGCCACGAAATATTTCAAGCACTGACAATAATGCCCTTCTAACCTGACGATATACCAAAACAGTTTTTCCCATACGTGTCCAGGTTGCTGTTAAGGCAAGCAGTAGTTTAGATATTTTTAATATAATTTGGTAGTCTATTACATGCATCAGCTACTGTCTCTCTCTCTCTCTCTATATATATATATATTTATATATATATATATATATATATATATATATATATATATATATGTATAAAATGGATGAATACCAGAGCAAATTCTTGGCAAAGCCTGCTCTGTATTTAGAGAAATAATCTAGCTTGTAGTGTTTGGTAAATGTATGCACAGAAGACCAAGATGCTGTATCTAGAATATTTCTAGAGTTCACCCCATTCCAAAAAGCCACAGAAGTAGCCAAAGCCCTTATAGATTGGGCCCTGACTTTGCCTGGTAAGTGTCTTTTTATGGTGTAGATAATAAAAACAGTAGCTTGAGGTAACCATTTCATTTAGAAATTATCTGATTTGACTAAAAAATGTCATTTTCTTATGACTTGTTGAACAGGAAATACAGAAAATTGGACAGGGATATTAAGGAATATAGGAAAAGGAAACAGTATCCCATGCCAAAAACTTTTAGTCGTAAACCTGATACTGAATATGCTATACATCGCCAGTCGGATTTTACTGATTACAATCTCCAGACAGGTAATAATATAGATGTACCGCATGACAATGTAAACAGTTATGAAGGTGTAGGTTTATTGAGATCAGTCAGATTGCGAAACAAGAACAATACTAACCCCCATTTTTACAGAGGAACATACCCCCAGAGGAGGGGAGGGACCAGGGGGAACTATCAACAGAATTGTTGACAACGCAGAATACACTAGACCATGAACCAACATATTTAGTCAGCAGTGCAGGGTTTCATATTTTTAACTATAGTAGTCTTGATATTTCTAATGATTTTTTTGATTTATTTATCAAAGGTTTTAAATTTGTGCCCATTATTAAAAGTAAATTGCCTCAGTTATTACTGGATTTGAAAATGTTTATCAGATGGCTTAATTTACTGAATCTTTTTGGTGATACTCCTGAGGTGCCTGGTGTTAGGGCCCCAAAAAATCTAGTGTATTCAACCCTCCGATCCATCCTCAGCTTAGAAATTTGGAAACTGTTCTCGAAGCTGAGATACGCAAGAAATCTAAATCATTTAAAACTATTTCCAACTTGGATGACAAGGACCGAAGGTTACTTGATACTTTATGTTCTAACCCCAACATCCGAGTTATGGAACCAGACAAAGGTGTGTGTGTGTGTGTGGGTGGGGGGGGGGGTAGTCATTATGGATAAAATCGTATATGACAGCAAAATGCACACCATTCTACATGAAGACTCTAGATACACTAAAGTGTCAGTTAATAAAATTAATATTTCATACAAAAAGATTGACCTGGCTCTCAAAGATTTGTTTGATCAGGGGGTGATAGTTTATGACACCTACCAATACTTACAACAGCCTTATCCTCGGGTTTCATCTATCTTTGGGATACCCAAGGTGTGCAGAGAACCCCCCACTAAGACCAATAGTGGCATCAGAGGGTTCCAAGATTTCACCTATAGCTAAGTACTTGGACTGGAAATTAACATTTCTTTGGGGTAGCGAACTTCACATAGTTAAGGATTCATGGGATTTCTTAAGTAAGGTCAAATTTGAGTATTACTCTACAGACCTTTTATTTACTACAATTGACATAGTGGATTTATTTTCGGTGATTCCCCATGACATTGGTCTGAAACTGGTTGGAAGAAGCGTTGAGATCTAGACCAGGGGTCACTGAGAATGATATCTTTTTGTGTAATGAATTGGCTGAATTAGTGCTTAGAAATAGCTTTTTATTCTTTGAGAATGAATTTTATAGACAAGAATCTGGATTTGCCATGGGGGCCAGTTGTGCCCCTACTTTTGCAGATATTATAGTTTCTGTGTGGGAACATAAATTTGTACACAAAAGTCTCTATTGTCAGTACTGGAACTTTTACTCCAGATTTCTGGATGATATTTGCATTTTTTGGTTGGGGGGTGATACACTTTTGGACGAATTTATTGCTTACATTAACCAAACCGCTGAATTTTTCAAGTTTACCCACCAGGTTTACGATTCCAGTGTTCATTATTTGGATGTTTCCTTGCACAAGATGGACAACCGATTCAAATCAACGTTTTTTAGGAAACCTACCTTCTCTAACACATATGTAAGTTACAACAGCACGCATCCTTTTTTTCAGAAAAAGGGTATTGTCAAGGAACAATATGTGCGTATTAGCCGCATGACTTCTGACAAGCCTGATTTTCTTTCTGAGTGTGCTGTATTGAAATACATGTTCCTTGAACGTGGTTATCCTCGTGAACTTATTAACTCTATTCAGAATGAGGTTACTTTAGGAAGGAAAATTGTATATTATCCCGTGTTAGATTTGGGAACTAGTTTTCTTAACAAACACGGATTAAAGACTGTTAACGACACAGGTTATAATACAGCATTTGTAACCAACTTTAGTGCCAATGCGCAACAAATCAAGAATACGGTCCTTAGATAAAACTACTGCACTTTACCAACAACTGTGTGGACCCTTTCATTTGTCCGGTTTTTGGATTATATGTCATTTTCTTACCTTCACAAGAACTATAGAGCTGATTAGAATTTCTGAAGGCTTTTCGCCCTGGCATTGTAGTGTCCAAGTTTCCTGAGGACATCCAGAGTGCATAGAATTCCTTCGCCTTTATTTTTTGGTTCTGGAAAGAAAATAAAGAGATGAATAGCCTGGGTCAATGTAAACTTTGAAAAAACTTTAGGCAGAAATTAAGGTTTGATTCTCAAAGTTACTCTATTTTTCTGAAAGATGAAATAGCAAGAAATAACTATAAGGACCTGTAACTCAGATGTTCTTTATTTTTTGAAGTCAGAGCAATGAATAACAATGTTTTCCATGTTAAGAACTTCAAATCAGCCTATGAGCAAATTCTAAAGTAAAAAGTGTACATTTCTGCAGTTAAAAAGATGCTAAGAAGGAGCCAACTGTCTTCTAGGTAGATAGATATTTAAAACCTCTTTTAAAAGGTGTTGAACTTGAGGCTGGGTAGAAAGGGGAATCCAAAAAAAAAAAAAATTATATATATATATATATATATATATATATATATATATATATATATAGGGTTCCTATCGCGAAATCGAATGTTGAAAATGCTGAATACCGGAAGGCCGAACCTGGTAGTTCGAAGGGTGAGAATGTTGAAGCCTAGGAAACCCGAATTCTTTCCCAGGGAAAGAATTTGGTTGGCCATTTCTGCGGCTTTGACATTTGGGCCAAGGTAAGTGTACGAATGGGTAGTGACAGTCTTTAGGGTTAGGGCGTGGGTCAGGTAAGTGTGCGACAGTGACGGACTTTAGGGTTAGGGTGCGGGTCAGGTAAGTGTGTGATAGTGACGGACTTTAGGGTTAGGGTGCGGGTCAGGTAAGTGTGCGATAGTGACGGACTTTAGGGTTAGAGCGTGGGTCAGGTAAGCGTGCAGTAGTGATGGACATTAGGGTTAGGGCTGGGTTAAGGATAGTGCATAGATAGTGGTGTATGTTAGGTTTAGTGTAGGCTTTGAAGGTGTTTGGTGTGATTGTGTTATGTGTGAGTTTTTCGGAGCAGCAAATTTTTTCACTGGGAAAAAAATTTGCTGTTTTGAAGGTTCGATGTTCATTTTGGAAGTTTGATTTTGTGATATAGACTATATATATATATATATATATATATATATATATATATATATATATATATAAACCTGAGTGGACTTGAACCCTCACCTTTCAGATTATGCCAAGCAGAGTAGTCACGCTGCATGTGTCAGTGAAGCACACAGCAGATGTTTGTACACATTTGCAAAATGGAAACATGAAAGTTTCAGAAAACATTCATCTCTGAGGGGTACTAAACTGTCACTCCTCCACACTTAGGTTTTACCAGTCATCTCATTTACAAGCTGAGCCATGGAAACAGTCACACTGAAGATGTGAATGGTCCTAATGAAGAGATGAAGTCAGCAAGCAAAGTGAGTAGTAGTGATGCTGATTCAATTCATCCTCAAGTGAGTACCTTCACGAGATGGACCCTGTTTTTCATAAAATCTCACCAAAGCAACACTGATATATAGACTGTATTTATATAACATATATCATGGACAGAAGTAAGTCAAAAACAAAAAAAAAAGATAGCTGGGTGCACAAGACCCAGGATAAAAAAGTGCCCAATCCTGGTAGGGCACTGGTGCCAGGACTGGAAAAAATGACAGTGTAGAATCCTCAAAATATGGAAACATTCCTAGAATGGGGGCAGGCCAGGCTCAGGGGGAGGATGGCTCCCCTGTTGTAGAAGGAAGTAGTAGTCCACAAAAATCACAAAAAAATGATTGGCCAAAGAAGAGCCATAAAGACGATAAGAGTGGACTATTGAGGATAAGAAAGAAATTATGTATTGTGACTATTATGTAAAAAGCCCAGAATTTCCAGACACGAGATATACTAAATGATTAAGAGAGAAATTAGAGGAAAGAAAAATACTTCTGCAGGAAAAACTGTCAGAAGCTTCAAATAAAAATTTGCGTTCATTGATACAACAGATTTTTGAAAAACAGTATATAGATCAAGAAACTTTGATCTGTTTGGAAAAATAAGCATCTGAGGAAGTGTGAAAATATAAACAACAAATCCGAGAGATATTTGAAAAATATAAAACAGAAATATGGACATGGGAAAGAAAGAGAGTATTGATATTGTGCAGTATTTAAGCAAAGGAGAAAGCCAAGTTAAGTAATATAGAGAAGGCAGTCTCAAAGATATTCAAAGAGGAAATACAGGCAAAGGCATCCAGATATGGAAAATTTCACAATAAAAAAATATTAATAGCACAAAGATGTAGTGCAGAAAAGAAGATTAGTAAAGCAGAAGTTGAAGTTATGGAGTGCCTGCAAAGTAAAGGATTTAATGTAGAAGGTCTAACACAGGCTACATCACAGCATGATGGAGTGAGTCCCAGAATAAGGAAAAGCAAGAAGATCAGGAGACGTGAAGAAGAAATATGGGCATGGGAAAGGAAAAGAGATTTAATATGGCGTAATATTTATGCAAACGAGAAAGCAAAACTAACCAATACAAAAAGAGCAGCACCAAAGATATTTGAAGAGAAATACAAGCAAAGGAATCCGGATATGGAAAACTTTGCAATACAAGCAATAAGAAGACAAAGAGGAAAAGTAGAAAAGGATATTAGTAATGGAGAAGTTAAAGGAATAGAAACTGAGGTTATGGAGAACCTGCAAAGTGAATGATTCAGTGTAGAAAATTCAATACAGAAACCACCACAACAGGATAAAGCAATGGATATCCAAATTAAGGGGAAACCAGTGGAACAGGAAGCAATTGGTCAGGTGCCATATCAAGATATTTTGGAGCCTTCCACAGGAAACCAGTTTAAACATTCACTTGCAGCTAGACAGCAAGGGTAGGAGCAGGAAACTGTGGAAACTCTGCAGTCAATGCTGAAGAGTGATAGTCCAGTGAGTTCCCATATGACACAGCAACAGATGGCACAGTATGAACTTGAAGAGAATGTGCCACAGGAAGATGCTATAGAACTTTCTGTAGAATGACCGCAGGAAATGGAAAACAAAAAACGTGCCCTCAGTTTGGAAGAAAATGAGCTAAGAGAAGAGTTGCTTGATTTAATGGACATGGATGGATATATTAAGATCAATGAGAGAAATAGACTGCAGAAGGTCAATAAAACCCAAAAAGTAAGAAGCCTGATAAAACAAATGAATGCAGTAATAGGACTGTCTGTAGAGATCCATGTGATATAACAGAAGTAAACAGGATATATTACTCTGCAGCTAAAGTAATAACTGATAAATTTCTACCACAAGAGCACAGGGTACTGAGGGAAAGGAAGGGAAGAAATTGAATACCATCATGGAAGTATCGAATAGAGAAAACTATAAAGCAATTAAAACAAGAAGTGTCACTGTTAGAAGAGTACAGAAGAGGGAATAGATCAACAAAAATACTAAGAAAGATAGATGTGATAAAAGCAATGCGCAGTATTAGAACAGACCAGGATCTATCATGCACTATCACAAATAACAAAGAATTTCAGCACAGGTGGAAAAACATATTTTTTATTTATTTATTTTACATTTGTTTGCTGGGAGAGTCCGATTGGGCATAAAACCCTTTTTCAGTGTAGGCCCAGGGAGAAGAGCTCCATTGTTAGTAAACTATTTTGTTATTTGAAAGAAAATCGTATAATACAATAAAGAAAAAATAGTAACAGACATTCATAACGGTAAAAAGACTAGAACAGAATAAATTGGTCAAGTGGGAGACAAGACCAATAATCGTCTATAACAATGCTTCTAGAAGACAATTCTTACAGTAGTAGCAGGTAGTGACATTGTATACAATAGAGTGCAATTACGATAGTCATATACAGGTAGCATAGCAAACTGAAGACTTAAAATCTGGCAGATATTAATAGTGAGAAAGAAAAAAAACAACATAAGGTAGTCATATGGCTTAAATTCAATGCTCATCACATATGCAATTAAAATTTTAAAATCAGCTAGTTCCATGCTTTGGGCTACCCATGCCCAGTACATGTATAAGTCCAGGTGTTGGTGAGGTGGGCTTTAATGTGATGCTTGAAGTTGTTTAAGCTAGTTATAGTTCTAATTTCAAGTGGTAAGGCATTCCACAGTTTAGCAATGTAGTAGGAGTATAGAGAGTCGCCTGAGCTATTTTTACTCCTGGTTACTTCAATTAGAGCTTTATTAGTGGATCTTAGTGGATGGGTACTTATATGGGGATTGAGGAGGCCTTGTAGAGCTGGTGTTTTATCGAGTTTATAGTACATTTGGTGGGCAGTAGAGAGTTGCGTGAGAATGAGTTGATGGGATAGTTCTAACCAAGATAGTTGTCTGAGGGGCTTACAATGATGGGTTCTAGGAGGACAGCTAGTGTCAAGTTTAGCTATCTTATTATAGCAGGCATCTAGCTTGCTTAGGTCTGATTTGGAAAGGTTGGTAAGGATGGGTGAGTTGTATAGTAAAGTTGACAGAAGATGAGTTCTGGCTGTGGTTATTCTGGAGTTTGTGGTCAGGTAGTTTTTGCATCTGTATAAGGTACCTATTTTCTTGTGTACTTTTTTTACAGTCTGGGCAATGTGTAAGTCGAACTTCAGATTTTGATCAATAACAACACCAAGAAGTTAGGTTGATAGTACTGGTTCAATCTAAGTCTTATTACTGGATGTGATGTTGAAGTAAGTAGATTGGGTTTTGAATTTAGTGGAGTGGAAGAGCATGAGTTTAGTTTTATTTGGGTTCAAGATTAATTGGGCATCTGCTAACCATGATTCAATAGCATTGAAGGATGTTTGAGTTACGTTCTGTAGTTCAGGTAAAGTTGGGGCAGAACATATGACAGTGGAGTCATCTGCATATTGTATAAGGGTGGCTAGAGTTGTAGCATTGTGGAGATTATTTGTAAACAGGTTAAAAAAGATGGGGCCGAGAATAAACCCTTGAGGCACACCCATAGTCACAAGTAGTAAGGGAGAAAGAGCTTTGTTCCACCGTACCACTTGTTGCCGATCTATGAGATAGTTCTGAAACCAGGCTAGAGTGGAGTAGCTTAGGTTCAGTTTGGACAAGGCAGTCATCAGTTTGTTATGAGACACTGTATCGAAAGCTGATACTAGCTCACCTTTATTTCTAAGTTGACTGATGGTGTTAGTGAAACTAATAAGGGCTTAAGGGCTGTGGTAGTACTATGGGAGGGGCGGAAGCCGTACTGAGTATTAGTAAGTAATTTATTGTCTAAGAGATGGTTAAGTATTTGGGTGTGAACACACCTTTCAAGGATTTTTGATAGAGGGGATAGGATTGCTATGGGCCGATAGAGAAGTCGGTGGAGGGACCTCGTTTGTGTAGGGGTATGATGTGAGCAATTTTCCAGAGAGTAGGGATGCGTTGTTCGCATATGGAATGGTTAATTAGTAGGGAAACTGGATAGGAGATGGCTTCAGCTGCTGTTTTTAAGTATGTTGAGGGTAGGTTGTCAGCTGCCAGGGTTGTGGGTTTTAGCCTGAGCAAGTATTTGTGTATGTTGTGTGCTGGGACTCGTTTTAGGGAGAATGTGTTGTTATTATCTAGTAGAGGGGTTAGTTTGATGGGCAGTGATGGGAAGTTTTAGTTAGTAATGATTTTGATGGAGTCAGTGAAGTATTTATTAAACTGGGTAGCAATACATTTTAGGGGATCACTTGCTGTTGGTTGAGGGGTCTTAGTTTGACATGGTTGTAGTATTTTATTTAAAGTGGTCCAGAATTTTTGAGGATTATTTTGGTATTTAGCTTGTAAGCTAGTATAGTAATTCTTCTTATCAAGTCTTATTTAGGTTTTAGCTTTGTTTCTTAGCTGGAGATACTTCTGGTGAGTAACTATTGATATTTTGTGGGTCCATTCATACCACGCTTTATCCCTTTCGTTTAGGGGTGATTTTGTCTGTCTAGTGAGCCAAGGAGAGCAATTAGATTTTGCTTATATTTAAAATGTGGTGTTAAAGTAGTCGACTGCATGGTCCAGGGATAAAGTTTTGAGGGGTTTCCAGTTGCAGAGCTTAAGAGATGTTATGAAATCTTGAGGCCTGAAATTTTTGGTGTTGCGAATTTAGAAGATACATAGATATACATAGATACAAAGAAAATACATAGATAAATATAAGGGAAAAGTACAAAATAAGCAATTTATTGAGGACCCAAAAAAGTTTTATAGAGAACTGGGAAAAGGTAAATGGAATTGAAAACCCCCCAAAAAAGAGGAAGTAGATACATTTTGGAGAAGTATCTATGAAGATCCTGTGGAACATAACAAAGATACTAAATGGATAGAAGAAGTAAAAGGAAGAATAAGAAGTCTAAAGGTACATGATATGAAATGGGATGAAATAGCCAGAGAGATTGAAACAAAGTTAAGAAAAGCCTCTAACTGGAAAATCCCAGGCCCAGATGCAGTGCCTAACTTTTGGTTAAAAGTATTAACATCTTTGCACAAGGATTTAGCCATGAGTAAGAACTATTTATATGTGCAACCTGAACAGACACCACACTGGCTAACAACAGGCAAAACAATGCTCTTGTTTAAGAGTGAACCTGCAAGCTACCCTAAAAATTATAGACCAATAACATGCCTTCCCACAACATATAAACTATACATAGGAATTGACAATGACAGGGTTTATAGTCATTTAGAAGAAAACTCAATTATGTTAGTAGAACAAAAGGGTAATAAAAGAAAGTCATATGGAACAAAGGATCATTTGTTGTTAAATAAAGTTATAGTGAAGAAATGTAAAAAGGGGAAGAATCTAAGTATGGCATGGATTAACTACAAAAAAAATCTGATAGTATCCCACATTCATGGATAAGAGTGCTCAAAAATGTGTAAGATACACCCTACACTGACTGACTACATTACAGTAACCATGAAACAATGGCTGACCACTTTGCAATTAAGCCATGATAAAGGACAGATTATTATCCCAGGGATAAAATTCAAAGGGGGATATTCCAGAGTAACTTTCTGTCACTGTTGCTATTCTGTCTTGCCATTAATCCATTAAGCTGTTTACTTAACAGCTTAGGCCATGGCTATAATTTGGCTCCTAGAAAACAACAATGTCTAATGACTTCTCAACTTCTCTTTGTCAATGATTTAAAACTGTTGTGAAAGCACAGCTGCAGGTTTTCAAAACTTTTTCAGATTATATTAGAATGTCATTTGGTCTTGATAAATTTGCAAAAGCAACCTTTAAACCAGGAAAACTGCAGCTCCAGGAAAACATCAGTTTGGGACAAGAATGTGATATAAATGAAATTGAGCAAGAGGGATTGTATAAATACTTGGGAACTGATGAAGGATCAGCAATAAAACATGAACAGATGCAAATAAAACTCAGTAAGGAATACTTTAGAAGACTTAAATTAATCCTGAGAACAGCATTTACATCTAGAAACAAGATCCTAGGTATAAATCAATTTGCTCTTCCTGTCCTTACACTTTTGGAGTGATTGACTGGCCCTAAAACGTGTTGGATAGATTAGATATTAAAACAAGAAGGATGCTTCATGCTCACCAAATGATTTATAAAAATCAGTGCATACCAACATTATATAGTCCCCGTTCCGGAAGAGGGATGGGCCTCCTTGAAATTGATTACATGTATAGATCTGCAATCGTGGGACTCCACACATATCTACTGACCTCACACGATCCAAATGTAGAGAAAGTTTTGAACCATGAGGAGAATAAATCTAAGATGACGTTTCTGCTTAATTTAGCAGAAGCATATCAACATCAAACAGGTGAAGGACCAGATGAGAAGGCAAGAAATGTGAAAAAAACATAAATATAGTTGCAAGTATAGAAAACGTCTGGAAGAAATTCATGTTGATCAGAAACAAATGTGGGAATGGTTAAGGTGAGGTGAATTCAAACCAAGAAATGAAAGGTTAATATTGGCGCCCAAGACAGTGAGCTATGTACACGCTGGTTTACAAGGTCCATTGAACATGTGAGAGAAACAGACAAATGTAGGTTTTGTAAAACCAAAATGGAAACAGTCACTCACCTTGTTGCTGGTTGTGACACACTAATGGCAGAAGGATTTTATACTGAAAGGCATAATAATGTGTCAAGACTGTTGCACTGGGGATTGTGTAAAATGATGGCACTGAAGTGGCTGAAAAATACTGGAAACATAAGCCGCAACGCATCATAGAAAATGATGAAGATTATATCACATGGGATCACCCATTACCAACAGTCCAAAAGATAGATGCTAGAAAACCAAATATAGTGGTCCAAGAAAAGAAGACAAAAGTTGCATTGAACATTGAAATTACCACACCCAGTGACTACATTGTCTTGCGTACAGGGGGATACAAAGTCATAAAATATCAGGATTTGCAGGCAGAAACGAGAGCAATGTTGAAAAAAAAGATACCCAGACTGTTCCAGTAGTAGTAGGAGCAACAGGTCTTATAAAAAAGAATTTACAATCGTATTTGGATATGTTACCAATACATGTAACTCCATATGAACTGCAGAAGAAGCCATTACTGGGCACATTGCGGGTGCTGAGAAGAGCACTACTGGCTGACATCAAAGATTGAAACAATACTACTTTCATGAACTTTAATCATACTTTGACTTAGGAATGAGGTCCATTCCCTTCATGGTATTAGAAACCCAAAAGACTTGGAGAAATTAAAAAGATGTCAGTGAAATATATACCTGGTGATTGTTATACATTTGCAGATTAAAACATAAAAATATCAAAAAGCATTCAAACCTGAGGCGTACTGAACCCTCAACTATCTTCATTTGCACTCTAAAAATCACTTTGTTTACAAGCTGAGTCATGGAAGCAGTATCACTTAAAGGTATGGGCTTTACCCTATTACATATTTGCACATTGTCCTACAGGTAAGCTCAGCTCATTTGTGTAACTGATGCCAGCTAAGGCCAATATATGTTGTAAAGGACAGTTATTGTACTTAATTATTGCTTAATAAAGAGCAATGCCATTTCTTGTTGGTAGCACATAGGCATCGACTATGTTCTTTGAGATCCATTGCTCACAGTACAATCACAAAAGCTAAGTGATTTGGAAGCCCTATATGGGCATGTGTGAGGTTTGTTTATTTTTTGACCAAATTAAAGATTGGAAATGGGTGTATAGGAAAGCAATGAAAAGAAGAAGTATGCAGAGG
Organism: Protopterus annectens; assembly: GCF_019279795.1. Lineage (NCBI taxonomy): Eukaryota > Metazoa > Chordata > Ceratodontiformes > Protopteridae > Protopterus > Protopterus annectens. The sequence goes on along the minus strand of NC_056728.1, from coordinate 54,756,466 downwards.
GTAGAACAGAAGGTGAGAAAATAAGGATATAAGGAGCATAAAGGTGCAAAAGAAGGAAGTATGTGCCCATTTTATATTTATGAAGAAAAGGGTAAGTTGGGAAAGAGAGTAAAGGAAGTAAAAGGAAGGTAATGTATACATACAGATAAAGCATGGTACTCTGACAGTACATTTCAGTCACAGGCTATGAGTAAAACAAACAAATAATGATGCTGATCATACATATTTGCCCCATTTAATGCTGAAGTTATGATAAGAAGATGTAAAAATAAATCTTATATATTTTTCATAACACATCCTTGGGTGGGGGGGGGGGTTGAACCCACAGTCATCCTCACTATGTGAAAGTAGAGCCTTAACATCCTCAGCCTGTTGTCGAATTATACAAGGGGATACATTTGTGATGCTGCCAGCCCAGCTAGCTGGAATTTTGTAAATGATTCTATATCATTTGTGAATATTGCTATGATTTATACAGATCTCTATGTTATGCACTGAGCTTCAAGAATGCAACCACAGCGTACCCAGCTGGAACATAGAAGATTAACTTACAAAACTTCAAGAAAATAAGTTGAAATTAAGTGCTTTATGATGCGCTATAAAAGTTAGTTAATGCAGCAAGAAGACAGGATGTCTAGAGCTAGAAGTTTTTCTATTGTCTTGGAGAGAAGTATTTACTGTGTTTAAAATGTAAAGTGTTTTATTGCTTTGTGACTTCCTAACAACTGCACATCTGGGAGATATGTACTTCTCACACAGAGATACTAAAAAGTCTGTTAGTATCTGTTAGCCTGGGAACTGAAGGCAGGTGACAAAGAGTGATGTCATCCAAGCTGACCCAGCAGTAATGTTTGGTAGTAATTTAAGAACTCTCTCAGAAAAAGACTGTGAATTTTGTATCTTGTCTTGGACCTAGAAACATCCACTCATCCTCACCTGTATTTGCCTTGCTAATAGTAAGTAACTAGGGTACAGTGATTTCTCTTAGATATATATATATATATATATATATATATATATATATATATATATATATATATATATAGGAATATAGTAAAGATTAGTTTAGATATGTTCTGTATTTATTTGAGACTGTCCTGCAATGTTGTTTTAAAATATTTTCTGTGATTCTGAACTCTGCAGTTACTGTGTTGATTGAGTATTGTCTTGTTCTTTTAATATATAGTATTAAATATATTTAAACCTATCTTTGTGGCTGATATTTGTGAGACATATTTAAGCTTTTAGAGTACTTGCATATGTATTTGGTGACACTGTACAGGCTACTCCTAAATAGCCTTGGTCTTGGTCACACTTACCATTTGCATAATAGTACCATTACACAGTAGGATTGGTCACCCTTTGTAGAAGCCTTTATAGTAGCTGATAAGTAGGAGCTTCTGGCAGTGATAACTACCTTATGCTCTGGGCAGAAGGGGGGCATAGCAATAAAGCTGTGCCAGCCTTCCCCAGGAGTCCCTGTGTGTTTGTATATAAATCAAATTTCAAAGTGTGTGTGTGTGTGTGTGTGTGTGTGTGTGTGTGTGTGTGTGTGTGTGTGTGTGTGTGTGTCAGCTACTTGGGCAGGGACACAAAGCACTGATTGGACAGAGAGGGTGCTGGAGGTCTTGGCTTGACCCCTCAGCTGAGATCTTAACCCTATAACTGTGCCAGTGGGGAGTCTTATTGGTGATCTGGAGAAAGAGGGAAAAACCAGCCCCAGACTGACTGTGATCTTTGTGTGCTCTTAGAGGAAATTGTACTTTACTGTGTGTGTATTTGTCATCTTCCCATTGTGTATGTCCCTCACTGTTACCAGTGGTGAGGACTGAGGCGTTTTGATTACTGGTTCAGTGCAAGAATGTCACAGCATGCACAAATACAGCAATACCATTGAACAATCATACTTCTACCTTTGTCCTGTGGCAATAATGACAACTGGCCTATCAAAGGTACACATTTTAGGAACAAATTCCTACTAATGCTAATATTAAAAGCAAGACAGTTAATGAAAATGTATACTGACCGAGGTGTTCTAATTTACTCATGTGCAGTTGCTTGTTCCTTTCAATATCTTCAAGGGCTTTAGAGATAAAAAGACCATTGTATAATACCTGTGGATAACACACAGTGGCAGGTTATATGTGTAGCTGAGACACATTAGATTTACAGTGCATAGGTGGTGCCTTACTATTTTACTTCATCCTCCTATCAGCGTAGGAAATCAGCATTGCAATGCTTCTTGTCACTGTAATGGTGATGGCACTGCCCCCCCCCCACCCCCATGTTTGAAATGCCATTTGCACAGGTGACAGCCTGAACTTCAGTTTCATACTGGGACCCTTCTTAACTCTCCTACAGGAGCCTCTGGTTGCAATAATGATGGAGAGAATAAAGAAATATTGATGTCTCATCCTGAAAAACCTCAGGGAAAAATAGCAGAGAATTGGTGCCCAAATCAAATCTTGAATCCTCATCTACTGTGCAAAGATGAGAAGAACTGGCAGACACCCTCTTTTCACAAAGATTGAAAGACTCAGATAATGTAGCTGTTGTATTATTATGGTTCATAACAGCACTTTAAGATGTGAAACCTGACAGTCCTCAATCCCTGTGTCTGTTGTTCAAAAGTCAAGCTGTACAAAAACATTATGTACAGATGGTTAAATATGGGATTACAGTTCTACCCCTGATAGCATTGCCCGGACTGTGCTTGCAGTGCGCTGCCCACAGAGACCCAAGTGTGTCCACTCCAATGAGAATATGTTTGCATGATTGTTAGCAAGCATGTTCATCATGCAGAGTTGTTCTGAAGTTTATATATTAAATCTATCAAGTACCTGGAAGTTTTTTGAGCCGTTCTTTCTGTTGAGTTTTTTGGTGTTGTTCTGAAGTTTATATATTAAATCTATGCAGTACCTGGAAGCTTTTTGAGCTGTTCTTTCTGTTGAGTTACATGCAAATAGAGAGATTCAGAAACAGTAATGAGTTTATCCCTAATTAGCATAATCATCATGCCCAGCCAGGTGAATCTGCACAACATTAGCACAACTAGGAGCCTCACTATGCCACAGGAAAAAACTTTGGAGCCTAGAGTTTGATTCCTACAAAGAGTGAATTTGAAAAGAACAAACTTATCTGCTTGTATAAGGTAAGTAGTACTTCTTACAACTTTATTCATTTGTACTATGGCTACTTTTAATTGCTATTCTACTTGTTGAGAAGGAATGTAACATGTTCACCATTCCCGCTGCTTCAGTGGCATTTTGTTTTATTTGCCAAGGTAACCTAGCAGTGGTCAGCTTTCAAAAGCTCCAGCTTCCTTCCCTCTCTCTTCCTTTGACAGCTGATTGACTGAGCATATTCTGAGAAGGAAGCCTTCAGCAGTCACAGGAAGTGAGTGTTCAGTTTTTTTTTTTTGCCACCCAAAGAAAAAGGTTGTCTGGTGTTTCACAGAATCCAGTGTTGATTTTTCTAACTTATAGCTCAAATAAGCCCCAGCTGGGAACCCCCTTCCACTCATTTTATTATTACATTTATTATTCTCTTTCTCTTTTTATGGTTATTTAAAAATATTTATTTTAATATTTTATATCTATCAGTATTTATAGTAATTCCTCTGTGAATTTGTTTATATGCCTTCTGTCTTTGACAAATACTTGTTTTTACTATTTCTGAGGAACGTTTTCAGTATTTCTCTCAGACATGCAGTATGTATGCATGCTGTTAGACACTAGGGTCTGTCTCATGCAGTCTACTTTACTGTTGTTATTCTTCTTTATTTTCATCTTTTGGCAGGAAAATATTGCAGAACTTGAATTTTATCAGCAATTATGCATTATTTACTGAATGCATGACTCTATTCTGTTCTGTGTGTTTTTAACATCGGATTAAGATTTTACCACAAATGAAGTTATTTGCATGTACTGTGAAGCTTTTACTGTCTCTGACAAGAAATAAAGTTTAAATTGCTATTAAACTTTATTTTATGGCAGTTTAAATTGGTCAAAGTGTGTGGAGCTAATTTTAGCACTGGTTTGGCAGGGTCTATATCGAAGATCGAATTCGGACAACATTGAACCTTCAAAACTGTTCCAAGAAACACACACATAACACAATCACACCAAACACCTTAAAAACCTACACTAAACCTAACATACGCCACTATCTATGCACTGTCCTTAACCCAGCCCTAACCCTAAAGTTCGTCACTATCGCACACTTACCTGACCCGTGCCCAAACCCTAAAGTCCGTCACTACCCGTTCGTACACTTACCTTGACCCAGTCTGAAAACGTCGAAGCCTCAGAAATGACCAACCAAATTCTTTCCCTGGGAAAGAATTCGGGTTTCTGCGGCTTCGACATTCGTACCCTTCGAACTACCAAGTTCGGCCTTCTGGTATTCGGCGTTCTCAACGTTCAATTTCACGATAGGAACCCTTTGGCACAGTTGCTTTGCTGTTTGGATTTTGTGTACTAGAAATTCTTTAATTTATGTCAGTTGTAAAAGAATTCTGAATACATTTCAAACTGGTTTTGACTGTTTTATTAGTAATTCAGCAGTTTGACAAGAGGTTTGTTGTGTGGGAAATTACTTATTACTAGAAACTTTAAGTGCTTATTATGATACATTATCCACTACTGTCACTTTATTATTTTGGCTGGTGTCCTCTCCCCCTGACTCGAAAGAGCCTAAATTCTGGTACCCCCATCAAATCCAGTTGCCCCAAAAAAGAAAAAAACAAAATGAAATGTGTCTCAGCCTGCAGTGATACTGTTGGGACCAGTGCTTGGCTTGCACACCTCATACCTTTTGCCATGTCTCTCTCCACTGTAGCTTTGCTGGCCAGTATGGAATAAGGAATTAGACACACCCCACAGGGCTTTTCTAGTACCTGGCACAGGTATGGGAGAACTAAACCCTTTAAGTGCAGGAGTAATCCAGGGTAAGAGACTCCTTGCCAGGCATAATTCTTTGTCCCCAGATATTTTATTTAGTAGTGACGTTCACAAGAAAAAGAAAAGAGAAGCTAACCACCACACACACACACACACACACACACACACACACACACACACACACACACACACACACACACACACATTCCATCAGCTTTAGAAGATGTTTATGAAGTTGCTGTAGGACACCAGCATCTATTCCAGCTGTCCCAAAAAAGGCTCAGAGAAAATATTGTGTATCATCAGGTATGGCAAGTCTCTTTTCTCATTAACTGATAACTCAACTGTTGTCTCCCCTGCTGCCTATGCATATAAAAAGTCCATCCTTGGCTTCATCTAATCCAACGTCCCTGATAAATATAAAAAATGGTTAGATCTTCAGGGCAAAATGATGTTTCTCTCTCAAATAATCTAGCCTTTAGAATGTTAAATTATCAAGGCTATATGTGGAAATTAGTTTTATAGTGTCCATACAGTTTGGATGATTTTGCATGTATCTTCAGCTGCAGAGCAAATGTCTTACATGAATGAAATTGTTTCTAATCTGACTCAGGTTTTAAAATATGCTTTGAGAAATTTGCTTGAGTGTGCAAATAAAGCCTTGAGAAATGTTGCTTCTTTTGATGTATTAAGACAGTATGTCTGATTATGTATTCAGAACTTCTCTGATGATTTAAAAGCTAAAATCTTGAATAAGTGTTTAAGTTCTGAATTGGTGTTTGGGCCTTCTGTTAGACAGATTCTCAAACAGTGGAATGATAGAGGCAAATTAATGCATGTGGTATCTAGGATGTTTCTCCCTAAACAATGCATCTTCCTTCAAGGGCCAGGAAAAACAAAAATCCCAGTCAAACAAAAGTCAGGGATCCAAAAGGAAGTGGCAGGAGCATAATTCTTCAAACAAGACAGGTTCCTTTCTAAAAAAGGATCAACCTCCTGCAAAGCAATGATCTATGCCAAGTGCTGGTGCACACCTACCCCCTTTCCTGCTCCCTCCTTTTCTTCCTGCTTCCCACGGGCTCTCTCTTTTCTCTCTCTCTCTCTCTCTTTCTCTGTCAATCCTGCAGCTAGGCTGCAAATAATCTCAGACAAATGGGTTCTGAGAATAATTGGGGAGGGCACATTTGACAATTGATAGAAGGCCCTCCCCTTTTCAGGGGAATTCCCCACATCCATCACACCAGACAGAACTGTTCACTCTAGTGCTTCATCCCATGGGGTCGTAGAACCATTGCATGCAATACACAAAGGCAACGGATTTTACTCTATAATCTTTTTAGTGTCAAAAAAAAGCACTCCAGGAGACCCATCCTAGATTTGTCATATTAAACAGCTTTGTAATCCTATTAAACACCTTTGTAAAACTTCTGAAATTTAAAATGCTCACCTTACAGTCCTTACATTGCTTCCACACCATTGTTTCATGGTGACTCTAGGCATCCATATTTTTTCTTTTTTAGACAACTTGCTGATTTCTGCAGATCTGTATATCCAGGTGCTTCTTCAGAAGATGTTGAATTGTTTTCTTGAGATGTTGGAGAGAGATAATGAAAAAGATTGTCTTCTTGCCAGAAGACAAAGTTCTGACATATCAGTTAGCTTTCATGGATTTCTCTCTTCTAGACATGCCATCAGCAAGAGAGCTCCTCAAAATTCTAGGCATCATGGCAACAGTGATCCTCATGATATCACTAACCAGACCAAACACACAAGAAAATTAAATAGTACTTGAACTTTTTAACACTTATGGTTGTACTATACAGCTAATCTACTACATTTTACACTGTTATAGTGTCTTTTTTACTGTTTTACTGCATTTTTATTGCCAGACAGTGTTTCATTACTGTAATTGCATTGTTATTGATTTTTTTAACTGTAAACTGCTTTTTTATACTGAGAGTTGTATTTTCTGCTTGTGAGTGCTCTATCTGTGCTTTTCTGTGCATTTTTTGTGAGGTTTCTGTGTTCTAGTCAGGTAGCATAGTCTGGATAGAGGCCTGCTGTTATCCAGGCCTGGTTGTTTTGCTTCTTGAGTTTCCTGTGTTTCTGGCAGCCATCTTCTGCTGGTAGTGTCTTGTCTTCACTGTTAGTGAGAGTAACAGGGGAGCCTGACCTTCTCTAGCACGAGTGATTGGTCGAAAGAGCAGGGGTCAGCAGGATTGGGTAGTAATTCGAGCTTCCAGATTATTCCATCTTTTCTGGTATTTAAACCCTGTGTCTGCAGGGGACTATGTTTGTTTTTACCAGGCTGAGGAGTGGTGATTCATCACTGTGACAAAGCAGAAATTCCCTGAGGCTCCAAGAGGAGAATAAGTTTTTTCTTAATTTTATTTCATTGAATTGCACTTCTTAATGCTTATAGTTGTGCTATAAAGCTAATCTACTACATTTTGCACTGTTATAAAGCTTTTTTTTACTGTTTCACTGCATTTTTATACTGTTTTAACTATATTTTCATTGTTAGTGTTTCATTACTGGAATTGCATTTTTTACTGAATTAATTAACTGTGAACTGCTTTTTCATATTGAGAGATGTATTTTCTGTTTGTGAGTGCTTTTCTGTGCTTTTCTGTGCATTTTTTTGAGGTTTCTGGTTCTAGTCAGGTATCATAGTCTGGATAGAGATCTGCTGTTATCCAGTCCTGGTTGTTTTGCTTGTTGAGTTTCCTATGTTTCTGGCAGTCATCTTCTACTGGTAGTGTCTTGTCTTTGCTGTTAGTGAGAGTAACAGGATTGCCTGACCTTCTCTAGCACGAGTGATTGGTTGAAAGAGCAGGGGTTAGCAGGATTGGGTATTAATTCGATCTTCTAGATTCTTCCATCTTTTCTGGTCTTTATACTCTGTGTTTGCAGGGTGTTGCGCTTGTTTGCTTTTTGCACACTGCCGCTGTGCTGTTTTACCTCATTGTGAGATATTTCAGTTGCATTGTTTCTCCTTACCAGCACTCCTGTGTAACTGATACCCTCCCTTGCAACTACCGTGATTTTATCCAGCCCTATTCACACCTATAGGTACTCTATTCTGATAGTACCCACTCTACCATCCTTTACCTCTCTTCCACAGATTCTGACAACCATGGACGTACATTTTCCTGTAGTTTCTCCTGCTAGTCTTGTTGATATGGGCATCCTGAGACAGTGTAGCAACTGCCTCATGTACACAAACAACCCTCTTCTTCTACCACTTAGGAACACAATATGTTAAAGATGTAATTCCATTAAGAACCTAGAATCCTTGCTGTCTCAGTCACAAGCCAGTACATTTGACATTGAGAAGGCTATCTGCAAAAACACCACAAGCACCATACCTCTAACACCACCCCCACATGTACAGTACATTCCTACATATGTGGAGGTTCCCAACAAAAATATACCTAAAGACACCTCCGGGGCAAATGCACACCACAACCCACTACACCAAGCACCACACATAGTACACATGCTTGTGTCTCACAGCCTCTAAGACCCAGTCACAAACCCAGCATACTAGTCATAGGAGACTCTATAGTGAGACACACAGATGTGTCCCTCACCAAGCTAGACAAGGGGATAGCCATAGTAAGTTGCTTGTCAAGTGCTACAATCCACCATATCACTCATGCACTCAAGTCTCTCAACAACAGATACTGTTGTGATTTTGTCACAGTCCATGTTAGTGTGAATGATTTGAGACGTACCTCTCTGGACTATATGAATGATTGAGCTTGCTAAATATGTGTCCCAGGCAGGTATGTCCCTAACCTTAAGCAGCATTCTACCATCAACCAGAATGAGGCATTTGGCATCTTTTGACAACTTTGTTATGAATAGACAGCAAATCAAGCGAATGTTACTTATAAGGAAGATCTGGCTTTACAAATGTTGAGACGTGCACAAGTGAGGGCGGTAAAGCCAGATAAAGGAGGGGCTTTAGCTATATTCGATCTAAATGATTATAATACCAGAATGTATAAGGTGTTGAATACTGATGCATACTCTAAAGTTTCATTGAATGAAATGAATACAGCTTACAACCGCATTAGGGGCTATTTGAACAATCTATTTATAGAAGCTAAGATTGATATAGACACTTACAATTACATGACAATTTTGAGTCCTAAAACACCAGTCATGTTCGGTATCCCCTAGATACATAAGGACTTAACAAATCCACCCATGAGACCCCTTATAGATGGTAGAGGGTCTATCACCTACCCTTGTGCCAAAGTGGTAGTTATTATCTTACAGAAGTATTTGAAATCTGAAACTCAAGTGTGCAAGGACTCTTGGACTTTCTTGCAGAAAATAAATGATATGGACTTTGACATCGAGAATAATAATTTTTTAATGATCGATGTCTAAGATCTTTATACTTCTATTCCCCACCTTGAAGCAGTTGAATGGGTGAGTTTATTGTTAAAAATCAAAGGGGCACCAGTGACTGAGATTCATTTAATTGAGGAACTCATAGATATAATTCTACCCAACAACTACTTTATTTTTGACAAAGGAAGTTTGTGTTCAATAACCCTTCACACATGATGAACCTTGTTTATTACACCCATTTCTTGGACGATATTTTCATTGTATTTAGAGGGAATGAGTCCCAGGCTCAGTCACTTGTTAATTATTTAAATCACACTACCCACTTTTTGGAATTTACATCTAACTTCAACACCAAGTCGATTGACTATTTAGATATTAGTTTGACTAAGGATGAGGTGAACAAGAGATTGGTGTCAAGAATATGCAGGAAAAAACATACAGCAACTCTTTCCTCCATTTCACTAGTAGTCACCCCTTAGAACAAAAATGTTCTATCGTTAAGGGTCAGTTGATTAGGGCGGCCAAAATGGTCTCTTTAGATACTGACTTTAACAATGAGTGTAACCTACTTAGCAATATGTTTGAACAGCGAGGCTACCCTGTTGATTTAATTAATTCACTAGTGGATGAAGTTCAATTTAAAGGAACCGAGGGGCAATTAAACCTATACTTAGTGCTTATACTTTGGACTCTCGGTTTAGTAGTCCACCTGATAGCATCTTGAATCATAGTTTGGACCAAAAGTCAGATATAAGGAATGATAATCCAACGTCCAACTATAGAATTAGTCTTATAACCACTTACTGTAAATAAAGTGCTAAAGTGAGATGTATTTTATTTAAAAACTGGGAATTGATTAGTAATGATAACTTGTTAGTCAAAAAATTGGGAGATAAACCAATTTTAATTTTTAGAAGGGGTACTAACCTTAAAAACCTTTTGGAGAGCAAAGTGCCAATTGATTTTAATAGGTTGAAAGGTATGTACACATGTGGCACATGTAGGATGTGCCAATATGTAGAGGTAGGTTCATAGGTTCATAGGTTCATAGTAGGCTATCTGCCCTAGGGCATTTATAAGCCTAGCCAGAGTGTGTTTGGCTTTCACCACCCATTTTAAATAAATTTTGCTATGCCCTTTTTCGAGGTTAGCATACTGTGCCTCTGTCTAACAGTGACACAGAAGTGATACCCGGGGTAAACCTACGATCTCCCATCCACTCATCAAGATTCCTCTTGAAGAGAGTCAATGAGGGACTCTGTCTAACCTGGACTGGGATTTTATTCCAGAGTGAAGGGAGCCTCTGGGTTATGAATCTGTCCCTCTAGCATGTCCTATTTATTTCAGTGCTGAGGTTCAAGTCTCTCGAGCGTGTAGCTCGATGGGATTTGGATTTTCTGAGGTGCAGCATGTCCATTAATTCCGGGTTGGACATGGCTTTATACATCAGGCACAGATCGCCTCTGAGCAGGCGGTATGCCACTGAGTAGAGCTGGAGTTTCTTTAACCGGGCAGCATATGGCATCTGTTTGAGCCCTTTGATCCTCTTGGTGAGGTACTTTTGGGGTCTTTCCAGTTGCTGCAGGTGTCTGGTAAGGTACATCCCAAAAGGGGCATTGTACTCAATTATGGGCCTGATGAGGGATGAGTAAAGAGGCACGATGACCTCCCCTGATCTAGAAGAGAATCCCTTCATGATTAGGTGGGCTATATAAAATGTTTTTCTAACCACTTTGGCCACGTGGTTGTCAAATGAGAGATTGCTATCAACTTGGGTCCCCAGGTCCCTAATTACTTCTTCTGTACTTAATGGATTACCACCTATGTGGTAATTTGTGGACATTTTGTTTTTGCCAAAGGGGATGACTATACACTTTTTGGCGTTTAGCTTGAGGCCATGGCTCTGGCACCAGTTGTCTGTTTCTATGAGGCCCTTTTGGAGGATGCTTGTGTTGGCTGGAGAGTCGATTATGGCGCCCAGTTTGCAGTCATCTGCGAACTTGGTCAGCCACAGTCCTTCTGTGTTGGCCTGTACCTCTGAGAAATATATACCGAGCAAGAGAGGTCCCAGGACTGAGCCTTGTGGGACGCCACTTGTAACTGGTTTGGAGTCTGACATGGCTCCAGCAATTCTAACCATGTGGGTTCTGTCCTTGAGCCAGTTTGCAACCCATCTAGTGACATAGGGGTTTATATTTAAGCTGGTGAGCTTATCTATAATGCCCGAGTGGGGTATTGTATCGAAGGCTTTTGCGAGGTCCAGGTAGGCTGTGTGGACCACCTTCCCCTCGTCAATGGCCTTGGTGTCTGTTTCAAAGAAATCAACCAGGTTTAAGAGGCAGGATCTGCCCTTAACAAAGCCGAACTGGGTAGGATCCAGTGTCTGTAGGTCCCCAGTATCTTTATTTATGAGGTCCATGATGATCCTTTCCATAGCTTTGCAGACCAAGCTAGTCAGGCTTATGGGGCGATAGTTTCCAGGATCCGTTGATGCACCACCTTTGTGGAGAGGGACCACTGTTGCTGTACGCCTCTCTTTAGGTACATATCCTGCAGTAAGGCTGAGATTGAACAGTAGTTTTATGTTTGGGTTTAGCTCTTCTTGGAGTTCATGTAGGACGCAGCCCGGGACACCGTCTGGTCCCATTGTTGCTGTGTTTTTGCTTTGGAGAGGGCGGCTCTTACCTAAGCATCTGAGATGTCAGGGGGGGCAGCACTCTGCTGGGATAGATATTTGCCCTTTTGGTGGGGGGGGAGTTTGCCCTGAACCTGTCAGCTAGGATGTTGGCAATGTCTGTGGGTTCGATGTATTTTTTGTCATTTTGGACTAATTCTGAGCATATCTGGGAATTCCCACCCAGGTTCCTAACATAACTAAAGAAAGCATTGTGATTATCCTTAGTGTCCTGTGCAATTTTTCTCTCTAAGCTGGCCTTAGACGATTTTATGAGTGCCCGTAGTTTTTTGCTAATACTGATCAGAGATGCCTTCCCTTTTTGGGATTTTGCTCTATCATGTAGTAGCTTCCTCCTTCTATTGTATAGTTTGTTTATGGCTGGGGTCCACCAGACAGGACGTCTGCCTTTGGAGGATTGGGTCTTGGTTTTATTTGGGATTGCATGATCCATGCATTCCTGAAGATGTTCATAGAATGCGTTTATAAAGGATTCTGCAGTCTGGGCCATATTTTCCATAGGCTCGGGGGCTTTGAAGGATTCCACCTCGGTTTTGAGGAGTGTGAAATTTGCTTTAGAGAAGTTTTTCACTGTGGTTTTCTGGGCAGGGGGTGGGGTCGGGATGTGAATATCCAGTGAGATTAGTTTATGGTCTGGTCTTACCGTGAGGGATACACTTCTTGTCTGGAGCATAGAGTCCCCATGTTGGTGATGATCAGGTCCAGTATGTTTTCCCCTCTTGTGGGAGTGGTAACAAGTTGTTCCATAGCATTTGAGTTTATAAATTCTAGGAACCTTTGGGCTAGGGTGTTGGAGCTAGAGTAATGCTCCCAGTCTATGTTTGGGTAGTTGAAATCACCCAATATAATGTTGTTTGGAGAGACCTTCATATTTTCCAGTATTCTCAGGAAGGCCGAGTGGGTTCCTGGGTTTGGGAGGGTGGTCTGTAGCAGGCTATAAACTGGAAGGCAGTTTTACCCACTGTTAGTTGCACATGGATAGTCTCTGATGCTTCATGGTGTGCCACCAACCTGGAGGTGTGGGTATCTTTGACGAATATTGATACTCCCCCTCCTTTTGTGGTTCGGTCCAAGTTTTGGGGCCGAAAACCATGGTATGAGGTATAACCTGGTAGTGCTGGGGTGCTCTTGGGAGCCTTGAACCAGGTTTCTGTTACTGCACAGATATCGATGTTCTCCATGCTAAGGAGAGTTTTGAGTGCGTGCATCTTGAGGTTTAGACTTCTGGCATTGAGTAGCATTACTCTTAGTTTCTTATCCCTTGTGATACCTATGGAGGTGGGTTTGTCTTTTGAGCCTTGCCTAAAAAAGGCACTATGGGGGAAGCAAGAGCCTTTGCCAATATCTGAAAGCCCAGGGGTGACAGGTGCAAGCCGTCCCTAGCGAAGCATAGTGGCTTGTCGAGCATGTCATCCCAGGCTGACAGGCATTGGATCCCCTTTGAATGACACCAATACTTAAGCCAATTGTTGAAATTGATCATCTTGTCTTCATATTGTGACATCATTCTTGGTGAGGGTAAGATGCTACTCAAGGTCAGGGTCATACCGGCCTGTGCTACATGCTTAGAGAGCTCCTCTATGTCTCTTTTCATGTAGTCCAGGGAGGTACGTCTCAGGTCATTCACACCAGCATGGACAATGACCGAGTCATATTTGTACTTGCCTTGGAGTGACCTGAGTGCTTGTGTTATGTGGCAGATCCTAGCGCCCGACGGGCAGCTCACCGTGACTTTCTCCTTGTTCAGCCTGGTGAGCAGAACATCAGTGTGCCTGACGATAGAGTCACCTATTACAAGTGTATCAAGTGTGTTGTTTAGCCTTAAGGGCTGTGACTGTTCAGCACACTGGCTTTGTGAGCTATGTGTTGCACGTGTTTTGTTTTGGGGTAGTGGTTGCTTGGGTGTCTGCTTTGGAGATCTCTGCTGCTTAGGCAGATTTTTATTTAGAGCCTCCGAGTATGTTTTTGTGTGTTTATGTGTTTGGTTTGCTGTCATGGTAGGTCTATGCGAGACTGGAATTGTAGTGAGTGTGGTTTCCTTCTCCTCTTGACTGGTTACGCCAGTACTGAGTTGAGAGAGCTTAGCCTCCAGTTTGGCTATATGGTTGCATCTCTCACATGTGTTGGAATTTGTTGGGAGGAGGAGAGGGTTGTCTGTGTACATGAGGCAGTTGTAACATTGCCTCAAGATTCCCATATTCACCAGCTGGACCAGAGAGGAGATTGACAACTGACCTTTGGATATGCTAGAATAGTATTGGGAATTTCTTTATAATTGAAAAAAAGGGCCAATGGGGAACAAGGTACTCAAGGGGAGTTTGTGAGGGTGTAGTGCTTTTAATTTTTTTAGTGCTGACTTATATAATTGCTTTAGTGAGCAAGTGCCAGGTAACTTAAATGCAAATGCAAAAACGACAAACATTAACTTTCTTTCAAGTGAAACAAGGAAATAAGTACAGTAAGCAATGCAGATTTCACTAGGGATCCACAGAAGTGCTGAAAATCCGTGTTTTAGGTGGAATTAGCGTTTCAGGGAAATAACAAGCAAACAAACAACAAGCATACAAACAAAGCTAGATTCAGCAGGCCTGGATCTAGTCTATGCTACAGCAAACAAGGTGTACCAATTTCATTAAGAAACAGTTCAAATATGCAGGCACTATAAGCCTTTAACCAGACATTCCCAGCTCAGAAGGGCAGACTCCAACCTCTCCTCCCACAAGAGTGCAGACCACAAACCTTCTTAATATAAAATAACTGGCCTGAAGCCCAAGTGCTTAAACCAGAAATAATACACTTTTAGAATAATAGACACTGAGCCCTCAATCAGCAGTTCTCAACTTAGAAGGATGTAAGCTACCTGTCCTGCCACCACAGTGCAGGCCACAAACCTTCCTAATGTAAAATAACTGGTCTGAAGCCCAAGTGCTTAATCCAAAAGACTTAGAATGATAGCTACACTTTAATCAAGTTACTACCAAGCAGTAATAAATACAATTGAATACTTTAAAGAATGCCTGTATTAGTGCTCAAGTTATACAAACAAAGCTAGATTCAGCAGGCCTGGATCTAGTCTATGCTACAGCAAACAAGGTGTACCAATTTCAGTAAGAAGCAGTTCAAATATGTAGGCACTATAAGCCTTTAACCAGAAATTCCCAGCTCAGAAGGGCAGAGTCCAGCCTCTCCTCCCACAAGAGTGCAGACCACGAACCCTCTTAATGTAAAATAACTGGCCTGAAGCCCAAGTGCTTAAACCAGAATTAATACACTTTTAGAATAACAGACACCGAGCCCTCAATCAGTAGTTCCCAACTTAGAAGGATGTAAGCTACCTGTTCTGCTACTACAGTGCAGACCACAAACCTTCTTAATGTAAAACAACTGGTTTGAAGCACAAGTGCTTAAACTAAAAGGCTTAGAATAAGTTGCACCAAGCAGTAATAAATAAAATTGAGTACTATTAAGATGACGCAAAAGCAAAATAAAGTAGGAAGAAACACAAATACAGTAAAAGCAGATACATTTTTTTTTTTTTTGAGTGAGCAAATGAGATGGGCTCAGCAGTTACAGGACAGAAACAAGTGCAAATGCAGGCATTCAAATCAGAAAGTTGAGAGAGATGGAAGACCGCCCAAATGGCCAATAACTACAAATTCTGGGCCAGAACCACTCCTTACGTGGTAAACAGGTTACCTAATGCTTACCACTCCCACTGATAAGCTAGAAGGCTTCCCTCCAACACAGAAAGGCTTGGGGGGCTCAGAAGCTTACAAACAGTCCTGGATACAGCAAATCTGTATCTGGATTGGAACACTAATTGCAGGAAAGGTAAGAAACATGCTTACAATTTTTTGTTTTTCAGAAAAGTAGCAAAAACAGTAGTAAAAACAATTCACATGCAGTGCAAGCTGGCACACTTGAGTATGTAGCAATATTAGTCCACACACAGTTTGAAAAAAATGTAATTAAATTAAAAAGGACTAAAATCAAGTGCAGAAAGGGTTTATTAGGTAGAATGCGGTAAAGAGATGGGACTGGGGGAGTGTCCTAGATCAAATCTACAGTGGGGCGGGCACTGCAAAAGCCACCAAATTTAAACTACAACCAAGAACAGGGAGGGGGGTGGAGAAGACAGTTTCAACAGAGATGTGAGGAATCACAGTGCAAATTATAAAACCAGAAAAATATATACTGATCTCTGTATATTTGCAGAACAGTAAGACAACAGATATCTAAGCAACAATTTAGCTCTATAATACAGAATAATACAGAAAAGTATACTCAGCTCTATATATTTTTGCAGATAGTCTTGTAAGGCTCTCTCTCAGTGCACAGGTTCCAATTTGGAAATAGGAAAGTCCTTTACTATCAACCATACAAATTTCAACCTTGCTTATAAACTGAATTGTGATTCTAAATGTGTTGTGTACATGGTGAAATGCCAATCATGTATGGCATTCTATGTAGGCAAAACAGAGCGTAGGCTTCGTGATAGGGTCTATCAACACATATATGCTTTGGATAAAAATAAGCTTGACAATGCATTGGCTAAACACTCCCATTTAACAGGGGGACATAGATTTAAGTTTAAAGCCATTGACCAGATACAAATGGACATTAGAGGTGGACATAAGGGATTACCGTTAAAGGAACGTGAACTAATCTGGCAACTAAGGCTAAATGCCTTTAGTAACCCAGGTTTGAACAAAGCATGCAACATAGCATAGGAGTCTAAACAGATAAAACCTGTCTCTGTGTTTAGTGGGTAGGATTTACTATAATACTTAGTATTCCTACTGCTACTTTTATTTTTATTTTCATTTTTTTATTAATCATCCGATTTTAGTTCAAACGGATGTTTTTCTCTTTTGTACTGACAAGATTTGCTATTACAGTTATGGCATTAACCTGCTTAAATAGAAACATTGTATTCATTTTTTAAGAAAACAACACTTCATTGTGTTGTTGCTCTAATTCCAGTAGTGATATAACTAAACTTTTGTTGGTTGATTGGTTTTCCAGAACCATGTGATGTTTTACAAAGTTTTTAAAAAAGTGATTTACAACTTGAATGGTATCAAAAGAAGTTACTGCATTCTTGGTGACGAAAAGTGCTTCATTAAATAGTTACACAATTCAACAGTTTTCCTGGGCTTGTGGTCAATTCGTTTGAACTATTGACAAAACACCTATTCAAATCATAGCTAGCTACAGACCCCCCAACCATGACTCAGTAGGCCCACTCCACCTATCTGAACTTACTTGAATCCTTCAAGATTCAACTCTCTACCTGAATCCTGCATGGCTTTAACAACCCAATCATAGAGTGGAAGACCTATTCTAGCTCAAACATGAATGCCAAGAGATTCCTCAATTTTGTCAATACCAATGCATTGGATCAGCTGGTTGACACCCTCACAAGAGGTAAAAATATCCTGGACTTGGTATCTACCAACATGTCATCCTCCTTACTAAGATCTGACCATAAAGCAATCACTTTTGAAGTCACCATCTCCCCTGCCCCCCCCCCCCCCCCTTGCCAGGATCAAACAAAAAACTTTTCCAAAGCTGACTACAACCTCCTGAGAGCAGGTATAAGCAGCTTCACAGCCACCTTCCCTTCAGCTGAATCAAGCACTAATGTCCAACCTTACACCAGAAAACTATATGAGCACCTATATAGCTGCATGGAATTAGCAATACCTGACAGGACCAAATCATCTTCCTCAGGGAAGAGTGAACCTGTTTTGGGGGCAGCAGCAATAAACATATTCTATAATAAAAGGAAAAAAATTGCTGTCCAGGACCAAGAAGGAGCAGCTGCCAAGTTGGAAACAATCTCTTCTTTGTCTGAATAAGCAAATAAAGTCACTGGTGAAATCCTCAGAATAAAAACCAGAAGGAGGTCTCTGTAGTGGAGAGGAAAGCGCTTAACATTTTGTTAATACATTTTGGTGTCCTTTTGGATTGTTCACATCCTTCTGGTTTTTATTCTGTGGTTTATTACTTTCTAGTGGTACACTGGTGAAATCCTCTAAGGCTAACTTCGAATCCTAATTGGCCACATCCAGTAAGGACAATCACAAGAATTTCTTCGACATAAGTCCCCAATCTCAAAGGTAACTCCCAAATCTGCTCTGAATTGATGGTCAAGAATACCACATACAGGAGGGGCGTGGCCAAGATGAGCACAGAGTAGCAGCTTTTCTTATCAGCTCTGCCTTTACAGAACTTTATTGACAGGAAATATTGATATAAACTTCCCTAATAATAGTTTTTTTATTTTAATTAATTCTTTAAAATATATATTAGGGTAGTGTATAAAAAATTTCAAGTAGATTTTAAGTTTTCCTGTCAAAGTTACACTTGGAAGTACTACAGTAAAAGAACAGGATGAGCTTCACTAAATCTTCTCCTCAAGAGACAACTATAAAAAAAGAACTACAGTCATTACTAACTACTATTCAGGAACTAAGTGTCAAGATAGACAAAATGGATATAAAAATTGACAATTTCAAAGAAAAGTGTTCTCACCAAATGGACATTCTACATGAAGATTTATTGCAACAGAGGAAGCAGATTTCAGGAATGGAAACTGCATTAAGTGATATGGATAACAGAATTCAGGAGAGTGAACATAATGTTGAGTTCCTGTTAAAGCAAAATTCTCTTCTTCAGACAAAGGTTGATGACCTTGAGAACAGGTCCCGTAGGAATAATGTGAGAACCTTTGGCTTACTGGATAACATAGAGGGAAATAATATGGAAACATTTTTATCTTCTTGGTTGCCTGAAGTACTTGAACTGCCGGAGGCTCTTTCATATGGTATTGAAAGAGCCCATAGATCAATGGTGACTTCTAAAAACACCAAGAGTAATTATACTAAATCTGTTATTGTAAAGTTCCTATCAGCCCATGATAAAGAAATGGTACTAAAGACTGCGTGGGCAAAATCCCCAATCAAACTGAAGGACAATATTATACGCTTTGATAATGACTATTCTTCTTCAGTATTATCAAAAAGGAAAATTTTCTTGCCTTTAGTTAGAGAACTAAAAAAGAATAAAATAAAAACCCATTTGCTTTTTCCTGCAAGACTGAAAATATTTTATCAAGATGGTTTTAAAATTGTTGACGACCTAGACAATGCAATAACTTATATAAAATCTAATAACATACTGGAAAAAGTAGATGAAATGGAGTGGGCCAGTCCTAGTCTTAAAAGGAATGCTGAGAGCAACACTTGGAAAACATTTGACCCTAAAAAAAAAACAAAAGATGAATCATAACAAGTACATATTTGCACTTGATTCACTCAGATGGGGAACTGAAACCAGACATCCAGGTGAGATTTTGGTATTATCCTCCATAAACTCCATCCTCCACCCAGGTAAAGTCAGTACCCCTCCTCCTAACATCCCTCACTCCTCAGAAAATATTGCTACCTCATTCAACACACACTTCACCCAAACCATACTATCACTAGCTAAACAACACAACCCCCTCCCTTCCAACCCACACCTTCAACTAGTAATCTCCCCACTGCCTTCTCTTTTTGTCCTGTACCTACCTCCAACATAAAAAAAACTCTTAACTAAACTTAAACCCACCAAATTAGCAGCAGACAGCCTTCCAAGTGAATACCTACAAATCGCAGCTGATGCTCTGGCCTACCCGGTATCCATCTTGATTAACCGATCTCTGTCAGAAAGTTACGTTCCCACACTGTGGAAAGTATCACATATAATTCCCCTCCACAAAGGCGGACCCTCCACAGAACTAACCAATTACCGCCCCATAGCTATTCTCTCTCCACTCTCCAAAATACTAGAGAGATGCATACACTCTCAGGTCTCAGACTACCTCCTTACTAACAACTTCCTTTCCAGTACTCAGCATGGTTTCCGACCAAACCATAGCACCACCACTGCCTTACTCTCCTTTACTAGCACTATCCTTCAGCATAAAAACAATGGCTATCTCTCCTCTGCTACTTTCCTAGACCTAGCTAAAGCATTTGACATGGTCCCACACAAACAACTTATCTCTGTCCTCAGTAACCTATCCTTCTCACAATCGGTCACCAACTGGTTTCAGAGTTACCTGTCTGACCGCCAACAATCCGTTGTATGGCAGAATGACATATCTCCCCAACTACCTGTCTCCATAGGGGTTCCCCAAGGATCCATCCTTGGACCCCTACTCTTCTCTGTTTACACCAATAATCTAGCCTCTGCCACCAAACATGGCACACTCATACAATACGCAGATGACTCGACCATCACCTGCTCAGCCCAGTCCCTACCAAAACTGCAAAAAGTCACACAGGAAGCCTTTTCCTCTGTTGAAACATGGTTATCCGATGCCCGATTAATACTCAACCCAAACAAAACTAAACTACTCATCTTCCAACCCAACAAACATACTCAAAACAACTCTCACTTTAACATCACGGCAAAAGACAACACCACTATATACCCAACTGAACACACCAAATTGCTAGGAGTGGAAATAGACAATAAACTAAAATTTGACATTCACATATCCATGACTATAAAAAAAGTCCACAAAAAACTAGGAGCGTTATACAGAATTATACCATGACTGCCGAAAAACGTGCACGCTGATTGGCCAGCGTGCCCGTTGTAAATCGAGTTATACTAATGGAAAAAGGTCCGGTCGCCCGGACTTTTTTCCATTAGTATAGCACGGTTTTTTAAAACACTGTCTCGCTATGTTAAATGGGTTTAACATAGCGAGACAGCTTTAAAATAAGCAACGGATGAACGTCTTTGTACGTAGTTTAGTTACACTGGTTTATATATTAGAAGGTTTGTTTTTTTATTTTCTTGTTTTTTAACTTTAAAGAAAAAATGTTATAATTTCATGGAAATATTTGTTCATTTCAATAATTATTTAATAAAATTCTTTGAAAAAAAAAAGAATACCACATACACAAACACCATAGATATAGCCAACCTGCTGACAGACAAGTTCTGTGAAAACTTCACCCCCCCCCCCGTCGCCTCATCAGTAAACCAGGCCATCCCTAGCACCTACAGCCCTCCCCTCATCACCAGGAAGCAGGTTATGAATGCTCTCTCAAAGGCATAAAATACAGCCTCCATGGGACCCGACAACATCCCTGGCTGTGCCCTACATGAACTCAAGCAAGAGCTCTCAGTACCACTAGGCACCCTATTCAAACAAAGACTATGCACTGGCTTTGTACCTGCAGAATGTTGGACAGCCACTGTCATCCTTCTGCACAAAGGTGCAGCGTCCACTGACCCAGGCAATTACAGACCAATCAGCCTAACTAGCCTGATCTGCAAGGTCATAGACTGCATTATCATGGACCCTATAAACAAGGACATTGGCAACCTCCAAACATTTGATCCCACACAATTTCAAGTAACAAAGTAGAATATGTTTGTAAAAGAAGGGATAATGAACCTCTGGATAAAAGTAATCAGAGAGAGGTCTATTTTGTTACTACTTTTAATATACTTACAGATGAAATTGTAAAGCATGTTAAACAGTTTTGGCCAATGTTACTAAAGGATAACGAATTATGTCACCTGTTGCCTAAACAAGTTAAAATTTCTTATAAAAGAGCTAAAAATTTAGGGGACATGGTGGCACATAACCACTTTTGTCCCCCACCCATTAGTATGAATACAACTATTACAGTCAAAAAGGGTACTATTCCTTGTAATAAATGTTCAATTTGTAGATATTTAGTTTCTTTTTTCCATATGTTAATAGGGTTAGATTTGTTCCAAGGTATTATTATACTTGTTGTACAGAAGGAGTTATTTATGTGTTGAAGTGTACCTGCAATTTGTTTTACATTGGGGAAACTTACAGAAGTTTTAGGATTCGACTGCAAGAACGTGAGAGATATTAAAAATAAAAAACAAGAAAGCCCACTAGGTGCTCATTTTTCACAGTATCATAATTCCAACCCTTATGGGTTAAAAGGCTGTGTTTTGGAGAAGGTTGAAATAATTCTTGGGGAACATGTGAGTGTAAAAGAAAAATTGCTTAAAAAAGAAGCACTGTTTATTTTAAAGTATGGTACCTTGGAGCCTTTTGGGCTCAACAAGGAGTGCAACTGGAAATACATAATTTGTATATGTAATTATATTGTTTTATGGAGGGATGATTGATAATTATGTTAATGAGAATGAGAGTATTTAAACTGACTTTGTTTGATGTGTTTTAATCTTGGAAGGCATTCGTGCTGATGCATTAAGTGTTTATTTAATTCAATTTTCTGTATCAGTGGCCTTTTTATGGTGGTATGGTGGTATTTTATACAATTAGCCTAACTAGCCTGATCTGTAAGGCCATAGAATGCATTATCATGAACCCTATAAACAAGGACATTGGCAACCTCCAAATGCTTTATCCCACACAATTTGGTTTTGTCAAAGGGAGAGCATGACTGTTAAACTTGGTCACCTTTTTTGAAACAGTCACCAAAGCCATGGATGAGAGCAAGACAGTGCACACCAGCTACCTTGACCTAGCCAAAGCCTTTGACACTATTCCCTACTCGGGCATAATATATAAACTCTCCCAGCTAGTCATCAACCCATATGTTACCAGATGGGTAGCTAACTGGCTCACTGATAGAACCCACTCAGTCAAAATAGGGGAAGCCACCTCTAGTAGCAGACCCATAGCAAGCGGCATACCCCAAGGATCAGTCTTGGTGCCTCTACTGTTTGGGATATACTTTTCTGAGGTGCAAGCCAAAACCACTGGTCTGTGGCTGACCAAGTTTGCAGATGACTGCAAGCTGGGCACTGCCATAAATTTCCCTAGTGATGTGAACATCCTCCAATAGTGCCTTAACCAAACTAATGTCTGCTGGCAGAAGCATGGCCTCAAACTGAATGCCAAGAAATGCATCATTATCCCCTATGGGGAAAATGGTGTCCCCACTAATTATTACATTAATAACAACATACTAAGCACACAATCAGTTGTGAGGGACTTGGGCAAACAGGTTGATAGCAATGCTTGGCGACCATGTTGCCTCCATTGTATGGAAGGCTTTCTACATGGCCCACCTCATAAGTAAGGGTATTTCATCCAGGAACAAGGAGGTTATAACATCCCTGTACTCCACCCTTATCAGACCCATTATTGAGTACAATGGCCCCTTTGGCATGTACCTTGCCAAGCACATGCAGCAGTTGAAGAGACCACAGAGGTTCCTGACCAGGAAAATCCAGGGTCTCAAACACCTATCCTATACAGATAGGCTAAATCCCTGTCCCTCTACTTAGTCTCATACAGACTACTCAGAGGCGTTCTGCATCTAGCATACAAGGCCGTCTCAGACTCAGTCTTGATGGATTTGCTGCATATCCATAAGTAAAACTCCACTCACGCAACCTGCATGCAAGATCTCATCCTGGTCTGTGACATTAATAGATCTTGTTGGTGGGATAGATTTGTGTCCCAATTACTCCCCCATCTGCGGAATAGACTTTCTCTCCATGTCAAGCAGAGTACCTCACTAGCTCTCTTTAAGAGGAACCTGGACGACTGGATGGGAAACAGAAAATATACCCCTGGGATCCCACCTGTGTCCCTGCTGGACAGGGAAAACAGGTGCTGACTTTGTGGGAACATGGGTGAAATCCTTGGCTAGGATTATAAGGGTCTCCGGGCCAATAGCCTAGTATCATCCTATGAACCTATGAACCTATAAGAATTGTTGAACTCAGCACCTTCAGTCCTTAGATTTCCAGGTACCGGTACTGGGATTTGTGAAACAGGAACTGCAGTGGTAGATGGATTTGAATCCAGGACTCCATTTCTTTCTTCAGACCTCAGTCCAGTTTGTTCAATCAGTCTCTTCAGATTTTGCATGGGGAGAAGTGTCCATGTGAGATCAAGTGCAAAGCTTGAGGAGACCTCAGGACACACCAAAGCACACAATTGTAAAAGAGATGTTGGCAGTGATTCATGCCTTAAAAGTTCTTCACTATTTATGTACTCCAGATCCTATTCTAATGGTCACAGACAACACTACCATGATGTGGTACCTGAAAAAGCAAGGGAGTACAAGGTCATACCCTCTTTGCTGGTAGACAGTGATGGCCTGGGAGCTAACTTTGCAGCATTCTCTAACTCATTAGGCCTTGTGCATTCTGTGAGAGCAAACCACAGTGGCAGGCAGATTAATCAGATCCTGGACAGACCCTCACAAGTGTAAGATCCATGTAGAGGTATTCCAGGACTTGATCCAGATATAGGGAGCACTGTAGATCTGTTCTCCTCCTTTCAAAACATACAACTGAAAAAATTCAAGATATCCTTGCAGTCATGCTTTGACAACAGACTATCTATCATTCCCATGATCGAGAATATTCCTGTATGCCTTTCCACCCTTTCCAGTGATACCCAAGGTACTTTTAAAGATTCGCAAAGAATTCCAAGAGATCATTATGGTAACCCATTTTAATGGAATTAATCCTCAGTCTGTATCTGCCACACTGCATCAGGGATGAATGTTACACCCCCAACTTACAGCAATTTCACCTGACAGTCTGGATGATTCTGCTTGGATACTTTTTAGGCACTTGTTCCATTTAAATGTGCAACAGGTATTCAAGGAAGCAAGAAAACTTGCAAGTAGAAAATCTTATGTTTACAAGTGAAATATGTTTTCTAGGTGGTGTCTAGCCAATAACAGAGGTCCTAAAAGGGTTTCAGCCCCTTTGGTTTTGAAATATTTGTGTGAACTACTTAAAGATGGTTTGTCATTTGCTTTCATTAAATGCACCTTGTGGCCACCTCAGCTTGTCTGCCCATGGATCCCCTCTTTCATCTCTTTTTTGTGGTCAAGCAGTTTATGAAAGGAGTATGGTACATTAGACCCCCTCAAAAGCAACCCCCTCCTCCCTGAGATCTCAAATTTGTTCTTGAAAAACTGACCTTACCTACTTTTGAACATGTCTGTCAGACTGATTTACAGTTCATTACTTGGAAGATTGTTTTACTCATTGCTCTTGACATCTGCAAAGCAAGTCTCTGAGCTTCAAGCTGTCATGGTGGACCAACCCTATCTTATTCTTTGTAAGGAATGGGTTGTGTTACATGTTAATCCAGTATTCATGCATAAAGTTGTTTCTAATTTTACCTTGAATCAAGCTTTCAATCTCCAGAAAACATGGGAGAAGAAAGTCTTTGTACCTGAGATGTGCACAGGCACCTCTGGTACTAAATTGACAGAACAAAACCCTTTACAAATGCTGAACAGCTGTGTGTCTCTTATATGGGGGCTAAGACAGGTCAGCCTGTCTTTAAACAAACTATTGCATGATGGCTGCCCTCTGCTTTTCTTTTCTGTTACTCCCATCATAGTAAATCTCTTCCAGGCAAGGTTTAAGGTTCACTTGACTAGGGTCTTATCCTCTTCCGTGATGTATTGGAAAGGAGTGAACTGTAGAAGCAGTACAGAGGCAGCAAACTGGTCCTCTGCTCATACCTTCACAAAGCACTACAAGCTGGATTACATTTCAATGTCCTGAGCAGGCTTTGCTAGAAACATTCGACAGGGGCGCCTGGATCCTAATCCTTCCACCTCCATGGTAGTGTAAGCTTTGGGAATCTACATAAAATGCCATTCAGGCAGTAGGAATGATGAACATAATACAGTTGCTTAAGTCCTACTTACCCTTAACAGTAGATATTCAAATTCATGTCTGTGTGGCAGCACACACCCACCATCCTCCAGAATGTGTATAGCTGAGGTGGGTTTCAATCTCTTTGATTTGATTGTTGTTGTATTTGTTTTTTTATATGGTATTGTGATTGGCTGCAAATTTACTCTTGATAGATAATATTACCTTCAGGTTCTTTCCTCTCCTTCTTTGTGGAAGTGAAACAGCTTGTGAGCACTCACATACAGTGCCAACTGAAGGCTTCCCTCTCAGGATATACTCAGCCAATCTGCTCTTACAGGAAGAGAGAGGCAGAAGAGTCTGAGTTTTTGAAAGCTGGCCAGTACAGGGTTACCTTGGCAGGTAACCCAAAATGCCCCTGAAGCAGTAAGGAATTCAAACACTTACTTTTACAGGTAAGTAGGACTTACTCAACTGTACTTTTATCAGTATTTTTAAATATTTTGACTAAAGTGTGTTTTTGAGGAGGATTGCAAGGGTACAACAATTACTGTGCTGCATGTTTGCCAACATTGACAGGAGGCACACCCCTGAGATGATAGTCAGGGCACTGTTCAATACAATGTTAGTGTTGTATGCATTTGCACATGTCAGTAGCTAAAATCGTTTTTAACAGTGGTAGGAATAGTCATGTGTCATTGGTCAGGTGTAATTCTGTGATTGTTTTGTTGGGGACATGTGGCCACTGCCCAGTCTATATTTAAAGATTGTAAATACAAATATATAATTATCAGGCACAAAACCAGCATGATGTATGTGCAAGAATATACTGCTAGTGTTAGGACTTGAAAGGAACATGCAAGAATGAGGCTGTTAATTCCACTGTTTTGCATACCAACAGAATACTGCCTACAAAATAGGCCAAGCAGAGATAGAGTAATACATCTCCTGGGACATCATCATCTTCGTGTAAAGCATAATTTTTAGATGCAAATAAGGAAGTTATACGCCAGTCTGACTGTCTCCATGACTGACAGCTGTTTGGCCCCCATGCAGCTGACTATCCTTACTGTACCTGGGAAGAAATTGTTGCCAACGTGAATTCAGTTGATGGGCAGGAGTGTGGTTTTAATATGGTATACCACAAGGCCACTAATATAATATGAGCTGCTCAACAAAAGGTCCTGGCATGGGAACATAGGGTAATAGATGATGGCAATCAAGTGTACCTCACAATGATGGAGAAGTTCCTGACTTTTCTCAAAAGGAGTGGCATCTCTACAGAGTCCCACAGTGCACTGCTGGATATTGAAGCAAGTTGGAAAGAGAGTTTCTCAGCTACCCAAGGTATGTAGGCCTATTTCTGTGTATCAGTACCTGTAAGTCCCCGTTTCTACTTACTCACTTTAAAACTTAATTAAAGCTGAAAGACTTAAAGTAAACAAGTAGACTGGGTATTTGAACAGCCATAGCCATTTCCACAAGGTATGTTCAATAGGGTATTACTGTTTATAATGTTTGAATTTGTAAAACTCTCAGTTGCAAATTGTACCCACAGGATGGGCCATACTTCCATTGGATATTTTGTGCCTTGATGTATTAATAGGAGATTCTTTATGTGGCACCAGCAATGTGGAACTAGCCCCAGCTGATGATGACCTGCAGCAACTGATAATGATGGTAGGGGTGAACTGACACAGCTACGTGACCACCACATCGCCAACACAGACTATGGACACAGCCTCTATGCTTGTGGATACCCAGGCTACCCTGACATCACAAAAAAGACTGTTTGATGGGTGTACTATCAATCAGGAAGTGTCTTAGCCTCCAATAAAAAGATATCTGTAAGTGTTGTTAGCAGTCATCAGGAGAGGTTCACATAGGGTGATGTTGGTAATGATGCTCACTGGAGACATAGTTTCTGCCCTCCCCCTGATGTTGGTTTGTCAGTGGCCACAACCCCAGTGCATGCGCAGGACCACTGTGGAGGCATAGGCTAGTATCACCACAACCATGGCAGAGATAGTCAGAGTTTTCTAGGTGTACAGGATGACCTACGGGAATGCATATCCCGTATGTGTGACTTCTTGGATAGACTAACTCACACACTAGAATGTGCATTGTCATCTCTGGCTTCATAGACGGTCATCTGCAACATTCACACATGTTAGCCAATGTGGCCATGGTTGACTGAGATCCTACTCCTGCAGTGCTAGTACTTCCATATCAGCACCGGTTGTGGAGGTGTTTACTCCTGGGAGAGGCTGTCTGCGTGGTTGTGGTCATCATCGTGGTGGCACGTCTCATGGCAGATGCTGCTCAAGCAGCACACCAGCATTTAGCCAGAGTCATGATACATCCAGTGCACCTGCTGGTACAGCCAGCTCTTGTGGGCCAGGGTATGCATGGGATGCTGAACCCCCTGCAATGCATGCCCTGGACCTGTTCAGAAGAGAAAGAGTGCTGTAACTACTGCTGAGTCTGTGACCTTGAAACTCACATTTACACCACTGCAGCCCTCAGTATATCACACACATGCATTAACACCAGACATTTTCAATATTAAAGGTCCCACTCCAGGTCTCTACCCTAGTACTAACATTTCTCAGAAAAGCACCTTTTACGTTCATATTCGTCATCACTCACATTCACACTTCCTTATGAAAGACATGTACTCCTGTACTCCCTTGTCCAGCTGTGCAAATGATGGTAACAACGTCCTTCCATTTGCACATTGTTACTTGGGTTGCCTATGTCTGATGCACAGTGTGGTCAGCCTACATGGGGGTAAGCACAGACTCATGTAAGTTTTGCATGCATCATTGTTAATGCTTAACCCTTATATCCTATGTGATACAGCTATATGAAGTCAGTGCCTCTTTGCTAGTACCACACCAACATACCGTTGTCATTTTCATTTGATGATCATACCCTACTGCTGGCTCCTCAACTGATTTCTCATCTGACTCAGCCTCTGCTGCCTATAGTACTGAGAACATTTGTCCTTGTAAGTGCCCACCCTGTTGTAACTGCTTCATGCACAGCTGTATTCATGGCCTTTTTAATTTTGTAGATTTCTTTTGGGTGTCATGAACCAGAGTTCTGGAGCATATCCAGCATCACCAACAAGTTGCCCCTGTGGGAAGTCACCCCTTGCAAATCATTTGCAAAGGTCACAGGTGAGTCATATATGAGACTCAAGAAAAATGCTTGAGTAGTCTCCATACACTTTGTAGGTGATACGCTGTGCATTACAGACCACCTGGAAGTTGATAAAATGATACCCTTTGTGGTTCACAGACCTCCTTCCCAGTTCACAAGATGGGGCCTTTATTTCAATGTGGGCACAGTCTGTGGTGCCCAGTACCTCAGGGAAATGAGCTGTATCATAGAAATTCTGTATGATGTTGTCTCTCTCCTGTGGGATATGTGGGAACCACATATGCTTCCTCCATATGCTGAAGCAAGGCATTGAGAAACTAATGGAATATTCCCAAGACAGATGCCTGAGGTACTCTCATTGTGTCCCAAGCAGGTAGGTTAAAGGTCTCTGTAATTAATATATGCAAAGCCACACATATCTTAGTATTTTCTGGAATAGGTACTCCACGATGGCCATGGGGTAACAGATGAGTCCACAGTTTCTTAAATGGTGCCCCTTTCAACATAGTACCTGTCCACAGAGTCAGTATCATGGAGTCCATGAAATATTAAGCAAGTTTGGATGACCTTGCAGCTCTAGGAGTGATGCTGCACACCATCTCATATGGCAGCAGCAATAGGAACCTCTTGCAAATGCACATTTATGATAGCTGTTGCAATCCCTAACATTGCTTAGTAATTTTCTCAGTCTGAACAGAAACATTTGTCTGAGTTCAAATGTACAACAGGCACAGCTCCATTGCACAGCATTTAAACATTTCTGAACCACTGCATTATCTAGTTTTGCTTCATTATCATACACAGTGCTTTATTATATGGTCATTAAATGTTACTGCAACCTGGTGAGCTTCTTGGGCTGGCCATGTAGTGGATCATTGTTTTCTGAATTGCACACACCCTGTTCATGGTTGCTCATTGTGAAAATTCACGTACCACAATGTGGCAACGTTTTCAGACTCCATCTTAATGTATTGCACATTTTAGGGACTTAATTTACTTATGACCTAATGTAGCATTAGCTTTACAGGTGGTGTTTTATGTGTGTTTGAAGCCACTGCAATAGGATATGTTCCTGAACTTGTGCGTGTGTACACACAGTAATTATGACAAAATATGCTATGCTTAAGTTGTTGTGATCCTGTAAGCTTAAGCTGTTGTGGAAGGCATTAACTGGGGAATGGAATAGTTACCTTTATCATCTATTCTTAATCCCAAGCTTCTTGTTAAACTAAAAAAAAAAAAATACAAAAGCTCACTCAAGCAGGTTTTATATATATATATATATATATATATATATATATATATATATATATATATATATATATATATATATATATATATATATATTGCAGCTTTTAGATAACTATATTCCTTTTTATAAAATATCTTTATTAAGTCACAATGTTCATGTTACAGGTACACATATATTAATAGAAAAGGAAACAAACCATAGTGGCATTTTTATTATTTTTATCCTATATAAAAATATGTTTTCTTTTTAACAATTAAAATTCCAACATTACATACATTTCTCAATTCCTGCCTTCCTAAACCTCACTCCTCCACCTGAACATTGCTCTGCATGTAACTTTTTCCACAAATTCCATTTATTTCTCTGTAATTTCTTCTTTCCCTTTTCTAAAGATTCCACCAGTAAAGTTTTTTTAACTACTTAACAAAATTCAGTACTTCATTTACCGTTGGTTTACATTTTGATTTCCATTTTCTAGTAACTGATTATTTTTGGAGCAAGTTGCATTAAACTTAATAAGGTCCTACTCTGTTTAGGCAATTCAGATCCTGTGTCTCAAAATAATAATTTCCTTAGTTACAACCATTTGCTCCATCAACATTTCAGACAAAGTACTCAGTAGAGAGTTATTAAAATCTGTCAATTCACTACACTCCCCCAAAATGTTCCAATTTGCCTCTCTCTGTCTTTCCCGTCATGCCTCCTGTATTTGGTTATCTTCTTGAGCAAATAGTTGCTGAAGTCTGCTTGGGGTATAAAAATACCTATGCAAACGCTTACAAGCAAAAACCTTAACAATTCTGTACTTTGTTGGATACTTGGGAGTAATACATATGCACTGCCTTTGTTCCTTTGTAAATTGCCTTTCCAGTGTTTTTTTCAGTCTTTCCTAATCTTTTCTGATTGATTATATAGTTATTAGCAGTATTTTATATGTCTGATTAATTTAACCCCATTTCATCATCATCCCTTTCCAGTTTAATTTATAAACATCTGCTTGATTTATGTGTATGAGCCTTAAATATAAATCTCTAAAATATTCCTTCACATCAGGCAATCCTGACCTACCTTGCTGTATCTGGAATATCAACTTATCTAACTTAACATTTGCTCTCTTCCACTCCAAAATAAATTCCTTCAACCCTTTATTAATTATCATCCACATCTTCTCCTCTAGCTGATAAAAATATGCCTGATCTGCATATAAAAGCAAAGGTAATAAAAACATTTTCATTGTTTGTATTTTACTATCCATATCCATAATCAAGAGGTTCCAGTTTCTTGGTTTTTGTATTATCCTTTGTAATTCTCTCCCCACATATCCTTATTTGCAGTGGCATAAGTCATTTTAATTCATACAACTAAATATTTCATATTATGGCTTTTGATGCATCATTTATTTTATGGCTACATAGTTTAATTGTATAGCCATTATTTTTATCGTAATTAATTTTATGTCTTGAAAAGACCTAAAACTGTCTCAAAAGTTTCCACAACACTGAAAATTCCTTTTCTGGAATGTTCATATAGAAAATAATATCATCTGTATATAAAGTTAACTTTTCTTGATTGCGATACCATTTGTATCCCTGAATTTGTGAGTCCTTTATTTTCTCTGCCAGTGGCAATAACATTTAAAGCAAATAAAGGGGAAAGAGGATATCCCTTCCTTGTTCCTCTGTTCATACATCAGCTTAATTCTTGACTACAGCCCTTCATAAATCCTCAATTAACCATGTTATTATATCAGAAAATGCAAATGTTATCAGTGCTTCATTGTTCATCTCATGAAATCCCAGCTGACCATTAAATACTTTCTCTTCATCAGGAACCAACAACAGTAGTGGAATTTTTTTACCTTTTGGTTCCCTGTAGATCATAATTGCTCTATTATTGTTGTCCAACTATGCTGATCCATAGCTAACAATTTTGGCCACAACTTTGTCATTCTCTTAGCATAGACATAAATGCTTTATAATTCTGGTTTACACTGAAATGAGTCTATGTGAAGCTGGGTCAAATGGTCTTTACCCTCTCTTTGTAGTACGGCCACCACAGCTTTCTTCCAAGGTGCTGATACCCCCCCCCCCTTTAATACTCTTAACAAATCCTTCTAGATCCTTTTAACTTTCTTCCCTCCCAATTTCAAAACTTTCAAAAGAATACCATTTGTCCTAGAAGACTTTTCTGTTGATTGATTATACATGATCTTTTTTATCTCATCCGTTCCTGTTATAACTATTAATTGTTGAACCTCCTCTTCTTCTAACATTGGCATAATTCAGTCTTCCATAAATATTTCAGTTTTTGCCATTCTTGGTTTTCACATTCCTCTACTTTATACAGATTTTCAGAAAATTTCTGAAATATCTGTATAGATTGTTTTGTTATTTTTCTTATCATAGACTCCCTAAGTTTGTCAACAACCCTTTCCACTTTCCATTGCCTAAAGCATTGTGCTAAAAGGTGGTGTGCTCTGATGTTGTTATCAAAAATAGTTGCTTAACAACAACCTTTCTGAACTCATACATATCTTCCAAATAGTCTTTCATTTTCCATTTTAACATTCTGTAGTCGCTTGCCTTCTTGTTCTATGAGACTGCACTTATTCTGCAATACTTTAACCTTTGTCACCCTCTCTAAATAAATTCTATAACTTCTTTCCCATATATCTTTATCTTTTATTTCTATTCTGTTTTTAACTCTATTTTCATTTTATCCCACTAACTAGGTATCCTTTCTTAAGAAATGTCCATCTTTCCTAATATTCAAATAATTTCCACTACAAATATCTTAAAATCTTTTGTTTTTAACAAATAATCAGGCAATCACCCACATCTCAATTTTACTTCATTACTCTGCATCTTTATGTTAGTTTGTATTGGTATGTAATATGAGATAATTATTGGAGTGTGTCACAGCTTTCAATCAAATACACATGCTCTTGTGAAATATAGTTTCTATCTAATCCAGACCAGTTATTAATGTATAAATTCTAAGTTCCTAAAATATTCTCACATATTTCTTCAGAAATCTACTTCCTTTATTTATTTTTCTCCTTCTAGGTCCCTTGATATATCAGGAACCAAAATGTATCAACGGTTGGCAAGGAAGCAGGAAGCCAACACAATACGTTCATGTGAACCATTTATTGGAGTCAAAAAAGAGTTTTGTAAGACACACTTAAAATCCACACAAATAAAATAAAAAAGTGCATTTAAAACACATTTAAAATCCACTAAGATAAGCGCCTTTGCCCTGGATACCCCCAAGACTTCATTGGATACTAAAAAGTCAAAATACAAATGTTTAAATAATTCCTGAAAAGATCATGTGGGGGACAATTAGCTTACTTAAAGGAGCCCTACTGTAAAAACAAATACTTCCTTAAATCTCATAATATAATTCAACAAACAATTAAAAATTTAGAAAAGTAAATAAAAGTATTTAACCCCATTATAAGGAACAAGTGAAATATATATATATGGGTCCCATTCATATGATCGAACTTTTAAAAGTTCGACTTTCATATGGCCGAGACCATATGATCGAACTTTGAAAGTTCGAACATTCTTAACGGAGATCTCCATACAGTGCAGAACGGGAAGATTTCCCATTTCCACACTGTAGTGTGATCTCAGAGTTGGTATATATAAATAGCAAGGGGTATGGGGTGTGAAGCCCCCCCATGTGAGGGGTCCCCCCTGCTAAAACCATTCAGGAATTTTTTTTCTTTTTTTTGACTTTTTTATTAGATGTTCGAACTTTCAAACGTTCGATCATATGATCTCAGCCATATGAAAGTCGAACTTTTGAAAGTTCGATCATCTGAAGTAGACTTATATATATATATATATATATATATATATATATATATATAT
This sequence comes from Protopterus annectens, assembly GCF_019279795.1. Taxonomy (NCBI): domain Eukaryota; kingdom Metazoa; phylum Chordata; order Ceratodontiformes; family Protopteridae; genus Protopterus; species Protopterus annectens. The sequence continues at coordinate 54,722,557 of NC_056728.1, read as the reverse complement.
ATATATATATATATATATATATATATATGTATATATATATATATATATATATATATATATTTGTATATACTTTTATGAAAACATGAAATACTGTAAATTATTTCCTAAGTAAAAGATATCATGCCAACATAGTCTAACCAGCCAATAAATGGTTCACACAAATGGACGGTGTGGGCTTCCTACTTCCTTGCTAACCGTTCTTTTCATGGATATATAAGAACTCTGTCAGAAGGAATGTTGGGTACACACCCACGTGGTAATTGTAATTTTTGCCACTACATGGATGCAGCTGCATCTTTCTTACATCCAGATACAGGTCAATATTTTACATTTAACATATGGGAAAACTGACAGAGTTCTTAGAGATAAGATGAGAGAGCATGTATATAATATCAGGATTAAACTCCACACAAATGCTCTCACCAAGCATGTTATGATGTCGGGGAAGATCATCATTTTGTGTTTATGGTAATAGATAGGATTGCGCCCACCATACGTGAAGGTGATGTGAGAAATTTAACTGAAAGCAAAGAAGTAAAATGGATTATCAGACTCAGGGCAGACAGAGGCAAGGGCCTGAATGAGAGAGCTTCTATCAAGCCCACATTGAAATCCAGGAAACTATCAGTCAAGTAGCAAGTGGCCTTTGTCTGCACAATAATATGTCCATGAAAAGAAGCATTTAAGCAATAACATATGTATATAACGGAACATTCAGTTCAAATGGAGATTTTAAAAAGGCTTATTTCATGTGTCTATATGTGTATAGATCTTTTAAATATGATGATATGTGGTTGGAAATATATATTTTTTATATATTATTATACACAGACATATAGTTTTGTAAGTGATTATTTGATGTCTGTGTGATGACCGTGCCCTGGCCCAGCAATCAAGCCTCAATCCTCACCACTAACACCAGGGAGGTCATCTCCTAGAGGAGAGGAAAGGATAACTAATACAGTAAAGTACAATTTCCCTTAAGTGCACACAGAGATCACAGTCAGTCTGGGGCTGGTTGCTCCTTTGCTCACCAGGTCCCCAATAAGACTCCCCACTGGCACAGCTATAGGGTCAAGGTCTCAGCCTAGCTGGGCAAGCTAGAACCCCCAGTACCCTCTCTGTCCAACCAGTGCTTTGTGTCCCTGTCAAGTAGCTGACACAACACACACACACACTTTGAGATAAGTATTTATACAACTTCACAGACACTGTTGGGGAAAGGCTGTCACAGATTCTCCAGCTGTGCCCCTTTACCCAGATACAGGTAGTAATCCCTGCCACCACCCAGTTAATAATATCAGCTACTAAAAGGCCATTAAAATGGTGTTCAATTATTACTGTGCAATATTATAATCCAATGGTAGTATGACTAACAGTCAAGGCTTACTTTAGAGTGGCCTATTACAATAACCTCTATAAATATGCAATGTACTCTAGAGCTTATCTCTACACAAACCAACCACAGGTAGAAGGTTTTAAAAATATTTAATAATAAATAATTAAAACACAAGACAAAACTACTACACCACAGAGATATCTAAGAGTTCAGAGATCACACAGAAACTTAAAATAATACAGGACAGGTCTGATTTCAAAGAAAAATACCTAATTAATCTTTACTAGCTTTAACTATTCCTACAAGAAATCACAGTGCTAAAACTTACATGTGAGCATAAGACAGAGTGCTGAGTTAGATGTCCAAAGTCAAAATGTTTTTCAGTTTCTTATGAGAAATAGTATTTAAACATTATTAACAAACATGTCTCTAAGGCCTTCCCAAATTACATCATTTTTGACACTTAGGTTTTCCCAGTATTCATATTGCATCATCTTCACACCTGGTCTGAGACTTACAACAATACAAGGCATTTCACATGTATATGCTAGCAGAAACCAGAGCAATAAAGCACCTTCCACATCTAAATTCTGGTCATAAACTTTTGCCTTAAAACAATGGGCATGAAACCTTCATCCAGCCACACTGGAGCCGAATTCTAACATGAAAGGGTCACAGCATGCTTCACTGGGCCAGTAGAGTGCAATGTTGTCATATATTTTGCAGTTCCACATTTCATAGTATTCTTTACACTCAAGAAACATGCCTGTATTTTACATTTATTATCAAGAAAACGTGTCTGTATTTTACATTTATTTACAAATGCCAGAATTATATATCAAATTCTATTTGACTAGGCTGGCAGCCTTTGCCCATCTCTCCCCAATCGTCACATCTCTTCTCCCCCGTGGAACTCAAGCAAGTTTTTCAAGTGCCCCTTGAGAAACATCACTTGAGAGTGAAAGGTCTATCTGGGTGTATCTCACCCCAATCCATGTCTTGAGAGCCCATCTGCATTGTCATTGCTACTCCCACTGTGGTGCTGCACTGACATATCATATGCTTGCAACCCCAAACCCCATCTTAGCAACTTGGCAATTTGCTGACTAGCTCTGTTTAACCATGTTAGAGGGTTGTGATCTGTCATCACAGTGAATTTTCTTCCATACAGACAAGGCTGAAGTTTCTGCAGTGCCCACACTATGGCTAGACTTTCCTTTTCTACTGCTGCATAGCATTTCTCCCTGGGTTGGAGCCTATGACTGAGATAAACCACTGGGTGCTCTTCTCCCTCTGAAGAAATCTGGCTAAGTACAGCCCCCACCCCATAGTTTGAAGCAGCCACCTGCACAACAAAGTCTTTGCTGTAGTCTGGACTGGCTAACACAGGGGTCCTCCCAAAGCTTCCTTAAGCTTCTGAAATGCCTGCTCACATGCTGGGTTCCACACTAACTTATCTGGCCTGTTCTTCCTTGTCAGGTCTGTGAGGGGAGCAGCTATGGTACTATAATTGGGAACAAACTTTCTGTATTACCCTGCTGTCCCCAGGAATGCCCTCACTTGCTTTTTCATAACAGGTGCAGGCCATGCCTGAATGGCTTCCACTTTGGCAGGTTTTGGCCTTATCTTACCACTCCCCACTCTATGTCCTAGGTAGGAGACCTCTGCCATTCCCACCTGACATTTGCTCGGCTTAATGGTCAGCCCTGCCCTCTGTAGTCTGCCCAACACCTCCTTGACATGATGAAGGTGCTCTTGCCAGGCCTGGCTGTAGATAGCAATATCATTCATGTAAGCAAGGGAAAACCCTCCTGCTCCTGCTAAGATATGATCTACCAGCCTCTGGAATGTTGCTGGGGCATTCTTCATCCCAAAGGGCATCTTTGTGAACTCATACAAGCCAAAAGGAGTCACAAAGGCTGACTTCTCTCTAGCACTGGGAATCAAGGGCACCTGCCAGCAACCCTTGGTAAGATCAATGGTTGTAAGATACTTAGCTCCACCCAGCTGCTCTAGGGCCTCATCTATCCTAGGCATGGGGTAAGCACCCGAATCTGTGTGATAATTTAATTTCCTGTAATCCACACAGAACATGTTGCTGCCATCCATCTTTGGCACCAACACCACTGGTGAGGCCCAGGGACTTTTGGACTCTTGAATCACCCCTAGTTAGAGCACCTTCTGTACCTCTTCCCTCAGAGTCTGTTTGACTCTCTCAGGCACCTTATAAGGGGCCTGCCTGATACGCCTTTGGGGTCCTGTATCCACCTGGTGCTGCACCAGGTGGGTGCTCCCTGGTTTCCCAGTGAACATGCCCACAAACTCCTGCAACACTGCTTGGATTTCTCAAACCTGGGTAGGAGATAGCTAATGGGACATTGCTACCCCTTCCACCAAAGTGTCAGCCTGAGCCTCACTGAAGAGATCAGTCACAAGATCTCTCTCAGACTCCTGCTGCAATCTACTGCAAATGCTCAGCACAAGGGCCTCCCTATCATGGTAAGGTTTCATCATGTTAACATGGTACAAGTTGTGCCCCTGGTGTCTGCCTAGCACTTCCACCATGTAGTTAACATCACTTATCTTTCTTACTACCTTGTAGGGTCCCTCCCAAGCTGCCTGCAACTTGTTGTGTCTGACAGGAATGAGATCCATCACCTGCTGCCCTACAGCATACTCAATAGCTCGAGCATTCCTGTCATACCCCACATTTTTCTGTTGTTGGGCTTCTGCCAGGTTCTCCTGGGCCAGGCCCATGAGTTCCCTGAGCCTTGTCCTGAGGCTCAGGACATATGCCACAACAGACTCCTTGTGAGGCTCACACTCACCTTCCCACTCATTTCGAATTAAATCTAGAGGTCCCCTCACCCTATACCCATACAGCAACTCAAAGGGTGAAAAACCTGTGGATTCCTGGGGAACCTCTCTGTAAGCAAACAACAGATGGGGAAAATATTTGTCCATCTCCCTCTTAAACTGCTCTGCAAATGCCCGTAGCATGGACGTGATTGTAGAGTATAACCTCTCAACAAGAGCATTAGTCTGGGGATAGTAGGGGGTGGTCTTCATGTGCTTCACCCCACAGGACTTTCACAGACAAGCCAGCAGGTCTGACATAAAATTGGCACCTCTGTCAGACAGTATTTCCTTTGGGAAACCTACCCTGCTGAAAATCTCTAGCAAAGCATTTGCCACCTTCTCTGCCTCAATGGAGGACAAAGCCACTGCCTCAGGGTATTGTGTAGCATAATCTACAATCACTAGGACATACATTTTCCCTGTGGAACTTGGGGTACTCAGGGGATCCACAATATCCATAGCAACCCTCTGAAATGGCTCCTCAATCACAGGCAAAGGCATCAAAGGAGCTCTCACATTGTCTCCTGCCTTGCCTATCTTTTGGCACTGCTCACAGGTCCTGCAATACCCTGTTACATCTCTGGAAATTCCAGGCCAATAGATGCTTTGTGTAATACGCCTCTTTGTATGTTTTATGCCCATATGACCTGCAAAGGGAATATCATGGACTATGGCTAGAAGTGTCAGATGGTAAGCTCTGGGCACTACCAACTGCTGTACTCTCTCACCTTCTAGCTCTCCCTCAGGGGTCCACTCTCTGTGCAGTAACCCTTTGTTCCAGTATACAGATTCCCTCTTCCCTTGAGAATCAGGTGGCTTCCTAGCTACCTGCCTCAGGCCTTATAATGTAGGGTCTGAGAGCTGAGCCTGTCTCAAGTCTCTCCTTGTAACCCTTCCCAGCTCCCCTTCCACAGGAAGTCTGGCATCCTCTGACAGTGGTGCCTCACTGTCAGCCTGGGTACTACTACTCACCTCTACCTTTGCAGTTACCCTGTCCAAGGGAACATCAGTACCCAAAAGCAGCTGTGGCTCACATTCAGTCTCACTGCTACAGCGTAGCTCATTTCCTGAAGTAACCACCTCAGCAGTCCTGGCTGCAAGTATGCAATCTGTCTGGGTCTCCCCCAGGCTACCAGACCCACATGCTTGTCTCCTAGCCTCACTGCATGTAACTGCATAAGTACATAGTACTGCCTCATCCAAATTCTTCCCTCTCAGGACATCTGCAGTATGGTAGTTCCATACCCCTGTTGTCTCAAGACAACCCACTGTTGGCATTTTGTCTTTCCCACTTACTGGGTCCCTCACCATTGGTTCCCCACCTTGCCTCCATGGACATCTGTATGCCATATGGCCCCACTGGTTGCATTCAAAACATTTAACCCTAGCTCCTGGATGTGTACCTGGACTAGTGGCTTAATCTGCTACTGGTGGATTCTGTTGGGGCAGTCTGTGCTGCCCACCATGGGTTCCTTTAGTCCCATGAGCAGTACTGGGAGTCTCCTTCCTGTGCGGGGCTGCCCTGCTGGCCAGGTATAGGTCTCCCTTCTTCCACAACTCCTCTGAAGTAGCACACTGTCTATCAGCTAACCAGATCCTCACGTCCTCAGGCAAAGTGCTAAGGGCTTGTTCCCTTACCAAAAGGTCTGCCAGCCCTTCAAAAGTGGTGACCTGACATCCACTCACCCAGCTATGAAAATAAGTGCTCAGTTCAACAACATATTCACATACATTTTCATCTGCCTTGCGTCTATGCTCACGAAACATTTTCCTGTACATTTCAGGTATTAACTTAAAACATTCTAATAAATGTCTTTTTACAGCAGTATAATCAAAACAGTCAGTGTCATTCATTTTTGCTAAAGAAGTTACAGCTTTACCATGGAGTAAGGGGGTAAGGAACCGTACCCAGAGCCTTTGGTCAACTTCATACTGTTTACATACCCGCTCAAACATATGGATGAAGCTATCAAAATTATCTCCCTCTTTAAACTGTAGAAGAAATTTACTGACCTTTTGTGCTTCTGGGGTCCAGTTACTCCCTTCCCCATTACCTCCATGACTCTGGCAAAGAGTCAGCATTTCCCTCTCATGCCTCCTCTACCGTTCATTTTCCTCAGCTTGTAGACTCCTCATTTTCTCGGCTGCTTCTAGTTCCATACACCTGGCCTCCAACTCAAGTCTCTTTAGCTCCAGCTGGATTTTTAAGTCCACTGCAGAAAGGTTGAGCTGTCCATTCTCCGAGGATATTGTATCTCCACTGTCAGTCTGATTGTCCTCCAGGCTGCTGTTTTCTGATGCAGCTGTAACCAAGGCTGCAATCAGGTCTGCTTTAGTCAGCCCCCCTAGCCTGGCACATCTCCGCCAGCTGGCTCCTTGTCAGCTTTCCATACTCTTCTGCTGACATGCTGCCTGCTCACCCTAGCACTAAGCTAACAAAAGAAATAAAACAATTGTGATCTGAATTCTGAGTATACACTGCATGGCTGTTTTAGAGTACAAAACACTTTTGAGATCACTGTAAATAATCTACAGGAATTCGCTCTACCCCACACCACTACAAGCCAATTAGTATGTGAAGTAGATCCCACCACTGCCACCACGTGTGATGACCATGCCCTGGCCCAGTAATCAAGGAGCCTCAATCCTCACCACTAACACTAGGGAGGTTGTCTCCTAGAAGAAAGGAAAGGATAACTAATACACACAATAAAGTACAATTTCCCTTAAGTGCACACAGAGACCACAGTCAGTCTGGGGCTGGTTGCTCCTTTGCTCACCAGGTTCCCAATAAGACTCCCCACTGGCACAGCTATAGGGTCCAGGTCTCAGCCTAGCCGGGCAAGCTAGAACCTCCAGTACCCTTTCTCACCAACTAGTGCTTCGTGTCCCTGCCAAGTAGTTGACACAACACACACACACTTTGAGATAAGTATTTATACAACTTCACAGACACTCCTGGGAAAGGCTGACACCGATTCTCCAGCTGTGCCCCTTTACCCAGATACAGGTAGTAATCCCTGCCACAACCCAGTTAATAATATCAGCTATTAAAAGGCCCTTAAAAGGGTGTACAATTGTTACTGTGTAATATTATAATCCAATGGTAGTATGACTAACAGTCAAGGCTTACTTTAAAGTGGCCTATTACAATAACCTCTATAAATATGCAATGTACTCTAGAGCTTATCTCTACACAAACCAGCCACAGGTAGAAGGTTTTAAAATATTTAATAATAAATAATTAAAACACAAGACAAAACTACTAAACCACAGAGATATCTAAGAGTTCAGACACACACACACAGAAACTTAAAATACAGTAGGACATGTCTGATTTCAAAGAAAAATACCTAATTAATCTTTACTAGCTTTAACTATTCCTACAAGAAATCACAGTGCTAAAACTTACATGTGAGCATAAGACAGAGTGCTGAGTTAGATGTCCAAAGTCAAAATGCCTTTCAGTCTCTTATGCAAAATAGTAGTTAAACATTACTAACAAACATGTCTCTAAGGCCCTCCCAAATCACATCATTTTTGACACTTAGGTTTTCCCAGTACTCATATTGCATCATCTTAACACCTGGTCTGAGACTTACAGCAATACAAGGCATTTCACATGTATATGCTAGCAGAAACCAGAGCAATAAAGTACCTTCCACATCTAAATTCTGGTCATAAACTTTAGCCTTAAACAATGGGCATGAAACCTTCATTCAGCCACACTGGAGCCGAATTCTAACATGAAAGGGCCACAACATCCTTCACTGGGCCAGTAGAGTGCAATGTTGTCACATATTTTGCAGTTCCACATTTCACAGTATTCTTTACACTCAAGAAACATGCCTGTATTTTACATTTATTATTAAGAAAACTTGCCTGTATTTTACATTTATTTACAAATGCCAGAATTATATATCAAATTCTATTTGTCTAGGCTGGCAGCCTTCGCCCATCTCTCCCCAGTCGTCACAGTCTGTAAAGCAATATGTTTATGACAGGAAACTTTGAGTAATAATATATGCATATATGGGAACTTTCAGTTCAAATATTGAGAAAAGTTTATTTTATATAGCTAGATATGTTCATATGCGTATATATTTTTGTATATATGATGAAACCTTGTATGATACACACTTATATGCACAAATACATTTTTTATATGTGACTTTATGCTGCTAGGGAGATGCATAGGAATCTACATGTTGTTTCAGTAAGTATAGGTAGAATTGAAGGTGTGTATCTTTTTAAATCTGAATAAATGTGAACACCATTTCAAATGAATGCAATTAAGTTGTACACATTTTGATTGGATGAGGAATACTATTTAAATGGAATGTAGGTTGAAGGATTTTTTGGTCTGAAGAAGCTCTTATGTGAAAGCGGTTACCTCCTTCATTAAAGTTTTTATTTCTTATTATATGTTCTATGGTTATATCTTTATTTGAACTGCCTGGCTCATATATTGCCATACTCATTGCTGCAATTGGAATATTATTTTTATTTGCTGGCAATATTATGTTTGTTCTTTGAGGTGTGGCCCTTTATTTTACTTATCTTCCATTACTGTCTTTTTAACATTTTCTGTCATTATTGGAGCACTTCTAGCAATCTGAATTTTACTCCCTTTTTCCTTTGTCCCTGATATTCTGCTAAATGTCCACCCTGAAATACTTTCCTTGTCAAATTCGTATCCTCATTTATATCCAAATATTGCTATTTGCACCTTGCATTTCTTAATATAACTCAATACTCTTTGCTTTTTGTCTAAAATTGTAAGGTTATTTACATTCCATGGTAATATAGACAGAGTAGCCATTATGCTGGAAATCTATTATTCCCAACTATTGTACACAACAGTTATTTTGAATGTGCATTTCCAACTTTTAGCTTATTTCCCCAGAGTAAGGTTTGGCAAGCTGATCACTTATGCAATTGCTTCCTCCCCTCTCCATTTGAACCTATATGACATATCTCAAGGCATTTGTCTTCATTGAAAACATTCAGAAAAATCCTGCTATGGAACACGAGTGCAGTTGCTTATTTGTACTTTCATAAAATTAATACAATCGGTTCCTTCAGATTTCACTTTTTTGTGACATAATACATATATCTAGGTTGGCTACTAATCCTACAGTTTAAAAAGGATAGTTTATATTGCTTTTTTTAACTCAGGCTTTCGAAAGTGTCATATTTATTTCTGCTTAGCTGATGCACCAAGTAGTAATAAAAATAACATGAATGTAAATTGATTGTTTTATTGCACTACATCAGTTTAAAATTATGTCAGAGCTTAAAATTTGCTTTATTAATATGTACTAAAGTTAGAGTTTACAGCCACAGTGGTGCAGCAGTAGCGTTGCTGCCTCACAGCAAGAGGTTCTCCTGTTCGATTCTCAGCTGGAGCGCCTTCTGTGTGGAGTCTGCATGTCCTTCCTGCAGTCAATTGGCGTTCAAAAGACATGCGTAGAATGGGCGTGCCTTCGTTGAAGGTTGGGCATGGAGCTGGCACCTCGGCATTGTAAAAATCTACTGCCAATCATTAGCGGACTGGCATTCCGTTGTGGCGACCCTAACCAGAAAAAGCCGAAAGAAGTACGCACTTAACTTACAGTTTAAGCTGCCTAAATAATATCTAATGGCAATATTGCTATAATGTGTTATTCAAGTTAGGTTTATGGTATTGCTACCGAATGACTGCTTTGTTGTATCTAAATCACATTAGAAATGCTATTTTATGTGCACTGACGTTATACAAATATAATAACTGGTGAGGTAAATCATTGTTTTACATTACTGCTTACAGATGTAAAATTATGTATTTTACAACAAACCGATATAAATTATGTTATGATTTACTCTTGTGGTGAGTATTCTCAAACCATCATACATCTCTGTTCAGCAAAAAATCTTTTACTAAACTTTATGCCAAGTCAAATGAAAAGTGCAATACTAAAATGTAATATTTTTTTTCTGGTGGGCCAAGGCACCAAAACAAAACTGCTTAAATTAACAACACAGATGGAACCACATGTTGCCACAAAGTAAAAATGTCAATGTTAATAACATTGCCATTTACCTAAAGATTAGTCACTGGAACGCTACCTTGATAGAAGCAAAAATGCATGTTTAATTTATGTGTTTCTAAACTATACATCAACAAAAACTAAAATATATCTTTTCAAAGTAAAGCATAATGGGTGTTCTGCTTATGCAAATATTACCACACTTATTACTTGTCCTCTTGTCATTGGGCCCTGAAAACATGTTGATAGTCTAAAAATGACTATTAGTATTTATTTGCTATTGTTACACCATACATTTGCCACTGAAATAAGAAGTGATTATGCCACAGTGTTGTTAAAGCTTCCATAATGACTCATCAGGTTGCAACACACACAAAAAAAGAAAACTTGTTGACCTTAACAAGTCATAAACTAATCAGATAAAAAAAATAATTGTAAGCATTTTGCAGACCCCAGCTTGTATATGCCAATTCCATGAGTACATAAACACAAAGACAAGAGATAGCTTCCAAAAGAAGGGATTGCTGCAATTGGAGCTTAGAAACTGCACCAGTAGGGATTTCCTATGGAAAACAGTGATCAGGGATTTATTTTTTGCAGTGTTGAACTTAAAGAGACATAACCTCAATCAGTTTGCACTCAAACAGCAGTAGTAGGGAAAGGGTTGTAAAATGTGGATATCTTCTTTTAGATGATGCTGCCAGTTTGCTTGCTGGCAATTCATATTATATTAAGCCTGCTAATATAAGTGATCAGAACTGTCTGCAGTTTTCAATGTCATTTTAAACTGAATTGGCTTTGATTGCTGTATGGTTGCAGTGACATCTAATTTACTAAAAAAGTCAGATGGTAAATGATGTGCTTGAGTAGGTAGTCCAGCAGTACACAGTTCATCTAAAATGTTATTACTATTTTTGCCTTCCTAAGTAAATATTTTTTGTGCTGACAGGTTTCTGTCTCTGTCATCTAAATTTTGTGTGTATCTGTTTACTAACTGATTAACTCGTCTATTTGATATCCTATCACTTTATTATCCACAACCAGGTCACTTTATAGACAAGTTTGCCAGACTGTATTTGTAATTAGACCATCCTTATTAAGTTAGACAGCTATCATGGCAAAATCACAGATATTAAAGTGGCAAATCTGCTAAGTTTTGGTTTGAGGTATCGTACGTGAAAAATTATGATTGTTAATAAGTGATAAGCTAACAGTTAATAATAACTTAACTTCAGTGTCCCCCACTCCATTATGCCCCTGACTAATTTGGATTTGTTACTATAACAAGAAATGGTTCACTTTTCAGAAAATGTTGGTTTATTTACAATTTTCAAATGACAATAATGGCAAAACAGCTGGAAACATTTCAGAGAACATTGTAGGTGACTGTGTATCCTATACCGTCTTATTTAACTATTACAACTCCAAGGTAACAGAAGTCTGGGGAAGAGAGAAAATTACTCATCTGTGAGTTGTTTTTTTCTTCTCCAATGTTGTACAACCTTAGAGTTTTTTAATAATTTGGAAATAGAGGGCCATTTCTTCCCATGTGGAGTCACACAGGGCTTATCCAAATTAAAATGCCATCAAACTAGTATAGCATGCTTTCATTTTTTTTTTGATTTAGTGAGAACTATAGTCGTTGAATTATTTTCTTTGAATTGTGCTGCCTTGTAAAATGATTTTTTTGAATTCTAATACTCGCTAATTATGCAGTGCACATACCTTTCAACCTCTTAGCACTAGAAATCTTGATAAAAGCTTAAATTAATGGGAGGATAAAAATCTGGGCACTCTACAAAAATCTGAGCAGTTGGGAGGCATGGCAGTGTGTCATTTGCATACAACTGTGACAGGACCTTATGCATTGTTATTGTCAATAGAAATGTAATGTGCATATTTTTTATACCCTGTCATATTTGTCAGCCATCAGTCTAATGACCAGTTGACCATTCGTTCCCACATAGAGGCATAATCCTCAACCCTCTGTGCCTCCCGTTAGGTGAGAGTCAGTTTCAAGTGGCCCACTGACCAGCCCATTTACCCAATAAACAAAAATGAGAAATAAGCATACTGTTTTTGATTTAAACAAGGGATCTTGAATTTTATTTATTTATTTTTTAATTATTTTTATTTATTGGGTAAATGGGATGATCAGTGCTGGCCACCTGAAACCATAGCATGAGCTAAAGACAGAGTTCCAGCAAATACAACACTATTAGAAAAATTGACTAATATATGTTCATCAGTAAACACATCGAATAAGTTGCATAGGCAAGTATTAACTACAAGTTGTAAGACAAGTTCTTACTTCACTAGATAAGAAGTAGCGAATCAAATATCAAGATAGATGCCAGCTGAATGTAGCTAACAGAGTAATATCAGATGACAACAAAAGAGAAGCAGACAAAGTTGTAACACTACAAATACTGGGATCTCATTAATGGTACATTTATACATATTTGTGCAACAGCTGTATATCTATGAATAATTACCTAAGGAAACACCAAATGCTCAAAAGACCATACAAAAAAGATTGATGTTTTTAGAGTTAATGTAAAAATAAAGGGGAAAACAATTATTTTTGAACCACTGCACCCCATACATACAAACCATGCTAATTATATATACCCATTCCCAGAATGCACGATAGTGGGGAAAGGGCAAATTCTCAGACCAGACTGTACTGTGAACTCGCACACAAAGCTGCCAACAGGCAGAAAAGTAAGACTGTTTGCTCTTCTCAGCATTTGCTCTTAGTGATTACACCCCTACGAACATGCAGACAATACATAGGTAGCAATTAATATACAGCTAATTTAGCTACCCTTTATTCCTAAATCAATTTATTTCTGAAACACATTTGTTGTGTTAGTTCTTTTGTCATGCAATATAGAGAGAGAAAATGCTGACTACAAAACGTATGACATTTAGGAGTTCTTAAACAGTCAAAGCAAGCAGTGTCAGATATAAGGTAAGGGGGGTAGTAATGCCAGCACTTTCATTTCTGTTTCATTTCTAATCAAAAATGTTCATCATTAAATCACTGTTAAAGTAGCTTAAGCTATAAACAATATATCCTGCTTAGAATCAGACTAGTCAGTCAGCTTGCAAAGCTTTAGAGCATCGTCTATGATTCTAACCATTTTACAGCTTAAGAAGAGCAGTGTAAAGTCACTGGCTAGGGCACTAACACTTCAGAACTTTATTGCCATCAAAGTTCACTCTTCCCTGTAGGCTTTGCATGATTGATGGTCACCTAGCACTCCTGCAAGGCGGGGCAAATAAGAACCCTGTTGGGGGGTACCTTTCATGTCATTATTTTCAAAGAGAAATCTTTTTCCTTTCTGCCAAAAATGTATGTTAGATGATAGAATTTGTGTTTTTAGTAGTTGTCACAACAAATTTTACCTCATATCTTACATTTTGTGGTCATGGTTCCCTATGGGAAATACCTTTCAAATAACTAATTTTTATAAGTAAAAGTTTTACTTTTCTATCAACAGTTGTGGCTAGGGGATAGGACTTGTGGTTTCGGGGTGTCATTAAAAGTTTTATGTCAAAAATTATTTTTCAGTCAGGTTGTTTACAGTTGTTACTAACCACTTATCCGACACCTTTTTTGGTAGACAGATGGCCCTGTTTCCCTATGGTGATTCCCTTCTAATTTACCATTTCTGTGAGGAGAAGTGTTACTTTTTTGCCAAAACTGTTGGTAGGCACCTGGGCTAATGTATTAGCTTTGCTTTACACAAAAAGATTTTACCTCAAATCTTGATGTCTCAGTCAAGAGGTAAGACCAACTCTTCAAGTCTCCACTAACCACTTGTTAGACACCTTTTGCAGCAAAGACATCAGCCGATGTTCATGTAACTCAATCAGTTCCTTCCCAAGCTGCAGGAAAAGAAAAGTTATCCAGGAAGCTTCAGTCTTGACTCCAGCTTCCCTTCACTTCAGCTACTGATGGTTACTCTGCTGTGGCCATCTCAAATTCCTTAGACAGCACATCACTTTGTTTTGCTCCCTGTGGTGCTGCTCCTCAGGAAGCCACAAATGATCCTGAGGCAGGCATGTCATCTGCAGCTGCTCAGCTACCATTTTCAGGTAAAATAAAATCACTATAGCTGGCATTGGAGAAGGGACCTGGCAATACTTCTTTGCCAAGCTGCTCTGAGGCACTTCATTCTCTAGTAAAAAGGACTACCCTTCAAGCCTCTCTTTTTCTGGGGAGGGGAGTCTTCCAGAAAAAGGAAACAGAAAACTAGACATTCATTTTAACCTAATCCAGATAAAGTGGATTGGCTAGGCTTTACTAAAGGTTTATTTAGAGCCTTTCAGTCAAATTTTGATCTCCCTCAATTTCTGATTCCCATTCTGGGGGGTAGGAATTAGATTTAGACTGTTTTTCTTAAGTTCCTTCTCCACAGAATGGGGACTCTGGCTCTGAGGAAAGTTATTCTTCAGATTCCCCTTCTGAAGAGCTGCCTTTTTCTGATACTATTGCTGGATTGAAGGATTTGCTTCAGCAGGAAGAAAAAGAAAATGCCAGAATCCCATCAGTGATATTATAATCTGTTACACTTGGAGTTTCTTCAGTCTACACCTCTTCCTCCTGTAGGTTTAGAGAATGCCTTCTTTGCAGCCAGCAATTTGCCTAACAAAAGGCTGCCACTTTCTAAAAAGTCTGGTAAATTATGTCAGATGCATCAAACCCACAGATTCCTTTTTTTTCAAACCCCAGGTCAGACTCTGCAGTTAGTTCTCTGTCAAAATCAGCTTCTGCCAAAATGATTAAAGCAGCTATCACTGTTCCTTCTGACAAGCTGAAAAAAGCCTTTGATAGGGTTGGGAAGAAAATTCATACTTTTAAATTAGCCTTAAGAATAATGAGTTGTCAGGCTCATATGTCTAAGTTTCTACTGTCTTCCTTTGATAATGTGAGAAAGTTAATTGTTAACCTCCCTTCTGAGACTAAACAATCTCTGAATTCCTTAATATCATCTGTGTCTCAGGCACCAAACATTCTCTGAGATGTGTTTATGTCACTGTTGATGCTGTCTCTAGAGCAGTTGCCATGGGATGAGTGATGAAAAGATTTGCCTGGTTGTATTTTCATAAATTCCCAGAGGATGTCAAAACAGTGATCCTGAATGCTTCCCTGGATAAAGAAGTGTTATTTTGTTCTTTCTTTGCTGAGGTTTGATGAAAGTTTTGATGAAAGAGGAATGTTAATGGGGGGGCAGGTAGCCAGATTTTCAACCCTCTTTGCCAGGTTCAGGTTCCTTTTTCAAGAAATGTAATACGCACTCCCAGCAAGGCACAGGTAAACAAAATTTTCAGAAAAGTGAAGGCAGAAAGGCTCAAAGAAGAAAGGAGGGTTCTCCGAAAACCAGTGGCAATCTAAGAAAAACTGACTATGTACCCTTTCATGTATTCTATGCTCCCCATCCAGGCAATTCGGTTCAGATCTTTATGGTAAAAAGAAGGGGCAACTTTTGTCAAATAGACTATGCCCAAATGGTTGTGTTAGACTATTAGCTTTCATTATTCTCACCACAACAAAACTATTCAAGGCAGGGTCAATGCTCACTCTGCTAAGGCCTTGACTTCATGAATTGCTTTTTTGGAAATAGTTGGATTACAGAAATATTCTAATAGCAGCAACTTGATCCTCTGATATACTTTTACAAAGCACTACAAGCTTGAGTTCTTCTCTATGTCTCAATTAGGTTTTGCTAGGTCCATTCTCCAGGGTCTCCTGGACCCTTCCCCTTCCACCTTCCAGTTGTTATACGCTAGGGTAATCTACCCATACAGCTTAGTCTACTGAAGCAGCAGCAGTGATCAGTATGATGAATATAGTACAGTTGTTTCAGTAAACTTACCATAATAGTTAATGTTCACTGCTGCGGTAGCAGCTCCCTTCCTCCAACCCCTTAGTTTTTTGCTATGTTATTTTGCCAGGGTGTGGACATTTATATTTATTCTCACTCCTAGTTATGTATTGTTTGAGCTCAGCCTTCCTCTCTTATTTGGAATGAAAGCTCTGAAGGGTTTGGCTTTCAAATCTGTCTTTTGAAACAGCTCAGCGGAAGCTGCCTGACACTTTAGGCACATTGGAAACTGGCTGGCTGTTATATCCCTGGCAGGATATAACCCCCATATCCCTTAGGTTACTGCAGTGATCATTTCAATATCTTCTGTTTTGGTAAATTTACTTACACAACCGTACTTTCTTCTAAACATTAAGGACTCCCCAAGGATAATTGTAGTGACCCTCTTTTGGCGCAGCAAGAGTGGCTTTCCTTTCTTTTCAGAATTGCTGAGGTTAGTTACCACAGCATGTGCAGCAGATGGGCAAATAACCTGCTACTAGAAAATCATATAAGCATATGTGGGAAAAATGTTTAGTTAATGTCAAGACAAGAACCATGACCTTTTAAGGTACACAGTCCCTTGATTTTGTAGTATTTGTGTGCGTTATTATCCTCGGGCCTTTCTTACTCTTCTATCAAGATTCACCTCTACCATCTCTGTAAATCTGCTCTTAGAGCCCCTCTCTGTATCCTACGTCAAGTTAAACAGTTTTTGAAATAGGTTTTACATATCTGACCACATAGAATGCAGGTTGGTCTTTGTTAGGATCTTAATTTTTGTATATGTACACCATTTCCTTTTGAAGCTGCTCATAAGGCTGATTTGAAGTTTTTATCTTGAAAAACAGTGTCACTCATTCCGCTGACTTCTGCAAGAAGAATATCTGAGTTACAAACCTTAATTGTGAGTCACCCCATCTTGTTTTTCACAAGATAGGGTAACTTTGAGAACAAACCCTTCATTCATTGCCAAGGTTGTTTCAGAGTTTACAGGCAGTTCATCTCACTGTTCTCTACCCAGAACCCAAAATTAACGGAGAAATATTTTTGCACACATTGGATGTCCACAGGCATCTCATATACAACACTGACAGGTCATAAAACTTAAAGATTTTTGATAAACTGTTAAGTTTGTATAAAAGTAAGAAAATAGGAAAATAAGTGTCAAAGCAGACAATTTCTAAATGGTTGTTCATGTTATTGGTTTCTAGTTCTGTCAACATAACAAGACACTTCCAGGCAAAGTCAGGGTACATCCTGCCAGGGCCCTGGCTACTTATGTGCCTTTTAGGAAAGGGGGGGGGGTGTGGACTCTATAAATATACTAGAGGCAACAACTTGGTCATCTGTACACACCTTTTCCAAGCACTACAAAATATATTTCTTCTATACCTCCACAGCAGGTTTGCATCTTCCTTTTCCCTTTCTTCCTAAGCTCTAGCATTCTTTCCATATAAATTAGGCTACTGCAGCAGTGATTTAATGATGACATAGTGTGACTGCTTAAGTAAAACTTCCATAACAGTAGATGTTCGAATAGATCACTGTTATAGTACATTCTTGCTGTTTATGCAATGGTGTGGGATTTTTATTATTACTGTTCTGATTTGACATAGTTCTAGCCTCCCTCTTCTGAGACAAGAAAGCTTTGAAGATGTTTGAAGAGGTTACTTTGGTTATATCCTTGCCTAGGATATGGCCACTTGCCAGCTTTCAAAGTTATAGGACACCTTCTACCTTCCTAAACTGACATTGTCTTGAATAAAGTCATATAAAATGCAGTTTGAGTACCAAAACCTTCAGAGATTTCTTGCCATTGAAGTGCTGTGCCTCAATTTGTTTTGGGGAACTGACAGTTGGCTAGATATCCTTTTAGGGCTGCACAGGTAATTTATTTATTATTTATTTATTTAATATTTGTTTACCAGGAAAGTCTAACTGGGACAGAGCCCATTTTCAGCGGAGGCCTGGGGTGAAATGCTCCAAATGCATGTCTTTGGAATTTAGGAGGAAGCTAGACAACCCAGAGGAAACCCACGCAAATGCAGGGAAGACATGCAGACCCCAGACAAAAAGCACCCCAGCCAAGAATCAAACCAGAGAACCTCTTCCTGTGAGGCGACAATGCTAACAGCTGCACCACTGTGCTGCCCAAGTGAGTACCTTTCTGGGAAAAACTTTCCACTATATCATTTTCCTGACAGAAAAAAAATGAAAAAATGTGATTTTCTGTAAACATTTTAATTTTATGCTCGATTTTTTTTTTGGACTATCGCATTTGCTGAAAAGATATTTACTGATGTTTACTGCTGCCATGCCTTTGTGAAAAAATGTGTAAAAATCCATTTGCTTTGTGGGGTTTTTCTACAGCTTTGTGTAGAATAAGTTTGAGTGAAGCAAGATATTGTGATTTTGTGGACTTATAGTAAGTTTTACCTCACTACCTTCATTTTCCTGTCAGAAGATTTACAAACTCACTCATACTCCACTATGCACTTGTGAGGCTTTTTTCTTGACTTAAACATGGAGTAGCTGTCAGTCACTGTGGTTCTTGCTTCTCCCATCTGCAAGAACAAGAAAGTTACTAAGGAGTCTTTAGGTAACCAGCTGGCTCCATCACTGCCTTACCCATCAATAGGGGACTCTGCTGTGACTAAAACTATAATCCTTGAGCAACTCATGTCTTGCTCCTGGTCCCTTTGGTATAGCTTCTCAGGAAGCCACTAAAGACTGGGACATTGATACATCCTTTCCTGCTTTTGGATTGCTGACTTGCTGGTCTCTGGAGAAGGAGCTGATGAGGGCATACCCCTTTACTGGAGTAAAGTGCCTGAGTCATGGATTAGTGTTTCTGTCCTGGGTCAGTCCCCTTGTAGAGATTATCCCAGAAAAAAAGGAGAAACTTAAAAATGTTTCTCCTGTATCTTTATCAGTGGACAGGGAATATTTGCTAGGTTTCACTAAAGTATTACTCTCTCCTTTTAATGTGTTAAATCCTGTTTCCTCACAGCCTTCTATTAGAAAAAGAAAAATATTTCCTTCACAGCCTAATAATAATTCCCAGTCAGATGAGCAGGGAGGGGACAGGAGGAGAGGAGTGTGATTCTTCACTTACTTTTCCTCAAGTTGAAGATTCTGATTCTGAGGAAAGTGTTTCTTCAAATTTCCTTCCAGAATAATTATCTTTTTCTAAGATGATAAACAAAATGAAAGATTGATTTTAGTGGGAACAGAATGAAATCTATATCTCCCAGCAAAAATATTACAGTTTGTTAAAAGTGGATTTTACACCAGTTGTAGCTGTTCCTCCTGTGTTATCTGCCTTTGAGGATATTTTCTTTAACATGGTGCAGTATGTCTGACAGCCGCCCCCTGTCTCCCAAAATTCCTATAGCTTATATAAAGTATCTCAGACACAAACTTTTTTTATGTTAATCCCACATGAAATCCTGTGTTGATCTCTTTGTCTATGTCTTATAGTGCTATACATATTGTGAATGTTATCCCCATTCCCTCTAACAAGGATGGGGAAGCTTTTGACAAATTTGGGAAGAATGTTTATTCTTCTGCTACATTAACTTTCAGAATTTTGAACAGACAGGCTTGCATGTTAAAATTTTTACTGGCTTTATTTGAGAAAATGAGAAAATTAACAGTTTACTTTCCCTTTTCAGAGGTTAAAAACTTCTTTGAATTCCTTAATTGTGTCTGCTTCTCAGGTAACCAAACATTACTTATGGTGGTCTTATGACTGCTAATGCTGTATACAGAGCTGCAGATAGCGGTTCATTTATGAGAAAATGTGTTTGCTTGGTTATGTTCTCAAAACTTGCCAGATTGTATTCTAACAAACATAATTTCAAAATACAGTGTCAAGGAGACTCAAAGAAGAAAGGGGATCCTCCCAGAGCAAATAACTGTCCAAAAAATCTGAATGACTATTTCACCTTCGACCCCCCCCCCCCCAATAATTCAACAAATCTTTCCCTCAGTCTAGGCTTTCATCTTCCTCTGAGACATCATATTATCTCAGACAAATGGGTTCTGAGTGTTATCCAACAAGAATACAGATGGCAGTGGAAATATCTTTCCTCGTTTCAGTGAATTCCTCTTTGCCCTACAAACCGGACATCACTGTTTCCTCCTAATTTAGAGCAAATGTTGACTCAGAGGGCAGTAGAATGTGTTTCCTAATCTCAGATGGTCAGTGTTATTTACTCATGGATTTTTCTTGTGGCAAAGAAAGATGGGGTTTGAAGACCACTCCTAGATCTCTCATTTCTGAATCTTTTCATCAAGAATCCAAAATTCAAAATGCAAGGACTGCACCTGTTTTTTCCAAGATTGTCAGTATCTTGCTTACATTATCAGTTGCTGGCTATCTCACCCTTTGGTATATCCACTGCACCAAGGATATTTTCAAAGTGCTCGGCCCCAGTAATTGCTTACTGCAGGCTTCAAGGCATTTACATTTCTCTATATTTGGATGACTGTCTTATATTTGAAGACACTTTTTCCAGTTGCCAGGATTCCATGACATGAGTCATGAAACTTTTCATCAGTCTGGAGTTTTAACTGAACGTGTAGAAATCATTGCTCATTCCCTCCCGTTCATTATTTTTTTTCTGGGGTCTTCTGGATTTGTTGCTAGGCAGACTTTTTCTTCCATTAGATAAAGCAGAACATTGTAAGGAAATCTTCCTGAATTTCTCCAGCCAGTCTTTGGCTTCTCTAGGGAATTTCGTAGGATTCTGGATTTCATGGTTTCTAAGATTATCATGATTTCCATAACCAGACTTCACATGAGAAGAACTCAGTGGTACCTCAGATCAGTTTGGATTCAGCACCAACACCCTTTATCTTTTCACATACCAGTTCTGTGGGTTGTTAGAAGGGAGCTACTGTAATGGGTGGACCAGCTATCTCACAACCCTGGTCTGCCCTTCTGCCTTGCAGCCCCCCCATCTGTCACAACAGATGCTTCAGACTTTGCCTGGGGGGGGGTAGTTTCAAAAGGGGTAGAAGAGCAAGGTCTGCAGAAATGTTAGCAGCAATCAATGATTCAAAGACATTAAATAATCTCTGGTCTCTAGGACCTATGCAGGTTATCATAGATAATACCACAGTGATGCGGTACTTAAGTAAGGGAGTGCCAGATCTTAGCCCTTTGCAAACATATTAGCATTGCCTTGGAGACAGCAACTCAGCATAGTTTGATTCTTTGAGCTTCATAGATCCTGTTATAGCAAAATACTTTGGCAGACAAGCTGAACAGGACCAAGGCAGACTCTCACAAATGGAAATTATACCAGGGAGTCTTCAAAGAATTGATCCAGCTTTGTGGAACACTTCAATTGTGGGGAATGCCTCTTTCAAAACAGACAGTTAAAGCAATTCTGCTCCAGGATTCTTTGCTAACAGGCCTGGAAGATAGATGCTTTTTCATTCCCAGGGACAGGGATATTCCTTATGCTATTCTGCTCTTTCCAGTGATGCACATTGTCCTCCTAAAGATTCTGAGATGCTCTCCAAAGATATAGATGGTTGTTCCCTTTTTGACCAGATAACAGTGCCTCTCCATTCTTTTGAATTTGGCCAAGGCAACTACCATAAGCAAGTATGTGAATTTAATAAAGAAAATATATAAGGATGATTATTCAGCAAAATATTTGGGACAAAGGAAAAAAAGAGGAAAAAAGATAATAATGGTAGATTTGTAGTAGTAAAAGGCTACTGCCAAAGGAGGAGGATTATGCTAGCATGTATTTATATTCCACCTAAAACTGTTACACTGGAGTTTAAGAAAATTCTGAGAGAAATAATTAGCTTTCAACAGAAAACATTACTTTTAGGTGGACTGGAATTTGATTTGCAACAATAAAGATGTATCTGCTGGACCTTGAAGGAAAAATATAACAAAACAGGGTAGATCTTTGAAGAAATTTATGAAAATATTTTGTATGAAAGATGTGAATTCATTAACACATGCCCAGGGAGAACTTTCATATTATTCCCCATGGTACAAAAACTGGGCTAGGCTAGACAGAAATTATATTTCACAGGAACATGTCCATTTAACTGAAAGTTTTGATACACATCCAATAACTATTTCGGATCATGTGCCGTTAACTAAATTAAAAATGTAGGGTATTGAAATAAAAATGAGACACTGGCACTTCCCCACTTGTCTATTAAACAGAGAGGAATTTAAAGAATGGGTAGTACAAGCTATTCTGCAGTTATTAGAGAAGACAGAAATGTCTTCAGAAAATATAGCTATGGAGTGGGATAAATGAAAGTGGAGTTTAAAAATAGGGTTGAAATAAAATAAAAAGACATATGGCTAAGAAGTAACAAGAATTATTTAGACGGACTGATAAAAGTATTGCGAAATAGGGGGAATCCCGCAGAATAAAAAGAGGCACAACTGCAGTGTGCTAAAGAAAAAATAAGGGACTACCTCGATAATATGCGTGAGTTTAGAAAGATTGCTATTAAGCAATTGTTTTTGATAAAACTCCAGAGCACAAAAGCTTTAAGCACAATGGCTCAGGCAACAGAAAGTAGAAATAGTTGTTGCCAAACTTAGAGAGCCTATAACAGGAAAATAACTAGAGATCCTGTAAAGGTATTAGATATATTTTGGAAATTTTATGAAAATCTGTATAAAGTAGACAAATATGGAAATCAATAAAAAGTATAAATGAAAATGTTTATGGGAGATTTAAATATGTCAAGGTTAGAGGTAGATGGTCCTCAGTTACTAACATGGTAGGAGGTGATGAGATAAAAAATGGTGATATTTAACCAATCTACAGGAAAATCTCCAGGAATAGAGGGTATTCCTGTGGAAGTTTGGAATCTAGGCGGGAAGAAAGACCTGGAAGGTTTTGTTTAACAATATCGTAAAATGGGAAACACCAACATCCTGGAAAAAAGCTGTAATACCTAAAGATGGTAAAGGCCCATCAAATCCAGCATAATATAGGCCCATTTTTATTCTAATCCATGATTATAAAGTGTTTATGTTTATAGTTGCTAAAAAATGGGAAAGGTGATTCCAAAATTTTATACATATGGATCAATGTGGTTTTGTAGGAGGGAGGCAAACATTTGACAACATTAACAGAGTAATGATGATCCAGAGGGAAGGAGAATGTAAGAAAATACCATTGTTTGCTGGGTCTTGATGCACAGAAAGCACTCGACAGAGTATACTGGGATATCAGGAGTAGGGCAGTGGAAGAATTTCATTCCCTGATGAAGTAATAAGGTTAATTAAGAGGATATATGTGGGGTCAG
Source organism: Protopterus annectens (assembly GCF_019279795.1). NCBI lineage: Eukaryota > Metazoa > Chordata > Ceratodontiformes > Protopteridae > Protopterus > Protopterus annectens. The sequence goes on along the minus strand of NC_056728.1, from coordinate 54,699,152 downwards.
AGACAAGAATTAAAGTGTGTGGGGTACCTCTCTAATAAGTTCTGTTTTTTGTACATGGAAACCAGGCAGGGGTGCCCTCTTTCTCCTTTGTTATTTGTGCTATACTTAGAACCATTGGAAAGAAAATAAGGGACTCTGAAATTCTAGAATATAATTGCTATGGTAATCAAGAGAAGTTGCCCTTATTTACAGATGATATTAGTTTATGCCTAATAAAAACAGAAAAGGCTATCTCAGTGTTGTGGAACATTTTGAGACAGTTTCAAGTCTTTTGGGAATACAAAATTAATGAAGATAAAACAAAGCAATAGCTGTAAACTATGTACCTACACGCAAATTGGTTCAGCAATACCTATATTTATGGGGACGTGACAAAATGAAGCAGTTTGGAGTATGGATTAAAAAGAAGTCTGGTTATGGCAGCAAAGATATGTCAGAAGAGACTAAACAAAAAATAATAGCTGAGAAACTGAAAACTCTTGTTTATAGATATGGATAGGAAGATACAAGCAGTGAAGCATGTTTAGGCCCTTTAATTTTATATATACTGGTCAGGTATATTTTCTTACCCAGAGGAGAAGTTGTGGACAATAATTAATAAAGAGTTTAAGGAATATATTTGTGTGATTAAGAGTGTAAGATTTAAGTGTGATAAGTTCATCCTTCCTGTAGACCAGGATGGATTACCTGATTTGAAAGGATATTTTAAAGCTACACAGTTATGGCTCTTATAAATTACACAAGGCAGAAGGCAATTATTCAAAATACAAAAGGATGATAATGAAACAGAAGGGAAGTTCAAGAAATAAAAAAAGAGTGGAGTTTTGCTTCAGATAGCATTAATTAGCTGCATTTCTCACACACTGCGCCAGTTTGTTTAATTGGTAGGTGGCTGTCATTACACATGAAACAATTACTACATTGTCTCAGGATGCCCATTTCAACCAAGCTGGCTACAGAGGCAGTTGGAAAATGCAAATCCATGGATGTCCTCCAAGGATGCATCTGCAGTCATCACATATGGGTTGTCCTGCCTCAGGCAGCCCTTCGGTCGGCCAGATTCCAAAGTCTGGGTCCGGCGTCGGCTGATGTCGCACTTTCCCCGACGTCAGAGCGCCTGGGGTATAAAAGCATCAGCCGAGGCCATCTTCCCCAGTCTTTCTTGCCGCGTGGTGCCCGAAGCAGAAGCAGTTCGCAAGTGCCGGTCGGCCAGCTCCAGTAATTCAACTACCGAAGACTTCAAAAAGCTAAGTACCCTGTTGGGGACTCTTTCTTGCCTCAGCCGATGTCAGATAAAGTTAATAATTGTTTAACTTGTGGGAAACAAATACCTCATAAGGATTTCCACTCTTACTGCCTCCCCTGCCTAGGCCCAGACCACGACGTCCCGGCCTGTTCAGACTGTGCTTCCTTCAACCGACGCACTCTTAGACGTCGGGCGGAGTTTGCAGAGGAATTTTTTGGGGCTAGTTTTTCGTATAAGATGCCATCGGAGACTCTGACTTCTCATTTAGTTAAGAAACGAAAGGACAAGGACCGACACGCGGGCAGCGGTTTCGCTGAAACCACGGCCAGGCCTACGAGTGTCTCGGTCTCGCTGAAACCGAGTCCTTGGTACTTCCAATCGAAACCGCTCAACCGACTACCTCGGTCCCGGAGGCCCGGCTGAGTCGGTTATTGAATTTCCAACAGAAACTGGTGTCCTGGAACCTTCCGACACCATTCCTTTAGACAAATCTACACCAGCACATGGTGCAGCCAGGCCTCCTGCATCCATGTCCATTAAGGCATTCTCCAGGGCTAAAGCTGCTAAACTCTCAAAAGCTTTGCCTCCCAAGGTTATCCCTCAGGGACCCTCTACTGGTTCACAGATTCTAAGCTTAGCAGAGGATCTTATCTCCTTAATTAGGGGCTCTCAACCTCATCTGGACAGGGGCTCTCAACCTCCTCCAGACAAAAGGCCCAGGGTTGAGCCCTCTGATCCCCACTCCTCAGATGAGGCTTCTGATGGCTCTATTCTCTTGGACCACCAGGAGGAGGGTTTTTCGGCCTACGAGGATTCTGATGCAGAGGAATCTATTCCCTCGGCAAGGGCGCCCGCAGGCAGGTGCAAGGGGGTGCACTTGCACCCCCCTGGAATCGGCTAGATAATTTCAAAAAAAGTTTTTTTTTTTTTTTTTTTTTCGTGCGTTCTTCTTTAAGAAGAAAGAAGTCCGTGCTAATAGTCCAGTCGCAGGCGTGCTGACATCATCGCTCTCATTTAGAAGTTGGTGAGCGGGAACTCACACAGATGGGTTTACGAGCGGGACCTGAAACGCAATAGCAAACGGGAGTACAGATGGGTTTACAAGCGGGATCTGAAATGGAATAGCAGTCGGGAGTAAACGGACAGAACACTTTCAGGTAAGCGGGATCTGAAACGGAATAGCAAGCGGGAGTAAACGGACAGAACACTTTCAGGTGTGTGTGTGTGTGTGTGTGTGTGTGTGTGTGTGTGTGTGTGTGTGTGTGTGTGCGCGTGCGTGTTTGTGTGTAGAAGTTTTTAACCCTTTTGTTTGAATCTTTAATGAAGAAATAGACTGTTTCACTTGTATGAGTCAGTCTCATAATTGTACGTTATGAAACTTCAATCCTCATACACACGCAGAAGTTGCAGGTTAAAAAGGCATTCACAGTATACCTTAGTAGTTGAGTCTCCCATTTTTTTCTTTTGGTAAGCAGGTAGATCCCATGAGGCTTATGGCCTGTCTTCAGATTACTCCCAAGACTGAATTTGTACTGACTAGGAAAATGTAGTCAAAATGCCAAAGTGATTTCCTCAGTGTTACAGGAGAGGTATATATAACTACGCTTCCCTCTGAAGAGGAAATCTTGTGGAAATAGCAATGGCAAATGATTTTTGATGAGCAACATTCCTATGACTTAAGTTGTAACAGACAACACACTATTGACACTAGATGACCTGATGGACTCACTAGCAGATATCTAGGACTCAAAAAAGTTCATAGAAGGAGATCCAGAGAAATTGGAAAAGACACAGCTGGTGTTGCAAATCAAACCTGTGGACTTTAATGATATAGAGATAACCAAAGGGAAAAAAATGAGATACAAAAGGAACAGTTTTTTTTTATTCAAACTGAAGATTGGTGTGTGTGTGTGTGTGTGTGTGTGTGTGAAATGCCCCAGGTGTACATGGTGGTGGGTAGAGAATAAGGCTTGAACCCTGTACCTTGGGCTCAAGTGGCAAGAGCGTGAATTCCCTACCCACCACCATTTGTAAAAATGTTGCAGGATTTTCCCTCATACTTTTTCTGTTCCTCAAAATCTGTGGTTTCTGCATTTGTGTCCTTGTTGCCTGGCAGCTACATGTTCTCTGGTTTTATTCTTGGCTGTCTGGAGTGTTTCTCCCTGGGCCTCTGCTAAAAATTAGCTTTTTTTTTTTCAAAGTCAGACTTTCCTGGTTAACAAAAGTTAAAAAAATGGACACACTTCAATATCAGACTTCATATTCTTCAGAAAGTGCATGGTAACAAAAGCTTTTATTCTAGCTTATTCTAGCAATTTTCTAAGTGTACAAGATGGATATTTGAAATGTATCCTTGTGTTTGGGACTGTATTCCCCCCATTATTGGCTTCGTCCAGGTTTTGTGCTAGGGTTGAGAGTTATGGTAAGAACTGAATTCACTGAATATGTTTGGGGGCTGTATTCACCCAGTATTGGCTTTGTTTAGGTAGTGTTTGGGACTGTATTCCCCCCATTGTTGGCTTCATCCAGGTTTTGTGCTAGGGTTGAGAGTTATGGTAAGAACTGAATTCATTGAATATGTTTGGGGGCTGTATTCACCCAGTATTGGCTTTGTTCAGGTATTTATTGGCTTCATCCAGGTTTTTTGCTAATGTTGAGAGCTATGGTAAGAACTGATTTCACTGAATATGTTTGGGGGCTATATTTTCCCATTACTGGCTTTGTCCGGGTGTTATTTGCTAAGAGGTTGAGAGCTATGGTGAGAAGTGAATTCACTGAATGTTTGGTGGTTGTAGTCACCCATTATTGGCTTTGTTCAGGTATTTTGTGCTAAGAGGTTGACAGCTGTGCTATGGTGAGAACTGAATTCACTAAATGGTAGCTATTTAAGTTTCAGTCTTCCTCTTTCACAAAACAGTTGATTTGGTGTAGTGGTATGTTGCTCTGACTGTTTTGCACGGGGTCTCCTGGGTTCAAGATGTGGCAGTGAAATGTATGGTGGTAACGCAGCATTTTATTCTAGCAACTTTCAAACATTATACAAGCAATGTTTAAAATGTGTCCCTGGTTTTGGCCTTTTGTCGCCCCACCCCAATAAATTTTGGCTTTTTCCAGATTTCTTGTGCTGAAAAGTTCAGAGATACAGCTGAGTGTCGAGTAGATTTTACAAGGAGCTGAGAGCTGCAGGGGAGCAAAAGTTTAGTGCTGCTTATGTTTAGTCTGCTTGCATTGCTAATAGCACAACAGATAGTGTACTTGCTTTAGATGCTGAAGGCTGTGGGTTCTACTCCCACAGTAGGTAAATGCATTGCTGATGCTGTATTGTGTTGTAAAGGGGGTGGATGCTGCAGTCTTTTTGGCAAAGATACCTAGTAACTATGAACCTGTTAACAGTTTGCTATCCATTCCCTATTGCGGTATTACTAGCTTTTCATTTTTTTATTGCATGCAACAAAAGCAATTTATTCTTCAAGGGTAACAGGCACTTTTTGTAGATTAAACAATGACATATAAAGTGTTTGCTAGCAGCAACCTCTTTATTAGTTACAAATTTTTTCAATGTGGAGTTTACTACTTCAGAGATTGTGTATATTTTTTACTGATACTGGTGGACTTGTAGAATTTTATGATGGAAATGTTCTGAATTGGGCAGTTTTGTCATTGGTGGATGCTTTTTGTTTCATTGTATACTGGAAAAATGTTCAAAACAATAAATTTAAAATGCCCTCTAACAACTGTACTGTATTGTACTAGGAATATAATGTAATACAGTCAGGAAGGTGTATCAAAGAGCATGTGTATGTTATGTTCGAGGGGCCTATGATTTTGAAGACAGCCCAGAGTTAATATTTGCCATTGGCAAAATGTATTTTCTCTGAAAGTGGGTTTCAGTGCTGTTTCAATGCATGTGAGTTTCAAGAGCAGAGAAGTTTTAATGTTAGTCTATTTTCATTGTGAGACTGCATTGCTTTAACAGATAGATGTATTAGGGTCTGTGCTGTAAAATGCAAAATAAATCTTTCAAATGAAATCCTAAATCATTGCAGAAGTAAAGCAGTATGCACATTAGTGTTTATGATAAATGGGGCAAAACAACCAAGGAATGGGACATTGGAATGGCTGCAGGGGGGAGGCTCCATTTGACCATGATTTTGTGAGGGGGGGTAGCAAACTCAGACAGCCCTGGTTGAACTATACCTCTCAGTTGTCCATATCTTTGCAGAATGAATAGATATTTGCTGCTTATTTTTGGTTTGTTCCTCAAATTTGTGGTTTTCTAGCAAATCATTTAGGAATGAAGCCATTAAATGACAGACATTGAGTTTCAGATGTCATAACCTTCAGAAAAATACATGCTAATGCAAGACTGTCTTTAAGTTTATACAAGAGCAATTTTTAGTAGTGTTTGTATGTTCCCCAATATATTTGGCCTTGTTCAGATTTCCTGCATTAAGAGGTTGAGAGGTACATGCAAATCACTTTGTAGATTAGGAATATCCAAACATCTCAATTGTCCCCAATTCTGGCTCAAAATGTTGCTCTCCCCTAATAATCCCTCCTCTAAAATGGCAATTTTGGAAGAAAATGTGGAGGGTTTACAATTATATATAACTGTAATGATCACTTATAGATTACCTTTATTTCAGAAATGCATGTGGATGCTCTTTGTTAGCTGCTTCAAGTTAACTGCTAATATTAAAAAGGTGTCCCTTTTTTGGCAGGTATTTTTGCATCACATTTTGGTCCATTTTTCATAAAATTGTGGTTTTCTGGCAAATTAGTGGCAAGTCATTAAAGACTGAAGTTAGAAAATAATGGCAGACATTTGAGTTTCAGATTTCATACCCTTCAGAAAAATTGTACTAATGCAAGATCTACCTGTTCTATTTAAGTTATAAGAGCAATATTTAAAAATTGGCCTTATTTTTGGGCTTGTGTCCCACTTCTAGTTCTATGTATGGCTTTGTCCAGATTTCTTGCTCTGAAGTTGAGAGGTATGAGTGTCAGATCCATCACTGTCAGCCAGAGACATTTCAAATTGTGACATACTTATTGCACCCCACTCCCCATTGTAGTGGCTCTGGATGTGTCCATGGAAGGCAAGGAGCAGTTATGCAGTGTAAGTGTGCAGAGTATTCCCCCATCCAAAGTAGATCACAAATACAACCGTGGCTTTTCATCTGTCCTTGATTTTGCAAAATGTTCTGGTTTTCTATCAGATTTTTATACTGTTGATTTATGCTTCTTATTCAGGAACTGTATGCTGTCACAGTGCCCTGTTGCTCTGTTTAAGTAGCCATGGTTTAATGAACATCAGGTAAGCTTGTCGGAGATTGTAAGATGCAAGTAAGCTTTAGTAAGCTTGTCGGACATTGTAAGATGCAAGTAAGCTTTAGTAAGTATATTGTTAAAGAATTACCAGCATTGAAAGCCTTTTCGTTGTTGCCATGCAGAGAATATTTACATGACTAGATAATGTATAAGCCTTGGGTATTGAAATGCATATGACAGTATTTTATTTATTTATTTTATTTGCAGTTGGTTTGCCAGGATAGTCCATTGGGCCAAATGAACCCATTTTCAATGGAGTCCTGGGGAGAAAAGCTCCAAAACCAAGTAGGTTATTAATAGATATACAAATTATACAATTACACAGAAGTTAATCATACAAGAAATAACAATTTGCAAATAATACAACAAAAACTAGAGTGAGTACAATCTAGTGATGAAATTAATAGGTAATATAGACTAAAGGGAAATTTAGCACAAAAGCACTGAGAAATAACATATTTGGAAGCATTTCATGACAATACTGATTAATAATAACATATTAGGAAGCAATGCACAAAAGTACTGAGAAGTAATAACGTATTAGGGAAGCAATACTTAGGAAGTGTGGCCTAGTATATTCTTTCCGATTATTGTAGGAATAATAATATGTATGAGTTAGGGTGGGTAATTAGGAAAGTTTCAGGAGGAAACAGAGGAAGAAAGAAGATGGAGTTTGCAAGTGTTAGTTATGTGGGGTGGGAGCAAGAGCATTCCCACTGGGATACTAGATGTGAGTGAAGAGATCTTTTAAATATAAAATGGTTGGGGGTGGTGCGAATGGAAGGTGGTAGGGAGTTCCAAAGGCATGCAAGGCCATAAGACAGAAGATTTTTGCCTGGGGGATGAGTTGGTTTATATACTTCTAATATATTTTGATTGTTGGACCTTAATACTCTAGCAGGAAGGTGCATTTTAAAGGCTGATGAAAGGGAGGGACAAAGGGAGGGGTTGAAAATGAGCTTATGTGCAAGATTTAGTTGAGTATATGTGAGATAACTGGGTAGCTCTAGCCATTTTAGTTTTTGGAGAGAGGAACAGTGGTGGGTGGAGGACTTGTGGTTGGTAGCGAACTTGGCAAGTTTGTTGTAGCAAGAGGAAAGTTGTGTTTTTAGAGAGGTCTGTAGATTAGTTAGGAGTGGAGCTCCATAGAGGAGGGAGGGGATAAGAAATGAGGTAGAGGGTGATTTTGGTAGCAGGTGTAAGGTAACGATTTTGTCGGTAAAGCATAGCTAGTTTTTGATGGGTTTTCTTGATATTTAACTGTAGGTGGGAGTTGAATTTGAGCTGGTTATCAATTTGGACCCCAAGTAACTTGGTCTCAGACACCAGTTCCAGGGGTAGATTATTTTGTCTAGAGATGTGGAATGTCTTTATATTGAAAGAAGTTGCCTTAGAGGGGGTGAATAACATTAATTTGGTTTTAGAGGCATTGAGTGCTAGGTGATTCCTTTTCATCCATTGCTCAGTTGTTGTAAAAGCATCTTGAGTCAGTTTTAGGAGTGAGGGGATAGAAGTGGCAGCGCAGATAATAGCAGAATCATCGGCATATTGGATGATGTCTGAGAATGGGATAGAGTTGCGGAAATAATTTATAAATATATTGAAGAGAAGGGGACCCAGTATAGAGCCCGGGGGTACCCCAGTAGGAGTATTTAGAAATTAGGAGGTGGCCTTTTTCCATTTGACTGCTTGAGATCTGTTAGATAAGTAGCTGGAGAACCAGTTCAAGGAGGAGGGAGATAGGTAAAGTTTAGTTAGTAGCAGGCTGTGAGAGAGTGTCAAAGGCCTTAGAGAGGTCGAGTAGTAGGGTAGAAACAATTTGGCCAGAGTCGCGGGCTTTATTTACAGTTTCAAGGAAGGAGAGGAGGGCGGTCATAGTGCTATGATGTGGTCTGAATCCATGTGTGGGAGTTAGTAGGTGATTATCTAAGAGATGTGGAAGGAGTTGTAGTTGGATACACTTTTCTAGGAGTTTAGAGATGGGGACAGAATAGCGATGGGCTGAAATTAGTAACATTGTTGTTGTTGCCACCTTTATGTAGAGGTATGATAAAGGCCCTTTTCCAGACTTGGGGTACTATACATTCTTGGATAAAGCGGTTGATTAAAATGCTAATAGGGTAAGCGATTGCTTCAGCAGCTTTGCTAAGAAAGTAAGAATTGATGTTATCAGGAGCATTGGTGCATGGCTTCAGTTTCGTAAGGAGTTTCTTTATAGTAGAAGTGGGTATAGGTTTAAATGAGAAAAAAGGAGTGTGAAGAGGGAGAATTAGGGGCAGATGAAGCTGAAGTAGTAGGAGAAGGAGGAGTGGAGGGATGGGAGTTAGTAGATGGGAATGAGGAAGTAGTAGCAGAGTAGGGTAGAGAGATGGTTGGGGATGGTAAGGGAGTTTTGGAGAATGTAGTGGTGTTAGAGAAAGATGACGTTAATTTGGAAATGGATTCAATGAAAAGAGTTAAATTGGGTAGCCAAGTCTTGGTCAGGAGCGTTTGGGTCTGGGGTAGGGGTGTCTGGTTTGCTGGCGTTAAGTAGAGTAGAAATACCTTTCCAAAATTTCTGAGGGTTTGATTTTATTATTGTTTTGAAGTGTGGAAAAGTAGTTTTGTCGGTCGAAGATTATGAGCTTTTTTACCTTATTTCAAAGTATTTTATATTCATTGTAATAAAAGGACAGGATTACAGTATTTTCAGAAGCTCATTACATTTTATTGCAGACCAGTGTCTTATACCAGTGTCTCTGTGTTAGTACACTTGTAGTTGGGTGGCTTTAATGGTATATGGTAAATAAGCATTGCTACCTTACTTAAAAGCCAAGCCCTGCAACAACTAGCTCCACACTGAAGTCAAAACACAATAGCTCTGGTGGGTAAATGTACTCTGTAGTAATCAAAAAAGGCAAGTGTTTCAAATAACTACAGCTTATGTGCAAACACAATAGGTAGTGATGAAACAATGCTCTGCTAAAAATGCTTTAATGCTCCACATTGCTGAGCTGCAGATCAGTTATCACTGGCTACCAGGATTTCACCCACTTCAGCTCAAGCACGGTGCTGTTCAGTGCAACCTTCCCAGAACTAATTCAAGTCTGACCAGAATTATTTGGTGTGTGTATAAGAGGGAGGTAGCATACCCCTCAGCTGTCCTGATTTTTGCCCCATATTCCTCCTAAAAAGGATTGAAGTTGCTAAATGAGACATTTCAGTTTTAGATGTCATGTCATTTAGAAAAATGCATACTAACACAAATCCTGTTACTCTTGCAATTTTCTAAGTTTCTGAGAGCCATATTTATAATCTGTCCCTATTTATTTTAGGCTTTGTCCAGATTTCTTGCACTAAGGTTGAGGCCTTGAGGGGTGTGGTATGTTTGTGAGAGAAAGTGAAATGCCCAAGTTAGAGTTAGCAGGTGGAATTTATTTTCAAGTGAATTTTCAAGGAACTGTGAGTTTTAAGGGAAGCTAAGTTCACTGCTGCTCATGCCAAGTCTATTTACAATGTGCAACTGTTTTGTTTAGTAAATGGTATCTCTATTGTGGTATAAAGTTTTAAAGCTATGTTAGTAGCACCACAAGTAGAATACTTGCATCTTAATGTAAAGGCTTGAGGTTCTATTCCTACAGCATATACATTTGTATGCTGCAGTCCTCAGGATGTCCTCCTTTGGATGAGATGCCTAATAGCTATGAACCTGTTTCAGCTTGTCATCCATTTTCTATTGCAATATACCAGCTTACCATTTTTTTAATTTAACATAGGCAATTTATTCTTTGACGGCAGCAGGCACTGAATTTGTAGATGAAACACTGAAATATACAGTTGTTTTCTAGCAACAACATCTTCATTAGTTTCAGATATCTTTAATGTGGAATTATTCAGATTACTTTTACTTCAGCAGAGACACTCAAGTGTTGCTGTATAATACAAGGGATATAATTCAATTATATATTATAATTAATACAATCAGGTAAATCAAATAACTTTTGCATGGCCCTAACGTGTGCAAGGAGCCTATTGCTTGAAAACAGTTCAAAGGTAAATAACCTGCCACTGGCCAGATGCATTTTCTTTGAATGTGGGTTTCAATGCTGTTTCATTGAATGTGAGTTTCAAAAGTAGAGAAGCTTTAATGCCAAGTCTGTTTTCATTGTAAGACTATTGCTTTGTTTAGGTTTAGTAAATGTCTCAGTGTTTGGGCTATAATGTTTGAAATAAAAGTTGTAAATTAAATCCAACTGCCTGTAATCATTGTAGAACTAAAGCATAAAACAGTATGCACACAGATTTGAACAGTGTCTACAGTAAATGGGGAGAAATAGCCAAGTAATGGGACACTGGAATGGCTGTGTGGGTGGGGCTTGGGGTGGGTGGACTTGGGCGGGGCTGTGGCAGGGGGCGGGGTGAGCTATGTGGGTGGGGCTCTGGGTTTGCACCCCCCCCTGCAAAAAATCCTGTGGGCTCCCTTGTCCCTCGGCCTCCCCTCCTGAAGAGTTTTCCTTTGGGGAGACACTACACACCATGAGAGAGCATTTCCAATGGCAGGGCCAGGAATTCTCTGATTCCAGGAAAAGATTAAGGACCTTTTTACATTTGCCTCAGCATAGACCTTTAGCTATTCCTCCTGTTTTGAATGTCTTTGATGATGTGTACTCTGACTCTAGCACAATTCCTGATTCTCTCCCTCCGGCTCCTGCCAAACCCAATAGGTACTACAGGGTCCCGGACTCACATCTTTACCTTTACAAGGTCCACTCTGCTGATCCAGAAACTATTTCCCAGGGCCCTAAAGGGGTTGCAGCTGCCACTGCTAAAAATCCTCTCCCCTCTGAAAGGGAGTCCAGTGCTTTAGAGAGATGGGGTAAAAAAAGTGTATACTTCTGCTACTCTTTCTATGAGGGCATTAAATTTTCAATTTCATATGATACAGTACCAAGAGTTTTTGTTAGATGAATTGCATAAAAAACTGTCTTCACCTGACCCCCTAGACCGCAAGTCATTTCAGGATCTGGTACATAACTCACAACAGGTTAGCAACCATTTCTTGCAATGTGGTTATGATGCATTGGAAGCTTCATGTAGGTCAGCTATGACTGGCGCAGTCATACGTAGGCATGCTTGGCTGAAGGAACAATCTCTGCCAGACCATGTTAAAGCAAAGCTGCTGGATGCCCCTCTGGAGAAGCAAAAGTTATTTGGCTCCACGGCTCAGGAGGTCCTAAAGAAATTTGAAGAAAAGGCAAAATCCGTACAAACAGTCAAATATTTTCTCCAAGTACAACCACCAAGATTCAGCAGGAATTGGCCTTCCAAGAATTGGTCCTTTCCAGACACAGAGAGGTTTCAGAGAGGCAAGAACAGGCATGCCAGAGGTAGAGGGCAAGCTAGAGGCTCCTACAGAGGACGTCAATGGCAGCCTCCCAACCACAGAGGTAATGCAGGACCTTCAACTGCTGCACAAGGACAGGCTCAATGACTTTACTTTGACACCGCCAACCAGGGCTCAGTTGGAAGCACCTTTGGGTGGAAAGCTTTCTTTATTCTCAGAAAATTGGCACAGTATTACAAGGGACAAATGGACACTACAAATAATAGACAAAGGATACAGGTTCCATTTCCACACATTACCAAAAAGAAAGGGCATGCCAGACCTGCCACCGAATCAAAGGGCAGAGGCTTTGAAACAAATTTCCAGCTTAATGCAAATGAAAGCTATAGAAAAGGTTCCTCTCTCAGAACAAGGCCAAGGATTTTATTCCAGACTATTCCTTGTTCCAAGAAAAGAAAAACAATGGAGGCCTATTCTCGACTTGTCCGCACTGAATACTTATCTCATTGTGCCAAAGTTCAAAATGCTGACTCTACAGCAGCTCCTTCCCATGCTGGGCAAGGGGTCTTGGCTGGTAACTCTAGACCTCAAGGAGGCATACCTGCATGTCCCTATCAGACAAAGTTGCAGAAGACACCTCAGATTTCTTGCAGGGTCAGAGCATTATCAATTCTCAGCATTGCCCTTTGGCTTATCTACTGCGCCCAGAGTATTCATGAAATGCCTGGCATCAGTAATTGCACACTGCAGACTTCAGGGGATTCAAATACACCCATATCTGGACGACTGCCTTATACAAGCGGACAGCCAACAAACTTTGGTAAAACACTTGAATTATGCCATCCACCTACTTCAGGCCTTGGGATATACAGTCAACTTTCACAAATCAAGACTTGTTCCATCCCAAAGAATAACCTTTCTGGGTGAAGATCTAGATACAACCACCCAAATGGCCTTCCTCACAGAAGAAAAACAAAATCAACTACCAGATTACTTCAAAAATCTGACAAGACAAACCCAGCTGACTGCATGGGAAATCCTGCAGGCCCTGGGTTACATGGCTTCTTGCATCCTTCTGATTCCGCAAGCAAGACTACATATGAGGAAACTACAATGGTACCTAAGGTGTTTATGGACTCAGCACAGTCACAGCCTGGAAACTTTGATACCACTCATTCCATGCCTTCAAAAGGAATTTCTGTGGTGGGCTCAAGCAAGCCAGTCAAACAGGGGTCTGCCTTTCAGCAAACCAATAGCCAGCCAAACCATTACAACAGACGCTTCAGACCACGGATGGGGAGCGCACATGGAGGGCAGATGCATTCAAGATCTATGGTCACAAAAAGAGCTACACATGCACATAAACCAAAAGGAAATGCTGGCAGTGATACATGCAGTCGAAGCCTTCAAACCCTTTCTGCATCATGGCCATCTGCTAATAAGGACAGACAACACCACGGTTATGTGGTACATAAACAAGCAAGGAGGCACCCATTCCTATCCTCTTTGCAGGCTGGCAATGAATCTATGGGAACTTTCCTTGAAGCTCAATATACAGCTACAATCCCAGTTTGTGCCAGGGAAAGACAATATACTGGCGGACAGCTTAAGCAGAAATATCATGGATGCACACGAATGGATGCTGCACCCAGACATCTTTCTACGGATAACACAATCATGGGGGAGGCCGGACTTAGATCTTTTTGCCTCCCCCCACAATCATCAACTGAAGAAATTCTGCTCAAGGACATACCACCCACAAGCATGGAAAGTGGACGCCCTCTCTTTCAGCTGGAGAACTCTAACAGTGTATGCATTTCCACCTCTCCCATTAATGACCAAGGTTTTACTGAAGATCAGGACAGAGCAGCCGAAAGTGATTCTGATAGCCCCGGACTGGCCAAGACAGCACTGGTACCCACTGTTAAAGAGCCTGTCATGCATGAAACCATGGCCTCTTCCTCTATGGCCACTTCTACTGACACAGCACAATTACAAAACTCTGCATTCCAACCTGAAAACCTTGCAACTAACAGCCTGGAAAATACCTTGACTCCTCCTCAGGACAAGCTATACCAGAGAGTGAAAGATATTATTATGGAAGCTCGCTGGCCTTCCACAAGAAAGGCATATTCAGCAAAATGGAAAAGATTTCACAATTGGAGCACCACAAAGGGCCTAGATGCGACAGTGATGAACATGGCACATATCCTGGAATACTTGGCAGAAATGTTCCACAATGGTCTGTCTTACTCTTCCATTAAAATTCATGCATCAGCAATTTCAGCAGAGTACAATACTGATCCACCTGTCTTCTCTCATCCTCTCCTAAGACAGTTTCTAAGAGGAATCAAAAACATCAATCCTCCAAGGAAACCACCTCTACCTACTTGGGACCTTAACTTTGTGTTGGAAAAACTAACACTGCCTCCCTTTGAACCAGCAGCATCTGCAGAACTACAGTTCCTGTCTTGGAAGACTGCTTTCCTTCTGGCCATAACCTCAGCAAGAAGAGTATCTGAGTTACAGGCTCTTATGGCAGTACAGCCATTTTTTATCATCTCATCAAGACAGAGTTTCATTGAGAACCAATCCTACATTTATGCCAAAGGTGGTATCCAGGGTTTCATTAAATCAAGCTATTCACTTGCCTACCTTCTTTCCAAATCCACAAAACAAAGGGGAGAAACTTCTGCACACCCTGGACATACACAGACAGTTGCGCTACTACTTGGACAGAACTAAAGGTTACAGAAAAACTGACCAGCTGTTGGTAGCATATGCTGCTGGTACACAAGGAAAAGCAATTTCCAAACAGACAATTTCAAAATGGATAGGGAATTGCATTTGGTTTTGTTACTCCTTTCATGGAAAAACTGTGCCAGCTAACATTAGACCTCATTCCACGAGAGCCACAGCCACCTCCACAGCCTTCTTAAGAGGGGTGGCTACCAAGGACATTTTAGAAGCTGCTACATGGAGCTCCGTGCATACATTTGCCAAGCATTACAATTTACCTTTATATTCCAGATCCAGAGCAGGCTTTGCTACGGCAGTCCTGCAGGGCATTTTAGCTACACCATCCTTTACATAGTTCCTCCACCCCCAGATTGGCTATGGTATTCTACTCATATGTGATGACTGCAGATGCATCCTTGAAGGACATAGTACAGTTTTGTACCTACCATAAATGTAGATGTCCGATAGGTATGCATCTGCAGTCAGGTTTACCCTCCCTCCTTCCCCTCTGTGGTATTTCTTGGGTACTTACCCCTCTTATAGCTAGCTGGGGTGATCTATTATGGTGTATTTGTTTTTATATTATTGTGCATGTTTGGATTTTTAAATGCATCTCTCCAAATTTAGCCTTCCTTAGAGGGCACCTGGCATCTGGGGCAAGAAAAACTGAGGAAGATGGCGTCGGCTGATGCCTTTATACCCCAGGCGCTCTGACGTCGAGGAAAGTGTGAGATCAGCCGACGCCGGACCCTGACTTTGGAATCCGGCTGACCGAAGGGCTGCCTGAGGCAGGACAACCCATATGTGATGACTGCAGATGCATACCTATCGGAAATCTACATTTATGGTAGGTACAAAACTGTACTTTTCAGGTGCTTACTAAAATGGGATGAATGAAGTAGTGCCTACGAGGTTTGTAATTGGCTGTTTGATAGTGGAGATAGTGCTGGTCTCTGCCCAACTGTTTGCATCTAGAAATCAGTGATCCTTAGCTGCCTGTCTTTTCAGGAGCAAAAGAATGGTATTACTCTCAAGCTTCTTCCTGAGGAGGAGTAGTATTAATCCAGATGATGCTGTGTGCAGTACATTTGCTATAGTCTTCTCTTGGTATATACCCTGGATAGAACCTGCAGCAGATGGATGTAATAGACAGCCAGGCTACACAAAGACCCTGAAAAGGTTCTCATCAAATCTGCAACCAGACAACACAGTGAAATCCCATAAACACTGCCCAGTCAGAGACCATCAGGAATGACTGTCCCTCTGATCCCTCTCTCACCAGAAGCAAAAAAGTAAGATCAATCCCAAACTGGCTCCAAAAAGCAATTTTTAGGCTTTCTGGTAATTGGTAATCTCTTCAAAGGAAGGAAACAATGTTCCCCTGCTCTTTGTCTCACCAGGAGGAAAACAGAAGCACTGTTCCCAAGCTGATTTCCAAGAAGCAGTTTTTAGGCTCTCCAGTGAATGGAACTATTACAATGAAGGGGCTTATTTTATATTTATTCCAGTCTGTCTTGGTGAGGAAAGGGCTTAGTATGATAATAATGTACTTTGATCATTGTGTTATGCAGCACTGAGGTGCAATGGATAATTAGACCTGTGCAGTATGTCTTCCAGTACTGAAGCACAGTAGGATTTAGAATCTCTACATTTTGTCAATCAGCGCTAAAGGGCATTAGGGACCCCTTATATTGAGTCATGCAGTACTGACAGTGTAACCTTAAAAACTGTGTCAAATAGAATTGCCGTGCTATAGATACTGGAATCTATGCATTGTGTCATGTGGCAGCAGGATGCAATGGGGATCTTGCACTGTATATTTATGCTGTACTGGAGTATTAGGGAGACCCTCTGCAGCACTGAGATGCAGTGGCTGCTAGGAGCTGTACAGTGTGTCATATGACAGAACCGTGTATTGACTGTTGTGACCCAATAAGCTGCACTGTAGTGTAATGAGTGGACTGCATTGTATTATAAAACACTGAAACATGGTGAGTGTTGAAATTGAGTGCATTTTGCCATGCACCATTGAAGTGCAATGTTGCTGGTATCCTGTGTATTGTGACATAACTCAATGCAGTGCAGTAAATGTTTTTATCCAAAGCATCATGACATTTAGCTGCTGTGATACTGCGGTACGAATCATTTGGGTGGGAGGGTTGCTGGTCCACCATATTGTGCTGTGTAGCACAGGGCTGTTAAGGGACCTTGTGCATTATGTCATGCATCACAGAAGAGCACATGCTGATTCAGTTTTCTGCTGTTTTATTGTACATCATAGCTATACAGTGGAGCCTGTGCATTTTACCCTGTAGCTTTGAGTTTTGCCAGCTTCTTGGATCTCTGTTTTGTGGCACATGACACTAAGATTCAGTGTCTGCTGAGATGTTGAGTCTTGTATTTCACCACCATTTTGACAGTGGATATTGAGATCCTGTGTATTGCTCCATATGACAGAAACCAAGTTAGACCACCTTGTAAATCAAACAGAGTGACTTGACACTCTTGGGAGCTGAAAATATAATTTTTACAATTGTTTCCATCATCTCCCAACCCCTGCTCAATGTAGCCTTGGACTTTTGATCAAGTGCCAGCTTTAAGGTATGCTTAAGATTTTTATCTGGTTGACTAGTTACTGTGATGACTTTCAGGTTCCTTTTGTAAAAATGTAGTTGTAAAACCTCAGATAGTATAAAGGGAGGACTGGTGGTGATGTGAAAGTGGATTCATGTGACTTTAAATTTATATACACATGAGAGCTAGAGTGAAAACAGTATGCAAATTTGTACAGACCTCTGAGAAACATAATATTATGATGGGTAGAACTTTAACCAAAATCCTATTTAGTTCCATGACTGTGACTCCGATAATCTGATTCATGGATGCTACACAAACTGTTCTGGCTTTAGCCTTCATTAAAAAATGGACCTGCCTCTACATTGGGATTCCAGCACTATACAGGGTAGCAGTCATTTCAGTTTTGCACTCATTCACTGTATCAAAAATTTTACATCAGTGTGAGCAGTGAGTTTATTCACATCCTAGGGCTGTATCTGCTGAATGAAACTTGTCATCCCCAGAGGTACAAGTGACAAAAGAATGGATTGGCACCTCACAGGCTTCAACTTCAAGCAAAATGAAAGAAGTGTCATATATCTTTAGACTGTGTAAGTCCAGTTTTCCCATCTGCAGTCAGAAAGCCACTCAGAGTGAATAGATTTACTTAACTTCTAATCTCGTGTGCCTTGAAGGAAGAGGGGAAAATGTTTCATAAACATATAAAATATTTTAAAATCACACTCAGCAGTGCTTTGACGTTATTGATTCAACTGAAGTTGTTTTATTCACAGTGGCAGAAAAAGAAAGTGAAAACCATAGGGATGATTTTTTTTGTTTACCGTGTGGCATTAACATTGCCCAGGGCAGAAGATAGAGAACAGCTTTTGGCAATAAAAGTAATTACTGAAATACAATTTAACTGCACACATATAGAAGTACAGATTAGAAGCTTGAGTTATACCTTGAGAGTGTGTGTATATATATATTCCCCCATTGTTTATGGCTTTGTCCAGATTTCTTGTTCTAAGAGGTTGGCCTCTTACCTCAACATATGTTTTTATATATTTTTGATGTAAAATGCTTCCTTCAACACTATTAACATATAGTACAAGTTTGAAACATTAGCTGGAATAACTATTTTACATCAAAAACATATAAAATAATATAGTACTTAAAAAAAGTAAGTAAAACACAACAATTTTACAGAGATCCCATTCTCTAAGCACAATATTGCCCTCCAGAGTCTGCATAAATGTGTAATTAACACCCTTCCAGGAGTGTAGAGACCTGGGTGGGTGTTAATTATGTATTAACACACACCCTGTCAGGCATTATTGCTTGTGTGTCATACATACCATAACATTCATGCAGTATGGAAACAAAAGAGTTGACAACTTGGTCTACTCTGTAGACTGGCTAGGTGTCTCACAGAGGAGCCCTAGCTATATGCGGCCAGCACTACTCGTCTTCTTAGACCATTCTGCAGAAAAGTTAACTATGGCTGAAACTTTGCTTCCTAATCATAGGATGCTGTTACAGACCACTGTAACAACATGCTGGGACAGAGAAATAAAGTGCAAGATTTGCTGCGGCATTCAATGGTTACAACTAAAACTACTGTGTGCTGACCCCCCCCCCCCCGATGAATGTGCTTACAGTAAAGAATATGCTACTTTCAGATTTGTGTGGCACATAGGATGCCTTATAATGAACTGAGCTGACATCGGTCGCAAATGATATCTTTGTATACCCCTTAATAGAAAATTCAGTTTTCTAGTCTGTAAGGATCTCTCTGCTCACCTCTCTCATCACAAACAGAAAAGATCACTGTAGGCAAAAATCAAAAACTGAAACAGTACTAATTTTATGAACTTTAATTGTACCCTGACTTAGGAATTTGATACATTCCTGTTGTGGTATATAAAAAAAAAAAAATAAGAATACTGCCTTCAAGGTCACTGTATCTACTAAGGTAGGACTGCTTTGTCAGAGATGCCCATAAATGTGGTTTCTTCACTCCTTTGAGGCTAAATTAAAATGATTGTGTAACTTATTCACAAGAATCTTTGCTGTCACTTAGTAAAGACACTTGCCTAACCTTTTTACTTTTTATTCATGTTAAGCAAGTGAGTGAACTAATGCATCTTGGAAAGTAAGTGAACTGGTCTGTCTTAGACCTGGACTGAAAAGCAAGGGTAAATTCAGTGTACATGGTTTATAGTAGCCAGTCAACCAGAATGCTTTTTTGGATGTGGCAGAAAAGTGGAGTATCAGGAGAAAACCCACCCAGAGACAGGGAGCTCATGCAGACTGCACATACACATGGACCAAAGGTCAAGATTGAACCACATACCTGGGTGCTCTGAGACAGAGAGCTTATCCTCTGAGCCACCATGCTGTTTTACCCTGTTAACTATAGGCTCACCCACCCAACACTGCAGGTAGGCTACTGTTATATGCTATAAACTTTTAATTTCTGACTTTTCCCAGTCAAAGCCTTCTCAGTTCTGTGTTTGCTGCACCCACTCTCCTTCCTCTGTTCTACAGTGTAATATGTACCACGTTCTGCTTCCCTTTTGGATCATAGCTGTGTTCTCACCAGTCATACAAATAGCACAGCATAACCGAACCAGACATTATGTAAAACTGATATGCATTTTCATCTCTAAATAACATGACTGTACTTGCAGCAGACAGTGCTAGTATTCAGTAAAAAACAAAAACAGCTAGTCGTGTAATATTTCTAGGGATAATGCCTCTGGTTTGTTGTTTATTATATTTTGCCATATAAATTTTCCATCAAATCATTGTTATGACTACAACCTCTTTTGAGCAGCAACCTTGAGCCCAAATCCAGGAGCCTTCCAAGTGTATTTTTTTCATTTGCTGATCTCATTTCCAAAACAGAGAATAACTTTTTGGTGTTACACATAAATCAGCTAGAAAATGAAAAGGTTTTTTAACTCTTCTGCACGTTATTTCAATTTATCTACCAATAGAAGGAGCTAATCTACTGCAGCCTGTTTGGCAGTTATTCTAGTGAAAGTAGGCTACTTACTGCTGTTTCTAAGTCAATGATTACTCAAGGTTCAGGGAGAGCTGTTACTGATTGGTTGTTATTGTTGCACTGGTGGAAAGGGAACATTGCTTGTACCCCCCTTAGCTCCTCAGTTACTTCTGAAACCCCTAAACACTGACATAAATGTTGTATACAAGTAGCCACTACCGTTGTATGAACTTGATCTCTCTCAGCCCCTGCTGAAGTCTTTTATATATATATATATATATATATATATATATATATATATATATATATATATATGTGTATGTATGTAAAGAGTGAGAGAGAGAGAGACAGAGAATTGAGTTAAATGTCGCCCTCCTCTTAATTCTGATATATATATATATATATATATATATATATATATATATATATAGAGAGAGAGAGAGAGAGAGAGAGAGAGAGAGAGAGAGAGAGAGCTTATATAAAGAATTATAAAGGAAGCACTGGATACTGTGGAGGGTCAGCATACCAGTCCCCTGACCATTGTGAACTTCTGATCAACCCAATAAGCTCTGTCTGTGAGAGGTGAAATTACCTAGCAAGTATGGAGGCTTTCTCTCCCTCTCCAAAACTACTGAACATTGTGAGCATCACACACACACACACACACACACACACACACACACACACACACACACACACACACACACACACACACACACACACACACACACACACTATCACTCAAATCAGTGCAACTTTAATCTACAGTTGACACTAGACTTCTATGTATTCATGCCATTAAAAATTCCTACCAAAGTCTCCAAGAACTATTACAGTTAGGTATCGGCATAATCTCATCAGTTTGTCTGCTTCACATATACCTTCTTGAGCAAGTCATTAACAGCAAAACACCCTTAAATCTAGTACTCAAAACACCAGCTTCTAGCAAAAGTATTTTAGTGACTGTTTATACAATTGTCAGACACATTGATTCCACACTCTCTTTACCTAACAAACTCTCCAGTCTTGAGGTGCTTCTGCATCTGGAGTATGTTCAGGTATGTGTAGTTACTGATGCAGAGTCATGGTTTAACTGTAAGGATGGCACTCGTTCTAAAGCCAGGTTTTGTACACATCATGCTTTGAGGCCTAGTGGGAACTGCACTGATGTCTCCATATTCGTCAGGGACCCTGCTCATGTAGCATGATACCAAGAAAACGCAATACAGAGTTCTTGAAACTTCTAACTTAGTTTGTTACCAATCCCCCTCTAGGCCCTAAGATGATCATGAGCAATTCCTAGCAGCACTTAATGAAATTTCTATAAGTAATCCAATTGTAATCCTTGGTGAGTGCATTCATCCCTCCATAGGTTGCAGCTCCTACACCTCCGAAGTGAGATATGCTCAGAGTTTCTTGGAATGAGTAGACCAAATCTGTCTGTCTCAAATTATCTGTAAACCCAAACAGCCATGATCTGGCCCTCCCTAACACAGCATCTATTTGTTCCGTTCCCTCATTCTTCCTGTCACCAGTTAAGTCAGATCACCATCTTGTGACATTTTACTCTCAGAATTTCCATTCCCTCCGTAACCAATGCCTCCCATTATTAAAGACTTCAGAAAGGTGAACCTTATAAAAATGATGTAATAAAATTTCTAAATTCACCCAAGACATTACCAAAGTTAGACCTGAATCTTCTGCTAAATCTGCTAATAATTTGTATGCACATTTGAACAGATGTACTGATTATTTCCTACTAAAGAGAACTATAATGGCAAATTTAGAAAATAAACCCCCTTGGTGGTCAGTTAAAATAAACAAATTACATAACAAAGAGAAACAAACTCCTGAAAACATGCAGTAACACCACAACGCATCATTCTGAGAATAGTGTAAAGGATATCACCAAAAACCGAAAAGAACTGTAAGGGCTAGCAAGACTGCCCATAAAAGGGCACTAGCATCCAAGGCAAAAGATTGCTACAAATCTTTCTGTAGCCATCCTAACTAAGAAATAACACTCAACATTGCTCTGAGTTTCTTCGTGATGGGACCCCTCATCACTTTTTTACCAAACTGTTAATTTAACAGGTTAGCAATTACATCACTAATTTACAATTACGTACCTATGGTAATACATCAGTATTAGAGCTGGAACCTGGAATGATGTAATCACTCCCTCCCCTTCTATGAATATTAATGGAGTAAAAGCAGCTTGCGATGCTGAATATACCCCAGGGATTACTCAGTGCTCACACTCAACAGAGGCACAGCAAAATAATGGGTATTCCCCATACTAAAAAGGGGGGGGCGCGTAAAAAAAAAAACTATGGGCTAGGCTGTGCCCTGCCCTCGAGATAGCCTGCCTATGAACCTATGAACCTATGAACCTACATTTAGTCTTCCGCGTTCGAAAAGAATATTTAAAACTTAATAATTTTTAAAAGCTTCAAATGTACTTTTCTTTTTGCACAGGAAAGTGTTTGCAAGCATAAAGACAAATGCAAACACTTTTTGTTTTAAAAGAAAAGCACGTTTTACCCCTTTAAACATGATCTTTAAGAGCGGAACTGTTAATATCAGTGCAAATATTGGCATTCATCCAGCAGCTGAGAAGAATTGCAACTGGATCCACAAAAGAAAGAAAGAAAATAAAAGTAAAGACAGAGACCAGCTCAGAAGAAAGAAAAATGTAAAAAATCTATAATTATAACAACAAATACTGGGAGTATACAGAACAAACATATGGTAGTCATCCATCTGGTACATGACAGGTAAATGAAATGTAAAAAGCTAACCAGAAGACAAAGGGCTAAAACTGTCTGCTTAATACAGTTTGCTGCATATATATGATGGTTCATAAAATCCCCAATGATGAGATACAGAGAAATGCAGCTGGTTCATCCCGATCAGAAAAAAATGCACATGTGACAAGCTGTAAACATTTTGGGATGAGAGAAAGTTATGAAATCATGACATATCAAAGCAACGATGATGAAACAAAAATGATATGGAACAGTGATACTTAAGTATTTCCAGTGTTCATCAGAATGATTAGGTTAATAAAAAAGACATGAGTATATTTTATATTTTTCTTGATATTAGTGACTTAAGATAAACTACAGAAGGTAGCTACAAAGTCGGTATGAAAGATAGCAGTCTGTGCCAACACCTATGATTCTGGAACTCATCATACAAAGGCTGTAACAATTGTGCAGGCAAGAAATGAAGACATATAGCTTTAGGATTCAAAACTGCACTACTGAACACAGGGGGATCATGATATACCTGACACAAGGATAATATAAGCAAATTAGAAGGAATGTGATATGCAAATTAAAAATAATGCATTTAAAACTAACGCTTGGTTCATGACAACATTTTGGGTAGCAAAATAGTGAAAAAATACCAGATAGGTAGTGAAAACGTGCATTGGATATTAATGGACGCAAGAAAGCCTGCTACTAGAAAATCATATATTAGCAAATGGAAAAGGTTTTCTAATTGGTACCAGCAACATAATCAGCACCCATTCAGGACTAGTGTTCCATAGTTTTGTGATATTTGTGTGAGCTACTATCCTTTGACCTTTCTTACTCCTACATCAAGGTTCATTTATCAGCCATTTCTTCATGTCTGCCCATGGATCCCCCTCTTTCAATGCATTCTTATGTCAGAATGTTTTTGAAAGGAGTTGTTCATAAAAGTCCTCCCAGAAACTAGCAACTCCTCCTTTGGAATTTAATTTTGTGCTAGAGAGGCTAATATGTGTTCCATTTGAACGAGCTCATCAGGCTGACCTGAGGTTCTTAACATGGAAAACTTTTTTACTGATTGCTCTGACCTCTCCAAAAAAAGTAGTTGCAAGATCTCGTGGTGAGTTAACCCTATCTCATTTTCCCAGAGACAGTGTTTCTTTGAGAACTAATCCTTCTTTTGTGCCTAAAGTGGTGTCCGAGTTTACTTTAAGCCAAGCTATCCATCTCCCTGTTTTTTTTCCATGAACCTAAAAATAAAGCAGCAGGGATGCGCCATAGCTTAGATGTCTGCAGACAACTCAGGTACTATTTTGAAATAACTAAATCTTTAATATCTTCAGATTTTATGTGAAAGGAAGAAAAAGGGAAAGCCTGTGTCAAAATGGACCATTTCCAAATGGTTGTCTCAGACTATTACCTTTTGTTATTGTCACCACAGCAAAACTAATTCAGGCACGGTCAAGGTTCACCCTAACATGGCCTTGGATTCATCTGTGTTTTTTGGATAACGCTGGATTCTGAAGGCATTCTAGAAGCAGCAAACTGGTGCTCTGTACATACTTTTACAAGCTGGATTCCTGCTCTAGGCCTCATTCTCTAGGGGGGTCCTGGACCCTTCTCCTTCCACCTCCCAAATGTTGTAAGCTAGAATAATCTATCCATATAGCTAAGGCTTCCACAGCAGTGATCATTATGATGAACATGGTACAGTTGAGTAAATAAACTTACCATGACAGTAGAGCATTGAATGATCACTCCCTTCATCCCTTCTGTTTCTTGCTATGTTGTTTTGCCAAGGTGTGGACATTTATATGTATTTTTACTCCTAGCTATATCTTATCAGAGCTCAGCCTCACTCTTTCTCAATTGGCATGAAAGCACTGAAGGGCTTGGTTGTCAAACCTGAGTTTCTAGGCAGTTGTTGAATGGTTTGAGTAGGTGGAAGATGCCCTGTAGCTTTGAAAGCTGACAGGCTGTTATATCCCTGGCAGGATATTACCCAGATAGCTAAGGTTACTGCGTTCAAACATCTGAATTTTCTTCTTTGAAAGAAACTTACTTATCAGAAATGTGTGCCTGGAAACTCTTTCATTGTGAGAAGAAGATGAATGGGCAATAGCATTAGTTGGCATAATCAGCAAAACTATCTTTAAGAATCATCCCAAAAGAATACATATTATGTGTGTCCAAGTCATCAGCAAAACAAAACAAAATGCACAACACCTGGGGAATAAAATCCACCAACTAAAGCCCTTTAATAGAGATTAAATACTTTTGTCCTGTATTAAAGACAGATTTCTTCAGATTAGCAGTCGGGTCTGTGCATTCTTTTTAAATGGTAACCTTCTGAAGCCACCCTAACATCTCCCATGCACTTTCCCAAATGTATTCACATCTCCAGATTTCACTTTCTTTCATCCATTGATTTCTTAAGTTTACCATAGCAGGCACTGTAGCCACCTCACCAGATATGTCTATAAGTAAAACCTACCGTTCCATTTTCACTCTAACCTACACTCTACCATGATATTGAAGACTTCCTAATTTTCCTTTCTTCTTCGTTTTCTCTAAACAAGTCTTCACACTTCAGAATCTCAGTTTTCAGTTGTTGTTGTCTTTCAGCTTTTCCCGGTTAGGGGTCGCCACAGTGGAACTCCGGTCCGCTAATGATTGACAGTTGATTTTCATGAACGCCGAGGTGCCAGCTCAACGTTCAACCTTCAACAAAGGCACGCCCATTTACGCATGTCTTTCGAATGCCCACCCAACCGTGGGGAGGACATGCAGACCCCACACAGAAGGCACTCCCCGCACTCCAGCCGGGAATTGAACGGGAGAACCTCTTGCTGTGAGGCAACAACTCTACCACTTTCAGTCATTTGTAAAATAACCAATCTCCATTATCATTCTAAAATTTTCTTCTAATTTCTTTCATCTCCTGCCACTTCTTGCTGTCCTCATCTTTTAAATACCCCAGTCATTGCACTCCCACCATTTCTCATGACCTCATTATATTTTCTGTTCTCTCGCTATCCCTCTGTATGTCTTGTACTTTCAGTTATTTTCAACTTCTCTCTCAGATCACACATTCCATGTTCTTTACTCCCCATTTTGTCTGTACCTTTCAATACTGATATAGTCCCTTATATCGTCCACACAGTATTAATAGCCACAGTTTATCTTCTTAAATCAGGAGATCCCCAGCCTCCCATTTTAATCTCTGTCCTCAGCCTGTCTTTTGCAAAATAACATTTCCCCGTCCAAATAAATAAATCACATATTTTCTGTATCTGTCCTACCACCTTCTCCTGCAGGCACTCTTGTATATGCCATTCAGACATATTACATGCAGCAAAACAAATGTCCTCACTATGTCAGATGTTCATCATATTGATCACTGCTGCAGTACCTATATGGGTTATATCTTGACAAGGATATAACAGCTGACCAGCTTCCAGAGCTTCATGGCATCTTCTACATGTCCAAACTGTCAAGCAGCTCGAGCAGAGCTGACAAAAAAGACAAGGTTGGTTGCAAAACCCTTCAGAGCTTTACTGCTGTCAAAGAGTATGCTCTGATGGCTGGCTTGTGCTTTCATTTGCTGGGCAGATAATTTCCCTTTGGGGGAAAAAAACTTCCATTTTCTTAATTTTGTTGATGTTATATTAATTCACTCTTCAGGACAGTTATTTTAAAGCTAAGAATGTTTTGTTTTAATAGATTTCCTCAAGACTATAACTTTTAAAAGGAGCACCCATTTTTTTCCTGTCAGTATAAAAGAAATGCAAAGTAACTGTGGACATTTTTTCTGTGGAGAAATTGAGTTTATTTTTATTTTGTGGGGCTGGCACAGTGTTTTAAAGCAATTTTTTCTGTTTTTTTTTTTTGTCAGAGAAGTAACTTTCAGGGACTTACTTACATTACTGGCAATTTCTACTTGTCTTCCTCAGAAAGGAGGCACTATTTTAGGCTTGACTATGGAACAGACTACCAGTCCCATGGCCGATCCTTCTTCCAAAAACAAAAAGAAAAAAATTAAGCAAATAGCTTTTACCATCATTTGTTGTACCTCAGACCACTCATCTTTTACCTCAGATCCCTCTGTTGTAGCAACTGCAGCCACTATGGACCTGGGGGGTTAGGCATGTCCTCTGTGGCTGCTAGTGTTCCTTCAATGGGCAAGGGAGAGCCACTCTTGTTGGTCCTGTAAGAGTGAACAGGGATGGATTCCCCCACTGTATCAGAATGCTGTGCCCATCCCAGAGGAAGCAGCTGCTGGCATTTATAATATGGCTCTATTTTTCCAGTCAAAAAGAAACAGAAAACCAAGCATGTATCTTCTCCTGCTCAAATCTCTAAGGATAGGAGTAGTTTACTGGGTCTGGCTCATGGTTTCATTCAGGCTGCTGATTATTCTTTTAAAGTAGTTTCCTGGTAAAAGAATGAGGGATTCATCTTTACCTGAAGATATTCAAGATTCTGAAGCTGAACAGGAAGATGCAGGGATGGATACAGTATTTTTTTCTGATTCAGATTCATAGGAGAGCTTAGTTTCTGATTCTCCCTGTGAAGGTTTCTCTTTCTCTGAGACTATTGCAAGAATGTGCCAGTGTTTTCATTAGGAAAACAAATAGATTTCTCAGTCCCTCAGGATATGCTGTGATTTGTTACAGAAGGATTTTCCAGAACCTACGCCCATTCTTCCTGTGCTGTCTGCTTTAGAGGATGTGTGTGTGCTACTACCTGAAATTTTCCTGATAGTCAACCAGCTACCCCTAAAAAGTCAGATAAAGTTACTCAGTCTTTTTAATTTTTTTTACACTATTTCCCAGACTTGACCCAGCAGCTGTAGCTTCAGTTGATTGCACTGCTGCTAAGCAATTAGTTAATTCCCATCTTGCTCTTTCTGAACAGGATGGAAAGCTTATTGATAAAAAAGTGTATACTTCTGCAAGTTTGATTTTCAGTACTTTGAATTGTCAGGCTTGTGTTAAAATTTGTTATGAGAAATTGTGAAAGTATGAGGAATGTTTGTTTTTTTCCCCTGCAATTTCTTTTTGTGAGGAAAAATCTTCTTTAAATAACATAGTTTCTTCTATTGCCAAGTCACTGCTCATTGTTTACACTGTATGTATGACTCTTTTGATACTTCTTCCAGGGCTAAGGCCACTGGTACTGCTTTGAGGAGGTTTGCATGGCTGTATTCTCAGGAACCTCCCAGATGATGTTAAAAATTAGATTTTAAATTCCCCCTTGGAGGGAGATGTAGTGTTTGGTCCCTCTGCTGCATGGTAATGAAAGAGTGTGATGAAGAGGCAAGCTTAAACTGGGAATCTCAAAAGAATTTTCAACCCTGCTTTTCCAAATTGTTAGAGGAATGTTTTATTTCCTTATTCAGTTTTAGAAAAAAAAACAGACTAAACAGATTCAACAAATTTCAGTTAAACAGATGATTAAGAAGAAATGGCAAGGAGGTTCCAAAGAGAAGTCCTGCACCTGCCCAAACCAAAGACAGTCCAGCAAGTCTGAATGATTACTCAATGGATCTTATGACCCTCCCACTCTGAAACCTTTTTCTTCCAGAAAGTCTAAATCTCCATATTTCTGTTTGTCAGCAGATTGTTTCAGACAAATGAGTCCTGAAAATCATTCATCAGGATTACCGATGGCAGTGTGAAGCAATTCCTTCTTTCCAGAGGGTTATTTCTTATCCTCTAGATCACACTCTGTTGTTTTCACTTGTTCTTTATCACATGCTGTCTTAAGGAGTGATAGAACCAGTTCATCATTCCAAGATGGGGAATGATATTTATTCAAGGATGTTCCTAATGCCAAAGGAAAGACAATTCTTTAGGACCTGTTCTGAATCTTTCTTTCTTAAACCTGTTTGTAATAGTGCCCAAATTCAAAATGATGTCACTTCACAACCTGTTAACTCTTCCTTTTTTAATTTTCTGGTAACACTAGACTTAAAAGATGCTGATCATCACATCCCTATTCATCCAGACTTCAGATATTTATTAAGATTTTATGTATCTGAATCACATTATCTATCAGTTCTTCCTTATCCTTTGGACTATCCACTGCACCAAGAGTGTTCACAAAGTGTCTAGTTCCAGTTGTAGCTCATTGCAGGCTGCAGAGTATCCATATTTTTGCATATTTAGATGGCTAGCTTTTCCTTGCTGAGTCTTTTTCAATGTGTCAGGAATGGGTGAGAGATCTCTTACACAAGCTGGAATTCCAAGAGAGCAATCAAATGTCTTTCTTGACTCCATCACACAGGACTGTGTTCCTGGTATGGCAAATAGATACCTCAGTTCAAAGAGCTTTTCTTACACAGAAAAAAATAAATATTTATTTAAATCTGTTTCTTTGGTTTTCTACTCATATACTTCAGTCACTTTGAGAGGAATACCTCAGGATTTTGGATCTAATGGCATCTATTATTCTCA
Organism: Protopterus annectens; assembly: GCF_019279795.1. Classification (NCBI taxonomy): domain Eukaryota; kingdom Metazoa; phylum Chordata; order Ceratodontiformes; family Protopteridae; genus Protopterus; species Protopterus annectens. The sequence continues at coordinate 54,669,730 of NC_056728.1, read as the reverse complement.
TAATACTCCTATCAAGACTCCAAATGAGAAAGGTGCAGTGGTATCTGAAATCTCTTTGGTCCCAGCACTAACACTCTTTATATTTTCAAATCCTAGTGAATGAGTTTGTCAGAAATCTTTTGGTGGAGACAACAGATATCCTTAAATCCAGGACTCCCCTTCTCCCTCGCAGCTCCAAAGCAGTCAGTCACCACAGGTGCTTTAGACTTTGCCTGGGGAGCAGTTTCAGTAGGGACAAATGTGCAGGGGGTGTGAGACACCAAGAACAGATGCAAGCGCTTAAATATCTAGAAGATGCTTGCCCTGACCAAGGCACTCAACTCTTTGAACCATTTTGGTCCTTAGGACCTCCTCAAGTGGTTACAAACAATACCACAGCCATATGGTACATCAACAGGTAAGGAGGAACCAGGTTGTACTCCCTTGAGACTAGCCATGTTAGCTTGGGATATAGCGTCACAGCACAGTCTCACTGTACAGGCAGCTTACATTCCAAAAGAGCAAAACTGTTTGGCAGACAAGCTGAACAGGACCAGGGCAGACCCTCATGAATTGAAACTAGATTGGGGATCTTCCAATGATTTGATCTGTCTGTGGGGAGTTCCTCAGGTAGTCCTCTTTGCCTCCTACTTGAACAATCATCTGGCACAATTCTGTTCTAGGACTCCATGCAAGAAGGCCTGGAAAACAGATGCCTTTTCTTTTCCTTGGACAGTAATGTTTCTGTATGGTTTTCCACTAATATCCAGGGTACTTCTGAAATTCAGAAGGAATCCCCAGAGATCATTGTGGTGACTCTCTTCTGACCCAAGAAACCATGGTTCTCCCTTTGTTTGGAAATTGCCAGGGGCACTTACCACAAGCTTCCTCACAGACTGGATCTACCACACAAGCACAGGAATGTTTGATGCACCTGACATCCGTTATCTTCAATTGACTGCCTGGATGACAGGGTCTTAATTCCTTTTAGGCACCTGTTTACTGAAGATGTGCAGGAGATATCGTATATCTAAAGCTACTGAACAGTTATCAAATGATGAGCATAGTACAGTTATGTAAGTAAACTTACCATCACAATAGATGTTCAAATGATCACTGTGTAGCTGCTTCCTCCTTCCATCTTACTTGTTTTTGATTATTTTTTCTTGTTCAGAGGTGAAAGCTGATTTTTATTTACCTAGCAATGTCCTTTTTCAGGGCTCTTTCTTTTAGTAGCCATGAAAGCTCTGAAGGGTTTGACATCAAAACCACTGATTTTCTCCAGCTCTGTCAATGATCTGGGAATCTGGAAGGTGCCTTTAAGCTTTGGACATCGGTTGTATTGTATGCAGAACATAACCCATATACCTAAAGCTACTGAGCAGTGATCATTCAAACATCTACTCTTATGGTAAGTTTACTTACACAACTGTACTTTGTCCCCTGCCTTCCCTCCTTTTAGGTATCTTATAGCCTCAATAATGTTTCCTTTGCCTATCTCAATCTTATTTATTTATTTAACATTTGTTGACCGGGAAGTCTGACAAGGACAAAGACTATTTTCAGGGAAGGCTTGGGGAGAAGTGCTCCAGACGCATGTCTCTGAAATGTGGGAGAAAACCGGAGTACCCAGAGGAAACCCATGCAAATGCACGGAGGACATGCAGACTCTGCACAGAAGTCATCCCAGTCAAGAATTGAACCACAAAACCTCTTGCTGTGAGGTGACAACGTTAACCATTGCACACCTGTGCCACCCATTTTGTTCCTTTCATCGTTACAGACAGCAGGTCTTGATAATTGCAACTAAATGCCTCTCTAATATCCTTAATACAGTTTCCCTACTCACTGTGTATTTGTAGTTTCTTCAATTCATCTCTTAGCTGTCTGATTCTGTATTCTCTAATTAACAACTTCAGCTCCATTTCCCTTTTGATCCACCACCTTGTCCCTCTCTCTGTCATTGTTATATTCATTTGGCACAAACTAACCTTTCCACTTCCATTTTTATCATCTCCTGCACCAGTTCCTCTTTACTGTTTCCTTCTACCTCTTCTAACTCACCACTATGCAGCCTAGTCTCTCTTTTAACCTACACATTTCTTATTCCATCTCTCTTCTCATTTTCCCTTCGTTCCAAAAAATGTCACTGCCCAGCCTGTTTTTATTTTATTCCACTGTCCCACTCTTATCCCCCATCTATTCACATCATTTTGTACTATAAACAGGGCTGCCATATCCTACATCCATCATATACCCTTCCCCTTCAACCTGTGCCCTGGAGTACACATCTAATCTCCCCTACCCACATCATCTCATGTCCACTCCATTCTGATCATTGCATGCTCTGATATACTATATTCTGTACAGCTCTCTTTAGTAAACTCACCTACCATTTCTGAATCCACCAATAACTTGTTCATCCTACTTGCTTGCTGTTTCTCATGTTTGGAAAAAGTGAAACCACTACCATGTGGTCTCATTCCTGGACATACATCCAACAGCTTTAATTTCCTCATTCTCTCCTCCAACACTTTTTGACTATGTCTATGAAACTCTATAATCCCAAATCATCTACTTTTACTAGAATTAAGGACCACATTAAAATTGCTCTTTTATTACAATCATTCCTCCCTTTCAGCATTTCAGTCTGTCCTATCCAATCTTTAAACACCATAGGGTTATCTGAGTTTGGACCAAAGTAAGAGCTTATAACAATTTTTCTCCATCCTTATGTGACGACCTACCACTGGACCAGTAATCAAGGAGCCTCAATCCTCACCACTGGCAACAGTGGGGGACATACACCAAGAGGATGACAAGGTACAGGCACAGTATTTCCAGATGCAGCTCTCTGCATCAAGTGCAATTTCCCTTACGAGCACACAGAGACCACAGTCAGTCCGGGGCTGGTTTCTCCCTCTTTCTTTAGTTCCCCAATAAGACTCCCCACTGGCACAGCTACAGAGTTGAGATCTCAGCTGAGTGGCCAAGCCAAGACCTCCAGCACCCTCTCTGTCCAACAAGTGCATTGTGTCCCTGCCCAAGTAGCTGACACAAACACACTCTTTGAGGTTTGATTTACACACACACACACACACACACACACACACACACACACACACACACACCTGGGAAAGGATGGCGCAGGTTTACTAGCTATGCCCCCTTTTGCCCAGACTATAAGTTAGTTATCACTGCCACCAGCCAACTCCTTATCAGCTGCTTTAAGGCGCTTGACAAAGGGTGTCCAGTCTTACAGTGTAATGTTAACTATTAATACAAATGGTAGGTTGACCAAGAGCAAGGCTGTTAGGAATGGCCTACACAGGGTCACCAAATAAATATGCAAGAACTCTCAGAACTTAAATATCTCTACACAGATCAGCCGCAATGAAAGGTTTAAATATATTCAATAATAAATAATAAAAAAACAAAACAATACTCTCTCTCTCTCTCTCTCTCTATATATATATATATATATATATATATATATATATATATATATATATATGTGTGTGTGTGTGTGTGTGTGTGTGTGTGTGTGTGTGTATATATATATATATATATATATATATATATATATATATATATATATATATATATATATATATATATATATATATATATATATATATATATATATATATATATATATATATATATATATATATATATTCACACTGACATCAGAGTTCAGAATCACAGGAAATATTTAAAACAACATTGCAGGACAGTCTCAACTAAGCTTCATTATATTCCTGACTGAATCTAAGAGAATTATTATACCCTAGTTAACTTACTTAAGAGCAAGGCAAATGTGGTGACTGGATCTTCTAGTTGTTGTCAGGTCAAAGAGAGAATACAGACTGCTGTGTCTCTCTAAAAGACTTCTTAAATTATTTTCTCAAATATTACTGCTGGGATAGCTTGCAGAATGGCATCATTTCTTGTCATCTGACTCTATCCCAGGTGAAACCCCCACTGCTGGAAGCTAGCAGTATTTAGCATCTACCTGTGAAAATACATAGACCTCAGATCTTTGTCAGATGCTGGAAGTCATATAACAATTAATTAGTTCACTCCGAAGACAAAACAGAAAGCTTCTCAGCACAGATCTGTGTCTCTTGGTGCCATGAAGTAATTTAATTTCAGCTATTTTTCTGAAGTTAACCTCCTCTATTCCAGTTTCCACTGTTAAACTATATACATTTAAACAGTTACAATAGTGCATTTACATTTCTGTTCTCTTCCAGCAGGGCACACTGTGGATACATTTCAAGCACAAGTACTCTACAAAATATCTTCTCAACACAAATGTCTGTACAAACCTAGCTTGATATACACATAGGTTCATAGGTTGATACTAGGCTATCTGCCCTAGGGCACTTATAAGCCTAGCCAGAGTGTATTTGGCTTTCACCACCCTTTTAGATTAGTTGACTGTGTCTCTGTATAGTAGGTCACAGAAAGTAGCCATATTAAGGTTAGTTCACTGTACCTCTGTCTAGCAAGGACACAGAAGAGATCCCAGGGGTAAATGTATGGTCTGCCATCCACTCGTCAAGATTTCTCTTGAATAGGGTCAGTGAGGGGCTCTGCCTAATATGGATTGGGATTTTGTTTCAGAGTGAGGGGAGCCTCTGGGATATGAATCTGTCCCTCCAGCATGTCCTGTTTATTTCTGTGCTGAGGTTCAAGTCCCTGGAGTGTGTAGCATACATACATACATTTCTAATATATCTGTAACACAACCATCTTATATAACTCATGTTGATATTCACAAATGACATATAATTATTTACAAAATTCCAGATAGCTCTGCTGGCAGCATCTCCCTCATCATACCTTACATTATCTGCCTACTACCCACTTACCTTCATTGTGTTTTATCACCTCTCTCGCCATCCATTTCTCCTTTTCCTTTCCAAAAATGCCAACCCCCTGGCATTTTACCTCCCATAATATAACCACTAGCTCATCATACTAAACCCTAGTTCTCAAATGTCTTAGTTTTCCTTACAATAAGCTTCAGTTCATGGATAAAAGCAATGTAAATTTCCTCTCTAATTAATTTACCTAAATTCTGTCTCTATATATGATTATTCACCTAATCAGCATTCCATGTCCCTACCTGATAATGCCCCCCCCCTCGTTTTCACCCTCCTACTGCTCCTCTGAAGCTAGGCCACTGGCCAAGCCAACAGTTCAGTCTGTACTCCCCTCAGCAGAATATAGTATTGGTCACTATTGCTGTACAGCCACATCCCCTCAGATGACCAAACCTGTCTCTTCTCATCAGTACCCCTCAAGTCCTTAGTTCCCTCTCATTCCTGTCATAGTTCTTGAACTGTTTATATTTGTATTTAGAAAATCTCACATTCCAACACTTTTTGCCTTATTCATTCCAACTTCAAATTCCCCTCTACTCTAGCACCAGTCAAAAAATTCCCTTCTATAACTGTTATTTTCCTGCTGTGCACCTTGTACCATATTCCAGGTATTGACAAAGTAAAAATTCGACAAACCTGCTGAACAAACAAAGACCAACTGAAGGAAAACAAGTAAACAGTGATAATACTTCAAACCAAAAGGCAAAAAGGCACAAAAAGTTGCTAGATAAAATAGCTTAATTATTTATTTGTAAAAATAATAAAATAAACATGTGAGCACTTTCATTTAACAAATGTAGACTTCATCAGACCCTCCCTTTTATCAGTTGTTCAATTCTTCCCCTAAAACAAATATCTATTCCCTTAATTAAATAAAATGAATAAGTATGTAGTCAATACTACTCACTTCAGTTATTTTATCTAATAGTACATTTCAGATGTTTAAAAAGTTAATTTGCTAATATTAATCTTTCAGCCTTGTTTACATATTTAATTTAATTTAGTGGAGGATTTCTTAAATGAATACTCAAGACTTCAATTTTCATCTGTTTCTCCTCCATTTTGACAGATTTTTCACACACTACTCTTTATCAACTCTGACCATGCACATTAATTTCCTTTGACAATACAATAATAAGCAATGCAAAGATTAACCATACACCTTTGTACCAACCTACCAAATAGTAATCCATACCAAATTAATATTCATTCAATTAACAGAGATCACTCCAGGCAGTAGATACTTTTCCAGGAGAGTCCTCCAAATGTATCCTCAACCCAGTTTTGTCTTAATATTAGTCCCTTATGATCTACCACTGCAAATAAAAGTATAACCAATCTTTATTCCTCAGCACTTTCACTCTTACCTAGCAACCTTCTTTGGGTGGCTTGCCAAATTATGCTCCTTAGCTTCCCCTACTTACAGATGTAGAACTGTCATATCCTTTGATAAACCTTCCACATAATGTAATATCTAATCCCCTTTCTCTTCCATCCTTTACTTTCTGAATCCTCCTGATCCAGCACTTTATCCTTATTCTTCAGAAGTATACAAATCTGACCCAGTAATGTACCATCAAAGGCAGTGGTATAGGCATCAACCCCCTTTTTCCAATTTTGTGCATGAGGTCAGGGTGTCACAGCAACAGCAGTGACCATCACCTTGAACCAATGTTCTCACCACCAGGTGGCTAACCCTGAGACCAAACTACTCTTAAATCATGACTTAGACTTGAGTACTACGATTAAGTACCATTCTGTGTTGCAGCATACGTGACCCTCTGCCATCCTGTTCAGTCCTATTTGGAAAGGATATAAATTCTTGTATTTGCAAGATAAAAAGGAAACAAGTGCAAACAAAATGAAGCAAAGATTGTACTTATAAATGCTTGAAGTCTAAATAATGAAATACTTTAGAGAAGGATGTTGAACTCTATATTGTCACAGCAACCTGGTTCAGTGACATCTCTGCTATTCCACGTAGGAACTTAGGAACAGTCTTAGGCAAGTGATCACATGATCACAGGGACCATAATATGCCTAGTCATATATACCTTTATGCACACATTTAACAGTTCTTGACACCTGTTACAAGCACTTAATAGTGCTCCCCTCCCAAAGCAAGCAGGATTGTATATGATAATACTGGTGTAAATTGATGTGGGTCCATCCAGTCATTATGACTATAACTTTAAAGGCAGACAAAGTAAAAAACACCAAAAGGCTGCTCTTCCAAATTTAATACAATTCAAAGAACAACACGTAAAACTGTAGTGTTTTGGCTGTATAGCCTTCAAGGAGTATAAAAAAACAAAAAATCACTACTTAGACAGCCAGAACCAAAGTACTCTTTAATGTAAACAGCATTAACTCCACAGTTAAGTGCTTTCGTATTATCCAGACTTCTTCAGAACTGTGGAGAACCAAACAAAGAAGCAAGTTATAACAGAGAGTGAACTTCTCACACCCCCACCTACTGGTCCTGGTTTTGGTCTGAGTTTTACTTTGATTCTTTACGTCAAGGAGTATAAACTTACAGACATAAGCAACTATATATATATATATATATATATATATATATACATATACATATATATATATATATATATATATATATACATATATATATATATATATATATATATATATATATATATATGAATAAAATAATCAGCTAATTAAATAAGTAATCAATAGTTAAATCAGATACCTCCAGTTATATTCAGTGTTAAGACCCCAAGGAATTAAAGTGCCATACTTTAAAATAAAAATAGACTCTTTATATAGCTTATTTTTAAGTACTGTATCATCACAATATTCTATTTATTTATTTTATTTATTTATTTATTTGCAGTTTGTTAACCGTGAAAGTCCATTGTCCATATTGAGCCCGTTTTCAATGGAGGCCCAGGGAGAAAAGCTCCAAGCACATTCAAAATTATTTTACCAGATAAGAAAGTATACACAAAAAATTGAGCAGTTAGTACAAAAAAACAAATGATATTGGCAGTTAATACAATTATAGGAGAGGAAGCTCCGTGTATACTACAACATTTGTTGGCAGTTAATACAGTTATAGGAGAAAGCTGCAAGATACATTCACATTTATTGGCAGTTAATACAGTTATAGGAGAAAACTGCAAGATACATTCACATTTATTGGCAGTTAATACAATGGAGATTAACTGTGAGAAAGGAAATAGGAGAAATTTAGGAGGGATGTGAGCAGGAACATTACCAGGTGGAGGGTAGATAAGAGTGTAGAAGGGACTTAAAGGCAGAATGATTTTGGGTGGTCCAAATATGGGGAGGAAGTGAGTTCCATTTTTGTGCAAGAGAGAAGGCTAATAGAGATTGGCCTGGAGTGCGAAGAGGTTTGTGCAGTTCAAGTAGGTTCTGATTGGTGGATCTAAGAGAATGGCCAGGATGGTGAATTGCGAGAGTGGAGGATAATGAAGGGAAATTGGGAAGGATTGAAAATGAGTTTATGGGCAGTGGAGAGTTGAATGAAAGAGAGATGATTAGGGAGTTCTAACCAATTCAGTGAATGTAAGGAAATGCAGTGGTGAGAGGAAGATTTGGAATTTGTAGCAAACTTGGAAATGTTATTGTAGCAGGATGCCAGCTTAGCCTTGATGGTACTTTGAAGGTTGGTGAGAATTGGAGCTCCATAAAGGAGAGAGGGGAGGAGGTAAGAGGTGGAGAGGGTTAGCCTGGATGAGGTGGTTAGTTAGCGGTTATGGCGGTAAAGCATACCTAGCTTTTGGTGGGTTTTCTTGATGCTGGCTTGAATGTGTATATCAAATTTTAGTTATTCATCAATAAAGACTCCGAGAAGCTTGGTTTGAGGGACTAGTCCAATGGGGATCATGTTTTGGCTTTTTATAATGAAGGACTTTTTGTCAATTGTATAGTTCTTGGCAGGGGAGAAAATCCTAAGCTTAGTTTTAGTTGCATTAAGGGCTAAATGGTTATTTAGCATCCAGGTCTCAGTGCAACTAAAAGCAGCTTGAGTTAGTTGCATAGGTTTGGAGGGAGAATCAGCTGAGCAGATGATAGTAGAGTCATCTGCATATTGAACAAGTTTAGCATTTGGGATACAATGGTGGAAGTCATTAATGAAGATATTAAATAGTAAAGGGCCTAAGATAGACCCTTGGGGCACTCATGTGAGGGTATCAAGAAAAGAGAAGGTGGAGTTGTTCCATTCAACTGACTGTTGCCTGTTTGAAAGGTAACTGGAAAACCAATTTATAGTTGGAGGAGAGAGGTTAAGGTGTGAGAGCTTTGATAGTAATAGGTTATGGAAAATGGTATCGAAGGCTTTAGATAAGTCTAAGAACAGAGAGGATACAACATTGCCAGAGTCTCAGGCATGGTTGACAATGTCGAGGAAAGATAAGAGGGCTGAGGAGATACTATGGTGGGGTCTAAAACCATGTTGTTTAGGCAAAAGGAGGTTATTGTGTAGGAGGAAGGAAAGAAGTTGTTGGTGAATACATTTTTCAAGTATTTTTGAGATACTGGAGAGTATGGCTATGGGGCGGAAGTTAGGGATGTCATTGTTATTGCCTCCCTTATGTAAGGGGATGATGAATGCCTTTTTCCAAGGGAGGGGTACATAAGATTCCTGGATGGAGCAGTTGATGAGAATACAAATGGGGTAGGCTATGCCATCAGCAGCTAATTTTTAATGGGGCATTAGAACAAGGTTTTAATTTAGTGAGAAGTTTTTTAATAGCGTTGATAGGGACAGGTTTGAGGGAGAAAAAAGGGAGGATGGTAGGGTTGTTGGTGGTGGAAGAGGGGTTTGTGTAGAGAGGAACTGAGGTGGGAGGGAGGAGGGAGGAATTTGTGGTAGTGGAAGAGGGTTTGGTGGAGAGTGGGGCAGAAGAGGTTGATGGGCTAGCAGGGAAAGAATTGGTAAGTTTGGATATAGAGTCAATAAAAAAGGAGTTAAAGTTGGTGGCTATGGTATGGTCAGGAGTAAAAGGGTCAGGACACGGGTTATCTTTTCTGCCAGGTTTGAAGAGGGCTGTAATACTACTCCAGAATTTCTTAGGGTTAGATTTATAGTTGTTCTGGAGTTTTGAGTAGTAGGATCTGCGATTGGAGTGAATATACTGTTTTACTGTATTGTGCAGTTGTTTATATTGGTTAAGAGACTGTGGGGTTTTGAGTTTTTGGTAGAGTTTCCAGAGTATGTCACGAGTGCATAAGATTGATGGTATCTTTAGAGAGCCATGGGGCTATTTTGGATTTCATTCTTTTGGTTCTGGGAGGTGCACAGGTATTTAGTAAGTTAGTGAATACAGTATTAAAGTGTTGACAGCATCATCCAGGGGAAGAGTTTTCAAAGGGCTCCAATTTATTAGTTTTAAGGTATCAGAGAAGGATTGAGGGTTAAAGTTACTAAGGGTGTGTGTTGTAATGTAATTTTGCAGTAAGTGTAGTGGAGATGGGGAGCAGGTTGCAAAGGCAGGAAGATGGTCACTAATGGAGTCGGGCAAAATACTACTTTCAGAGATATTGTCTGGGTGGGAGACTAGTATCCAGTCCAGAACAGTGCCGGAGGAGGTATCTTTGTTGGGTCGTGTAGGAGTGTTGATTAACTGAGAGAAGCCATATAGGTTTAAGGTATGGGAAGTAGATTTTAAGTATATTTTAAATATATTTGTTCCCGTATACAAGGGAAGCTTCATTCAGGTATAAAAAAAACTTTCACTCTGCTTGTGTAGGTTGTATAGGTTTATCAGGGGATAGAAAATTCACAGACCGTACACATTACATGTGCACACGTGCACACACACACACACACACACACACACACACACACAAACACGTATAATGCATTTCTGTGCATGTGTGTATGTATAATGCATATTTGTGTGTGTGTGTGTGTGTGTGTGTGTGTGTGTGTGTGTGTGTGTGTGTGTGTGTGTGTGTGTGTGTCTGTGTGTGTGTGTGTGTATACATATATATCTATACCTATCTATATCTATATTTCTGCATATCTATCTGCATCATCAGCATTCCTATAAATTCAAGAATGCAGTAGTTTAAAAGCCCTGGGTTAAGGTAGAATTCTCAAACATCTCATTCTACAAATGATCCCTTAGAAAGTATTGCTTTTTGTGCTCACAGAATAATAGCTCATTTTCGTAGTGCCCTCCCCTTCTATCAGATATGACTGTTCTAAGTAGCGTACAATTCAAAGGCATGTTCCTCCTGTGAGTATGCCTGTCACTTCACTATGACAGTATCATTATATTTTCCTTTTATGCCATACATCTGCTCAGGCAGCATTTTCTTCCAATTTTCTCCTAGTTTTTCAAACATAAAATAATCCATCAAAAATATATGTCTACATATAAAGCATCAAAGTGTCACAGGTTGCAAAACTGAATCCCATAAAAGCCTACCTCTTACAAGATATCTAAAACAATCTCCTTGCATAATAAGCCTGTACATGGAGCAGTTCATACATTTAGAAGGTTCCCACAGGAGCTTCCATTTAAAATCCATTTTCTTTCTAACAGCATTGCCAGTAGTAAGATCCTTTAGTTTTTTGCCTCATTTGTTAATTAATATTGGCTTTTCAGAGATAAGAAGAAAAAGCCTTTTTTTAATATTCTTAAATCATGCCAGTGCTTTTTAGTAACTGTCACTGTACATGAATCATCGTGATGCTGGAAAATGTAATTATAAGTGATTTTCACACTTCATAATTTCTTCAACATCATCCCCAGTAGAAGCAAACTTATTACATCCTATGCCGATATCCAGAATAGGTTTTCCTTGTCCATGAATCCCTTCATTCTAGGTTTTATCCTCCTCGCCTGTTAAAAAAGCCTTACTGCAAATCCCATCTTTCCGTAGAAATAGTGCTTTCTTATTATTTGCTAGTATTTATAGAAATATTTGATAATTCACCATGTAGAATATTAGCAATGTGTGTCAGAAGAAAATTAGAAAATTAAACGTGTTTTAATGTATGCACTTTTGTAAAATAATTTGGAGTTTACAAATACATATAAATACACACACACACACACACACACACACACACACACACACACACACACACACACACACACACACACATGTATTGACTTGAAACTGGAGACACTGATATGTGCCAACATCAGCTTAAAAGGTCTGAGGGTAGTCTGGTAACACTTCAATGATTTTAATGCCAGGTGTTTATTTTATTTATTTATTATTTATTTATATTTGTTCACCAGGATGGTGCACTGATCTCAGTGGGCCATTTGCAGGCATAGCTGGGGTAATGTATTGTAAGTGTAATGTTGCAGATTTTTGGAAATACTCTGGGCAGGATTCAATATGGCTTGCACGGAGTCTAAGAGTAGTGTAAGACTCCATGCAGCCATAGCGATCCAGGAACAGCCTGTAGGGGCGTGGAAGAGAGCTCCTAAAACGGCTCTTACACGGACAGGGTGTGGATATGCTAATTACCTCACTTGCAGCCGAAAGGCATGCAAATGAGGTAATTTAGCGATCCAGGAAGCAGAAACCTGTCCGTGTAAGAGCCGTGTTATCTGCAGAAATGTACTCAGTTGACAACTGAGTACCGTTCTGCAAATAACACAATGGAGCCTTGTCAGCTCCAAATAAAGGTTGCATATGTTCCAGGCAGCATGCCAATGGCCAAATATGTGGCCACTGGCAACGTACCCCGATGCAAACGGGCTGCGCTATAAAAAAACAGAAAAATAATGGGTTTTATGCAAAGCATGAATTTACAATGTAAGAGAATAGCAGGCTGAAACCAACATGGCCACCGAGTAGGGGTTGCTAAGGGGGGAAACTGAGTGTAAGACATGTAACTAAGCATTAGTAGGCAATCCAATGTAAATGAGTGGTAGGATAGTGAATCGCACTGTTACATAGCAAATGAGCACATTCCCTGGAGTGTAGAAGTAGGATAAGGGGGAGTAACAGCGTAGGAGATAGGTGACATCACAGGGGGATATGTATGAAAGAAATGAAGCTCATTGGAGCACAGTGGCATGTGAAAGATGTCAGTCATACATCATGGAAAGAGGAATGTCAACAAGTAGGTATGGGAAAGCCAAGAAATGGAAGGTGTACACTATGGATAACACCAAAGTTTCTTGATGGGCGTGCATGCGCACATGTGTGCACTGGGAGGCGCGAGTAAGATGGAGTGCGCGCGTGTAAGCGTGAGTCCGCGCGTTTAAGCTGGAGTAAGCAAGTAGGAGCCTGTTTAAAGATCTGTAAGCGTGTTTGCGCTGGTGTGCACGCGGTTTAACCCGAATAAGCAGATTCTAGTCCGTCTAAGCATGTGTGCACACGTGTTGGCCGCTGTGAGCATGTTTGTACTTGTATGCTCATCGCTCCTCCCTGAGGAAACAGAAAGGAAAAAGGAAGCAGAAGAAATAGTAGGAAGCTAGCAGGGAATACTGGCAGAGCTAGCAGGTGAAAACAATCAGAAGCATTCAATTACACAAGCAGAACAGTAGCCCAGCCCAGTACTTAAAACTCTGCAAACAACAGTGCAGTATGTTTCTCTCAAGAGACACTGCAACAGAGAAGTAAGCTATTAGAAGTGAAAACTGACCACAAATGCTAGGGGCTGCCATAGCTGTTATAAGGAGACATATGCAACATGCTGAGGGTGGTGACTATGCAAATGCTGCCAGACAACCCACAGTGAGGAGACGGAGAAGAGTGTACAGGCCCAGGGTCACCTACCAGGGGTTACATGAGCTGGAGATAGTGGAGCGCTATAGAGTGGACAGAGACCTCCTACAGCAAATTGTTGAGCTGTGCAGGCCATGCCTCACACACAGAACCAACAGAGGGGAACCCATCCCAGTGGAAACCAAGGTATGTGTTGGCCTAAGAATACTAGCAACAGGTACCTTCCAGAGACCAACTGGTGATATGATGGGATATCACATGCATCAGCATCCAGGGTACTGCACCAGTTCCTGGATGCCATGTCAGCACATGTCGGTGAACATGTATATTTCCACAATTCCTGTGAGGTATTGGCCAGCAATATGCGTCTCTTCCAGCAAACAGCGGAATACCCTGAGGTAGTGGGTGCAATAGACTGCAGGCATATACGCATCAAAGCACCAGCTGGTGAGCGGGGTAGGGCCTACATTAACCGCAAGGGCTTCCCCTCCATCAACTGCCAGGTCATGTGTGATGCCCAGGGCATAATAATGAATGTGTGTGCTGGCTGCCCTGGAAGCTACCATGATTCCCATATCTGGCATTTGACGCAGCTGTACCAGACATTTGCCACTGGGGACATCCCACATGGTCACTTAGTGGGGGATGCCGGCTACGCACTGGAGCCGTGGCTGATGACACCCATCAGAAATGCACACACACCTGAACAAGAACGCCATAATGAGGCACATGCACAAACACGAAATGTAATCGAGCGTGTGTTTGGGTTGCTCAAGTCACAGTTCCGGTGCCTGGACACATCTGGTGGAGCCTTGTGGTACTCACCAACTACATGTACCCAAATTGTCATGGTATGTGCTATGCTACATAATATGATTCTGCGAAAACAGCTGCAGCAGGACCAGCATAGGGCTGGGCCAAACAGCCCCCCACCATTGCCAAGGCCATCACAGGCAGAGCGTGACTCGGAGGAGGAACAACCTGAGCCTGCCCCAGTAGGCAGAAGGAGGTGTGCCCAGTATGCCTTGGCCTTGGCAAAGAGGCAATGCATAGCACATACACTGGCTCAGTAGGAACCCTGGAAATGATACCTCTCTCTGACTCACACATATAGTAAAAGGGATTGCCTAAGTTGACACAACCTGCTTTCAAACATGTACAGGGAGTGTAGTATGTGCATCCAACATAGACAGCCCTGCAGCACCACCTGAGGCATGATTGCCATGTGTTAAGCAATGTAACACCATGTAGTATATGCAAACTTGATGACCCTGATTAACATCCTACCTTCACCAAGCATGATGCCACAATATGAAGACAAGATGATCAATTACAATAATTGGCTTAAGTATTGCTGTTAGTCAAAGGGGATCCAATGCCTGTCAGCCTGGGATGACATGCTGAGCAAGACACGATGCTTCACCTGCTATGGATGGCTTGCACCTATCACCCCTGGCTTTTCGATACTGGCAAAGGCTGTTGTCACCCCCACTGTGCCTTGAATTGGTAAGGCTCAAAACCCTAACCCACCTCCATAGGCATCACAAGGGATAAGAACCTAGAAGTAATGCTACCCAATGCCAGAAGTCTAAACTGCAAGATGCATGCAGTCCAAACTCTCCTCAGCATGGAGAATGTTGATATCTGTTCTGTAACAGTAACCTGGGTCAAGGCTCACAAGAACACCCTAACACTACCAGGTTGCACCTCATACCATGCTTTACAGCCCCAAAACATGGAACAAACTACAAAAGGAGGGTGACTATCAATAATTGTCAAGGATAACCACACCCCCAGGTTGGTGCCACAGCAAGAAGCAGCATAGACTATCCACGGGCAAGTAACAGTGGCTAAAACTGCCTCCCAGTTAGTAGCCTGCTACAGACCACCCTCCTAACTCCACGAACCACACTTGGCCTACTTCAGAACACATGAAAATATCAAGGTCTCTCCAAACAACATTATATTGGGTGGCTGAAAATACTCAAACATAGACTGGGAGCATGATTCTAGCTCCAACACCCTAGGCCAAAGGTTCCTAGAATTCATAAACCAAAATGCTATGGAACAACTAACCACTCCCACAAGAGGGGTAAGCATACTGGATGTGATAATCAGCAACATGGGTACTCTATGCCCAAGATGAGAAGTGTATCCCTCACTGGTAAGATCAGACCATAGAGTAATCTCACTGGATATTCACATCCTGACTCCAGTCCCTGGGCAGAAAACCATAGTGAAAAACATGTGTAAAGCAAATGTTGGACTCCTCCAAACTGAGGTGGAATCCATTAAAGGTCTTGTGCCTGTGGAAGATATGGGCCAGACCTCAGAACCCTTTATAAATGCATTCTATGAACACATTCAGGAATGCATGGATTATGCAATCCCAAATAAAACCAAGACCCAATCCCATACACACAGGCATCTGGCCTGGTGGACCCCAGCCATTAGCAAACCATGCAAAAGAAGGAGGAAGCTATTACATGATAGAGCAAAACCCAAAATGGGAAGTAATCAATGATCAGTATCATGGCAAAATAATATGGCCACACATAAAATCCTCTAAGGCCAGCTACAACATGTTGAATCTGGTAATCTTGAGCCAATGTTACACCTGCCTCATGTACACAGACAACCCCCTCCTCCCCCCAACAAATACAAATATATGTGAGAGATGCAACTATTTAGCTAAACTGGAGGCTGAGCTCTCTGAACTCAGTACTGGCAAAACCAGTTAGGAGGAGAAGGTAACCACACACACCACAAGCCCAGTCTCACATAGACCTATCACAACTGCAAACCAAACACATAAACACACAAAAACATTCCCGGAGGCTCTAATTAAAAATCTACCAAAACAACAGAGGCCTCCAAAGCAGGCACCCAAGCAACCACTACCTCAAAACATAGCACATGCAACACATAGTTCACAAAGTCAGTGTGCCAAACAGTCACAGCCCTTAAGGCCAAACAACATGCCTGATACACTTGTAATAGGTGACTCCATAGTCAGACACACTGATGTCCCGCTCACCAGACTGAACAAGGAAAAGGTTACAGTAACCTGCCTGTCGGGCGCTAGAATCCGCCACATAACACAAGCACTCAGGTCACTTCAAAGCAAGTACAAATATGACTCAGTCATTGTCCATGCCGGTGTGAATGACCTGAGACGTACCTCCCTGGACTACATGAAAAGAGACATAGAGGAGCTCTCTGATTATGTAGCCCAGGCCGGTATGACCCTGACCCTGAGCAGCATCTTACCCTCACCAAGAATGATGCCACAGTACAAACACAGAATGATCAACTTTAACAATTGGCTCAATTACTGGTGTCATTCTAAGGGGATCCAATGTCTGTCTGCTCGGGATGACATGCTTGACAAGCCACGCTGCTTCGCAAGGGATGGCTCGCACCTGTCACCCCTGGGCTTCTGGATATTGGCCAAGGCTCTTGCCACCTCCATAGTGCCTTTTTTAGGCAAGGCTCAATAGTCAAACACACCTCCTTAGAAAACACTAAGAACAAGAAACTAAGGGTAATGCTGCTAAATGCCAGAAGTCTAAACCTCAAAATGCACGCACTCAAATCTCTCCTCAGTATGGAGAACATCGATATCTGTGCAGTGACAGAAACCTGGTTCAAGGCTGCATAGAGCACCCCAGCACTACCAGGTTATACCTCATACCATGCTCTTTGGCCCCAAAACCCGGACCGAATCACAAAAGGAGGGGGAGTATCTATATTTATCAAGGATACCCACACCTCCAGGTTAGTAGTGTTGCACGAAGCATCAGAAACCATCCATGTGCAACTAACAGTGGGCAAAACTCTATTTCAGTTTATAGTATGCTACAGACCACCGTCTCAAAATCAGGAATCCCACTTGGCTTTCCTGAAAACACTGGAGAACATGAAGATCTCTCCAAACACCATTATATTGGGTGACTTCAACTACCCTAACATTGACTGGGAGCATTACTCAAGCCCCAACACCCTTTCCCAAAGGTTCCTGGAATTTATAAACTCAAATGCTATGGAATGGAACAACTGGTCAAAATTCCCACAAGAGGGGAAAACATACTGGACCTGATCATCACCAACATGGGGACCCTATGCTCCACACCAGAGGTACTCCCCTCATTGGTAAGATCAGACCACAAATTAATTTCACTGGATATCCAAAACCCGACCCCACCCCCAGCCCAGAAAACTACAGTAAAGAACTTCTCTAAAGCAAACTTCCCACTTCTCAAACCCGAAGTGGAAACCTTCAAGGCCCCAGGATTGCTGGAAACTATGGCACAAACCACGGAATCCTATGGACAATGCTATCCCAAACAAAACCAATACCCAAGCGTCCAAAGGCAGGCGTCCAGTCTGGTGGACCCCAGCCATAAATAAGTTGTACAACAGAAGGAGGTAGCTACTACATGATACAGCAAAATCCCTAAAAGGGAAGGCATATCTGATCAGTACTAGCAAAATATTACGATCCCTCATAAAATCCTCCAAGGCCAGTTTCGAAAGAAAAATTGCACAGGACACAAAAGACAATCGCAAGGCCTTCTTTAGCTATGTTAGGAACCTGGGATGCAACTCCCAGGTATGTTCAGAGTTGATTCTAAATGACAAAAAATACACTGAACCCACAGACATTGCCAACATCCTGGCAGACAGGTTCACTGCAAACTTCTCCCCCCCTTCCCCCCCTAAAGAGCAAATATCTATCCCAGAAGAGTGCAGCCTCCCAAGCATCTCAGATGCCCAGGTGAAGACTGCCCTTTCCAAGGCAAAAAACACTGCCTCAATGGGACCAGACGGTGTCCCGGGTTGCGTACTACACGAACTCCAAGAAGAACCAAACCCACACGTAAAAATGCTGTACAATCTTAGCCTCACTACAGGATATGTACCCAAAGAATGGCGTACAGCAACAGTGGTCCCACTCCACAAAGGTGGTGCCTCAACAGACCCTGGTAACTATCGCACCATAAGCCTGACTAGCCTTATCTGCAAAGCCATGGAGAGGATCATCATGGAACTCATACACAAAGACATTGGGGACCTACAGACATTGCATCCTACTCAGTTTGGCTTTGTCAAGGGCAGATCCTGCCTCTTGAACCAGGTCGACTTCTTCAAAACAGTCACCAAGGCCATAGATGAAGGGAAGGTAGTCCACATGGCCTATCTGGACCTCGCAAAGGCATTTAACACAATACCACACTCAGGCATCATAGATAAGCTATCCAGCTTAAACATAAACCCCTATGTCACAAGATGGGTGGCTAACTGGCTCAAAGACAGAACCCACAGAGTCTGAATTGCCAGAGTCATGTCTGACTAGAAACTGGTCACAAGTGGTGTCCCACAGGGCTCGGTCCTGGGACCTCTCTTGTTCGGCATTTATTTTTCCGAGGTGCAAGCAAACATAGGAGGATTGTGGCTGAAAAAGTTTGCAGATGACAGCAAACTGGGTGCCATAATTGATACTCCAGCGGTCACAAGCATCCTTCAGAAAGGCCTCATAGAAATGGATAACTGGTGCCAGAGCCATGGCCTTAAACTGAACGGCAAAAAATGTACAGTCATACCCTTTGGGAAAAACAAGGTACCCACAAATTACCACATAGGTGGTAATCCATTAAGTATGGAAGAAGTAATCAGGGACCTAGGGACACAAGTTGACAGTAACCTCTCATTTGACACTCACATTGCCAAGGTGGCTAGGAAGACCTTCTATATTGGCCACCTTATCATGAAAGCATTCACATCTAGATCAAGAGAGGTCATTGTGCCCCTATACTCTTCTCTTATCAGGCCCATAATGGAGTACAATGCCCCATTTGAGATGTACCTTACCCGACACCTGCAGCAGTTAGAAAGACCCAAAAGTACCTCACCAAGATGATAAAGGGTCTCAAACATTTGTCATATGCTGCCCGGCTGAAGAAACTCCAGCTCTATTCAGTCACATACCACCTACTCAGAGGCGATCTATGCCTGACGTACAAGGCCATGTCCAATCCGGAATTAATGGACATGCTCCACCTCAGAAAATCAAAATCCATCAGAGCCACAAGAGCGAGAGATTTGAACCTCAACACAGAAATAAATAAGATGTGCTGGAGGGAGAGATTCATAACCCAGAGGCTCCCTACACTCTGGAACAGAATCCCAGTCCATGTTAGGCAGAGGCCCTCACTTACTCTCTTCAAGAGAAATATTGACGAGTGGATGGGAGATTGTAGGTTTACACCAGGGGTCATCTCTGTGTCACTACTAGACAGAGGCACAGTAAACTAAACCCTAAATGGGCATAATATTCACATTCCAAGGGGTGGCGAAAGCCACACACTCTGGCTAGGCTTATAAATGCCCTAGGGCAGATAGCCTAGTATGAACCTATGGACCTATGAAGATACAAATTGTACAGGACACTAAGGATAATCACAAGGCTTTCTTAACTGATGCTAGGAACCTTGGTGGAAATTCACAGATATGCTCAGAATTACTCCAAAATTACAAACAATACACCAAACCCACACACATTGCCAACATCCAACCTGACAGGTTCAGTGCAAAATCCCCCCCCCCCACCAAAATGCCAAATATCTATACCAGCAGAGTGCTAGCCCCCTGACATTGCAGATGCTGAGGTAACAGCCAGCATCTCCAAAGCAAAACACACAGCATCAATGGTACCAGATGGTGTCCTGGGCTGCGTCCAACATGAACTCCAAGAAGAATGGAACACCAAATAAAACTACTGCTCAATCTCAGCCTTACCACAGGATATGTACCCAAAGAGCAGTGTACAGCAACAGTGGTCCCTCTCCACAAAGGTGGTGCCTGAATGGATACTGCAAACTATCACCCCAGAATCCTGACTAGCTTGGTCTGCAAAGCTATGGAAAGGATCATCATGGACCTCAGAAATAAAGATATTGGGGACCTACAGACACTGGACCCTACCCAGTGTGGCTTTCTTAAGGGCAGATCCTGCCCCTTAAACATGTTTGATTCATTTGAAACAGTCACCAAGGCCATTGATGAGGGGAACGTGGTCCACACAGCCTATCTGGACCTTGCAAAAGCCTTCCATACAATACCCCACTTGTTCATTATAGATAAGCTCACCAGCTTAAATATAAACCCCTATTCAAGTAGATGGGTTGCAAACCAGCTCAAGGACAGAACTGACATGGTCAGAAATGCTGCAGCCATGTCAGACTACAAACCAGCTACAACTGGCATCCCACAAGGCTCAGTCCTGGGACCTCCCTTGTTTGGTATATATTTCCCAGAGGTACAGGCCAACATGGAAGGACTGTGTCTGAACAAGTTTGCAGATTACTACAAACTGGGCACCATATCTGACCCTCCAGCTGACACAAGCATCCTACAAAACAGCTTCATAGAAACAGACAACTGGTGCCAGAGCCATGTCATCAAGCTAAATGTAGAAAAGTGTATAGTCATCCCCTCTGGAAAAACAGTAAGTGCCCACCAATTACCACATAGGTGTTAACCCATTAAGTACTTTCGAAGTAATAAGAGACCTGGGGACACAAGTTGATAGAAATCTTGCATTTGACAACCATGTGGCTGTAGTGGTTAGAGAAACATATCATATACCCACCTAATCATGAAGGTATTTACATCTAGATCAGGGGAGGTCACCGTGCCTCTTCAGTCATCCTTCATCAGCCTCACAATTGAGTACAATGGCCCTTGTGGGATGTATCTTAGCAGACACCTCCAGCAACTGGAAAGACCCCAAAAGTACCTCACCAGGAGGATCAAAGGGCTCTAACAGATGCCATGTGTTGCCTGATTAAACAAACTGCAGCTCCACACAGTGCCATACTGCCTGCCCAGAGGCAATCTGTGCCTGATGTATAAAGCCATGTCCAAGCTGGAATCAATGCACATGCTGCACCTTGTAAAATCTGAATGCCAGTGAGCTATGCACATGAGAGACCTGAACCTCAGCACTGACATAAATAGGACATGCTGTAGTGATTGATCCATAACCCAGAAGCTCCCTCCACTCTTCAGTAAACTCCCAGTCCAGGTTAGCCAGAGAGTCCCTCACTGACTCTCTTCAAGAGGAATCTTGATGAGTGGATGGGAGATGGTAGGTTTACCCTGTGTATCACTTTTATGTCACGGGTAGACAGAGGCACTGTATACTAACCTTGTAAAATGTCATGGCAAACTCCAGTTAAAATGTGTGTTGAAGGACAAACACACTGACTAGCATTAGAAATGGCCTAGGGCACATAGCTAGTGTTTGTCAATGTCCACCCAAGTTGCAGAATACACTACTAATGTTGGACAAGCCTGGTTTAAGTAGTCCATAGCCGAACAAAATGCAACATGGTCATATTTGCACAACTGGCCCTTAACCAGTCTGGTGTGCTCAGTATGAATATTTAAAGCAGTGATAGGATTGAAACCCAGGATACTGTCCACCACAGTGAAAGTACTGAACCAGTACACTATACGATATTACAGTGTTTGGTCAGTATGAAAGAATGTTGACAACTATATGCAAACTATCCCATGGAAACCCTGCAGGCACAGCATAATCCCTGTTGGGTTCAGACACAAAGCAGTTGGGCAGTAAGAACACAACATGACTTCCAACACACAACTATAAATGTGAAATATTGTTGAAGTTCACACACAACCACAAATGTGGTGGACCTCAGATCTCAACATATGGAAAGCTCACACTGGGCATGCTCGCACACTTTGATAACTGAGACATATGTCAGGCAACAAGCCATGGAAAGCCTGAACTGGGCATGCTCACACACTTAGGCCATGTCTCAGTATAGCAGTTGGCCACACATATCTGGCATTTGTATGTGTTAAGCCAGGAAACTCCCACAATACAGCAATCTGCCCAGTGCATACAGTTAAATGACAACAGAGACATAAGTAATATCGTGGATCCCTCTCATATTCAAACATCTTCCACAGATACACAAGTTGTTCATAGAAACAGGGAAAGCTGTGGCAATAAAGACCTCCAAACAGTTTATCAGCAACAAATATTGTGCATCTGAAACTTAAACATATGGGTGTAGAGGTCAATACTAGGCTGTTTGCCCTAGGGAATACATAAGCTTAGCCAGAGTGTATTTGGTGTCTGCCTCCCCAGTACAGTAGGCTACTGTGCCTCTGTAAAGTAGGTCACAGAAGGCACCATTTAAGGCTAGTGTGCTGTGCCTCCGTCAAGCAGGGACACAGTGGAGATCCCAGGGGTTAAATTTACAACGTCACATCCATGTGGCTGGAGTTTGCTGAAAGAGGGTTGGCGAGGAGTTATAACATTATTTGGGATTCAATTCCAGACTGAGGGCAGCCTTATCTGCAATGTCTGGACAATTTCGCTGTCAACACTTGCAAGGGATGATTTTGAGGGATTGAAGTGTCTTGCCAATACTGTTCAGAGATGTCCTCCCTCTGTGGGATATTGCTCTGTAATGTATTAGCTCCCTCCTTCTGTTGTACAGCTTATATATGACTGGTGTAAACCAGACAGGTCTCCTGTTGTGGAGGGGTTAGAGTGTGTGCAGTTTTTGGCAACTGGAAGAACACACTACATGATGTACATTCCTCTTTCGAAAGACTGATGATGTCAGCACCCTATAAGTACAGCAGGAGAAGGAAAACCTCCCAGTAATGCGAATAGCGACCTCTGCTAATGTGTCTCTCTCTCCAGTGTCATAACATAGTTAGTTAGGGGTTTGAATCCTACAAATGCCATGTGTGTTTTTGTCACACAGTTTGTCAATGTGTGGTGGGTGTTGCTTTTATTATTGTATGACATATATTATAGCAGTAATTTCAATGCACACATGAGGTATGTGTGTGCCACATAGAGATATGTACCTGTGACCTTAAATAGTTCCTATGTGTGAAGCCTGCCTCATGTGAATACATGGAATTTGCATTACACAACTCTTTCACTGTGGTTTTCTATGCAGAGGCTGGGGTTGGTATGTGAATATAGTGAGATTACTCTATGGTGTCATCTTACCAGTGAGGAATACACTTCTGGTCTGGTGCATAGAGTCCACATGTTGGTGATGATCAGGTGCAGTATGTTTTCCCCTCTTGTGGGAGTGGTAACAAGCTGTTCCATAGCATTTGAGTGTATGGATTCTAGGAACCTTTCGCCTAGGGTGTTGGAGGTACAGTAATGCTCCCAGTCTATGTGTGGGTAGATGCAGCTGCCCAATATAATGTTGTTTGGAGACACCTTCATATATTCATGTGTTCTTAAGTAGGCCAAGTGGGTTACCTGTGTTTAGGAGGGTGGTCTGTAGCAGGCTATGAACTGTAAGTCAGTTTAACACACTGTTAGTTGCACGTGGATAGTCTGTGATGGTTCATGCTGTGGCAACAACCTGGGGGTGTGGGTATCCTTGACATTTATTGAGAGTCACCCTCCTTTCATAGTTAGTTCCGTGTTTTGGGGCTGTCAAGCATGGTATGAGGTGTAACCTGGTAGTGGTAGGGTGCTCTTGGGAGCCTTGAACCTGTTTTCTATTACTGCACAGATATCAACATTCTCCATGCTGAGTAGAGTTTGGACTGCATGCATCTTGAGGTTTACATGTCCGGCATTGAGTATCATTACTTCCATTTTCTTATCCCCTGTGCTACCTATGTCGGTGGGTTTGTGTTTTCAGCCTTACCACCAGAATGCAAAGATGTGCAGACATTACACTTTTGTAATTAATAGTGGTGTATAAAAAACTACAATGACAATCACACTGTTAATGCATCAGGCATGCTGGGATATACCCACAATGATATCATTACACTGTACTGTTAACAACATAGGTTCATAGGTTCATACTAGGCTATCTGCCCTAGGGCATTTATAAGCCTAGCCAGAGTGTGTTTGGCTTTTGCCACCCATTTTTAATTAATTTTGCTATGCCCTTTTTCGAGGTTAGTATACTGTGCCTCTGTCTAACAGTGACACAGAAGTGATACCCGGGGTAAACCTACGATCTCCCATCCACTCATCAAGATTCCTCTTGCAGAGAGTCAATGAGGGACTCTGCCTAACCCAGACTGGGATTTCATTCCAGAGTGAAGGGAGCCTCTGGGTTATGAATCTGTGCCTCCAGCATGTCCTATTTATTTCAGTGCTGAGGTTCAAGTCTCTCGAGTGCATAGCTCGATGGGATTTGGATTTTCTGAGGTGCAGCATGTCCATTAATTCCAGGTTGGTCAGGCACAGATCACCTCTGAGCAGGTGGTATGCCACTGTGTAGAGCTGGAGTTTCTTTAACCGGGCAGCATATGGCATCTGTTTGAGCCCTTTGATCCTCTTGGTGAGGTACTTTTGGGGTCTTTCCAGTTGCTGCAGGTGTCTGGTAAGGTACATCCCAAAAGGGGCATTGTACTCAATTATGGGCCTGATGAGGGATGAGTAAAGAGGCACGATGATCTCCCCTGATCTAGATGTGGATCCCTTCATGATTAGGTGGGCTATATAAAATGTTTTTATAACCACTTTGGCCACGTGGTTGTCAAATGAGAGATTGCTATCAACTTGGGTCCCCAGGTCCCTAATTACTTCTTCTGTACTTAATGGATTACCACCTATGTGGTAATTTGTGGGCACTTTGTTTTTGCCAAAGGGGATGAATATACACTTTTTGGCGTTTAGCTTGAGGCCATGGCTCTGGCACCAGTTGTCTGTTTCTATGAGGCCCTTTTGGAGGATGCTTGTGTCAACTGGAGAGTCGATTATGGTGCCCAGTTTGCAGTCATCTGCGAACTTGGTCAGCCACAGTCCTTCTGTGTTGGCCTGTACCTCCGAGAAATATATACCGAACAAGAGAGGTCCCAGGACTGAGCCTTGTGGGATGCCACTTCTAACTGGTTTGGAGTCTGACATGGCTCCAGCAATTCTAACCATGTGGGTTCTGTCCTTGAGCCAGTTTGCAACCCATCTAGTGACATAGGGGTTTATATTTAAGCTGGTGAGCTTATCTATAATGCCCGAGTGGGGTATTGTATCGAAGGCTTTGCGAGGTCCAGGTAGGCTGTGTGGACCACCTTCCCCTCGTCAATGGCCTTGGTGACTGTTTCAAAGAAATCAACCAGGTTTAAGAGGCAGGATCTGCCCTTAACAAAGCCAAACTGGGTAGGATCCAGTGTCTGTAGGTCCCCAATATCTTTATTTATGAGGTCCATGATGATCCTTTCCAAAGCTTTGCAGACCAAGCTAGTCAGGCTTATGGGGCGATAGTTTCCAGGATCCATTGAGGCAGCACCTTTGTGGAGAGGGACCACTGTTGCTGTACGCCACTCTTTGGGTACATATCCTGTAGTAAGGCTGAGATTGAACAGTAGTTTATGTTTGGGTTTAGCTCTTCTTGGAGTTCATGTAGGACGCAGCCCGGGACACCGTCTGGTCCCATTGATGCTGTGTTTTTTGCTTTGGACAGGGCAGCTCTTACCTGAGCATCTGAGATGTCAGGGGGGCAGCACTCTGCTGGGATAGATGTTTGCCCTTTTGGTGGGGAGGGGGGGGAGTTTGCGCTGAACCTGTCAGCTAGGATGTTGGCAATGTCTGTGGGTTCGATGTATTTTTTGTCAATTTGGACTAATTCTGAGCATATCTGGGAATTCCCACCCAGGTTCCTAACATAACTAAGGAAAGCCTTGTGATTATCCTTAGTGTCCTGTGCAAGTTTTCTCTCGAAGCTGGCCTTAGATGATTTTATGAGTGCCTGTAGTTTTTTGCTAATACTGATCAGAGATGCTTTCCCTTTTTGGGATTTTGCTCTATCATGTAGCAGCTTGCTCCTTCTATTGTATAGTTTGTTTATGGCTGGGGTCCACCAGACAGGACGTCTGCCTTTGGAGGATTGGGTCTTGGTTTTATTTGGGATTGCATGATCCATGCATTCCTGAAGGAGTTCATAGAATGTGTTTATAAAGGATTCTGCGGTCTGGGCCATATTTTCCACAGGCCCGGGGGCTTTGAAGGATTCCACCTCGGTTTTGAGGAGTGTGAAATTTGCTTTAGAGAAGTTTTTCACTGTGGTTTTCAGGGCAGGGGGTGGAGTCGGGATGTGAATATCCAGTGAGATTAGTTTATGGTCTGATCTTACCAGTGAGGGATACACTTCTGGTCTGGAGCATAGAGTCCCCATGTTGGTGATGATCAGGTCCAGTATGTTTTCCCCTCTTGTGGGAGTGGTAAGAAGTTGTTCCATAGCATTTGAGTTTATAAATTCTAGGAACCTTTGGGCTAGGGTGTTGGAGCTAGAGTAATGCTCCCAGTCTATGTTTGGGTAGTTGAAGTCGCCCAATATAATCTTGTTTGGAGAGACCTTCATATTTCCCAGTGTTCTCAGGAAGGCCGAGTGGGGTTCCTGGGTTTGGGAGGGTGGTCTGTAGCAGGCTATAAACTGGAAGGCATTTACCCATTGTTAGTTGCACATGGATAGTCTCTGATGCTTCATGCTGTGCCACCAACCTGGAGGTGTGGGTATCTTTGACGAATATTGATACTCCCCGTCCTTTTGTGGTTCAGTCCAAGTTTTGGGGCCGAAATGTATGGTATGAGGTATAACCTGGTAGTGCTGGGGTGCTCTCGGGAGCCTTGAACCAGGTTTCTGTTAATGCACAGATATTGATGTTCTCCATGCTAAGGAGAGTTTCGAGTGTGTGCATCTTGCGGTTTAGACTTCTGGCGTTGAGTAGCATTACTCTTAGTTTCTTATCCCTTGTGATACCTATGGAGGTGGGTTTGTCTTTTGAGCCTTGCCTAAAAAAGGCACTATGGGAGTACCAAGAGCCTTTGCCAATATCCAAAAGCCCAGGGGTGACAGGTGCAAGCTGTCCCTAGCGAAGCATCGTGGCTTGTCGAGCATGTCATGCCAGGCTGACAGGCATTGGATCCCCTTTGAATGACACCAATACTTAAGCCAATTGTTGAAATTGATCATCTTTTCTTCATATTGTGGCATCATTCTTGGTGAGGGTAAGATGCTACTCAAGGTCAGGGTCATACCAGCCTGGGCTACATGCTCAGAGAGCTCCTCTATGTCTCTTGTCATGTAGTCCAGGGAGGTATGTCTCAGGTCATTCACACCAGCATGGACAATGACTGAGTCATATTTGTACTTGCCTTGGAGTGACCTGAGTGCTTGTGTTATGTGGCGGATCCTGACGCCCGACAGGCAGCTCACCGTGACCTTCTCCTTGTTCAGCCTGGTGAGCAGAACATCAGTGTGTCTGACGATAGAGTCACCTATTACAAGTGTATCAGGTGTGTTGTTTAGCCTTAAGGGCTGTGACTGTTCGGCACACTTGCTTTGTGAGCTATGTGTTGCATGTGTTTTGTTTTGGGGTAGTGGTTGCTTGGGTGTCTGCTTTGGAGGTCTCTGCTGCTTAGGCAGATTTTTATTTAGAGCCTCCGAGTATGTTTTTGTGGGTTTATGTGTTTGTTTGCTGTCATGGTAGGTCTATGTGAGACTGGAATTGTAGTGAGTGTGGTTTCCTTCTCCTCCTGACTGGTTTCACCAATACTGAGTTGAGAGAGCTTAGCCTCCAGTATGGCTATATGGTTGCATCTCTCACATGTGTTGGAATTTGTTGCGAGGAGGAGGGGGTTGTCTGTGTACATGAGGCAGTTATAACATTGCCTCAAGATTCCCAGATTCACCAGCTGGACTGGAGAGGAGATTGACAACTGACCTTTGGACATGCTAGAATGGTATTGGGAATTCCTTTATAATTGAAAAAAGGGCTAATGGGGAATGAGGTACTCAAGAGGAGTTTGTAAGGGTGTAGTGCTTTTAATATTTTAGTGCTGACTTATATAATTGCTTTAGTGAGCAAGTGCCAGGTAACTGAAATGCAATGTGTTACAGGTAACTTAAATGCAAAAACGACAAACAGTAACTTTCTTTCAAGTGAAACATGATAATATTACTACAGTTCTATGTAGTCACCCTGTGCATCAGCACCATGTAATCCTGTTCCTGTATCAATGTGACAGATTACAGGAGGTGGCACAGTTTCATCATATGCACAGGGTGTGTACTTGGTATGCCTGAGTCTGCCACTGATACATCCAATCGACATGTATGTGTGTGTGTGTTAGTGAAGGACAACAGTACAACATGGGGCAATGTTGATGCAGTGTGTGTGTGTATGTGTTAGCCCTAGGTGTTAGCATTATGCATGTGTGTATGCATGCACACAGTTCCACCTCATGGCTGCCATATACGGGTGTTTGTGGACAGCCACAGACTATACCTGCCAGGCCATACAGATCACTGTCTCTTTCCACGGACACGGTACCTGTGCCTGGCAGGGATGCTACAGACAGTATCAGGTACTAAGCCAGACTGGGTACTGTCATCAGAAGCAGTTGGTTGATGACTGGACACATGTCCCTGCTGGGACTGTCCAGAGCCATGTGCATGTGGTCTCCTAGGGTGGTCTGATGACAGCACAGACCCAGCATTGCTGGGGCTGGTACTAGCACTATGGGAGCGGCTGCGGGTTTGTTGTCGTCCGCGACAACTGCCAGCTGCTGATGTTGCTGGCATACGTCCACGTCGATGCCTCAACCGTCCTGCATTGCCCTGGCTCATGGACATGTAGTTGTGGAACAGATCTAATGTGTCCCACCAACGTCTGTCAATGACCTCGCCGACAGTACGGATGGCAGCCGCACGTCACGCATAGTGTCATTCATAGCAGTGCGATGTGCTCTAAGCTCCCTCAGACCCTGTCTGGTGTACCGTTCCATACGTGCCTGTGCCTGCATTACAGCTTGGAACATAGCTGAGGTTGAAAGACCTCTGTGGGCACGTTTGACAGGGGCAGTACGACCACGGATGCTCCCACGAGAACCCCTGGACATCTGCCTGTGTGGTACCATGTCAGGACACTGGCCATGGCTGCTGTTAGGGGATGCATGTGCCACTGATACCACATTACCCTGGTCAATGCCCACTGTATGCTGTCCCTCAGCTAAGGACATTGGTGACAATGGATATATCGGCAGGATGACTGTGCGCATTGATGAGGTTGACTGCTGTGCACTGTCGATCGGCTGACCAACAACAGACCCTGACACACCTCCCTGTGCCATTACACATGTATCATCATTATCACTATCCCCAGCAGTGGCTTCAGGTTCCCTGCTGCACACCACCAGAGCAACACCAGAACCTGTGAGAGGAAGACAGGAAACACAGTTTACAATGTGTACACAATGTTACCACAGATGCACACGGGCACATGCACACATGGGCACATGCACACATGCACACATGCACACATGGGCACATGCGCACATGCACACATGGGCACATGCACGCATGCACACATGCGCACATGCACATGGGCACATGCACACATGCGCACATGCACATGCACACATGCACACATGCACACATGCACACATGGGCACATGCACACATGGGCACATGCACACATGAGCACATGCACACATGGGCACATGCACACATGCACACATGCACACATGGGCACATGCACACATGCACACATGTACACATGCACACATGCACACATGGGCACATGCACACATGCACACATGCACACATGGGCACGTGCACACATGAACACATGCACACTCCTCAGTACATGAGATACAAACACACACACAGAAACACACCTGCAATCCGACACATAACAATACTGTTTGAGGGTATTATTACTATTATTATCATTAGTATTAAAAGTATTGTTATTACACACTCACCAGCATGGAATGGCTGCCTTGCTGTTACTCCAGAGGGACCTGCACAAATAAGACAGTTATTGTCAGTGGGCACAACTGTGCCATTGATACTGTGAGTATGATACAGTACAGTAGTACAACAGTTAGCTTTCACAGGTGTACTGCTGATATTGAGAATATAAATCTTGCACAATAATGTCCAGGATAACAGCTACAAACACAGTACACATCTCACACATGCATAAACTACCAGTGCAGAGAACAGTCAACTACAGATATGGCATGTTACCTGCACACTCCATGTCCACATGCTGGGTGGCTGTAGCCTCCATCATTACACACGTCTGTGGATGTTGTTGTTGTTGGGCTGGAGCCTCAAAACTTAGGAGGAGCTCCTCCAGTCTGGTGAGGGGGGGTGTATAAGTGCCCCACCACCTGTGGCAAGCTGTTGCCTGTGGATATCAGACACACGCTGATGGACATTTCTAATTAAATCACTGCAGTGATAGCATACCTGCTCATATGTCCGGTTATGCATGCCTATGTCATTTACCCAACGGACAAGGTCTTGCCACAGTGCAGCCCTCTCCTGCTGGTTCTGGCTGGTCCGGGAAAAGAGTGTTGAAAAATCCCGCACCAGGCTCTGGTGTATCTCCTCATCCTCTGCTGCCGAATAACAGGGGTTGCGCTGATGCACCATCGCCCTGGAAGGAAAAGGAAAATATGTGAGCAAGTAACATGGCACACATAATACTCTACTGTACTGATATCACTAAACTGCCATATATAGCATCTGTCTGTCTATCAGGGGATACACATGTAAATTACCACATATCAGTGCTCAGCCAACAACTGTGTGACAGTGCCTGCCACACTCCTTACAACAAACTAGTATACACCAGCACTCAGCACACTGTTTGAGGTCCAATGCACAACCTCACACTGGGGGTATGTATTAAGGTAATGGATGGGGAATATTGTCATCCCATGCAATGCATGCAATGCACAGTTACAATTTCAATGGTAATGCACCCTAGTCTTTGCGGCCATACCCCTACCTACACTGCAGTCATATACATGGAACCACAGCACAACATATGGCAATGTAGTATGTTTGTATCCCAATAACTGACACATCTTTCTCTGGCCTCACACCAAGGACACACACTACCATGACAGACACAAAGTCATGCTGAGCAATCACACCATTACAGACCTTGCACACAGTCAGTGGCACACTCATTCCACCTCACATAGTTGGTATTGCAATGAGTACATGTGTGTGTGCATTGTGTCATAGGTAGGTAGTATGCTATTGGCCCTGGGCCTATGGCAGCATACTGTTAGCAACCTTCAACTACATATGTATGTCCAGCCTTCACTAACAGTTGCAGTATGTCCCTTGCCCTATGCACATCTTCATATAAATATAGATACAGACTGCTAACACATATGGAGGGTTCACAGTATGTAGATTATTAGATTATAAACTTTACATTACCTTTGTTTCTGACTGCTGTTTTGGATGGCTTGCTGCTGGCTGGCTTACTGCCTTGCTGCTGGCTGGCTTGCTGATGTTTTTTCTTTTTATTATTTTTTTTGGTCTCTCTCTCTCTCTCTCTCTCTCTCTCTCTCTCTCTCTGTCTCTGTTTCTCTTTCTCTCTCTCTCTCTCCCTCCAGTTGCTGCAATGATATTATTGCATGTGTGGACTGGGAGTACAGGCTGCTTTTGTAGGTATCTGCACATGTGCATGTGATGGCCTATGCACCAATTGTTAGCCAGCATTTACTAATTGCATGCAGCCTGCTGTGTGGTAATTGCAGTTCTCACTGTGATTTCAGGACAGTGCTATAAAATGTTAGGTTAGGTAGGCGTAGCCCTTTCAGTTTTTCAAGGTGGGGACCATGCTGGTTTGCTGTGGACACTGTTTTGTGAGTGTAAAGGTTGGTATGTCTCTCATATCTAAGGCTGTGTTGTAGGCACTGAAATGCATGTTGTACTGAAACCTGACTGTTGCTTATTCCAGTTCATTCTTCTCAGTGTGTATGTTAACTGACACCTAATAATACTAATACTGTTTACATGGGAGTATGTGCTTTCCTGTGGGACTTGTGGATTAACTGGTATACAACAGTAGCTCTTGCAATTTGTTGCTATGGCTTCACTATTTAGCCTTTACATTCACTTCTTGAAAGCCTGCTAAGTGTCTTTTCTGGAATGTGTTGCTATGGCTTTCCTATTTTCCATTTACATTCACTCCTTGTAATGCATGATATATTTCTTTCAGCAACAATTCCTTATATGTTTGGTGTGGTTTGGTGGTACTGCATGCAGTCTGGTAAGGCCAAGGTGTGGGGTTTGACACCTACAAGGGTATCTTATTTTGCTGCTGAGCAGTACTGGGGCCTTGTACTTTGTACTAACAGTTATGAATATCAGGCACATGCAGTGCTTGTAAACTGCTATACTGTCCTTATTTTATTAGAAGGCTACATCCGTTGATATTTCTGGGTTGTACTCCTACATGAGGGTGTGCTTGTGGAAGCAATTCTACAACTATTCACAGAGTGTGTGACAGCAGACAGAATGATGTGCCTGTGAGTTTCTGACACTTGCAGGCCTCAGATACTCTCAGGTGTATATTTTAGCAGCCTCAGGGAATGGTACATATCAGTGGGATACACCCGTGATATATTTCAGATATTCTGCAGTTGTGACTGTGGGGTATTTTGAGCATATGTATTACTACACCATTTCTGACATGCAAGTAGTGTGTACTTTAACTAATTGAGAGTTACCATTAGGTGGGATTCCACACCTTTCTGCCTACTGTTAGTACATTTCACAGGGAGTCAGTGGGGCACAATTAACATTTGTTTGCAAATCAGGACCATCCCTGTAAATCAGTCACAGTTGCGAGGTCTGGCCTCTTACCTATTAAAATATGGCGGTGTTTATCCTGCTCTGATAGTGTGTGTGGTTTGCAAGGTGCTACTGTCACACTATTACCTACTAGCATGGCTGTTTCTCTTATCACACTAATGTAATGCAATTCCACAAGAATTGCCAGTAAACATACAAGAAAAGCTTTGTGTAATAGCCTTCCTATATTCCCTTTACATTCAGTCCTACTATTTCATGATATATTGCTTTCAGCACAAAGTTCTTGTATATCAGTCATGGCTTAGTGGTAGGTCATGCAGACTAGTGTTTCCAAGGTCCTGGGTTCGAGACTGACAGAAGAATTTTATTTTGCTGCTGAGCAGACTACAGGCCTTGTCATTCAGAGTGACTAAGGCACTTTTAAGCAGTTGTAAGTGGGTTAGCGCTGGTTTGCGCAGTGCTCACGCATGTGCACTGTCACTTAGCTTCGCACACACATGCTTAGCTGAGCGCACACAAGCACACACCCGCTGATTACTGCTTAAAAGTACTTACTCTCGCAGACGCCCGCGCTAATTTCTTTGAAAGAAAAGAAAATGGGGAGATAGGAAAGTGGTGAAAAAGAGGGCACAAAGAGGGTAGGACAGTAGGAAAACAAGCTCGGGATTTGCAGGAAGGATGTAGGAAAGGCTCATCACTGCCCATTTCTTTATCAGCAGCAGCTGTGCATATGTGTGTAATTTGGTGTGAAATTTGAAACCTTCCACCCCTGAGAGAGGGGTGAGGACAACAAAATATGTTGAAAAGCCAATTGTAATTACCAGTTGACATGTCCAGCAGACATGTCTGCAAAATGGGCAGCTATGTATGGGGCGTAATTTTTTTGTGGGAACAGAGTGCCCTTTTTTATTTTTTTTTTCAGGTAAGAGTGGAATGTGAGGTACAGGAAGTAGGTATATTTGGGGATGTAGGTTGGGGAGGTTAACAGACAAGACAAACAAGATGCATACAGGGGCGGAGTATGACACGTGGGGGGTGAACACAATTGACGGGGACAGATGTTTGGATATCACGAGCCCATGAGCCCACGGATGGCAACAGTGGAACTGAGATCCCCACCCATGGGCAGTTGCCACTGTGCCTTCACTGCCCAGAATGGGGCTGTGTAGGACGGGCAGGCACACCCTTGAGTTGCACCACCCGTGCCTCAAGCTGGCGTAGGGGTTCAAGCACTGAATGCCTGATCTCGCTACGCACCACAGACCGGACACTTTGGAGGGTCAGTGGACGTTCTCCTCCAGCCATGCTTGCAGAGGAGGGATGAGCCCCATCCCCTGCAGCGCTTCCACCCGAAGGTGGCACAGGGCCACCGGAGGAGGTACCGGCCTGGGCACTAGTGCCAGGTGCACTCGCCAGCTGAGGTGGGAGAGGTGGGTCCGCTGGAACCCGCCTTCCCTGTTGTCCTATGTTTAGCAATATTTTATGACATTTTGTGTTAGTAACAAACAATACCATTCAAAATTAGTTGTAAAAGCATGCATCAGTATTCCCATTAACCAAACACCCATGAATTCCAAACATTGAACAGCAAGCATAACACATGCATATTTTGAACAACAGTACACAATCCAACAGCACGCAGGGTTGATTGATGGCAACAGGCCATCAGGTATGGATATGTGAACAGGGCACATGCATCAACGTACATGCAAATATGTATGAACCAACAGGACAAATGTCCATGGGAATTAATTGTGAATACACATACCCAGTTTGGTGTGGAATGGCATTATTTGTGAAAATAGGGTAGGATGAAGAAATATTTCATTAACAACTTCAACTACATATACATATGCTGTACATTTCTAGTAGCTGCAGATATATATACCCTACAGGTCTTAGTACAGTTTCCTATATGTAACCTTAGGAATGTTGGTGATGGGAATGTTACTGCTACATTAATATACATTGCATTTTTATTCATACACGTTCATGTCTGGCTGTGTTCAGGTACAGCATCCTGCTACATTTGATTTATATGGCTCTACACAACTGTGGATGTTCAGTATTTCATACAACCATACTATCTCCATATTGCAAGGGTACAGCAACATATCCAAATTGTGGGACAGACACATTCCAGCTTCAGTACTTTATTACAAACATTTCACTCTTTGGTTGTGGCTGTCTCATTCATTTCATTATGTACTGACTGCAGTATAACTTTATTCAAGACTTATTACAGCTTTCTTGGTCGATTCATACCTCTTTCTCACACTCTCACTTGTTTTATTTTTACAATTCAAGATGGTATTTAATTCTAGGTGTTATTAACATTTCTTACTTGGTTACAACAATCCTTTACAACAGATTCACTTGTTTCACATGGCAGATTTTAAAAGGGGATGTATTTGACACATGTCTATCGTGTTTAGCTTGTTTACCAGTAATTTTCAGGCTGAAGCAAGTTATCTGACATTACAATACAGGTGGAAAATCTCTATTTCAGACTTGTTTAATTTTTATTTCTGGATTACAGGCTGCATCACTTATCTAATATTACAGCACTAGCAGAATCTTTCTTCTAGTGTTATTTGAACTTTATTAATATGTCACAACACTGAACTCTTTTACAAGCTGTCTCACTTATATTCTATAACAATTGCAGCAAAATAATTACTAACTTGCCTGGTGGCGCAACCGCACCAGCCTATCATCATAGGCTCGCCGATTCACGGAATGCACACCTGCAGCTGTAATATAAATTAAGTAATATTGGAACATACATCTCCATAATATCAGCTAGGATAATTTCTTACATACTTAATTACATGGATACTTACTCAGTAGTGGGGCGTTGGGCATTTGCTGGGCCTCCTGGATCCAACGGTTCAGTTGGTCTGCTTTCGTCTCTTCAGGTCCGCATGGTGGTGATGGACCTGTTCACCAGTCTTTGGTATGCCTGTGGCACTGGTGAGATCATGTGTCAACCAGTTCCATGCCTCTGCCTTGTACGCACCCCAGAGAACCTGGCCCTGCGTGAGTTGAGCCTCATGATCGTGGACTAGGAGCCAAACCATATATTTGGACTCCTCAACACCCCATCTCTGTGCTCGGAAGTGACTGCCCTCTCCTACACCTGCCATCCTGACTGCAAATAGGTTCCACAATCAGTTATGCTGTGTATTCCCACCTATGGGGCTTATATATGCCATTTTTCCCGCACTTATCTGTGATTGGCCATTTTGGAAATGTATCAGCTTAAGAAAACCTGCTTTGTCATGCTTCTATTTCCATTCATTCCTATACATATGCTAATACTGCATTTCTCAGTACAACTGTCATGGCTTAGTGGTTCAGTACTTTGATTATGATGCACAGTATCCTGGGTTCGAGCCTGGGCATTGTTTTTTTTATTTTACTACTGTCTAGACAGGCTAGGAGGTGTGTCTGTGTAAAGGCGGCTTTAATACAGTTTGCTCAACATTGCCCGCCGGTAAGCCGGTTGGCACGCTGCGCAGCGCCGCGCAAATGGGTTACGCTGGTTAATGCGGTATTTGGCTATGAGCACATATATTACGCTGTGTGAAGTGTTGCTCAACTACGGGCACACAGTTTCAGCTTGTTAAAGCGCTGCTGAACTCCGGGCACTCATATTACACCTGTTAAACCACTGCTTACCTGCAGGCAGTCATACTCAGCTTGTTAGAGCTCTGCTTAGCTATGGGCACTTATAAATTTTTTTTTTATTGTGTCAGATTTCTTCAAAAATACATGGCCCATCTCATTACATTTTACTTAAATTATAGTTATATATATATATATATATATATATATATATATATATATATATATATATACATATATGTCAGGGGATTGTTTCGTGCTTATTTCACTAAAAATAGAAAATGATGTTGTTGGGGCTCGAACCATGACTACCTCCTCTTTGACCAACGTCTCTACCGCTACGCTATTGCTACTTGGCGTAATTTGCATATTTAGATCTTATATGCTTTTTCAATTACTTCTAACTGTGGCTGAGCAAAGGGCACACCCGCGCAAATAAGCGCAATTACGGGCAAACTTTTTTGAAATTAGAAAAAAAAAATTAAACTGTTGATTTTTACGTTTTACATTTCAGTTGGGTTTATAGTCTGTGGGGGCATGTGTGGTGTTGTGTTTCTTGACATTTCCGCGGACTCACTCGTGGGAGTTTACTTTCAGGACTGTGACTCTTCTGGGGGCGTGTCCCTTTGCAGAACTCGCTGTGCGGACACGCCCCCTACTTTCCTACACGGACTGTGTTAGCCTAGGGTGTGATTCAGCATGCCCTCATGAATATGCATGGCATGCTGACGTCACACCGTTTAACTGCAGCCTCCGTGTAAGACATATTAACTCTTACACGGAGGTTTTGTGAATCCTGCCCTCTGTCTTTTGACTTTTAGCTCAATAATTACAGCTCATATCAGCATAGGTAGGTAGTAGCAATCCTGTAATATTAATGGTTGACAGATTAAGTACCATATAGCATTCAGTGAATGTATATGCAAGGATAGTCAGTTGGTATGTGGAAGTCTTAAGTGCAGTTAATCCAAAAGTGATATTGTTTTCACGTTAGGCACACATTAGTCTGAATATGGAGTCCAGTATAATCATCTGTTGTCCTTAGAAGAAGATATTAGTAAGCATTTAGCATAATAAGAAGGTGAACTAATATAATACAAGGATTTAAGAATATGATTCACCATGACAGGATGAACAGTCTGGAGTTACACTGAGTGAAATACAGCATCTGCCTTGTGACTTCTTGAAGTGATTAAACAGCCATTTATGTTCAAGTGGTCAGGGATGAATAGCAACAAAAAAAGAAATAATATAAAGAGTTGACATGATTTAAAGGGATATATCAAAAGGAAATACTTGAAGTAAGTAGTTCTTGGAGAGAGTAATGTGTGAATAGAACTAACTATTGAATATCCTGAAGCAGCATCTTGTTTCTCTGTCTGTATACTATAGAAACGCATACTGTATTATGATCCATGTCTATATGCTGTGAAACTGCATGGTATATTATGGTCCCTATAGGTTTATTGTGGTACTGTATGATATGATATGTTATAGTCCGTGTATATATGCTGTAGTACTGCATGGTATGCAAACATCTGTGTCTGTATAATATGGCACAGTATTGTGTATTATAGTCCCTGTTTATATACTTTGGTCCCTGTCTGTATACTTTGTTACTGAGTCATAAACCCTATGTTTGTACTGAGGTATTGCACAGTATGTTATGGCTTCTGTCTGTGTACTGGTTGGTAAGATATTGCCTTGTCTGTATACTGTTGCACCTACACTGTACAACATTCCATGATACCTGTCAGTGTGTACCATCATACTGCATAGTTTGTAATGGCCATGTCTGTATACTGTGGTGCTGCATGGTTATTTATGATCCTTCTTAGTGTTTGTACTGTGGTACTGTAAAGCATGTTGTGGTCCCTCTCTGTGTACTGTTTTAATGCACTATATGTTATGGCCACTGTATGTATACTGTTGTACTGCATTAACACATACCTCTCAACTGTCCAGATTTTCACATAATGTCCAGATTTTTACCTCACATTTCTGGACTGTTCCCCATAAAAGTTGTGGTTTTCTGGCAAATCGAGGATTGAAATCACTACAAAATGAGAGACATTTGATTTTCAAATATCATTTCCTTCAGAAAATGCATATTAATGCAATACCTGTTATTATACCATGAATCCCCCAAAACGTGCATGCTGATTGGCCAGCGTGCCCGTTGTAAATCGAGTTATACTAATGGAAAAAGGTCCGGTCGCCCGGACTTTTTTCCATTAGTATAACTCGGTTTTTTAAAACACTGTCTCGCTATGTTAAATGGGTTTAACATAGCAAGACAGCTTTAAAATAAGCAACGGAGATGTCCGCTTTTATTTTAATGTCTCGCCATGTTAAACCCATTTAACATAGCGAGACAGTGTTTGTGCACGGAGAAAAGATCTCCGTTGCTTTTTATAGCTATGTTAAATGAGTTTAACATAGCGAGACAGTTTTAAAATAAGCAACGGGTCTCCGCTGTTTATTAAACTGTCTCGCTATGTTAAACTCATTTAACATAGCTTAACTAAAAAGCAACGGAGATCTTGCTTTCTCCGCTGTTGCCCACAGATGTACAACATGCCATGGCAGTGTACATCAGAACTGCCGCGGATGCCAGACATCTGCGGAAGGGCAGTAAACAGGCATTATACTATATAATCAGATCCTGCAGATAGACTAGTGGTGGACCGTAGCTGGGATAGCTACTATAGTTCAAAAAAATGATTATATTTTATCAGTTGTTTGTTCTTGCACAACCTTATTAGGCATTATACTATGCCATTATTTAAGAAAAGTAAAAGTTTATTTTCTTAAATAATGTCCAGATATAATACCTCACATTTCTGGGTGGGTAATGTTCCCCATAAAAGTTGGCTTTGTTTGGTCCTCGGGCTTCGAAACCACGCCAAAATGTGGGAAATTACCCAGAAGCATATTAATGCAATACCTGTTATTCTATCAACTTTGTGTGTTCACAAGAGCAATATTTAACATCTGTCCTTAATTTGGTCCTTTGTCCCACATTATTTTTGGCTTCGTCCAGATTTCTTGCACTATGAAGTTGAGAGGTATGCATTAAGGTCCCTTTCTTCATATTGTGGTAGCGCAAGATATAGTATGCTGCCTATCTGTTTATTATCTTGCTGTATTACGTGTTATTCTCCCTGTTTATATATTGTGGTACTGCATGGTATGTCAGTGTGGCATGTAGACATTCATCATTCACTCTGCTTCAGTGGTATATTATTTCTGTGCCTGCACAAACCCCTCGCTGGTAGCTTTTCAAAGCTCAGAATTCTGTCCCCTGTCTCTCTGTGATAGGATATTGGCTAAGCCCCTCCCATTAAAGGAAGCCTAACCCCTGTCATAGAGAGTCAGAAAGCCCGTGTGGCCAAACAAAGACAACTGTGGGTAAATCCAGCATTACCCACACCCAGAAGTGGGTCATTGCTATTATACAATGACATTATTTAAGAAAAAAATACTTAGTTTTCTTAAATAATGTCCTTGTATAATGGCGCTGTGCTGTTCTTCCACCACTGGACAGCTCCCCTTTGCCATTGCTGATGTATTGCGCATGCATTTGGAACTTGCATTCCCACACATACCCAGTACATCAGTGCTCAGGAAAGTAAGCAACAGAGAAAAGATTTCCGTTGCTACATTTTTTTTTTTTTTTTTTTTTTTTTTAAAACCCTTAAAATTAAAGAATTTATCAATGGAAAAAAGTCCAGGTGACCGGACCTTTTTCCGTTGTATATTCTCAACGGGCACGCTGGTTGGGCTAGCCAGTCAGTGTGCTCATTTTACGATGTTACCGGCCAGTCATTGTATAATCATTGTTTAATGCTAGCTGAAAGACTTAGATAGTTGAATCTCCTTAGCAGTCTGAAGTGGTGGATTATAGCTTTTAGAGACCCCCCCATAAAATCCCTTTGGGAGCTTCCTTCCTCTTTTTATTATATACTTTTGTTTTATTTCTCTTTTATTAAAATAATAATAATAATAATGTATGTCTGTTAACTTTTTATATTAATATACTTGCATTTATAACTGATGTTGATTCCTCTGGGAATTCTAACTTACTATCATGGTGTTTGTATGATTAATACTGTTTTAAGCAGTTATGGGGCTTTTCTAAAGTGCTCTATAACAAGTACTGGAAAGTGAAATTTCTGTGGTGTCGTTGAACACTAGGCCTGTTGTTTCTCTTCTTTATTTGTTTCATTTGAATGTTCTGACATGTAATATTGCATTTTTTCACTTTTTTCTTCATTTATATTATATTTATTACTGATTTAACACTGCTTCTCAGCTAGAGCGTCTTCTGTCTGGAGACATGCGTGAATGGGCGTACCTTCATTGACGGTTGTGCGTCAGGGCTGGCAACTTGGCACGTAAAAATCTACTGCCAATAATTAGCAGACCGGAGTTCCGCTGTCGCGACCCTTAACCGGGAAAAGCCAAAAGACACAACAAATGATTTTAACACTGCTGTAGCTGCTTTTATTGTTAAATCACAGTTTTACCTCAGATTACTGTATTTGCATTTTCTGTGGAGATTTTTTTCGTGTCTGAAAAGTGAACCTGTAAGTAATTCTTTATGTATCTGTTTTAAAAGGCTTCTATTTGATTTAAGGGCATATATTTGATTTTTTGTCACTATTTGGACAAGTGAATTCTACTTGTTACTATGACTATGTTTGCTGTTTACTACACTATGAAGATTGTAGAAAAAGGTTTAATACAGTTTAAACTGTTTATACCCTATTTGCAGCACAGGAACAAAGTTTAGATTTTCTATTATTGCTGCCTTAGTCAGCCCTTAATAGTGTCAGTGTATTATTCTGGCTGGTATTTTTACCCCTGACTTGATGGATCCTGATACAACTGCCTCCTTATCAAATTCATTTGTACATAAAAAAGACAAAATATCAACAAGAACATGCCTGAACCTATGGTTTATGAATCAGTTGTTGCCTTAAGCTGGCCCACAGACCACATATCTTTTTCCTCATCACCGTCTGGTGTGAGTCCGCAACCCTCTATGTTATGGGGAATCAGACACATCCTCCAGGGCTGGTACATTACTTGGTTCAGATACTGAAAAACCAAACACTTTAAGTGCAGGAGATATCTGGGGTAAGATACCCCTTGCCAGACATAATAATCTGTCCTCAGACATTCTGTCCTATAATGTAGTTCATAGTAAGAAATAACAGAAACTTCACCATATGACAAATCATCAGGTTATTATCATGTATAGGGCTGACGTGGTTTCTTTAGTTCTGAATGTTTTATAGTCAGCTAATCTCAGATGATATGGTCCTATTCAAAATGACTATGGAGCTACTTCCTCTACGCATCAATCTAACACTGCAGATTTTGATGGGGATCTGATGCAGACAGTAGTAAACACACCAAGTCTGCTCAATCTGATTCTTTGGAAGGTGAACAGGTTCAAAAAACCCAAGCAAGTGTTCACCTTTTCACAGATGCTAGCTAAGTTTATTGATGTATTTGACTGGAAGCAATCTACACCAGAGATTGGCAGTGTTTATGATCCTATTGAAGATGAGATGCCAAATGCTTGGCTGCTCCTCCTCTGTTACCTGCCTTAGCAGATGTCGATAAAGTTGTATGTTAACTCCCTTTGGCTACTGAACTCATTCCTAAAATGACTTTGAGGAAATATAAGATAATCTCTGATCTTGCGGCTCTCTTTTCTCCTTTGTCAGCTGACCCAGCTGGAGTTTCTCCAACTGCCAACTTTCATGAAGAGAGCCTTGGCTTCTTCTAACCCTACACTGCCGAATAAAATTGGCAAGTGGCTAGAATATTACAGACAAAAGTTGGCTCAGTCTAATAATTTAGTCTTTAGAATTTTAAATTATCAGGGCTTCATGTGGAAATTTATTTTCCAATGTACTTACAGTTTAGATGACATTGCTGTGTATTTGACTGTTAAACAAAAGTGTTATATGAATGAGATTGTTTCTAATGTGACTCAGTTTTCAAAACATGTTTTGAGGAGTGTCTTGGAAGATGCAGATACTATTTCTAGAAATGCAGCAGCTTCCATTATATTGAGAAGGTATACTTGTTTACATAACCAGTATTTTTTTCTGAGGATTTAAAAAATGAGATTTTGAATACTCTGTTAAGTTCTGAATTTGTGTCTGGTCTTGCTACTGCCCAGATTCTGAAATAATGGGATGACAGAGGTAAACTGAGGCATGGGGTATCTAGAATGTTGGAATCCAACTTCCAAGGTCAGAACAAATAAAAAAGTCCCAGCCTAACAAGAGTCAGTATACCAAGAGGAAATAACAGGATGATGATGCTTTCAGACCAAATAAAAGGAGTTACTTTGCCAAAAAAGATCTTTCCCCTGCTAAAGCATGACTATGGTAAGACTCAGGGCATCCTGTCCCTTCCTCCTGTACTTCCTCCCCTTCCACCTCACCCAGGGCTTTAGCTCAACCCAGCAATCTAGCCACAAATAATCTCAGACAAGTAGGTTCTGAAAATAATCTAGTGAGTATTCTGTTGTCAGTGGACAGAAATCCTCCCCCCTTCAGGGACCCTCCCCCCCTGCACCCTCCAGACTGGTCATGCCTGTTCTGTCTGGTACGCCTACATAAGTTGCAAGCAGGGGTTATAGAACCTGTTCCTGCACAGCAAAAAGGAAAAAGATTTTACACCAGAATATGTCTGGTACCCCAAAAGGAGCTATTGTGGAGACTTGGGTTAGAGTTAGCATACCTAAATACCTTTCTGAAAGTACCCACATTCAAAATACTTACCATGCAGATGGTCTTACCCCTTCTTTTGGGCCACTGTTTCATGGTGAGTTTACATCTCATGGGTGCTTATCATTGCATGCCAGTTGTTCCCAGCTTCAGACTGAACACACAAATGTCCTATCTCACCCCCTCACAAAGACTTGTCGTCTTGGGTGTGTTTCTACCAGAAGACATAGTCATGACTGTTGAGTACATTTTCAGGGATTTCACTCTTCAGGAATCTGCCTCTGCAAGAGAGTTTCTCTAAATTCTTGGCTTCATGACACCATATGCCAGACTCCACATCATAAAGATGCAGTAGTACTTAAAACAATGTTTGGACTCAATACCCACTTCCCTTGGAGTTCCAGGTACCAGTACTGGATTTTGCAAAATGAGGGTTATAGTGGTAGGAGGGATCAGATCACGCAATCTAAACCCACACTTCTCTTTACAGACCCAGTTCAGTCAGTCCAGATGGACTTGTCAGATTTTGCATGGGAAACAGTGTACAGTGGAGTTCAAGTACAAGGCTAATGGCGTCCTTCAGATGCTACAAAGCACGTAAACTTCAAATAAATATTACAGTGATTCAGTGCTTAAGATTTCTTCAACACTTATAGTCTCTAGGTCCCCTTTTATTGGCCACAGATGGCATGACAGTTGTGTACCTGAACAAATCTTCTTTGCCGCTTGGCAATGATGGCCTAGAAGCTGGCTTTAGAGTATTCTCTGATGCTTCAGGCCTCATACATCCCATCAAAGTAAAGCATAGCGGCAGACAGACTAAGCAGATCCCCAGTGGAACCTCATGAGTGGACTCTGGACAAAGGTCTGCCTGAATTTTGTCTAGATGTGGGGAACACTTCAAATACATCTGTTCATCTCATTTCAAAAAAGACAGTTGGAAAAAATCTGTTTGAGATTTCTTTGCAGCCTTCCTAAAA
The DNA here is from genome assembly GCF_019279795.1 of Protopterus annectens. Classification (NCBI taxonomy): domain Eukaryota; kingdom Metazoa; phylum Chordata; order Ceratodontiformes; family Protopteridae; genus Protopterus; species Protopterus annectens. The sequence continues at coordinate 54,625,154 of NC_056728.1, read as the reverse complement.
GGACAAAAGCATTCTTGTTCCCTTTGCCAGGAATATTCCTTTAAACAGTTCCACCCTTTCCACAGATACCCAAGGTACTTCTGAAGATTCAGAAATAATCACCAAAGATCATTGTGGTTACTCCCATTTGGCCTAGACAAAGTTGGTTCTCCCATTAATGGAACTTGCCAAGGGCAATTACTACAAGCGTTGTCACACTGTGGATCTGCTTACACAGTGTCAGGGGTGACTGTTGCACCCCAACTTAGAGCAATTGCTATTGACATCCTGGACGATTTTGTCTTGATACCTATTAGGCACTTGAGGATGTGCAGCAGGTATTGAAGGAGGCAAGAATACCTTAAAATCTTAGTTTAACAGTGGAAGATGTTTTCAAGGTGGTGCCTAACCAATATCAGAGGGCCTGGTACGGTGTCTTCTCTGGTTTTTAAATATTTCTGTGAGCTATTCAATGATGGCTTATCTTATGCATCTATCAAGGTACATCATGTGGCCATCTCAGCTAGTCTGCCCATGGATTCCCCATCTTTTGTCTCTTTTTGTGATCAAGCACTTTATGAAAGGAGTGTTCTCTTGAGATCTCCTAGAAAACAAATTCCTACTTACTTGGGATCTCAGCTTTGTTCTTGAAAAAACTGACCTTATCTCCTTTTCAAACTGCCTTTCAGGTTGAATTGAGGCTGATCTGGGGTTCTTCACTTGGAAAACTGTTTTGCTTATTGTTCTGACATCTGCAAGGTGCGTTTTGGAGCTGCAAGCTCTCATCATGGTCCAACTTTAACTGATTTTTCTCAAGGACAGTTTTTTTTTCTACATAGTAATCCTTCTTTCATACCAAATATTGTTTCTGAATTTACCCTGAATCAAGCCATCAAGCTCTCAGTTTCCTTTCTAGAACCTGAAAACAAGGGAAAGAAGATTCTGCATACATTGGATGCAGACAGCTAGCTCAGGTGCTACCTTGAGAGAAATAAATCCTTCAGGATAGCTAACAAAGATTGCTCATTAGTTGTTCTGTCCTATTGTTCTTTTTTGTTACTCCCACCATGGTAAATCTATTCCAAGAAAAATTAAGGCACTTTTCACCACAGCCTGATCCTCTTCGGTGTCATATTGAAAAGAACTGGACTCTAGAAGTACTTTAGAGGTAGCAACATGGTTCTCTGTTCATAACTTTACAAAGCACTACAAACTGGATCCTTTCTCAAGTTCCAGAGTAGGCTTTGCAAGGACCATTCTCCATGGACTCTTGGACTCTTCTCCATCCTTCTCTCAGGTGGGGAATTTACCCACATGCACACATCATTGGGTTATATGAAGAGAGCTGTGATTAAGCTCTATGAATGTGTGTCCAAGACTGGTATGAAACTAGTACTGACCAGTATCCTATCACCTCCAAAAATGATGCTATAATATATAGGAAGGATATTTGGCTTCAGCAATTGGCTTAGTTATTATTGTCATTCGGGGGGGTGGTCACTTTAGTTTGTATCAGCATGAAAGAAGATGATCGACAGCCCTATTATTTTGCCTACATCTCTCTCTTTGGGGCTTTTGTAAACTGCCTTTTTTAGGCAATATCAATTTTCTTCATCATCCAACCTAGTCAGACAAAGTAAAGACTGTATTAAGGTAGCAGTGCTCAGTGCTAGAAGCCTAAATAAAAAAATGGCACTCCTTAAATGCCTTCCTGACTTTGAAAATATCAATGTCTGCATTGTCTTTAAAGTGTGGTTCCAGTGCAGTGATAGCATACCCTCCCTACCAGAATTCAGTGCCTATCGCATTTCAGACCAAGCTCTGGGAATGGCACCAAACTAATACATAACAATAACTTCTACTCAGCCCCTGGGAATATTCTAGTAGATAAATTTGTATCCGCTGTCTCCTCCAAAGTTCCCACTTTGTTATCATCTATGTGGCCACTCCACAGATCTCCACAGATCACACTGTCCACAGCCAAGAACACTAGTTTCATCATGACACGTCACATGACTTCTCCACTGCCATCCAGAAATGCAATTCAGCTCTTTCTGGCGTGTGGTAAATAGTAGCAAGCTGAGTGTAAAAGCTGTCCTTTTTGACTTTTCTGCTGAAGAGCTAAGAGAGCAGGGAGCTGGCTTGCAGTGCAAGACAAAGAGAGTGGTCTTTTTATTTATTTGTCTATTCATTTATTTATGTTTTTTAACAGCTGAGGGGGTAGAGGTGTGGAATGGATCTTGGTGTGAAGATCTGAGGGGCTAGGGCACCAAAAGGACTGTCACTGGGTGTTAGATTAGCCAACTATGGCTCTGGAGCTTTCTAAGCTATTTGCTGTTTAATAGTTTATCTACATTTCACTCCTAATCCTGTAATTGACAACTACAGGTTTAGCTACAGTCCATTGTGCTGAAGATCCCTTAAACTAGAAATTTGTTTGGTGATGTAATAATGCAAACATAATAAAATTCTTACATCAAAATGAGAGTAAATGTAAAAATGAACATTATGTGCAGTTATAACAACACTTTTATGAAATGGAAGTATTAACTGTTTTTTTTTTCTGGAAGAAACCATTTGGGATTACATTACATTTGCAAGACTGCAAAAGGCGGCAGTAAGCATATAAAATCTGGCCTTCAATTGCATCCAATATTCAGCATCTAATCATAGCAGCACAATGAGACAGTAGTGAGATAGCATTGATATATTTAGTATCTGAGGTTTAAGACTGACTAAAGGTCAGAGTCTGTGTGGAGTTTTACATATTGTCCCTGTGTCTGGATGAAGTTTTCTGGGTGTTATGTTTTCCTCCCACTTCTCAAAAGGGTGTTGTTGATTAGCTGCACTAAACTCTCCTTCTGTACTTTGTATTATTTGCTGTTGACGTAGTGGCCTAGGTCACATCTAATAAGGTTATGAAAAAAAAGACTGGGTCTTTACTTGGATAATAAATAAATCATACATGAATCGTGCAGGAACAGTGCTCTCTAATTGTACACTGGAAAACAGAAGTGATGTGATAGTTTTTATTAAACCAATAAAGTTTTAGAATTACACAAGCTTTTGAGCTAATAGATGTCCTTCAACAGGAGTTAAGAAGTTAATGATTTTAAATATACAATATTTTTATACCCACTTTTGCCTGGAAGGGGAAAAGAGAGTACAGTTCTTTCCATTGTATAAAGGAAATATTTAAAAAAAATATCAGCATGAGAGAAAAAAGAAATTCAGACTCAGTGTACAGCTTGAATACTAAGAACTATTACATACAATCTTCAGAGACAGACGCAGAATGAGTGAGTGTGTATATAATAAATGTGTGAGAGAAAGTGTCTGAAAATTAGAAGACCGAGTTCATGGTCAGTCATAAAAATGAAGGCTCTCTCTGAATGATACATTATAACCAGCGTTCATTTAGGAGAGAAAAGAGACACTCAATATTAGTTTGAGTCACCTAGTCTAACACTTAATGGGAAGATAAATCACAGTAAGTAGAGATGTGATAGAATATTAAATCCAGAGAAAGAAAACAAACTGTTATAATTTATAATGTATTAGTCTGTATTAGCATGGTATCTATTTGAGATGGATGTTATGGTTAAAAATAAATATAATAATGATAAAAGTGTCCAGGTCATAGTGTTGTGTTATGAAAACTGCAGAGACTGCCAGATGAATAAGATACTTCCATAGAATGTATGGATGCCTTTAAACTGGTAATGTAGAGATGTGTGAGCAAGACATGCCACACGGCCATGTTGCCTGTTCCACGTTAAGAAATGAAAGCAAAAGTTTTGGCTTTTTAATTGTGCTGCCCTTGATTAGCAGCTTGAGTGAGTGATGTGAGTACATGGCTAAAACTATATCAACCATTCCAGGAAGAGGGGCTGGTACAGGTCCCAGTACAGGAGCACAGTCTGGGAAAAGGCTTCAGATAAGCCCTCCATGCATGATGTCATGACTCTAGAAAGCATACCAGCCAAAGTATAAGTCACATTTTAGCTGAGCATAAGTGGAAGGGCAGCAGCATATATCTGCATTGAGCTCAGCATTGCAGGCATTGCATAGCATGTATCAGTCAAAAGGGGAGGGAGTTTGGAGTATGCACAAATCTCCTATTCCATGTTGGATTACATCAGTAATCCCAGCTAGTGCCTGTCCCATCTATCATCTTCAGATGCCAGGAAGAAGTAAGGCAGCAAGATGTGGATGTGATGGTCACAGTGAAAGAGAAGGCCAAAATCACAAAGAAACAGTACTTGAAAGTGAGGATATTGTTATTCGAGAAGTACTCACTCAAATCATCCATAATTATATAAATCATAGATGTCAGAATGATATGCAGAGGGTGCCACAAATAGAAACAACTGAGTCTCATTCTCTGAGACATCCCAGGGAAGTAAAAATAGTAAAAGTAATATGTTTCCCTATCCAAAACCTTGTCTACAAAACTCTGAGATAACAAACTGATCATGCCATAGCCCATTACTCTAATTAAGCAATTCCTGTAAAACTGCCTGCAGATGAATAATCGCCTGAGAAACAAATGCATTGCAGAGTCGGATGTGAAGCCATCCTTCCTGACTGATCTGAATTATCAGGAATATCTGATTCAGAGTCGTGCGAGCTTCAGTTTGAAGCAAAGAAAGAAAAAGCATACAGTTAAAGAAGTCAGACTGTTTAATTCTTAAAATGCCACAGTTCATTTGACAAGGAAAGCTGTCGGTTCAGCTATATATATATATATATATATATATATATATATATATTAATTGAGACAGGTACTGATATACATAGACCTTCTTCAGACTCACAGTGAGAGGACTGTGTGGTTAAGGGAGTTGCTATGAGCTATACATTGGACAAGTTGAGGCTGAGAGAATCCAGACCCTGACCTATAGGAAGTAACTTGCTAAAGTTACAAAGTTGTGTTCTTACCTTACGTAGCACAGCATTTAGTGCTTCCAGTGTCATGCTGCGTTCTTCCTATACATGTCGGTTTCAAGGAACAGCGTTTAAAATAAAATCCTTCATAAACTATTAGTTCTCCTTCTGTGACCTCACCAAAAAGGTCATTGAACTTTACTCTTGATGATAGCAACAGAGAGAGTATGTGTAGATGTGACCATACATTTTCATGGGCACACAGCAGCAGATGTGCAGGGCCACATCTATTCAAGTTCATGGATGCTCCCCTGTACTAGTCCTCAGCAAGGGATCCAGTAAAATCATGTAAGTGGATCCTTCGTAAAAATTGACAAATCTTTTTATTAAGAAATTGCCCACATAACTTTAGTCAGATGAGGTGGAAAAATACATCACACCTCTTATGTTACAAAGTACCACAAAGTGTATTAAAACGTCAACAGCTTATAGCCTTAACCTTCAGCGCTAACTGGCAGAAAACTGTTAACAAACAGGTAAAGGGTAGAGGCCAGAAATCAAAAACAGCACTGTTTTCCAAAGTGTTAAACTTTCATTGCTAAAATTCAAATGACACTTCTAAATTTTAGGAATCCACAATGGCTAGTAAAACAGACAGTGCAGTTCTTTGACTAAAACTGCCGTACTGGAATCAGCAGTTATTTCAAATCCATTCAGGTACAGGACATCCTGGCAAACATGAAAGACTGACCAATGAAGTACACATTTTTATTTATTTATTTTATTTATTTTACAGTTTGCTTACCAGGATTGTCCATTGGCCCAAGAAGAGCCCATTTTCAATGGAGCCCCGGGGAGAACAGCTCCATGAACAACAATATAATGTGAAGACAATGCATTTACATTTATGTAATACTACTGAAGAACGATGGTATTACACAACATGACAAAAAAGCCACAATTGTAGTGAAAATCCAGTCAAAAAAGCAAAAGGTACACACACACACACACACACACACACACACACACACACACACACACACACACACACACACAGTCAATTAAAATAAGAAAAATCCATCGGTGCATATTCCTATTAGATTTGTTACAATGTGAAATAACACAGGGTTGACATTACAGTTTTATATGAAATCTTAGCAGAGTTAAAGTAGGATAGGTGATAAGATGAGTTAATTGTTGAATCTAAGAAGGGTGGGACAATAATAAAAAAAAAACATCACTGAAATCTAAGCTAGGATACTCGGACATCTGCTTTAGGAAGAACAGTTTGTGGTGAGAAGGTCTGACCAGAGAGAAGAAGGGTGGGGAGACAAGCTCATTCTTATGAGAATCACTATCATAACCTTTTGGTGTACATTTCAGTCTTTCCTTAATTATAAACAGGTCTAGTGCAATGCTAATCTCCAAACCTGAAAAAGTAACAAAAGCAGGCAGTATCTTCCAGGTACTTAACTTTACAGAGTAGGAAAATCTGCTGACAATAGCTATGTTCCCCTTATCATTTCACATGGCAGATTGTTCAGTAAAAGTTGTGGTTCATAGAAGAGAGTGTTGAAGTGCAGCATATATTTTATAAGAACTGAATCCCCACTACTCTGTGGTATCCTGCCACGTTCTAAATTAAAATGAAACATTCTAATTGTACCCTTGACATGCCAAAAGCAGCAATGTTATTTATCCACAACATGCTAAACTTCAGTAGCAAGACCAAAGTTTCAGGCACCTTAAATGGTAACACTAATAACTAACACAGGTGGTTCAAGCATGTTGTGATTATTGTACATACAGCTGTATCTGATCCAAGCAATCCTAATGACTCTAGCAACAGGTCTGATGAAGTGTTGAGACCATTCTCCATGCTTAGGAACTTGGCTGTGCGTCAGTTCACTGGAGTCCCCAAAATAATAATTATGAAATGTTAGCCCAGAAGGGAGCTGTAAGTAGGAAGAGCTTCCTAGTAAAAACTTCTTTTTCAAGAAAGTAAAGAGGTTCAAAGAAAGAGAGAGAGAGAGAGACAGACTACCTTGTCATAATCCACCAATAAAATATATTTCTAACAGGCCTTCATCAAATCTTTAAAACACCCTACTATAAAATGTCAGCATACTCAAAAAGACAAGCATTTCATAGGTTCATAGGTTCATAGGTTGGTACTAGGCTATCAGCCCTAGGGCCTATACAAGCCTAGCCATAACAATTCCCTGGCTATTTCTTCCCACATTATTTACTTTCCTGGACCCCTGTCTAGCAGGGCGACTGACGTGATCCCTGGGGTGAATTTCCTTTCTCCCATCCAATCGTCAAGGTTCCTCTTGAAGAGGTCCAAAGAGGCACTCTGCTTGACATGTATGGGCAATCTATTCCAGAGTCTGGGGAGTCTCTGGGTCAAGAACCTATCCCTCCAGCATGTTTTGTTTATTGTGATGACAAGGTTTAGATCCCTGGAGCGTGTAGCTCTGAGGGATAGGGATTTCTTTAAGTGTAGCATGTCCAACAGCTCTGGGTTTGACATGGCCTTGTATGTTAAGCAGAGATCACCTCTGAGTAGACGATATGTGACAGAGTATAGCTGGAGTTTTTAAGGTGGTCAGCATAGGGCATCTGCTTTAGGCCTGTGATTCTTTTAGTGAGGTATTTCTGAGGCCTTTCCAGTTGTTGCAGATGTCTTGAGAGGTACATACCAAATGGGGCATTGTATTCTATAATGGGTCTAATGAGGGATGAGTACAGTGGGACAATGACCTCCTTTTTTCTGGATGAAAAGCCCTTCATGATGAGGTGTGCCACATAGAAGGATTTCCTGACTGTTGTGGCGATGTGGTTATCGAAGGTGAGACCACTGTCCACCTGTGTCCCTAAGTCTCTTATCACACTTTCTGTGTTTAGTATACTGCCACCTAAATGGTAATTCATGGATACATGTTTTTTCTCAAAGGGGATAACAATACATTTCTTGGCATTGAGCTTGAGCCCATGGCTCTGGCACCAAGCATCTGTTTCTGTAAGGCCCTTTTGTAGAGTATCCACATCATTTGGGGATTCAATAATGGCTCCCAGTTTGCAGTCATCTGCAAACTTTGTTAGCCAGAGTCCCTTAGTGTTGATCTGTACTTCAGAGAAGTAGATGCCAAACAAGAGCGGCCCCAGGACTGAACCCTGAGGTACTCCACTTGTCACTTGTCTGGAGCTGGATTTGGAGTCGGCTACTTTTACAGTGTGGGTTCTATCAGTAAGCCATTTAGCAACCCATTGGGTGACATAGGGATTAATGCCCAACTTAGTAAGTTTATCTATGATTCCAGAGTGGGGGATGATGTCAAAGGCCTTGGCAAGGTCTAGATAGGCTGTGTGGACCACCTTACCCTTGTCCACAGCTCTGGAGACTGATTCAAAGAAGTCAATCAGGTTCAGTAGACAAGATCGGCACTTCACAAACCCAAACTGGGTGGGGTCCAGTGTTTGAAGGTTGCCAATGTCTTTGTTTATAAGTTCCATGATAATACGCTCCATGGCCTTGCAGATAAGGCTTGTCAGACTGATGGGACGATAGTTTCCAGGATCCAAGGTTGATCTCCCCTTGTGGATTGGGATAACTGTAGCTCTGCACCACTCAGTGGGCACAAAACCTGAGGTGAGGCTATGATTAAACATGACACTTAGGTGAGGTGCCAGTTCATATTGTAGCTCATGTAGTACACAGCCCGGGATGTCATCTGGTCCCATGGATGCTGTATTCTTGGCTTTAGAGAGTGCGTTTTGTACCTGTGTGGCTGTTATTACTGGAATTTGGTAATCTTCCAGTATTGAGATGGGCCATTTAGGGGGTGAGAGGGGGGTGAAGTTGGCACTGAATTGATCTTCCAGGATATTGGCAATATCCTTCGGATCAGTATATTTAATGCCATTCTGTTTTAGCTCAGAGCAGATCTGAGCATTGCCATTTAGATTCTTGACATAGTTATAGAATGCTTTGTGGTTGTCTTTGGAATCTTTGGCAATTTTATTTTCATAACTAGCTTTGGAGGATTTTATGAGGCATCTCAGTTTCTTACTGAGGCTAGTAAGGGAGTTTTTTGCATCCTGGGATTTTCCTCTTTTCTGCAAATGTTTCTTCCTTTTGTTGTAAAGTTTGTTTATGGCAGGGGACCACCAGATTGGCTTCCTTTTTTGGATGAGAGCATTTTGGTTCTATTTGGGATGGCACGATTCATGCATGAGTGGATGTGCTCGTACAGTGCCTTAGTGTAGGATTCAGCAGTTGAACTTTCAGTTCCTGTCTGCATGGGTGTCATGAAGTTTGTCACTTCTGACTTGAGTAGCATAAAGTTGGCTTTGGAGAAGTTTTTATGGTGGTTTCTTTACTGGGGGTGGGGTGGGATGTGGATGTTAAGGGTGATTAGCTTATGGTCAGACCTGACTAACGAGGGGTGACCATAGGTATGGAGCATTGATTTCCCATGTTAGTAATGACCAGGTCTAGGATATTGGAGCCCCTGGTGGGACTATGGATAAGTTGATCCAGGGCGTTGGAATTTATGAATTTCAAGAACCGCTAAATAAAGGTGCTGGGACATGAGTAGTTTTCCCAGTTAATGGCAGGGTAGTTAAAATCACCCAGTATTAGGGTGTTTGGTTCTATCTTAATATTTTCCAGTATGTTTAGAAAGGTGTAGTGAGAATCTTGGGGTATGGTGGGGGATCTGTAGCAAGCTACAATTTGGATTGCAGTCTTACCTAGTGTTAGTTGCACTTGGAGAATTTCAGACACATTGTGTTGGCCAGCTAGCCTGGTGGTGTGAATATCCTTGGTGAATACTGACACTCCTCCACCTTTAGTGTTTCGGTCCTGGTTTGGTGGCCGAAAAGTGTGGTAAGAGTTGTAGCCTGGTATTGCAGGGGTGCTCTCTGGAGCCTTGAACCAGGTCTCAGTTACTGCACAGATATCGATGTTCTCCATTTTTAGGAGTGCCTCGAGAGAGTTCATCTTGAGGTTTAGACTTCTAGCATTGAGTAGCATTACCTTCAGATTTTGCATGCTTGTACCTGTTACGGTGGTGGTTTTGTCCTTTGAAGTTTGCCTAAAAAAGGCACTATAGGGGTGGCAAGAGCCTTAGCCAGTAACCTGAATCCCAGGGGCAACAGGTGCAGACCATCTCTGGCAAAGCATCGTGGTCTGTCCATCATGTCACCCCAGGCAGACAGATACTGGATCCCCTTTGAAGGACACCATAAGCTTAGCCAATTGTTGAGATCAATCATTTTATCCTTACATTGTGGTATCATTCTGGGCGAAGGCAGGATGCTACTCATGACTAGGGTCATACCTGCCTGGGCCACATGATCTGAGAGCTCTTCCATGTCTCTTTTCATGTAGTCCAGGGAGGTACGCCTCAAGTCATTCACTCCAACATGGACAATGACAGAGTCATATTTGTACTTGTTGTGGAGTGACTTGAGTGCATGCGTTATGTGGCGGATCCTGGCACCCAACAGGCAGCTGACTGTAATTTTCTCCTTATTCAACCTGGTGAGAGGGACATCAGTGTGCCGGACTATAGAGTCACCTATGACTAAAGTGTTAGGTACATTGTCTTGCCTTAGGGGCTGTTGCTGGGTGGCACACTGGTGTTGTGACCTATGTGACACATTGGTTGTGATTGGTGTTTGTTTGCATTTCAGCTTCAGAGGTCTTTGTTGCTTGGGCAGGTTACAGTTAAGGGCCTCTGCATATGTGGACTTAGTGTTGCTATATGTGGGTGTTGGTGGTGTGGGTTTAGAAGGGCTATGTGTTGCTTGAGGTGTAGTGTGGGTGTTAACCTTCTCCTCTTGACTGTTTAGCACAATCTTGGGTGGAGAGAGCTTTGCTTCCATTTTGGCTATGTAAGTGCATCTCTCACAGGTTGTAGTGTTGGGTGGTAGGAGGAGAGGGTTGTCTGTGTACATGAGACAATTGCTGCATTGCCCCAGTATGCCCAGATTCGCCAGGTGGACAGGAGAAACCACCGGAAACTGACCATTGGACATGCCTGGTTTGGGGCTTTTTTTTTTTTTTCTTTGTAAAGTATAGGAGCTGTTTCCTTAGCAAGGTACTTTGCAATTATAGGCTGTTTAGTGCCTACTATTAATTACTCCTTGTTAACAGTGTTTGTATGAGTTTAAGGCTTCCTAGTGCTTTCCAGCAGGTATTAGAGAAAGTGCTAGTCACAGGGATGCTTAAAGGTAAGATTGAAAAGAATGCACTATGCTATGCAGTGTGCACTAGAGATGTTAGATGTGAATAACTTTTTGATAAAAAATAACTTTTTGATTTTTAGTATTGCTGTGACGATTAGTAGTAAATGCATCATATAGTCTAGGGAGCAACAGACTTGCCACCAGTGCATGCATCTGCGCTTGGTTTATCACAGAGACCATTTTATAAATGTGTTTGGATTAATTATGCAAAGAACTGGCAAAATAATGATTACTTTTTGAATTCTTAGGTAAATCAGTTGTTATCATTGTTGCCATGCTTGCTGTTCTTCTTACTTTTTTTTGTTTTATAGTGATTACACATGACTAACATTGAAGGCATAATTCTAGATTTAAGCATCTTGCCAAAATGGCAGACAATATCCAAGAGCTTGTAGAGAACCCAAGCAGATTCAGCACTATTACAGGGAACAAACCTTTCCAGGAAGCATGCCAGATGTGTTAACTGGAAATGGGCCTGTCACTATGTAAGCTGTAGTAGTATTGACCACCTATTTATTTAACATTTGTTTACAAAGTCCAACTTGGAATAAGGCAATTTTCCAACGAAGCCCGGGGAGAAATGCTCTAGATGTATGTCTTTGTAACATGGGAGGAAACAGAAGCACCCAGAGTAAAACCACACAGATGCAGGGAGGGCATGCAGACTCCACACAGAAGGCACCCTGACCATGAATCGAACCTAAGAACCTCTTGCTGTGAGGTGACAACATTAACTGCTGCACCACTACACGGCTGCACTGTCCATGCGACTATAAAGTAGGAGTGATCCCTGTGATGCACAGAAAGCCGCAGCATGACCAAAAGCAGCCTGACATGAGAAACAGGAATGAAAGGTAATGGTGAAGTTCAAAACCTCTCCAGATGCCATACATGGTCCTTAATATGATAGCTTGTGTTTTACATTTCTTTGTTTAAATGTTGGGAAGAATTTATCAAAGACCTTGATCTTGGCATAAAGGGAAAGCTATTAATTATGACTCAGATTTGGTACTGGACTGTTTAACACTGGCAACTGAGAATTTAATATCCCAGAATCTGCTGCTGTAGTCCTTAGAGCAGTACATTTCAGTAGGTATCTGGTAGTTAATAAACAATGCTTTGTAAAACTAGTCTTCCTTCACCCTAGTCATGCAGAGTCACTACCATTTAGATTAGTGGTTAAATCTCCTTCTCTGTAGTAAAAAATATACAAACTGCAGTGATCATACTATAGGCATGAACTGTCTGACTAATTGAATGTGCTCTTAAATATCTGCTGTTCCCCAGCTTATCTCCTAAGGCTTCATTGAGAGTTGATCGATTTCTTTTTGAAAGACCCAGATTTGTTCACTAGATCAGGGAGGGTATAGCTAGATGTTTTAACCATAAACTGAAATTGCTGCATGCCGACATTCATATAGTGGAAAGCTGGCTTTATTATGCAGAGGTTTCAATGTAAGCAATGATTACACCTCAGATAACCAGAATTCGCTAAGTAGTCTGTGCACTTTTGAATCAAGTCAGAAAAGGATAGCACAGTTTTGTCAGTTATGACTTGCCAATTTCAAGGGAAGAGTGTTTGCAGAGTCCTGCCATCAAAGCCCCAGCTGGGTGAATCACTCAATTTCTTTAATTATTGGATTCAGAACAATCCAAACAAGGAGTGTACGTGTACTCTAGCTGGGCATCTTGAAACTGCAGAAGTGCTCAACTTACAGTATTTCCAGCACAGTGCTAAGACTAATATAAAGGGTTGCTATCAAGATTATGTATACGATAAATATAAGAAAAAGTCTCCATTAGAATGCAGACTAGCCAAGATCCAAATTCAAAACATCCAAAATGAGATGGTATCCTTTGCTTTGGCTAGAGAAGTGACATTAATGTAGCCCTAGGAAGAGACACACAATAGGCTGCTTGCTTTCATCTGTAGCAGAAACAAAAATATGTACGTGTGTGTGTGTGTGTGTGTGTGTGTGTGTGTGTGTGTGTGTGTGTGTGTGTGTGTGTGTGTGTGTATATATATATATATATATATATATATATATATATATATATATATATATATATATATATATATATATATATATATATATTTTGTTCCCTGAACCTTCCGGATTAATGCCTTAACATCCAAGGAAAGAGAAAGATATTTGAAAATATAAAGATGTAAGGCAATACTATGGCAATATGTATTTTTCTGCTGAATTTTGTCCTTTTTCAGCCTAAACATGTCAGAAGATTCAGGCTTCAAGAAATCCTCAGAGTGAGGGCACAAGTTGCCCCCTCAAGATCCACACATGAAGTGTATCTTTTGTCTTGGTGTGGCCCACCTAGACATAGACTGCCAGTCTTGTGCGACCTTCAGTGCCAGGTCTCTTCAAACATGGCAAGATAAATTATTTCAAAAGGGGCTCCTTCCAGCTCAGACAGGAGCTACCCCATTTACCTTCTTCTTCTATCTCTTCTAGCAAAGAGAAGGATAAAACCAAGGCAAAACCTCACAACAAGGAAAAAGAAAAGACAGAAGCAGATCTTTACAGAAAACTTCAAAATGGAGATCAGCAGAACCGGCCACATCTGTCAATCCTGACCCAAAAATTCCAAGAAGGATGGACCCCTTACTCCTTTTCCAAGGGCTCATTTTTCATCGGAACCAGTGACGTCAAGACTTCATTCTCCCATAATTCAGGAAAAGAGATACTCTAGACCCTCCTCGATTGTGTCATCCTCTCAGTCATCTAGATGCCTTACAGAGATCAATGTTGACAGGATGATGAGGACATTTGTGAAGATGCAGATACAGCTTGGGGTTATCCTGAATCATCCCCTGGGAAGGTGCTGACTGTTGGCCATCTTAACCCCTCCATGCAAGAATCTGCACTGATCCAAAGATTGCCTTTGGGCTCATTGGAACCAATTTGAACCATAGTTCCTTTGTTAGTGCCAGAGCTCCTGGCATCTTTGACCTCAACTATGTCTCAATCTCTCTCGATGCCAATACCATCAGATCAAGATGAGACTCTGATCTGAAGCTTCAGAGCCAAGCTTCTGGGGAATGATTTGACACAGAGGTTTTCAGAGTTATCTCTTTCTCTCTGGGCCTTTACTTTAGATAGCTCAGGACTGAGATCTGCTTAGGGTGGGGGGGGACATTTAAAAAGGAAGATGGTTCAAGGTACATTGTCGACAGTAGAGGCCAATCTTTGCATCAATATCTTGGAGATGAGGGCAGTTCTCCTAGCACTGCAGGCATTTCTGGACCTACTCCCCAAGAATGCAATAGCCATTCAGTCAGAAAACATGACTGTGGTATGGTCCATCAACAAACAAGGAGGAACCCACTCTTACCTTCTTTGTTGGGAAGCCATGAGGATTTGACAATGGGTGATGTCTTCACAATACTTTCTAATTGCAAGTCACAAACTGAGCAGAATGCTTCTAATGCCTCACAAATGGTCCTTCAACCCTGAGATGGCACAAACAATTTCCAGCCTTTGGGGCCAACCTGTCTACAACCTATTTGCCTCCAGTCTGAACAACAAATGCAGTAGGTACTTTGCCCTGATTTTCCTACAGGGAGAGATATTGAGGTATGCTGTAGTCCACAATTGACCCCTGGAGCTCCTGTATGCCTTTTCCCCCATTACCTCTAATGAGCAAGTTCATACAGAAAGCCACACAGAGCAAGGCCATGGTTATTCTCATTGCACCCTTTTGGCCCTGATGGACTTGGATCCCCTTCTTCTAGTGTCTTCTAGTGCATCCACCATGGATGCTGGATCAATATCCAGATCTCCTATCCCATTCCACCAGACTGCCTTCTCCAGATCATATGTCCATGAAGTTAACTGCATGGTATTTCCAATTTTAACCTTAGCCAGAGATGCCAGGCTTCCTCCTGCAGTAGTAAGCATTCTCTCTGCTTCTCAGAAACCATCTACTATTTATTTTATTTTTATTTATTTTACATTTGTTGACCAGGATAGTCTGACTGGATGCATGTCCATTTTCAGCAGAGACCCGGGGAGATAAGCTACAAGGTACACAGAAACATTAAAACATGTTACAAATATAGTTTTGACAAAGAGTACGTAACAATCAAGAATAAACATATTCCACAGGTTAGAGTTAATCCCTGATGAAAGTCAGGGTAATTTAAACAGTAAGCTGATTAATAGATTTTACACAATCTAGAAGAGAATTAACCAGGCTTGATATAATGACATAGCCAGTTTAGTGCCAGATGTTGTTTGAGGCTAGTTTTAAATTGACCTAGGGAGGAGAGTAAAGTAATGTCAGCTGGAAGTGTGTTCCAGTATCTGCCTACAGAGTTTACAAAGAGAGTCACCAGCTGCTTTGTTAATTTTGTTAGTCTGAATTAGTAGTCTGTTAGAGGATCTAAGCGGTCGCAGATTGTTATAAGGGGTGATAAGATTTTTAAGTGAAGGAGTATTGTCCAGATTACAGAGGATTTTATAAGCCATGATCAGCTGGTTACACTGGATTGGACTGGGTAATTCAAGTCACCCAAGCTGGTTAAGATTGATGCAATGATGTGTCCTAAAAGGCAGCCCAGTGGCAAACCTGGAAATGTGGTTGTAGCAGGTTGAGAGTTTAAGTGCAGTCTTGTTTAGATTAGAGAGTAGAGGGGATGCATACAGAAGTGTTGTGAGAAGGTGAGAGTGAGCTATGGCAATTTTGGCTGGATGAGTTACAAAGGCTTTTATTCTATAGGGTGACCCTAATTTTTGTTGATGGTTTTGATCGATTGGTTTACATGTAGGTCAAGTTTTAGATTGTTATCTATAATGACACCTAATAGTTTTGCAGAGGGGTCAGGGGAGATTATTGTTCCATCATTTGCATTTATGGTAAAGGTAAAAGCAGGAGACCTTTGCAATGGTGAAAATAACAGCATTTTAGTTTTTTTGGGATTTAGTATCAAACACCATTCAGAAAGCCAGTTTCTATAGTGTTAAAGGTGGAATAGGTAGCAGACCATAAGTCTGTTGGAGAAGTGGCTGAATAGATCAGGGTGGAGTCATCAGCATACTGAATACAGCTGACATTTGGGATGACAGTATACAGGTCATTAATGAAGATTGAAAACAGCAAGGGCCCGAGCATAGAGCCTTGCGGTACTCCAAGGGTGTTAGGTAATAGGTTAGAGAGTTCGTTTTGCCAGAGGACAGCCTGCTGTCTCCCATTCAGGTAGGATTTAAACCACTGAAGGGCTGTAGTATCTAGGCAGAATGTTTGTAGGGTGTTTATTAAAAGTTGGTGTTCAACCATGTCAAATGCCTTGAAAAGATCCAAGAGGGCGGAGGATATGTGATTGTTGTTGCGATTATGGTTAATGGTGTTGGTAAAAGCTAGTAGGGCTGAAGTAGTGCTGTGATGTGGATGGAAGCGATGTTGGGTATCTGCCTTGAGGTGATTCTGGATTAGGTGGTGCATGAGTTGTCTGTGTATACATTTTTCCATAATCTCTCCAAGTGGAGAGAGTATGGCTATTGGTCTATAATTGGAGAATTCAATAGAGCTGCCTCCTTTATGTAGTGGGATTACATAGGATATTTTCCAGATGGTGGGAATTGCAGCTTCTGCAATGGTTTGATTAATTAGTATTGATACTGGGTAGGCAATAGCATCAGCTGATTTTTGAAGATACTCGGCGGGGAATTGATCAGCAGAGAGTGCGGTGGGTTTTAATTTTTTGATTAAGGTATGGATAAGCGATGTGGCCACTGGTTGGAAGCTGAACAAAAGTAAATTTCATGGGGTGGTACTTTCAGGGCCAGAGGAACTAGGAGGTAATTGGCTGGCTAGGGCTTGAATTGTCTCAGTAAAGAATTGGTTGAAACTATCTGAAACATCCTCTGGGGGGGGGTTGATCAATAGTAGCAGCTGGGATGGGGGTAGAAGTTTGTCCAGGACAGGGGCAACTCTCTATAGGACTGCAGCCCCCCACCTGTAAAAAGAATAAAATAAATTCCCCCCACTGTAGAAAATAAAAAAAATGTCACCAGGAAAGTGGCAGCTCACTATAGGGCTGCAACCCCCCCACCTGTAAAAAGAATAAAATAAATTCCCTCTACTGTAAAAAATAAAAAAAATAAATTCACAAGTAGTCCTGGAACTCCACGCATGCATGCTTAGTTCCTGACTGCTGTGTTAGGCAGTCCAGACCTCCACGCACACGTGTGCTTCATTCCTGAACTCCAAACTGTTCTGTTAGGCAGTCCAAATAGGGAAGGCAGGGAACTCCACCCTGCCAGCCCAGAAATCTGTACAGTGACAACCACACAGACCAGAAGTACATTGGATTGCATCACCCACAGGCTCCAGCCTATTCACATCATCGTTACAGAGAAGTTTGTGTGTGTGTGTGTGTGTGTGTGTGTGTGTGTGTGTGTGTGTGTGTGAAATGCCCCAGTTGCTACATGGTGGTGGGTAGAGAATAAAACTTGAACCCTGTACCTTGGGCCCAAGTGACAAGAGCCTGAATTCCCTACCCACCACCGTTTGTGAAGCATTTGCAGATTTTTGCCTCATATTTGTTCTGTTCCTCATAAAATCTGTGGTTTCTGTATTTTTGTTACATAACACAGGCAGTGGTGCATTGGTAGCATTGTTGCCTGACAGCTGCAAGTTGTCTGGTATGATTCTTGGCTGGGGTGCCTTCTGTGTGGAGTCTGCATGTCCTCCCTGTGTTTGTGTGGGTTTGCTCTGGTGTCCTTAATGGATATTTGTCCCTATTTTTTGGACTGTATTCCCCCAGTATTGGCTTCATTCAGGTTTTTAGTGCTAAGGTTGAGAGCTATGGTGATAATTGAACTCACTGAGTATGTTTGGGGGGCTGTATTCCCCCATTATTGGCTTTCTTCAGGTGTTTTGTGCTAAGATGTTGACAGCTATGGTGAGAACTGAATTCACTAGATGGTAGCCATTTAAGTTTCAGTCTTCCTTTCTTTCATAAAGCAGATTATTTGGCATAGTGGTATGTTGCTCTGACTGTTTTGCACAGGGTCCTGGGTTTGATACTTGGCAGTAAAATGTATGATAATAACACAGCATTTTATTCTAATAACTTTCCAACATTATACAAGCAATGTTTAAAATGTGTCCCTATTTTTGGTCTTTTAACCCCCCCCCCAAATTTTGGATTTTTCCAGATTTCTTGTGCTGCAAAGTTCAGAGATGCAGCTGAGTGTCAAGTAGATTTTACAAGAAGCTGAGAGCTGCAGGGGAACAAAAGTTTAGTGATGCTTATGCCAAGTCTGCTTGTGTTGTCAATAGAACAATAGGTAGTGTGCTTGCTTTTGATGCAGAAGGCTGTGGGTTCTACTCCCACAGTAGATAGATGTATTGCTAACACTGTACTATATTGTAAAGGGGGTGGATGCTGCAGTCTTTTTGGTGAAGATACCTAGTAACTATGAACCTGTTATCAGTTTGCCATCCATTCCCTATTGCAATATTACTAGCTTATCATTTTTTTAATGCAACTTAGGCAATTTATTCCTCAAGGGCAACAGGCACTTTATTTGCAGATGAAACAAAGAAATATAAAGTTGTTTGCTAGCAGCAACCTCTTCATTAGTTACAGATTTTTTTAATGTGGAATTATTTAGATGACTTTTACTTCTTCAGAGATTGTGCATATTTACTGATACTGGTGGACTGTAGAAGTTTGAGTAGACTTTTATGATAGAAATGTTCTGAATTGGGCAGTTTTGTCATTATTGGTGCATGCATTTTGTTTCATTGTTTACTGGAAAAATGTTTTGAATTGGGCAATTGTGTCATTATTGGTGCATGCATTTTGTTTCATTGTTTACTGGAAAAATATTCAAAACAAATTTAAAATGCCCTCTAACATATGTATTATATTGTACAAGGAATATAATTTAATACAATCAGGAAGGTGTATCAAAAACCACGTGTATGTTTTGTGTGCAAGGGGCCTATGATTTGAAAACAGCCCAAAGTTAATCTCTATCTGCCACTGGCAAAATGTATTTTCTTTGAATGTGGGTTTCAATGCTGTTTCAATGAATGTGAGTTTCAAGGGCACAGAAGTTTTAATGCTAAGTCTGTTTTCATTGTGAGATTGCATTGCTTTATTTAGCAGATGTCTTAGTGTTTGTGTTGCAAAATGCAAAATAAAACTTTCAAATGAAGTCCAGATCATCGTAGAAGTAAAGCAGTATGCACATTAATGTTTATGGTAAATGGGGTGAAATAGCCAAGTAATGGTTCATTGGAATGGCTGCAGGGGGGAGGCTCCATTCGACCATGATTTTGTGAGGGGGAAGGGTGGCAAACTCAAAGAGAGCCCCAGCTAAACTATACCTCTCAACTGTCCAGATTTTCAAAGAATGAATAGATTTTTACTTCTTATTTTTGGTTTGTTCCTCATAAAATGTATGGTTTTCTAGCAAATAATTTAGGAATTAAGTAATTAAATAATGACAGACACTGAGTTTCAGACTTCATAACCTTCAGAAAAATGCATGCTAAAGCAAGATCTGTTATTCTATCAATTGTCTCAGTTTATACAACAATTTATAGTACTTTTTATATGTTCCCCCAGTATATTTGGCCTTGTCCAGATTTCCTGCATTAACAGGTTGAGAGGTACGTGCAAATAAATTGCTTTATAGAATTAGGCATATCCAAACCTCTCAACTGTCCCTGATTTCGGCTCAAAATGTTGTTCTTCCCCTAATATTCCTGCTGCAAAATGGCAATTTTGGAAGAAAACATGTAGGGCTTACAATTAAGAAATAACTGTAATAATCAGAGTTATAGATTACTTTTATTTCAGAAATGCATGTAGATTCTTTTATTTTGTCAGCTACTCAAGTTAGCAGTACTAATATTAAAAAAAAGTGTCCCTTCTTTGACAGGTTCCCAGCTGTATTGTGTGGCTATTTTATATTTTTGCATCACATTTTTGGTCCATTTTTCATAAAATTGTGTTTTTTTTGCAAATTAGTGGCAAATCATTAAAGACTGAAGTTACAAAATGATGACAGACATTTGAGTTTCAGATTTCATACAATTCAGAAAATTCATACTAATGCAAGACCTATTCTATTATCTTTCTAAGTTTATAAGAGCAATATTTAAAAATTGTCCTTATTTTTGGGCCTTTGTCCCTCTTCTTTGTATGGCTTTGTCCAGATTTCTTATTCTGAGGTTGAGAGGTATGACAAATGTGTCAGGGACATCACAGTCAGCCAGGGACATTTCAAATTGTGACATACTTGTTGCACCTCACTCCCCCATGTAGTGACTCTGGATGTGTCCAAGCAAGGCAAGGAGCAGTTATGCAGTGTAAATGTGCAGAGTATCCCCCCATCCAAGGTAGACACAAGTGCTACTTTTATTCTGTCCTTGATTTTGCAGAATGTTCTGGTTTCTGTCATATTTTTACACTGTTGATTTATGCTTATTATTACTCAGAAAGTGCCTGTTGCTCTGTGTTTAAGTAGCAATGCTTTAATGACCATCAGGTAAGCTTGTGTGAGATTGTAAGATGTAAATAAGCTTTAATAAGCATACTGTTAAATAATTGCCAACATTGAAAGCCTTTCTGTTGTTGCCATGCAGAGAATACTTGCATAACTAGATAATTTATAAGCCTTGGGTATTGAAATGCATATGACAGTATTTGTAATAAAGGACAGGATTACATTATTTTAAGAAGTTCATTACATTTGTTGGAGACTTGCAGTCACTTGCAGTCATCTTTGCAGGCTTTACCTGTAAACCAAACATAATGTCAGTCAATCAATGTGTGATCCATTACCTGTGCAGTAATCCTTTAAGCAATGTGTCTTGAGCTTGTTTCTTGTTTGCTTTTCATATTTTACTTTGATCATGTTTTCCCCATGAAACAAGTGGATAGTTGTCAGGCAGCAGGTCCTTTTTGGATAAGAAACATTTTTATAAGTGGGAGTATCACAGAGATTGCTGCTTTCAGCATGTTACTTGGTACTTTAATAAAGCTGAATATAAATTATAATTAGAACTGCAGTGCAAGGAGAAGTGGTTTGAGTTGAGTGCTGCTTGTTTTTCTTATACTTGATTTTGACTGGCATTCCAGTAATGTATTTAAAAAGTAATTTATTTTTTCATGCCTCACAACCTTTTTGTTTCCATCTAGATATTAAGTAAGCTGTCATGCTGCCAATGCATTGAAATATTTTTTTCTTCTACACTTCATTTTGTTTTGATTGGACTCTCATAATGACGGTTTGGCACCCAGGGCAGCATATTTAATTAAAGTTACAGTTTTTGTGGTTTTGAGCATAGCTCCACCCTTTCTAGTTGACCACACCCCTTCCCATTGACCCCCACCCATTCACCTGTCTCCTGCAGCCCCCCTTTGATTTGAAGTCACCAGCCGCCTCTGGACCAGAATTAAGTAGTTTATTCAAACCTGCCCAAAACTTCTGAGTGTTATTTTGATTCACTGTCTGTAAATTGTTGTAGTATTGTTTTTTGTCTTGTAAAATTGATTTTTTTAGTTTCATTCCAAGATTGCCTATATTTAATCTGATCTTGGGGGTCTTTAGTAGAACGCCATAAAGCCCATAATTTGTTTCTGCGGTTAATTTTGAGTCTAGTCTCTTTAGAAAGCAATGGTGCAGTTTTTGCTTTTGTTCTCTTTAAACGAGCAGGTGCATGCAAATCAAGGATCTCAAGAAATGTGTTATTAAAGTAAACAACTGACTCCTCTAAGGGGAGGTGTTTAAGAACAGACCAGTTGCATGAGTTAAGTTCCTGTTGGAATTTGGCAGGGTCAAAGTCTTTTTTGTTTCTAACTTTTTTGAATGAGTGTTGTTGGGGATTAATGACTTTGTGCTTAATAATGTAAGTGAGAAGGTGATCACTTAGGTCACCGGGGAGGGTACCAGTGGTGTACAGTTGGGGGTGACTAGTCGAGTATGCTTTCTTTTTGGTTGGGTTTACCTATCCTGGTAGGGGTGGATATGATCTGTGTAAATGCATGCAGGTTGATATAGGAAGAAGGGGATTTTGAGGAACAGGTGCCCCAGTCTATATTAAAATCTCTGAGTAGTAGGGTTTCTTGGGGGTAATGACATGATAGCCAGTGCAAGGTGTCTTGCAGTACAGTTATATTGTTACCTGGGGGAATATACATGCAGATGGTATTAATGCATTTACTTTTGTTTAGTTGCAATCTAGTGGCAAGAAATTCAGAGTTATTAATCTGAGGTGGTTGTGTAACATCTATGGTCACATTCAACTCAGATTTGTAGAGTATAGCTACCCCACCCCTTTTCCTGGAAACACAATCTAGCCTGTATATTTTATACCCAGGTGGTAACACCTCATTGTCTGCAGTGTTAGGTTTTAACCAGGTTTTAGATAGACAGAGAATGTCAGGGGAGTGGACAGCCACGAGAGCATGCAATTCATGTACCTTGTTATTAATACTTCTAATACTGAGATGATAGGCTAGGAGAGAAATAGATAGTCTATTGATTGTAGGTATGCAGCTTAGGTTACAAGTAGAGGGGGTGTATATTTCAGAAGTGGATGGGCCAGGGTTGGGGTGAATATCACCACCAAGTATTAGGCTAAGTCTGTACTTAGTGATGCACTTCAGGATTTTATTTATAAGTTTGTAGTAATGTCTTGATCTAGGGCTAGTGTGCCAGGGGTTAGTGAGTTGATAGAGTGAACAAGACTTTGACCTGGTATTATAAGTATGGTTGAAGGTAGGATGATTTACAGCTGGGGTAATAGTATGGCCCTTTGAGACTTGAGTTTCCATAAGGAACTGGTTTTCATACAAAGTAAGGAGGTATGGCACCAGCAGGAAGGATAGTAGAGTGGAGTAAATCACTGTTAGGGATACCGGTAGTGAGTTAAGGAATAATTTTCCTGGTATTTCAACACCAGAAGAAAGAGTGGAACTAACTGTGCTGGAAGGGGGTGGGAGAATGACAGACAAAGGCTGATAGGTGCTAGTAAAATGTAGATAGAGGAATGGGGGTGTGGTGAAATAACCCCGGTGAAAGGTCATAGGCTCTAGTATGCAGGGGAGTGGCTTTTTTGCTATAAATGTATAGGTAGTGGGGATGGGTGGGAATAGGGGGCAAGGAGGGGAGCGAACGGAGCAGGGCTATTGCACTTAACAAGGTTTCCTAGGGCTTTCTAGAGCTGTAAGGTAAGTGGTTTAGCTCTTAATTTACTCCATTTTAGCACTTAATTTTGCTAGTTATAAATATGCTAATTTTTGGTACAAAGTTTAGTAAATGTCCTATATTTAATACAATTCTAGGGTATTTTAAGGTTAGGACTACAATAGTTGGAGGGGGCAGGGGTATACTACATTTTAGTTAGAATTAGCTAATTTGTAATGGGGGCAAAATTATAGGTGCTTTACACCCCAGTCAGCAGCTTACAGTTTAAAAAGGAGAACAGTAATAATTTCCATCTTAGCACTTTGTAGCGGGCTGACTTCTGAAAACTGTGTTCAGCAGGGTAGTTTCCTTCTTAGGCAGCGAGCACTAGTTTGGTAGTTTATATCAGGGGAGCTACCTTAGCACTTTGTAGCGGGCTGACTTCTGAAAACTGTGTTCAGCAGGGTAGTTTCCTTCTTGGGCAGCGAGCACTAGTTTGGTAGTTTATATCAGGGGAGCTACCCGGAAAATTAGAGTAAAGCAGGTTAATAAAATGTAAAATAAATATGTAGGTTAGAGACTTACTAGAGTACTAGAAAAATGTATAACAGCAAATGGAAGAGATTTTCAATTTGGGCCCATTCTAAATGGTTAGATCCCTTTTCTGCATCTATGCCATATATACTTGAAGTTCTGTCTGGTCTCTTTGAAAAAAGGCTCCAGTTATACAGCTATCAAGATTCAACTGGCGACTATTTCCAATTTCCGTGTTGGTGTTAATGATACATCAGTTGTATCTCTTAAGATCTCAAACGCATTCCTAAAAGGGTACATTTTCATTAAGACCTCTCATTAGTGACCCAGCACCACCATTCTCTTACAAGTCCTCACACAACGTCCTTTTTGAGCCCACTGATAAGGAGGATTTAACATTTATGTCTTGGAAAACTATTTTTCTGTTTGCAATAACTTCAGCCAGATGAATCTCAGAATTACAAGCCCTTTCATCAAAACCCTCATACCTAGTTTTCCACAAGGATAGAGTTTCTCACAGAACTAACAAATCCTACTATTAACTTAACCAATTTATACATCTCCTGGTATTTTTTCCAAGATACTCCAACAAAGGAGAATACCTCCTTCATTTATTGTATGTTCACAGGCAACTCAGATTCTATATCCACAGGACAAAGGATTTCCTTCGCTGGGCCAAAATTAGAAAAAGCAGTTTCTAAAGTAACCTATCCAGATGGCTTTCAGATTCTATCTCCTTTGTATATCAAAGGAAAAAAAAATTGCCTTTAGCAAGTAAATCTAAGGCACACTCAGGTAGAGCAGTTTCTACTTCTTTAGCCTTCAGCAGAGGATTTTCAGTTGATGATATTTCTGCAGCAGCTACATGGGCACCTGTGCACACCTTTGTGACCCACTATAAGCTGGATGAACAGTCAAAAGCACATTTGTCTTTTGGCTCCACCATACTCAGGAATGTCCTTCCCTGATACCAGTTGACAGCTTGGGATTCTGTCCCACATGTTTGAATAGACGTAAATAGACAACACTGGAGACCAAAGTTATGTACTTACCATAATGTTAGATCGATTTTGTCTCATTTTTGTCTGCTTCAAACTCCCTCCCTCCAACCTCCTTCTAAATTGTCACCTTTGTCTTCTAGATGATGGAGATTAATTCATGTCTGAGCACAGTCTCATTAGACTGAATTCCTTTCAATAGATAGAACTACTTGTAACTTGCAATCCTTCTATCACAACTTTTCTTTGCTTTCCTTAGGTTGCTTCACTATAGTCAATACACACACAAACTATATATATATATGTATACACACACACACACACACACACACACACACACACACACACACACACACACACACACACACACATATACAGACATACAGACGTAGTTTAAAATCTTACACCTATAGGAACAAACTCAGATTGAGTATCTGTGCCTCAACCTAGGGTATTACGGGTAGGGAAAGAGTCAGAGCTCTGGAGCCAATAAGCTCAAGATTATTGCCGAGGTCAAATCCAGACATACCTCTCAACCTCTTAGCACAAAAAATCTGGACAAAGCTTTACAGAATGGGGAACAAATGCCCAAAAATAGGGACAGAATTTAAATATTGCTCTTATAAAATTAAAAAGCTGCTAGAATAACAGAATTTGCATTAGCATGCATTTTTCTGAAGGATATGAAGTCTGAAACACACACACACATATATATATATATATATATATATATATATATATATATATATATATATATATATATATATATATATATATATCATTATTTAGTGACTTCAGTCCCCAAATCATTCTAGTGATTTACTAGAAAATCAAAAATTTTATGAGGAACAGACCAAAAATATGAAGCAAAAATCTGGGCATTCTGCAATAATCTGCAAACATCTGTACAGTTAAGAGGTATGGATCCACATGTTTGAAGGCTCAAAAGTCTACAAGACACTGAATAAAATGAAAGAGTTTCCAGTCTCTCTTGGTAGCGCAGAGAATTAAGGCATGTGATTATTTTGGTTAAGAGTCTTTGGAGTCAAAGGGGACATTGTACTCAATAATTGGTCAAATCAATGCTGAGTATAAGGGAGTGATTAGCTCTTTAGATATTAATAATATTCCTTTGTCAGTTAGCTGGGATAAATAAAATGTTTTTCTGACAACCATTGTGGCATGTCAAAAGAGAGGGAACTATCAACCAAATTACCAATGTCCCTGACCACATTATTATACATGATTTAGTACCCTGGCCAAGCAGGACCTTGTAAAATGTCTAGTCTCACTGATTCCATTAACTGAATTTTAAAATAATTCAGGAATGCAATGGTATAACTGCTGCTGGAATGAAAGCTTAATCACTGTCTAAGCTTCCAAATGAAGATGATTTAGGACAGTGCTCATCAAACAGTGAAGCCATCTTTTTTGGGAATGCTTAACGCTGTTTCACTGAAGGTCTGTGCAGGTCTGAAAATGTTGTATAGTTGAATGTTAACAGTTCAGTAGTAATTTTATGTAGTATCTGACTAAATACAGGAAGGTAATGCATCACTGAATATGTATAGCTGATTCCGTATCAGTGATATGAAAATAAAGGCAGCTCTGTTGGCAAAGATGGATGAACTCTTAACTTTGTCCCAGATGGTCTGAGCTTGAATAGTGAAGCTGAGCACTGAGGCAGTGGAGGAAGTGGGAAAAGAATGGCACTTGGAGCACTCACTTAAGGAGGAGAGGCCACTGCTGGTTCCCTAACTGGACTGGACGAGTAAGTTTGATGAAAAACTGGGGACAGCATATGTGGTAGCACATTTGTGTGGCACAAGCCATAGTGGAAGTCACAGCTGGCAAGTGGGAGGTTTGTTAGGGTGAGCACAATTCTGTCATAGTGAAGACACATCTCTACACCAAACTTTCACTTCTCTGGGGATCAGATGAGTCTAATGGCCCTCAATGGGATAACAGCATGAGTAAGCCATACAGCTCTTACTGGGATCTGGAACACATGGGCCAGCTTATGCCTCACATGGGGAATAAATGGGTCATTAGGGTACAGGTAAGAAGCTTTTTTATAGCACACATTTGCTGGGTTAGTAAAAAAATAAACACGATGTATGAAGCCAAATCTTATTTCAAGAGTGAATGTATATGTTTGTGTGTGTGTTTGTGCTCACTTCTTTGAGGATCGAATGAGCCTAATGGCTCTCACTGGGATCACAGCATGAATGAGCCATACAGCTCTTATTGGGATCTATAGAAATGAGCCAGCTTATGCCTCACAGGAGGAATAAATGGGTCATTAGGGTAGAGAGAGGAAGCTTTTTTTATAGCACACAGTTGCTGGGATAGTAAAAATATATAAACACATAATATATGAAGCCAAATCTTATTTGAAGAGTAAATATATATGTTTGTGTATGTGTGTTTGTGTTCGTGTGCATGTGATCATGCTTTATTGGGTGTTTATTCTGTTTCTGCACAATGCAGCGTATGCTCTTTTTTATATGAGCAGGCACAGTATCCTGTTTTATTGTCCAGGGGAGGCTGACATACTTTTCTGTTGTTTACAGGAGGCTCACAGTGACAGATCTTAGAACCTGTGCTTTGAAAGACCTTCTTACTGGAATTCTGTTTCTCCACTGCATGACACTCTTAAGTCTGGGACTCACTGGCTAAGGAGGTAAGAGCTATTGACTGGTGCAGAAAATCAGGAAGTTGTGTATAACTGATACCTGTTGAAAGATTCACATGGTCAATTAATGTATAGCCCCAAATTGGTTATAGTCAAGAAGTGTTATGAAAAAAAAAATAGAACTGATTTTGAAAACTGTACTGAATTCTTTAACAGGCCTTTTTCTGTTGATGTGAGTAGACATGGAGTTCTAGAACAATTAAACTGATGCCTAATGGCATAGTGACTTAAGACTGTCAATCAGTCTGCATAAATATCCACTACTGAAGTTGTGCCACACTGAGTATATTTCTGTGTTAAATCTTTATGCAGTCACTGTTGATGCACTTTGTCAAAGTGCAGAAAATGTATTCGTGCAGACATGACATAGTGTAGGTAATTGCTCTGTGAATTAATTGCTTGCTGCTGTACAACTTAGTTCACTTATAAAAATGTTAATGAGATCATCTGAGACCATGAATCATGTATATCAAATATAAAATGCAGTTGTGTGCAATCTGAGCATGAATACATGATAAATATGATTACTAGACTATTATATGAAATTGTCAGCAATGTATAGCTAACTTGTTGTGATATGACCTACTTCAAAAGATCATTAAAAACACATTAAAGCCACAAGAAAGCACAATAAAATACTTCCATCAATTCTCTTCCCCGAGAAAATTTTTCTTAAGGCCTACATTGAACAGGATCAGTTCATAACGTGTGCTCAAAGTGGTTGAGCTCTTCCACTGTGACATATTAAGGCATTACATTTAGATTCTCACACCTTTTTAAAAGGTGCAATGACACACCTACATACTAAACTCCTACTAGGGTTAGCTGGCCTAATTTAATATCAATACTCTTACATATACACAGCAATAACTGTATTTATGAAAATCAAAAAAAAAAAACTATAATCAGATCCAATGTTGTCTTTTCTCTCCGACTCAGTGTATGTGTTGTGATTGGTATCCATAAGATAATCTTGTCAGAGCTGAGACCAGTTTCCGTTTCAGCTCCTATAGTTTCCCTTACCCTTTCAACACTGGCATGAACAGATTACAAAAGGTCTTGGAGCCAAGGGATAGGGGCTGAAGTACAGGGGGGTTGAGTTCAACGCCAAGGTTTTTAAAGCCATCTCTGCCTTTCAGTGTTTCAGACTCACAAAACTCGTCTCTGGGTCATGGAAGACTGTCCTCAGTAATGATCTCGACTTTGACATTCAAAGCTTTTGAAAAAGTCCTCTGCGGTCTCCAGAGAATATTCCTCACAAGCATTCAGCCTCGTCCTGACTCCCTCTGGATTCTGCAGTAGGCATCGACATTGCTATTCATTGGCATGCCTGAATACATTTATGTGATTATGAGGAAAGATTTAAGATATCAGTCATCAACTCACCCACTGATGGGTCAACACTTTTTGGACCTAAGGTGAAAGAGATGTTCATGAGAAGCAAACAAGAGGACAAGTCTCTGTCTGACGTTGGCATACATTTTTACATCTCCTAAAGGACTTTTTCCTAAAACCAGAAGGGTGGAAAGAAACTTTGATTTCATAAATACCAGAATTTTGCCCAGAACACTTCTGGTTACAGAGCCCCCTGAGGCAGACTGGGGAATAACATTAATGGATGTCACCCAGGTGGCAGAAGTGGTCTGCAAAATCAAGGGTTTAGAGGTCCCTTCACCAAGAAACCTTTCCAACTCTCCTGAACAGCTGCCTGACTGCCACACTTGGTAGGTAGATGGGGGGTGCTTATCTCTGTACCCTGATGCCTGGATAGCCAACACACAAGATTACTGGGTGCACAAGATAATCACCAGACATACATTACTCCCCTTTCTTTCCCCTCTAAACCAACAAAAAGAAAAATCCCTGAAGTTCCATCCAGTCGAGGAATTTAGCAACAACAGAAGTGGCAAAGATGCTAGAAAAGTGAGTCATCCAGGAGGTCCCACCAGACCAGTGAGTATCCAGAATCTACTCATGATTCTCTTTGTTTCCAAAAAAGATCAGGGACCTCAGGCCCATTCTGAAACTCAGCCACTTAAATCAGTTTGTGAAGCAGACAAAGTTCTGGATGGTCAAGTTACAGTCCATTTTACTTCCTCTGAGGAAGGACAACTGTATGTGCTCAGTCACTTCCAGTTCAGAACACTGCCCTTTGGACTCACCACAGCCCCCAACATGTTTACCAAGTGCACAACAGTGGTGGCAGCTTACCTAAGACTGCACAGGTCCCTGGGTTCCCCTATCTGAATGACTGCCCCCTTATCACTTCCATCAAAGACTAGCTGATCCAGTACAGGAGCTTCTTGCTCCAGTTCTCTCACCACTTAGGGATTACAATAAACATGATAAAAATCCACTTGTCACTAACACAAGCAATAGAATTCATAGGGTGCCACCTGAACACATCATTACAGATAGTTAAACTCCAGGAATCAAGAGTTCTATCTATCCATCCTCAAGCTTCTGGAATTCTTTCCTCCTTTATTTCTCCAGCAAAACTAATTCTTCCAGTATTGGGGTCAGTGGCTGCATTGATTACTTTGCTTCCACAAGCAAGATATTACACGAGAGTACAATAGTGGGCACTTTCAGTTCAATGGTAAATGTTACACCAGCCCTTTTACTTTCCAGTACAACTCACATCAGTAGGCAGGCATCACATTCTGTGGTGCTAAATTTTTCTTCTTGTCTCATGGTGTAAACTGTTCACCTATCCATGCCAATGACCACTGTGACCAAGTGGCCCATGACAGAGGCCAAGCTTCACATCAGTGTTTGAGAGTGGTCTTCCTAGCATTGCTGGCCTATCAGGACTTTCTCCCCAGAAGCCTGATCTCTATCCAGATGGGCAATATGGAGGTAGTCATTAATAAATGCAGGAAAGCCGTTTGTACCCATTATGCTAGGAAGCCATGAAGGTGTGGCACTGGCAATGTCTTTTCAATGCTTTATAGCAGCAAATCACATCCTGGCGAATTTCAGTGTCTTAGCAGATAAACTGACCAGTCTGTTTTCTGCCCCATGCTTGGTCCTTCAACCAGGCACTGGCATCAGTGATTTTTGATTGCTGGAGCCAACCATACTGCTACCTTTTTGCTCCCCACCTGAACACTAAGTGCAGCAGCTACTTCCTTCTGATTCCCCCAGATGGTCAGTCTTTGAGGGACATTGTAATCTACAATTGCTTCCTGGCTCTTCTGTATGCCTTTCCACCCTTTCCCCTTATAACCAAGTTTCTGCCGAAAGCCATCAGGTGCAAATCAACAGTAATTGTGATTTCCCCCTTCTGGCCCTGGCAGGTATGTTTTTCCTCCCTTTGGCATCATCTGAAACACCCTCCATGAGTTCTGGATCCTCTTCCAGATCTTTTATCTTATCCATCTGGCCAGGCTCATTGAGACCGGAAAACCCTGAAATTAACCACATTGTTCCTCCAATTCCAGTGATGGCCAGGGATGTCAGGCTTTCCACTTCAGTTACCCATATTTTATTATCACCCCAGAAACCTAGCACGAGCAAGGTTTACAGAAGTAAGTGGAAAAGAGTTGGTGTTTGGGCCTCTTCTAAGGGCTTAAACCTTTTTTCAGCACTTATTCCTTCGATTTTGGATTTTCTAGTCGGTTTATTCCAGGAGGGTGCCAGTTTCTCAACCATTAAGGTTCAACTAGCAGCCATATCTAATTTTCATGTTGAAAATAAAACACAGTCCTATTGCCTTCTTAAAACTATTTAAAACTTTCTTAATAGTAACTTTTTTGCCTAGATTCCCCATGTCAATGATGCAATATCTCCATGGGACATTACCTTGATGCTTCAAGCTTTAACCAGATCACCCTTCGAACCAGTAGCATCAACAGATTTTACATTGTCTTGGAAAACTATCTTTCTAATAGCTGTAACTTCTGCCAGGAGAATTTGGAGAGTCAACATTGTCTTGCAAACCTCCCTATTTAATCTTTCACAAAGATAGTGTATCCCTCCTGGCTACACCCAATTTTCTTCCCAAAGTGGCCTCAGAAGCATCTGTTAATCAATCAATTAGCCTACCAGTTTTCTTTCTGAATTTTTCTAACAAACATGAATATATCTTACATTTGATGGACATATACCATCAGTTGAGATTTTATCTATATCATACCAAAGAATTCAGGAAAGCTGATCAACTTTTTATTTCCTTCTCAAAGGATAAGTTTTGATAAGGTGTCTCTAAAGTCACACTGACCAGGTGACTGTCTGATTACATTACCTTTGTCTATAAAGACAAAGGATAGACCATCAACACAAACCCAAAGCACACTCAACCACAGCAGTGCCAACCTCCACTGCTTTTTTGGAAAAAAGTTCCCACATAGATGAGATTTGTGCTGCTGCTACTTGGGCTGCTGTTCATAACTTTGTATTTCGCTGTTAGCTGGATATGCAGTCTAGATCCTCTGCATCTTTTGGCTCTACCATTCATCTGCATGTCCTTCTTTGTGACTACTACAGAGTTGTTATCTGCCCCAAGTATTGATTCAGACAGAAAAGACAACATCAGAATTGAACGCTATGTACTTACCATAATGCTAGATCCATGTTGTCTTTCTCTGTACAGCTCAAACTCCCTCCCAATGTCCCCTTGCCAAAACTGTCACTAATGGCTCTCTACTGATGATTGACCTGTCCAGGGCCTTGTCATATTTTCAGCCTCTGAACTGACTTCTCTCTTTCATCACTATTGGTATGATATCATTTTTTTTTCCTTTTTGTCTGTTAGAAGGAATGTTAGATACAACTGGAAAGGGGTCAAGAGGGAATTATGGGTAGGGGAGGTGCCTGACCCCCTAGATAAAGACCTTGGAAAAAGGTGCTAAGATTAGAGCCGGTCAGATCTGGTAAGACATACTTTGAGATGGATGGAGAAAGACAACATGGATATAGTGTTATGGTAAGTACATGACTTTCATTTATGAACATAGGGTCATAGATGATTGCTAGGCTAACTAACTTAAAGGGCATTTTTAAGCCTAGCCTTGTTTCACAAGTGTATTTGACAGGTTTGACACTACCTATTTTATAGGAGGTGTTCTTTGGGCATGAGTGGTTTGTTTATTTATAATCTGCCTCCTTTTACTAAGGACATAGGTGGTAGCCCAAGGGTCAGTTTATGATACCCCATTCACTGATCCAAGTTGCACTTAAATAAATGCAAGGCGGTATTGTGCTTCACATGGATGAGAAGACTGTTCCAGAGGAGGGGTAGTCACTGAGACACATACCTGTCCCTCAGCATATCTTATTTATATTGCAGATGTTCCATATGTCAGGTATTTTAGATAGTTGTTTTGCAGATGTGCAACTGCTATGTTAGGGCTGGATCAGAGGATGCTTTAAGTGGCAGGCATATGTCACCTCTCAGCAGTGTGTAGCGGACAAAGTACAAGCATAAGGCTTTGAGGCAGTCCACATAGGACATGTCTTCACCTTGTATACTGTTTGAGAGGAACCTCTGTGGATGCTCCAGTTGCTGCATATGCCTGCTCAGGTGCATACTTAAGGGAGTGTTATACTCAATGATTTGTTAATGAGGACTGAGTACAACAGAGCAATGACATCACTGGACCTATTATATTCATATTAACAGAAAACTAATGTACATGTAATTGTATGTGTCTATACAGTGTATGTATGTATATTTATATATATATATATATATATATATATATATATATATATATACGGAACTCTATCATATGATAGAAACCTCATTTGACTGAAACTCATTTGACTGAGACCATAAGACTGAAACGTCACTTGACTGAAACCCATAAGACTGAAACTCATAATACTTAATTTCAACATACTAAATGTTAAACTGGACCATATAAAACCAGACTAGGTGGGGCCCCTGCACCACCACACACCCCCTAACTATATGTACTAACTCCAGGATTGCACTACAGTGGAGAAAAGGGCTATTTGACACAGAAAAATCAAAATGCAAAACTTACACTATTATAAGTTAAAAGGTAGAGAAGCCCTCTTCCTCTCACTAATTATATCCTACAGAATATAGGCAGTGGTACATTAACTAGTATAATCTTTATTGATTAATCCAAAGCTTTCGATTTTCACCAGTATGTTATTGTTTCTGTCTGAATTGTCCTACTATAATCTTTCCTTTACATTCACTGAGTAGATGAGAATTTGCCTTTTGGGCAAAACATATGTAAAAATAATCAAATCTTTGCCATACACTGGTGTTCCACAGAACTCTGTTCTGGGGTTGCTCCTTTTCTTTCTTTTTATGCATGCCTTTAGCATACTTCAGCCTAACATTCCAGACATGATATGTTGTTGACATATTTATAAGGTCAAGTGACAGGTCACTTATTAACATTATTTGCATCAAAGACACATTGTCTATCTAATTTGCCATAATTTATGACTAGTTCAGCACCTTGGGAGTTTGACAAAAGTTTAAAAAAGTACAGGCCATGCTTTATGGCACAACTAAACATCATTCCCTTGTCCCTAAAATCTGGACTCTTTCCTTCCACAAGGGATGCTTCTTCAGGATGTAGGTCAATTCACATACCTGGGTGTTGTCCTGACCCTCAGCGAGCATTTAACATTTTAGAGGCTAAAATACCTACCAAAATTAAGTAACTACTATGAATCTACTATAAAAATTTCTTGTGCATGTCCACCTAAAGCCACTATAAGTAAAGGCACTTTGATTTCTGTCTCAGAATATGGCTTTTCATTTGTTACTGTCTTTTTTCAAATGTTAATGATTACAAGTGACTTGAAACAAATTCATCTTACATCAGAGTCCCAGTCTTAGAGCTTTAATAAGTTTTAAGTAATTTACCCATGATTTACATTTCTCATCAACTAAACATCTGACCTAGCTAATTCCACCATACCCAGTACAGTGTTAAGTATTTTCATTCAATGCACAAAAATTCTGAATGGTTTATCACAAACTATCATGAGTCTACCCGTATATCAGCAATTTTAGACCATCCAGAAGTCTGGACAAAGCCATAAACAAAAGTGGGACAAAGGCCCAAACATAGGGACAATTTTTAAATATAGCTCTTATAAACTTAGAAAGTTGATAGAATAACAAGTTTTACATTAGCATGTATTTTCTGAATAGTATGAAGGCTGAAACTCAAATGTCTGTCATTTTTTAACTTCATTCTTTAATGGTTTGCCACTAATTTACCATAATTGTATGAAAAACAGAACAAAAATATGAGGCAAAAATCTGGACATTCTGCAAAAATCTGGACAGTTAAGAGGTATGACTAATTTAGAAGCAGTTATTCATTTCAAAAGGGCATTTGACACTGTGGAACTGGGACACACACATGGTCAGTACTTGAGGCCTCTGTGCTTGGTCTAAAACACCCTCAGGCTACTCAAGTGGTACATGGCATATCCAACTGCCAGGGCCATTTCAGACACCAAAGCTAATTGTCCTTCTCTACACCACTGAAGAACTAAGGAGCGTTATCCTAGATAAACTTTGTCTTAACCACTGAACTTTTTTTTCTGCAGATATGAGTAGTCTAAAAACTGTTCAAGGCCTAAAGGCTTTGTGGATGACTGGTAGGTAGAGAGTTACCCACTAACAGGACTTTCATTCCTAAAGGACTTGTTTCAGAGTTTACTAAATTACAGGAAAAGGGAAAACCGTTAGGTCACACCTGCATTCTGATAACCTAACAACGTGTTAGTTGCTGTAAACTCATGTGCTCCCATCCTAGCTAAAAGAATACAGTCAATATCCGAGTATCAGGTCTGTGAGAGGAGCTGTTGAAATCCTACATGATCATTTATCGTGTCTTTTTCATGGTTTACTTGGGAGGGGGATCAAAGACCCCAAAATTGGGACAGATGTTAAATATTGCACCTATAAATTTAGAAAGTTGCTAGAATAAATGGTTTTGTGTTAGCATGCATTTTCTGAAGGCTATGAAGTCTGAAACTCATATGTCTTCCATTATTTAGTGACTTCATTTCTCAATGATTTGCCAGAAAAACACTGATTTTTATGAAGAACACAACAAAAATACAAGGCAAAAATTTGGACTTTCTTTGAAAACCTGGGCATTTGAGAGGTATGTCTGTATCTGTAATCTCAAGACCAAATCTCTGTAACCTGAATTATTCTACTGCCCAAATCTTTGTTCCATTTTGTAACATTTATTTTCTTCCTCATTCAGATAGGTTAAGGAATTACCATATGACTAGAGGGGAGACTGTAGTCAGGATTCTTAAAGGAAAGATATGAAGCTGCTGACCTCATCCCTTACACCTGTGCCTTTACCATCGGCAGTTTTTTTAGCTGTTATACAGTTGTCCCACCTTACAATGCAGTGGCTGACATTTTAATTGATCCTGTCTCATTATCTTAATATCTCCAAACCCAGTTATAACATGGTAAACCTTTGAGTCAAGTGATAACTGACAAAATGCAGTTGTTTTTGTAACTATTGTTATTCTAATACTATTTTCCCTTAAACACAATTATTACATATTTCTTGTACATCTTTTATGCCTTATGCTCATGTTACATAGGTCACTTCATCTCAGTTAACTGTTTCTATCTCTTTCACATGCAATGATTAAGGTTTGTATCTGACATTTCCAGAGTCTGGAGCAGTCATGGCCTTGTAACAGAGACAATGTAGAGTTCATTTATTCTCTCCAGGTTTGCTTGGCTTTTTTGTGGTACTAGACATATAATTCAAATTGCCTGGCATGGTTTATATCCATTCATTAATGGCTGGTGATGATGAGTTGTTGTTTTCACACTGTTGCAACATACTCATGGTATGTCACATCTCAAACATTTCACCTACTCATCTGCCAGTGCCATGTCTGAGCTAGTATTGTGTGTACGTGTGCAAAAATAATCTCTAGACGTTTCATACTTTATCAAGAATGATGAGGGAAGCGATCTGACTGACAATATAAACATATTGGTAAAAGAAAAATGTCATAAAACAAGGCATAGTAGTTTGTTGTGTAAAGCTCGACATGAAGGTAATAATTAAATAGCCATAACATCCCGACTCCTCTTTAATGTTCCTTTTACACCTGTTTCATTTCTTCTTAACTTCATCCACTGTTATGAGCTCTGCAGTCCAGTAAATATGCCATTCTCTGGCCCCGTCATTCATTCCACAGAGTAGGATTTCTCTGTTTAAGTCCTGAAACTGTCCAGTTCTTTTATTAATATATGTGTCCGATTCTTTTATTAATATATGTGTCCAGTTCTTTTATTAATATATGTGTCCGATTCTTTTATTAATATATGTCCTCATTATTCTTTCTTGCCTCTTCTGCCCTAACCGACTTACTATGCTCTGTACTCTCCTTTCCTCTCATTTCTGTCCTTTGGGATATACATTTTTGATAAATCTGTATAGTTTCACATGCCAGTTCTCCTATATCTGTTTTCATCTTTTAAAACCACCTTTATGCTACCTACATACACCCATTATCGCTTAAGATACTGTCTGCAGAAGTGCATGTGCTGTTCTAAATGAGAATACCCCACTATCGTGTGTTAGTGCAGAATCAGCTTCCATTCTTGGAATCCACCCCAGGCATATATCCGCGCAACATATTTGCTGTGACTGCAGCTTTATTATTTTGGTGGAATGATTAATTTCTCAAATAATAATGACAGTCGTGTTATTGTAAATCTTAATCATGGATTACAAACAACATTTTCTGGAATCAAAATCGTGTTGTAGCAAAGCTGGTTTCATTTACGAACAGGATGGCGGCATCTTAAAAATATCAAAGCAAATCATATCATGGCTGGCTCATGGTTAGCTTTATACACATAAAGCACAAGAAGCATAATCCCTTAGTGTAGGTAGTTCCTTTGGAATATTTCCAATACAATTTATACTTCCTAGCTGACTGTTATGTAAGCTAATAAACTTCCTTTACTCATCTAAATGACAGTTTAGCGTGTGCCACCCTTCTGGAAACTACTTCTCTCTGTCTTTGACCATATACTTCTCACACTGTCACATCCAGTAAATTGTTTTATGCCTCACAATATTCTGCTCAATGGATTTTGATCATTGTATCCCAGAAAAAGGTCACCGTATCTGCACTGCTGTTGTCTAAAAAGGTTTCTAGACAATTAACAACTAACAAAGCATGGCTGTGCTTTTCTTATCTTAACTTGCATGGAAGTATTTCTAGTATATTCAAAATAATTCCACAGAACACAATCATATTTTTTATTTTAGCTTGCAAAAAAAGTAATGTCTGATATAATTTTAATAGAACAACATCCTGACAGTTCTGCCTAAGCATTCTCTTTAACAGTTCTCTCCAATTCATGTCATTCATTAACATGAATTTTTATAGCTATCCTGTACTAAGGTCCAACATATACAGCATAGCAAAATCATGATGTATAAATGCTATAGCCACCCAGCATTTTAAAAGTCCTCCTCTCCAGCTTGATAACAGGTTGGTTAGCCATGCTCAGTGTGAGCTGTCAGCTTCTTTGGCATGTGAAAAATCTAGTTTGCTGAAATATACTGAAATTATCTCTAATCTGACTTTGTTATCTGGAATAAACATGCAGTGTTTGTATCTTACACATTCTCTTCTCTGTTACTGAAGCTATATACATCCCTTGTCTACCTAAACTAACATTAGGAATATAGGCCTGTTTAACTAACTTCATGTCTCTGTTTTTTTTTAGTCGGGATTTAACCCCCAATGAACTTTCTGTTTTCATAGTGATCATTTATTATTGCCCCTGTATGCACTTCTAGCTTTTCTGCTGCTCTAATTGTAGTTCAACAAACCAATTTACAACTTACGTTTTCCCTCTTTTTGTCCTGACATGCATTAAAATTCTTCTGTCACTATTATTTTAAGCAAAATCTATGATACCCTGTTAGTGTTCTTTTATGACCCATGTCTTATGGTTATTTTATTTAGTCCCTTTAATTCCTCTAACTCAACATTCTTCGTCCCGCAATTGGATTATCTATTTTCTCTTTGCCTTAATTAGTCTTATTCTATTCATATTTCCCCTCCAGATAAACTGAGAACAACTAATAGCATCACTTTACTTGTGCAATAAAAGTCTGAATATAAGAATTACTTCTCAAAATGTAATCCTATATTGTTTTCTGTAATTTCAGCAAAAAAAAAAAGAAATCGTTGGCAATTATTTTGGAGTACTACCTCTAAATGAATAAAGGTTTCTACACATTCATCTGTGAATTCACTAGGCTGAAATTCCTTGTGAACCTATGTTAATTTTTCCTCATAAACTGTCAGATAAGCATAAAACATTATTTGTAGTGTCCTTACTCATCAACCTTGAAATACCATAACTCTAATTGAATTCACTGTACACTGCAAAATGTATGTGTCATATTAGCAGTTGTTAGCCTGGAATCAAACTCTTTTTAATAATATAACCTGTATCTTTTTCATGGCCTTTACTGTAAACACAAACAACTTAGAAGCCTTTGATATCTTAAACCAAATAACATTTACAGTGATTTATATGTTTAGCTCTAAGATCTAGCTAACACAAACAACAGAGGTTCCTTTCATTTATGACCCCCAGTTTCCCAGTCACTGCTGATTTGTCTGATATAAAACTGAACTCTGGCTAGCACCTGAAACAGTTGGAGCTTCATAGCCTTTTGTCTGCTTGTGTCAGACTAACCCTCAGTCTGTCCCTTGTTTTAGTCAGAAATCAGCAAAAACTTTCCTATACTCTGCATGTATTTGCCTTCCACATGGTACTGGCAATATGCATGTCTTGCTCTTTACCCATCTACCGTGTATAAGCATATTGAAAAAATAGTTGTGCCTATTACCATACAAATGTTAAAAAGCATTTCCTTCCTATAATCCTAATTATGTAAATTAAATCTGCTGTTCTTCGCAGTTTACCTAGGATATTCTTTCTCATGGCAATAAAAAAATGCATATTTATTCAAAACACCTAAAAATGCGTTCAGAGGACCAAGCAGTTATACTTTCTTCTCATCCTGTCTTCTCATACGGAGAGTCAGCAGGACTGGTTTAACTTTGCTCAAGGACTGGTCAAAGCCATCCAGTCTATTCAGTTCTCTTTTCTTATGTTTTCTTGTTCCACTTCTATCAAGAAGAAGAGAGTTCTTTCATCTTCTGAAGAAGAGATTTTGTTTGAATCTGAAGGAGCGGATTATGTTTTTAGATTTCTTCCTCTACAAGTTGTGAACCTGAGACAGAAGATACCCTTTTTTCAGTTTCCCAAAATGAGGAAATCGCCTTTGGTGAGACCATTTGAAAAATGAAAGATTATTTTCTTGTTTTTTTTTTTTTTTTTCAAATGGGAGGACAGAGAAGTATCTGATTCACAAAAGAGGTATTACAAACTTCTTAATATGGACTCTTCTAAGCCTGTGTCTGCTCCTTCAGTTGTGTGAGCTTGGAGGATACCTTCTCTGTTGCATCTGTCACCAAATTCCCAACCTCCTGTTCCCAAGAAGACTGATACATTCTACAGGGTCTCAGATACCCATAAGCCCCTTTATAAGAACCCCCTGTGCTGACTCTGTCATTATTTTTAGATGCAGAAAGAGGTTACATAATCTTTTTTTTCTCTTTTATTTGTATATAAAATGTTTTTAAGTCCAAGGAATGAGTTTATTTATCAGAACTTAAATATGCAAGTAAAAAGAAAATGTTAGCACGGTTTAGAACTTCAGACCTAGATGAAAATGAAATGAAAATACTTTTCTCAAAAGTATGTAAAAAAGTGCATGACATAAAAAATGTGTTGGATGTATGAAAATGATGGATGAATGCTTGGGAGAGATATGGGCAGCTCTGAGTGTAGAAAACAGCAAAATACACTATGTTCCAATATAATAGTGGTGCATGGAAACTGGAGAAATGTAAAACATTGGGGACAACCCAAAGCAATTTTTATGGTGTGGACTATGTGGAGAATTTGATCAGTCAAGGAAAAATTGTAGACATAATAGTAGAAAATGTGGGAGGATGACCATTTTTGGTTTGATTGCCTTTTAACTATAGATGGAATAGTGAACAAAGTGAAAGGGAACAAATAGGAGAAAGAGATCAAGTAAACAACTGTTAAAAAAAGAACTAAAACATGAATGGTCAATGGGGAAGGGGAAATTGGGACAACAGGGCAAAAATAGACACATAACAAAATGTGAATGAAAATATTGGAGGAGAAAATATAAGGAAAGAAGAATGAAAAGATGGAAGATAAATACGATGTACTTGACACCAAGGAGGAAGAAGAGGCAAAGCTTAATGAAGAGTCAGAAATTCATGTGACAAAAGCTAAAGGTAGGATAAAAAGGCTTGGGGTAGGATGAAGAGAAGAAAACAAAAAAGTAAAAGATTAACATTAATATATTCTTTTAATGTAAGCATCACAAAAAATGATGTGAAAAGAATGGCTTGTTTGAATGGTCTAAAAGGACTGATGGAGATGCAATTTTTTTTCCAGTATGTAAAGCGTGCTTAGACAAGTTGGGGAAAGGTTTGAATTGATGTGAGAGAAAAAGTAGTATGGAAAATCTAGAAGGAGATATGTTTTAGAACTGCAGTGCTTGCTAAACATACTTATTAAAAATGAAACAATCAGAATAATGGACATGTTAGTGGTGCTGGTGGGTAGAATGTTAGTATGTGTTTTACGAATATAAATGAAACCAGTCTGATTGATTGTGTTATATGCATATACACGTGTAGAGGAGAGAAAAAAGATGTTTGAGGAGGTGAAAAGTATATGATTATCAACATATCAATAATTATATTATGTAATTTTAATTCTAATTCAAGGAAAAAGGCAAAAATGGCACAGAATATTATAGTAATAAAAGAATTGATGAAAATGGTAGACAGTGTTTAGAAAAAAGAGACTTGACATGTAAAAGAGGGACTCTAAAGATGAAAACATAGATTATGTAATACATTCAAAGAATATGAGAGAAATTGATGGAGGAAGTAAAAATAAACACATTTTCTGACCACAGAGTGATATAGACAGTCATAGGGTTAAATGGAAAAGTAACAAAAGAAGGAAAAGGGGTGAAAAGTTAATAGGTAATAAGTTAAGGGATATTTGAAAAAAGGAATGTAGGGAATTGTTGAAGGAACATCTAAAAAAAATGAAACCATTTTACAAGAGTATAACATATCGATGGTTAATGTATAAAACATTTAAAAATACATTAAACAGAGAGAATTGAAAGGAAAAAAAGAAAAATATAAGAAACCAAATAAAAATTGTGAGAAATTACTGAAGGTAAAAAGTATTAACTATGAGAAAGAGGAGAGAAAAAGATATGAATATAATAAGGAAAAAGTTAAAAGATTATTGTTTAGAAAGAAATTATTTTTGAAAGGGAA
Source organism: Protopterus annectens (assembly GCF_019279795.1). Taxonomy (NCBI): domain Eukaryota; kingdom Metazoa; phylum Chordata; order Ceratodontiformes; family Protopteridae; genus Protopterus; species Protopterus annectens. The sequence goes on along the minus strand of NC_056728.1, from coordinate 54,583,215 downwards.
AAAAAGTATCACATTTTTAGGTAAAGAAGTAAAATGTATTTATTTATTTTACATTTGTTTACTGGGTAATGTCCAACTGGGCCAGAAGCCCATTTTCAGTGGAGGCCTGGGGAGAAAAGCTCCATACTATAGTAATTGAATATAGAAGAATAACATGATTACGAATATACATAGTGTTGTGTGCTATGTTAACATACATGATAAGAATCAAGAAATAGCACAAAAAGCATAAACATTATAAATTGATATTTTTGCAAATTCAGAATGTAGTCTCAACATGAGTTGTATGGCGGTACCATAGCTATAAGAAATGTGTAAGGGAAATACATTGATGTTATTTAAAATAAGAATGTACAGGTTGAAGAAAAATAGGATTAACCTAGATAAGAGTAGTGAGAGAAAGAAGCAAATACGTGTGATATTTATATTTTACAAATTCAGTATGTTGTCACAACATAGGTAATAACATATGTAGTATGAGAGCGTCCTGGCCAGAGAGGCTGGGTAGAAAAGAAAATGGAGCTTATGAAAATCAGATATGGGGGATTAAAATATAAACAAGAGAGGGCTATTAGTATTGTGGAGGATTATATAACACAGGTGTATGAGAAGAATTATGTCGAAAAAATGTGTCTGGAAAGTGGAAAAATAAGATAAGTAGGTTGCAAAAGAAAGAGAAAAACAAACTCTAAGAAAGGATTTAGATAAAGTGATAAATGAAGGGAAGGAAAAATATGCACCTGGGCCAAATGGTTTTGGTTGTGATTTTTATAAGAAAATGATTGAGTCAAACAAGGTTTTTGGAAGTAATACATGAACGGATGAAAGAGGGAATAAATAGATAAAGAAAATTGTGAAAGTACAATAAAGTTTATATAGAAAAAGAATAAATTAAAAATTGGATGCCAATAACACTGGGAAATACAGATTATAAAAATGTTATTAAAATTAAAAAAGAACAATTGGGGATTTGGATGAAATAATAACTGAAGGTGTGACATGTATGGAATAAGGAAACATTTAACAGAAATGCTTGTGATAATAGATGAGGCAGTAGAAAATATAGGGGATGGGAAAGTAAAGGAAGAATGGTGGCATGTGATGTCAGAAACATTTGGTAGTATATGAATCACAATGAAATGTGGAATATTTTGAAAGACTATGGGATAGGAAGGGAGATGATAACAGTTATTAAATCAGTTTATGAAGTATGTTGGGTGTCTGTGATGACAAGTGGATGTTTAAAGAAAGAAATTAAGACAGAAAGGGGGGTAAAACAAACGTGTCCAATGAGTATGTGGTTGTGGTGGTGATAATGATGGTCATAAGGAACCTGTGAGAATGATCTAGGAGAAGGAAGATAGAAGGATAATAATGGAATAAGATTGCTACTGATTTTATTTTATGCAGATGACTTAGTATTGATAACAAAAACTAAAGTATAGGTCAAATAAGTGATTGTTAAAACACAAGTATTACTGGAGAGAATACGTTTATATTTAAATAAAAATGAGCAAAGAATTTGGAGAAGTGGTACAGAATGGAGTAAAAAATATATTTCACAAGAAATTAAATTAGTACATTAGGTGTGAGATTTGGAAAATATCAGGTAGTGGTAGAACAATGGAGAAAAGACTGGCAGAGCGGTAGAAGGTATTTCAAGTGTCTTTAAGAAAAAAATGTTTTATATGTTAAATACATATGTTTGGGGGAAATTAGCTTGCTTAGGTGGTATATGTGTGTTTACTAATTTTATAGGAAAAGGACTATTAGACTTTATTTTAGTTTTTTATGTTATTCAATTTTAAAACCAGTGAAAAGGAAACTACTATACAAGATGAAAGAAAATGGGGGTGGGTTTAATTTAATTAATCTTGTAATGTTTTCAGCATTGGTACATTTATTTGGGGTATTAAAATGGTACATGAAAAATGAAGTTGCAGTGATGAGAACATTATTGTTTAAAATATGATTTTATGTGGGAAAAAATAAAACAAAATAAAAGGAAAAAGATAATGTGAGAATATGGGTGGCAAACAGCATGAAAACAGATTTAACAATGGAAATTTGAATTAAATCAAATTGATAGAGAGAAAAATTGGTACAAGAAAATAATGAAAGAGCTTTGTTTGTATTTTCATAGGACAGTATAAGAAAAGGCAGGAAATATGTAATGAAAAGAAGACAAAAGTGTTTTTAAACATTTTATGAAGGGGGAGGTATAGAGACTTATGTTGGATAAATAATCTGTAAAGGAAAATATGAAGTCCAAGGTATTTTATGAAAAATAATATAAGGTATTTAAAATTGAAGAAACATTACAGCATTGTTTTCTTGACTGCAAAGGAAGCAAGGATTTTATGAATGCTTTCAAAAGGGCATATAAATGGAAAGGTTTTGAGAACAGAAATATGTTTGGTAAATACAAGAACGGGGACTAGGAGAGAAATAGACAAATGGGATAACATTTTATTGATGGCAGTATGGTGTTTGTGGAAAAAATGTGATGAGTTATTGTATAACAAAAACAGAAAATAAAGAAATCATGTTGGAAATAAAAATATGTCTGGTTGAATGGCTAGGGAGGGTAATTAATGAATAACAGTAACGTGTATATATTGTGAAAGTATATGATATGTTGTAAAAATGTGTAAAGATGTATAAATAAAACAAGCCCTATCGTTTTTTTCATTAAGTGCCATGGGGTCTTTCACATCCACCTGTGCTAACACCAACTTGGGCAGATGCAAAAACAAGAGCATTTGTAAGAGTCCTAGACATCATGACTACCTCCATTTTCATGATACCTCTGGACAACCTACAGAAGAGAAAACTTCAGTAGTATCTGAAATAACTTTGGGCCCAACACTCTCATCATCTTTACTTTTCTGTCCCACTTCTCAATTTTATGATTAATGAACTTGGTAGGCCAAGCAAGTCATTAACAACCCAGGACTCCCTTTTTCTCTTCTCAGCCCATCTCACACAGTTACTATAAATGCTTCACATTTTCCCTAGGATGCTGTTTCTCAGGGTATACACATACAGAGAATCTGGAATCATAGCACTGGTGCACACATACCAACCTGAAGGAAATGGCATACATAAGTGCCCTGAAAACTTTGTGGTCTCCTGGAACTCTTTTGGTGTTATTTGACGGTTATCACTGTGATGTGGTACATAAACAAACAGGAAGGAACAAGATTTTTTCACCTTTGAAGAATGACCATTGTTGTCTGTGACATAGCAATTTAAAATAGCTTATATATTCAGACAGTTTACATCCTGTCAGAGCAGAACACAGTAGCAGACTCTTTGAACATATGCAGGATAGATCATTGGCAGCTGAGGCAGAGAGGTAGCTGGCTTGAAGACTCTCATACAAATTATTTCTTACTAAAGTGCAAGTGATGAAATGAAGAGCCCAAAGCCTGGTCTATGCTCTAATGAAGAAAATGCCTCGCTGGCATGTAGCCAAGCCATGAAGAACTGGTGACCTACCTGACTGGAAATTTTAAGTTTTGCGGTAAAAATTTTAATGGCATACCCCTTACTTGAGTACTAACCCCTAACTATAGTTTTTGACAAAAAAAGTTAAAAAGATTTTCTCAGCAAGCATCATTGACTAAAAATATACATCTTCATATAAAAGTTTCAGTCACAACCGCTAAGAACACCAGTCCTAGCCTTAAAATAAAATTTATAGCACATAAAGCTATTTTTTACACAACATTGATAAAGTGGAAGATTTTCCCTAATGCTATACTAATGATATACTTATCTTCCCTGTTTGTAGAAGTTCTGAAAGTCGGGCATCCTAACCACTGCTTTTATAATGTAGCAGGGTCAGCTCAGAGCGTAATGGGGTGGGTGGGGATAGTAACATACCACTGAGTATTCCCGTCTCTTTGCTCCACAGACTGGCACAGAGCAATTCTTATAAGTTCCACACTTCATTGTAATGACTGTGGAGCAAGGTATTTATTCATAGCATGATAATGATGGGCTCTGTTGATATGTGTAGTTGTCACTGTGGTATGGTGGGGTGCCTGGGTGGTTGTCAAATAATGTTTGCATGCACTGTAGTTTGCTGCAGCATGCAACAAATGTGTTGTGTTGTTTTTTGTATGCTACTATTGATTGTTGCTTAGCCAGGTTAATCTGCAATTCTTCATCTGATCAGCGATCCTTGTTGCAGGTTAGGTGAAATTAGTCCAACTCATTCACCTGTGTCATCTGGTTCTGTTAGACACTATAATGCCACAAGTATGTGCTTTGTGAATTCTGGCTGAGCCAGCCACACCTTATTTACATATGTACTCCACACCCGCACCTTTCCAGGGTATATTCTTCAACCTATTTTCACAAAATAGCTTAGGGATTTGACTGCCCACTTATGAATTGATTATACAGTGCAGGTAGAAGTCTCAGCTGTCCCACATTCCTTTAACTACTTTTAATCCATTATACACTTTATCTCATCACTGCCCATCTAAATCCTATCTTTCTGTAACAGCATGTCACATCCTACCTCACACTTATGTTATTACAGACTTCATTATTCAACTAAATCTGTTATGGAATACCCTCCACTTCTGATTATCAAATTTATATTTGAAACTGTAGTGCACCTGCTTATAAACAGAAGTTTCATACTTGTACTGGACTTTATTTTCTGTGATTTTGCTTTATTTCAATATTATTTGTATATAGGTTCATAGGTTGGTACTAGGCTATCGTCCCTAGGGTTTATACAAGCCTAGCCATAATAATTCCCTGGATATTTCTTCCCACAATATTTACTTCCCTGGACCCATGTCTAGCAGGGCAACTGACATGATCCCTGGGGTGAATTTCCTATCTCCCATCCAATCGTCAAGGTTCCTTTTGAAGTGGGTTAAGGAGGTGCTCTGCTTGACATGTATGGGCAGTCTATGCAAGAGTATGGGGAGTCTCCGGGTCAGGAACCTATTCCTCCAGCATGTTTTGTTCATTGTGATGATAAGGTTTAGATCCCTGGAGCATGTCCAACAGCTCTGGGTTTGACATGGCTTTGTATGTTAAGCAGAGATCGCCTCTGAGTAGACTATATGCCATAGAGCATAGCTGGAGTTTTTTTTAGATGGTCAGCATAGGGCATCTGCTTTAGGCCTGTGATTCTTTTAGTGAGGTGTTTCTGTGGCCTTTCCAGCTGTTGCAGATGTCTTGTGAGGTACATACCAAATGGGGCGTTGTACTCTATAATGGGTCTAATGAGGGATGAGTACAGTGGGACAATGACCTCCTTTTTTCGGGATGAAAAGCCCTTAGTGATGAGGTGTGCCACATAGTAGGATTTCCTGATTGTTGTGGCAGTGTATATTGTGGATATGAATATAAATTTTTGTATATAGCTACATTTTTGCAGTTATTGTAGATATAAAAAGTGTACACCCCCTGTTAAAATGCCAGGTTTTTGTGATGTAAAAAAATGAGACCGCAATAAATCATTTCAAAACTTTTCCCACCTTTAATGTGACCTATAATCTGTACAATTCAATTGAAAAACAAACAAATCTGACAGATTTGGAGTGCTTTTGCAAGGAAGAGTGGGCAAATATTGTCAAGTCAAGATGTGTCATGCTGATAGACTCCTACCCAAAAAGACTGAATGCTGTAATTAAATCAAAAGATGCTTCAACAATGTATTAATTTAAGGGTGTGCACACTTATGCAACCAGCTTATTGCATGTTTTTTATTTTTTATATTTTTTCCCCAAACAGATTTGTTTGTTTTTCAATTGAATTGTACAAGTTATAGGTCACATTAAAAGATGTGAAAAGTTTTGAAATGATTTATTGTGTTCTCATGTTTTTATATCACAAAAACCTGGCATTTTAGCAGGGATGTGTACACTTTTTATATCCACTGTATGTATTCATTTGTACTTTTTGCCAGTCTGCTTTTGCTCCTCCTATCTTTGTATTTTTGTGGAGCTTTTCTCTAAGGGTCTCTAATGAAAAGGTTTCTGTCCATTTGGACTTTCCCAGTAAGGAAATATAAATAAATAAACAATACTGGAGTAACTGTACCTACTGCATAGGGCATATGAATTGGGTAGAAATCTGGGATACCATCTCTAGTACGTAACAGCACTACGCACTTATGCACCCTGTTTATAAATCGAGACCAACATAAATAGATCTTGTTAACATAGTGACTAACTATACAGCAGAGAGTTGATTATCCAGACTAATTGGGACCAAGGGTAGTTCGGATAATCAAACTGTTCTGATAATTAAACATACATTGAACTGGGTAAAAAACTTCTAAAATCTTGTTTTTTCTGCATTCAGGGAATACACTTTTCAACCATTCAGCAAGTCCAGTGGACAATAAAGAATATTTTTCACACACAAGCAAGCTACAAGTTCAAACAACATGCACAAGCTAATACATGTAACATTTACGTATTCAGACTTTATGATTTTTCCTACCCAAAAACTTTGAAAGACTGGGTTAGGTTAATTGACGTTTTGGATAATCGACTCTCTGCTATACTTCAAGCACCATATTGCCAATACCGTCTGGAAGTGCATACTCAGTAGCTCATGTGATACTAAAACAGATGTCTCTGGAAATTATTGTTCTCTTGTTCACTTCATTAATTCACACCAGTACTGAATTCAACACTGTATTCTGTAGCATCAGTACAGACCATTTAGTGCAGCTAGAAATAGTATACAGATTCCTAATAAGAAAAAAGCATAGGGTTAGAAAATAGAAAATGCTTGTTATATCTGTGTTTTATGCTTCTCAGATTTGACCTCTGTTTGGTCTTCACAGCAATATTGGATACAGTTTGATTTGACAATCTGTACCTTAAGTGAACGGCTGTGAACGCTAACACTAGAAATGGAAAATAAACATTAATAGTAGAAAAGAAGAGGTGCTTAACACAGTGTTTATCATGCATATGAAACAATCTTAACTGCAATAGTCTTAAGCATCACCCAGTTCCTGAATGGGGCAGTCAGCCTGATTACACTTGCTCAGATACATTGCCAAAGCTGTTTCACTATATTTTAAATGTAATGGTGCCTTCTTTGTCAAGTTTGTATGCCTTTCCCATGTCCACATGAGTTTTTACCAGGGTCATTGTTCTTTTTATTACATGCAAAAATACAAGTAAGTAGACAAACTGGTTGTTGTTGTCTTTCGGCTTTTCCCAGTTAGGGGTCGCCACAGTGGAACTCCGGTCCGCTAATGACTGGCAGTTGTTTTTTATGGTGTCAAGTTGCCAGCCCGATGCCCAACCTTCAACAAAGGCACACCCATTCAACGCATATCTTTCAAACACCCACTCGACCGCAGGGAGGACATGCAGACTCCACACAGAAGGCACTCCCAACCCAAGCCAAGAATCGAACGGGAGAACCTCTTGCTGTGAGACAACAATGCTACTGCTGCACCACCAGGGAAGTTAAGTAGACAAACTGGTAATCCTTCTAAATTATCCATAAGTGTGGGAGTGTGTGCATATGCCCTGCAATTAACTAGCATCAGACTCAGGGCTGGTTCTCTGTTTTTTTGCTTGTTGGAATAGTTTCTAGTTTCCTTACAGCCCTGAACAGGAAGAAGAATGTGCTGGTGAATGAAAGAATTGAATGAATTGCTTAAAAAATAATTCTTACAAAACAGACCCTATAATGATTCAGAGCAGTTTATAAATGTAATTGGCAGAAGAATAGGGTTACCACCTGTCCCACTTTGCGAGGGACAGTCCCTCTTTGGGCAGTTGTGTCCTGACAAAAAATATCAAAAATGGTAAATATCCTGAGATTGTAGGACATAATTATGTCCTATATTTTATGTAATAGTTGCATAAAACAGTTATTCTGTAGCTAAAATATCTAAATGTTATAAGAAACAGAATAAGCAACTAAAATGCTACAAGAATAAGCTATTATTTAGGCAAAAAAGTTAAGTTCTATCCTTTGTACTGACCGTGGGTATGTGCCAGCCTGTATAATCTGATGTTTGTCCTGAAAATGTCCCACTTTGGCCATTAGAAAAGGTGGCAACCCTACAGAAGAAATGTGTGTTGCTGATATTGGCTAATTCAGCCTTGAAAGAACAGATCGCAACAATATATGATCAAGATGTGTCTTCCTTGATTATAACCAGAGGTGTAGCTAGGGTGGGGCAAAAGGTGTCCTGGGCACAAAGTGTTAAAAGGCATGATTAGCAACTGCTGATCGGTTTTAAGTGCATTACAACAACAACAACAACCAGTGTATTTGCAGTCAGAACTGAAGTGCTGTAGTGGTGTTTATGTGGCATAAATCATGACATCTCATTGTTATAAATATAGCAAACAGTTTGCTACAGTTTTAAAGTACAGAAAAGCTTTATTTTTCCTCCTAATCTCTGAGGTGAGGAGTGTAACTGGGGAAGAATGGACCTGGCTTTCTCTACCAGATCTGGAGAATGGGAAAGGACCTTAAAAGTTGAGGGGTGCACCAGATCTGGGGATGGTGGTACCAGGTGCCAGAATAGCTAAGAAAATAGTAAGCTACACCTCTGTAACTGCAGCAGTGAGAGCGGGACAGGTATCTAGTTGTGGCACAGATATATGTACTGGGGAATGTTTTCATTAGTTTGTTTCATACCTTTTAACTGTCCATATAGTCACAGAATATCCACATTTTTGCCTCATTTTTGGTCTGTTCCTCATAAAATTTGTGGTTTTCTGGCAAATCACTGAGGATTGAAGTCACTAAATAAGGACATACATTTGAATTTTAAACATGATATCCTTCAGAAAATGCATGCTAACACAAATCATGTTATTCTAACAACTTTATAAGTAAGGAAGAGCAATATTTAAAATATGTTATTTTTTGGACCTTTCTTCCAACATTATTTTAGGCTTTGTCCAGATTTCTTGCATTATGAACAATGGCTTGTTCACAGTCATTTTTTTTTTGAGTAGTAAAGATCTACTAGTAATTTAAATAGCTGTTTTGGGGCATGTTTTCATAGTTTGTTTGAAGCCGATTGGTGGGGGGAGGGGTAGAGATTTACTCATAATTTAGACATTTGTCTTGGGTAAGGTTTAAGCTATTTTATGAACCTGGTTGTAGTATTTGTGCTAAAGAAGATTTTTATAATCTGTTTTCAGTCTGATTTTGAGTGGAGCAGAGGCTAAAGTTTGAGTAGTAGTCTAGATATCTGTGCTGGGAGTTTTCATTACTATTCTGTAATCTGATTTGGGAGGTAGGTGGAACAGATAACTTGTCTTGGTTTGGACATCTCTGCTGGCTTAGTTTTCATAACTTTATTTGCAGTTCTGTTTTTAGGGTTAGAGCTAGGTATCCAGTTCTAGTTCAGACACTTGTGCTGGGTAGGTTTTTATTAGTTTATCTGCAGTGTCATTTTGGAAGTGCTGGGCAGATATCTAGTTGTAGTTCCATTGTCTGTCCTCAGGCAGGTTTTCATTACCTTTGTATTCTAATTTCAGGTGGTGGGAGGAGCCACATATCAAGTTTTAGATGTGTCTTATAATTCAGAGGGTCTCTGCTGGAGATATCACTGTTGATGTTTCATAATGTCAAGCATATCATGGTCAGCTTTTTTAGAAAGCTCACAACAGTAGTAGCAGTCCAGGCATAAAATTGGACTCACTTTTTTGTAGGAAGCCATGCTGTCTACCAGTGACCACCACCAGCCCATTTTCCAGAATCTTTCCATAACCTTCCTTGGAATGGGCTTGTGACTGACTGGTTCCTTCCTAGACATATTGTTATGTAAGGTGACAACTGCAAATCTCCAGTCTTCTCTTGCAAATGGGTCACTAAGGGAAGGCTATAAAATTCTGCCAGAAGTTCATTGATCGTTACTGCTGAAACACAAGGGTCTCACTTGAGAAATGACTACCCTCTCTTTGGACCAACATCATTTTGTTCAAACAGACCGTTCTTCTTTGGGAACTGACATTTATTACAGACTTTCCTTAATATACACCTGAGTCTCCAGCTTTTTCAAACCACAGATGGGTACAATGGAACTTATTCTGTCTACTGACACTGTGGAAGTTTGTATTTTAACTTACAGTGTTTGATTCCCTAGCCTTTTGATAAAATTAAGTTATATCCTCACAGTCCAAACAAATGTTCATGTCGCTAAAATCCTAATAACTGTTACTAAAGAAGTGTAAATGGCAAACTCTTTAGCAGAAAGTTATATTTACGGTGGTCGTGTTGATTACATTCTACTTCTAAGCTAGATTTTGTAATTCACAGTAACAGAGTAAATATTTTGTTTATAATGTCTGTAAACTGCTTATAATATCTGAGTAATTACTCAACCTATACACAGTGTCAACAGCATTCAGTTTATTCAGCTGTGAGCTTTGATATGAGGATGACTAGTTCTGCCATTATAGCTAGGTTGCTGTAATATTCAGAGAAATATGAAAATTATGACAGCATAAATAGTAATACAGGAACAACATTTAATATCCGTGTAGCTACACAAGACAGAGGTCAAGAGTGAATGCAGTTTTGTTGGTCATCATGTAAGCTTTAAGATGAAATAATTGAACAGCCTGTATGCAACATGTTTTTTTTTAATTGTTAATGTAAATATAAACAGACAGTACTAGATGCCTGAGGTATACTACTAGAATGATCCTGGAGGAATGCCTGGAGAAGTCACTAGGGTACCTTGAGTTTGTGTCTGTCTTATAGCGCCAGGTTCTCCAGTTCCTTTCTTGGCTGTGGTATATCCAGTGCAGTGTCTGCATGTCATTCCTGTATCCTTATGGGTTTTACCCAAATATTCCAGTTTTCATCTGCATCCCAAAGACATCTCTAGATGAACGGGCAATTTTCCAAATTGCTGTAGGTGTTCACATGGGGTGTGTAGTATGTTTGTGTGTGTGTGTGTGTGTGTGTGTGTGTGTGTGTGTGTGTGTGTGTGTGTGTGTGTGTGTGTGTGTGTGTGTGTGTGTGTGTTAGTAGGTGTCCTGTGATACACTGGCCTCCTAGCCATTGAGTTCCAGAATAGGCTTCTGCTACCCACTTACCGAGAATATAATAAGATATGCATTGGAAAATGAATGAACTTCAAAAAAATCAAAGAAAGGGACTATAATAAAAAAATATGTATTTCTTTTATCAAGCTGACTGAGTAAGAGCATTTGAATTAAGATGCATTACTAAACAAGAAAAGATGTTACCTTAATTCCTAACATTATTTTATGCTGTTTTTCATTTTTGTTTTGACACAAAAAAACATGAATTTAAAGAGGGAGCGCACAAGTAAGAAGCATATTAAGGATGCCCCTGAAAATTACTGAGAGTTAAAAAGCATGCTTTTTAATGCTAGTTCTTCCAGGATGAAAGCGATGTTTAAACCAACCCCCACCACCCACATCCACCAGTAAAACATCTGACAAAATAATTTGCGGGATTGTTTAATGACACCAGTTCAAGGACAGACTACACTTTACTCAAAAACTCTGAATGTAACATTCAAGATATGGTTTAGAATTTCAGAAATGATTGTAAAAACTGTAGTTTTTACATGGAACTTGAGTCTGCTGTGGTGGTGGAGGGGTGAACATGGTCACGAGGAGAACCCCAGAGGAATGCATTTAAAATTTGTCATAGCTGTTCCTGTCACTCACTATTGTTTAAAGGCATGACCGATGTGACAGGAAGTATGCTTCCTTATTCTTTGTATATTGTAGAGCAGACAAACCACACCATGTGTGTGTGTGTGTGTGTGTGTGTGTGTGTGTGTGTGTGTGTGTGTGTGTGTGTGTGTGTGTGTGTGTGTGTGTCTGTGACTTTTGTAGAGGAAGTTCTGTGCTTATCTCCTGAAAAGCAGCACACATATAGGTTGATAGCATCTGGCTGTTTTTTACTGTACAGGAAATGAGGGCTATATCACTTCCCAGAAGAAGTACAGAACATAATCAGAGACCATTAGCAGCAGGAACAGAATGAAACTAATGACCATGCAACTCCCTGGGGAAAAAGCAAACCTTGTAAGGTTTTAAAAGGAGAAAATATATTCCCTTGTTCTTTCTCTGACTGAGTGCTTCTTCATTATATTGTAGGGGGATAAAAACTCAAGACATTAATTTTGTGCTGTTCATTAAATTAAAGCAGTTGCAGTTACAAGTGACTCAGCCCTAAATAACTTTTTCAGTTCAGAGCCAGTAATTTTGTGAGATTCTTGACTTTATTTAAATGCCAGAGTGAATGCACGCATAAAATATTCTAGTATTGCTAGAAAGCAATAGTTAATAGCATCTGAAAGATCCAACTGTTTTTAATCCAGCACTGTGCATATGTAAGACATTTTATGCCAAGTGTATCCCAGAACCAGTTATCACACCATGCAAATATCAACAAAGAGATTATTTTCCAATATAAAATCCAGGTATATGCTAAAATGCATTTTACTAACTCCACAAGCTGGCAGCTCAGATAAGTTGTGGTTACACTTTGCTACCTACAACACAGAGTGCTTCAGTTAACCCATATCTTTTCAGAATGGCACACCACAGTAAGAAGAAGTAAAAGAACAACCTATACAAAGATAAATCAGACAATTCTGTGGAAATATGCAGTATGTCCCAAAGCCCCAGATGGCAAACTGAGCAGCACAGGCTTAGTTGAAAGATCTCAAGTGCAGTGTGATTTATTTTATTTTATTTGTATTTGTTGACTGGGGTAGAGCACGGATACTAGTGGACCATTTTCAGATTTGGCCTAAGAGTACCAATTAGTAAAAAGTAATACAATGAGAGGTTACCATTTATTTATTTTATCTTACATTTGTTAAGTGGTATAGAGTACTGGTCCACATCAATTGTTTTCATGCTCAGGCCAGGAACAGAACTGGATTGTGGTCAAATAGGACCCTAGGCAGAGTGATGGGCCAGAAGAAGGTTGTAAAGAAGGATCTGGAAAATATATTACTAAAATGCAACATGTTTAGACTATATTACACAATCCAGGTTTATTAATGAATTAATTAATTCTTTAGTTCAAAAACTAAAACAAAACAAAGACAATATTAATGCTGCAACAGCTTTTGCTCAACAATCTGCAAGTCATGCAAAAATCAGAACTATTACTGCATACTGTTTTGGGATGCTTATATGTTTACATTACACCTACATCTCATCTTCTCCTCCCTATGTCTTCTCTGCTGAGAAGAATAGCTAGCCTATCTAACATCACTCATCTACAGGTCTGACCTACTTGAATAGCTAATAATGCTGTGTTATTGTAGCATATACCACCACAGTCAACAGAGAAAAATGGATAGTATTGATGGTAATGAATCAGACCCCTGCCAGCCATACCAGCATCCCATTACTGTAAACATTGTTCAGACATGTCAGTTTACATACTGTTTTCTTCTCTACTTTTACAATTATCACAGAGATTTAGATTTAAAACTTTTGTTTCAAAATTTTCAGAAAAAAGCACAGAGCTATTTTCTAAATCAAACAAAAAGCTTTGTCAGTAAAAACAGACTTAGCATGAGAAACAACAAACTTGTTTTTCCTTGAAATTCACATTTAGTAAAAATGCATCTAGCAACCCATTAAACTGCAAGAGATATGCTTGGCATCATACTCAAACAACATACAGTGAAATAGTAATTAGTGCATGTGTAAAGGGTGCAGAAATTCAAAAGACAAGTGTGTTACACATTTGCTGACAGCCTACCACACCCACTGGACACAAGTGTCCCTTTTTAGAAACAGCCAAGGAGGATTGTCTGATGAAGTAACTTAGAAGAGTCACATAGCTAGACAAGCTGTTCTGGTCCAAACACATTGCATTTCATACCTATGTGCCTGCAGAAAATAAGCTAAATTAGACATTTATTCATAGTTAAAATATTAACATTAAACTGATAGACTTCATACTGTCCAATTTATTTGCAGCTAAGTAATAAACATACTGTCAAAATTCAACAGAACAAGAAAGCCAAGGATCACACCCAAAGAACATGGCTCGTATAATGATGCTCATGTTAACTACAGTTTCCTTCCTTTACACCATAACTACAGTGGATCATAGGTAGCTACTAGGCTTGCAGTCCAGGTGACTATTGAAGAGCCTACCCCCAAATTCCCAGTTACCTCAAAGTGCTGTTTGATTAAGTGACGTGCTTAAGAACAGGCCATAAAAATATGAGGAATATCAGAGATGTTCTGCAAAACTGGAGACAAATAAGAGCATATTATTCTTAATCATGTAAAAAGTAACACATTTTGCATCAGCATGTATTTTATTTACTTATTCTTTATTTATCTTTTTCAACTAGTTAGTAGCTTCTTTTCAGGTGAGACCTGAGGTGGTATTTATACTACTAGGGAAAATTTGGCCAGGACATCATGGAACTTACCCTACTCTTTGCGAATAGGGATGCCTTTTGTTGTTACTCTTCCTGCTTCCATTCCAGATGCAGTGGTGGCCTGGAGAAGCTGGGAGGAAAATGGTGAGTGTGGGAGGAGCCAGTGATGAGTTGTTCTCTTCAGACAGAAGAGACAGTAAAAATATGAGCGATATGGAGCATCTGGATGTGTTATATGCTGAAAAGGCCTTCATGGAATGAGCCAGTATGTAGCATGAATACAGAGAAGGAGTTGAGCCTTCAGTGAAGGGGTTTGTAGGCAACAAAAAGAAGGAGATGGATGTTGAAAAGAAGGGGTAGGTGGTCAAACCTTCCCAATTCACAGAGTATATTTTCCAACAAAAATTGCTTGAAGAAGTCAGGAAAAGCCAGAAAGGATGTATTACAACAACCCTCCAGTTGGGAGGGTTATGAGATGTTTTATTACAGGAACTGTTGGTACAGAGTGAACCAGAAAGTGAGAGAGTGGCTTCCTGGGGAGAAATTATGAACAAAAAAAAAAAGAAGTAATAAGGGAGAAAAAAATTGTATGCAGAGACGAGACAGAAAAGAAGATGAAATCCAGAAAAAAAGAAGTATTTAGTAAGAATTGGTATAAAAAAAGAAAAAAACAACTGGATAGGTATGATATCTTGGATAATATTATAACACCATTGGGCACTTCTCCACAGAGCTAACAGCATTTATTCATATTAATAAGGACACATTTTGTGACATTATATTTGAATCTGAACAATGTATGGAGAAGTTTTTGGGTCAGTATGAAAAAAAAAACACAGAATTTATATGTGCTCCAAGTTTAATAGAACAACAAAAAAGAAATGTTTTCAAACTGTTTCAAACTGAAGTGGACAAAAAAAAATACCTTAAAATACCATTGGAAAAGGGGTAAAAGATAGGGAAAGGAAAAACTGCAAGTGTAGGTATGAAATAAAATAAAAAGTAAAGGATAAAAAGAAGGGAATTAAAAGTAAAAATGAGGAAATAAATCAGTGAAGACTTGAGACTACTACTAATAAATGCGAACAGTATGAAGAATGTGACACAAGGGTATACTAGAATGGTGTGCAACACTAGATATAGATGTGATTATATTAAAGAACATAAGAATATTAACAAAATATAAGAGATTACAAATAGAAAAATTATGGGGAGGGGATCAGATCATTAGTGCTATAGGAAAACAAACATGCTCAGGAATAGCAATCCTGTGTAAGAATTCAATACAAAATTTGGATATTACTTTGGTAATAATGGATAGAGTAATATTTAGTAGATTTGAAAGGGAAAGGACATGCTAATAGAATTATAACAGTTTATGCATATGTAACCATGAAAGAAAGAGTGGGTATGTTTAACAAAATTTTACATTACATAAGTAAACATGGATTTAATATTAGTGGGTGATTTAAAAAAAAAGGTGTGGGGATGTGACAACAATGTTACAATGTTAGATGTGATCAGGAGTGGAAAATTATGTATTTATGATAACAAACAGCAGACATACAAAATATGTAATTTGAGATCTGAGATAGGTTATTTTTAATCTCTGAAAATTTAAAGATAATTCAAGAATGGACAGAATGTACAGGATTTTCAGATCATCTGGCCATATGGATAGACATATAAAAAAGAAATGGATATATACGAACAAATAAAAGAATTAAGCATGAACTAGGAAGAGTTAGATGAGAAAGGGGTAGATCTGATCAGGCATTTATGGAAAGTCCATGTGGGAATGAGAGTATTTTATAAAAATTGGATGTTATGGTGGATGAGTTTGAAAAATAAATATAAAAGATGTTATTTGGAATGGCAAGATAGAAAAAGAGAAGAGGATAAGACAAAATATAAAGTAATTTCAAAATTTAAATCCAAAAAACGAAACCAGTGCAGACACCACGTAGAGGAGCATATAATGAAACACTTTAATAAAAAATAAATAAATGCAGATAAGAGCTTTCAGTTAAAACCTTCTTCAGATTTAAGACTATAAGCATGAGACGTACATTTAAAAGAATTGTCAACCAATCGAATTTTACAATACAAATGACATTTCTTTAAAACAGGCTTAATTGGAAGCTGGGCATTTAATCCTGGCAGCTTACCAGCTTGCAGTTCAGCAATCCACGTTATTCGGCATACTCTGTATCATTAAACACATCACCCCCTTTCAAATCAGAACTAATAATTTGCAAAACCATAAAAGTAAAATTATGTGATGGAAAAAGTGCAACATGTTTAGCTAAGGCATTGTTGTTATTCTTTGATAAAATATCTCTAACATGCTGAAGAATTCTTTCTCTTAAAATGCCTATCATTTTTTACAATTATAAAAGCATGAACAATCATTGCAGGTTGCAATATACATAAATGTTTGGTCATGCAATATGCATATAAAGGCAGAGTACACCTATTACAAAAATTAGGGTGAATAAAAATATTCTTATTGTTAATATAGCAGCATGCTTTGCATGATTTACATGGAAAAGTACCAATATATATATATATATCTATAATGGAAAAATGCGAACTGAAACCAATAGAAGGGTAGTCTCCAGGTTTATTTAGCGTTGCGTTGATACATAAAATATTCTTAAAACACGCTTTTGGTAAAGGCTATGCTTCACCTTCCTCAGAATACACAATTTCAAATGTCTAATACTCTACTTTTAATATGTAACAAAAAGCAATTAACTAACGTCACTTCCTTTAGCTTAAACAAAAAACGAAGCACCTGGAATACATTAACTTGCAATTTCTACATCTAGTAAAAGAAACACTACCACATATGCATTAAAAATGTATGTTAATGTTTCGTGTGATATGTATTTAAAATAAGAATAAAGAAAATATGTATGTTGTAGATGCAGCACACCTATAATGTAATACTAAGCTAGAACGTACCCTTATGCAGTAGCTTATAATTACATACAGCAGCAAAAAAGTGTATTATGTCAGTTTACGCAAAGACTAAGAAACGAAACACCATCATTAGTTCCTTACTTCATTTGTTTTAAACCTTAAGGTTACTTTTTTAGTTCTTTTTGAAGGACAAATATTTAAAGGTAAATTAACCTAGAGACTACCCTTCTATTGGTTTCAGTTCGCATTTTTCCGTTTTATCTGGTCCGTTTTACTTTTGTGAGGTTTATATATATATATATATATATATATATATATATATATATATATAGTAAAAAATATATAGAAAAGACTTTTAAAGAAAATAAAAATAAAAAGGAAACAAAAGTGGAAAGTCAAAAAATAATAATAACAGAACAAGATAATAGAGAACTAGAAAAAGAAATAACAATAGAAGAACTGAATAACATGTTAAGGTTAGTGAATGTAGAATCAGTGACAGGACCAGAAGAGATAGAATATTATATGTATATAATATGGCAGTGTGACAAAAGAAGTACTTTTTGAAAATGTTAAATGAATGGTTCAATGAAAGTTTGGGGCAAAATGAAATATGTAGCGAAGTAATGAAATTCATATGGGAAAAGGGAGTTAAAACAGACATAAGAAATTGAAGACTGATAGTACTTAATAATACTGATTATAACATTTTTATGAAAATAATCCCAAAAAGACTAGAGGATAAATTAAATGAAATATTAGAAGACATGATATTTGGTAAAAAAAGGAAAAGAATCAGTGACAGTAGTCTCAAGTCTTCACTGATTTATTTCCTCATTTTTACTTTTAATTCCCTTCTTTTTATCCTTTACTTTTTATTTTTTTGTATTTATGCCACTTTTCTGGGCAGGTATAAATTCACTCTTAAAACGTGGTACTATAGAAAACCCAAACCCCAGCCCAGACTCACAAGACATAGATCTTGCTACCCAATTCAATTCTTTCTTCATAGACTCTATTTCCAAACTTACTTCTTCTTTTACACACAACAATTCACCTCCTATCCCCTCTACTCACAACCAACCTCCCCCTCCTACTCCTTTCTCTCATTCACCCCCACCTCAACCTCACCCTTTTTCAATTAAACCTACTCCAACTTCTACCATAAGAAAACTCCTACAGAAATTAAAACCATGCACCAAACACCTGACAACATTCCCTCATACTATCTCAGTATAGCTGCTGATGCCATTGCCCTCCCTATCAGTATCCTCATCAATCACTCTATCCAAGAAGGTCTTGTCCCTGAAACCTGGAAAAAAGCTTATATTATCCCTCTACACAAAGGTGGAAATAATACTAACATCTCCAATTTCAGTCCCATAGCCATCCTCTCTCCCATTTCTAAAGTCCTGGAGAAATGTATCCACCTTCAACTCCTTCCCCACCTCTTGGACAACAATCGACTAACCCCTACCCAACACGGATTCAGACCCCATCATAGTACTATGACAGCCCTCCTATCCTTCCTTGAAACTGTGAACAAAGCTAGAGATTCTGGACTCATTGTATCTACCACTCTTCTTGATCTTTCTAAGGCCTTTGATACTATCTCCCATAACCTACTTCTTACTAAACTATCTAATCTAAACCTTTCTCTCACTTCATTCAACTGGTTTAACAGCTATCTCTCCAATAGACAACAAGCAGTCAAGTGGAAAAAAGCTACTTCCTCCTTTCTAAATACCCCTACAGGTGTCCCACAAGGCTCCATTCTGGGCCCCCTTCTCTTTAATATTTTCATTAATGACTTTTACCATGCTATCCCTCAGGCTAATATTATTCAATATGCAGATGATTCCACAATCATCTGTGCTGCCTCATCTATACCAGCTCTACAAAACTTACCCAGGATGCCTTCTCCACCACTGAAAATTGGATGAAAGACAACCATCTAGCTCTTAATGCTGCTAAAACCAAACTCATGATATTTACTCCTTCAAAAACTACTAACATCGATCGTAAATCATTCTCCATCTACAGCCAAAATAACATTCCCCTTGAGCTTGTATCAGAAACCAAACTATTAGGAGTCCAAATTGATGACAAGCTTAAATTCCATTCCCATCTACTACAAAACATAAATAAAACCCACCAAAAACTTGGCATGCTCTACCGTCATAATCATTTTCTCAGCTCAGCTACCAAGATTACTCTCTCAACTACATTTCTCTTACCCTCCCTTCTCTATGGAGCACCCCTTCTTACTAACCTACAATCTTCCCTCAAAACCAAACTATCCTCTTGTTACAATAAAATTGCCAAATTTGCCACTTCTAACAAATCATCAACACACCACTGTGAACCACTCCACAAACTGAAATGGTTAGAACTACCCAACTACCTCTCATATACCCAACTCACATATGCTCACAAACTGATTTTCCAGCCATCCCTCTGCCCCTCACTCTCTTCTACCTTTAAAATGCACCACAAACAAAGACATCTAAGATCAAACAATCAAAACCTCATAGAAATTCATAGACCCCTCCACCCTCCTGGACAAAACCTTCTGTCCTTCTCACTAGCACGCTTATGGAACTCCCTTCCTCCCTCTATTCGTACCATTACAAGCCTCCCATCCTTTAAAAAATCACTCCACTCTTATCTAACCTCCACATGGGAATGCTCCTGCTCTCACCCTTCATAACCTACTATTTACTCTAGTAACTTTTTCTCTTCTGACTGTCTAAACACCAGGTAGCATTACTCATGGCCTACCTGTATACTACTCTAACTCTGCTACTTTAACTCTGCTCAAAAAAAAAATATATAGATATGTTGTTACTCTTATTACCTGTGTTTTTAGCTGTCTCTGCATGTTTAATTACATAAACTGTACTATGTTTAACCCCATCAAATATATATGTATATCCTCACTTTTGTGTAATCTGTATGTGGAGCTTTTTCTCAATGTTTAACCCCATGTAATGTATATGTATATCCTCATCTTTGTTTAATCTGTATGTGGAGCTTTTCTCCCCAGGACTCCATTGAAAACGGGTTCTTCGAGCCCAATGGACTATCCTGGTTAAACAAATGCAAATAAATAAATAAATAAATAAATAAAAAGGAAGTTCAAGAATTATTAATGATTGTAAGAGAAATTGTGGATGATCTGATGAATAGGGAAATGGAAGTAAAAATGATGACAGATGATTTCAACAAAGTTTTTGACAAGATACAACATGGTGCTTTATGGAACATAATGAAAGAATACAATATAATTGAGAGGATACTAAAGATATTTTATAAGGTGTATGAAAAGAATAAAGTATTAGTAAATGGGTGGTTAAGTCAAGAAATAGACACAAAAAGTGGTATAAGACAAGGTTGTCCATTGAGTAGCATTTTATTTGTGTTGGTTATGAATGCAGTAGCTAGTACCAATGATTTTCTCATATGCATATGATATAATAGTAGTGATGAAGAATAAAGAATGAAGGAAGGAAGCTATTCAATATCTAAATAGGTACGAGTATGAATATAGACAAGAGTAAAGGAATAGGAGGAAAAGAGGCTAAGGTAGAAAACATTCAGTTTACAACAGAAAGGAAATAAAATTATTGTATATACCATTTAGAAATGAAATGATAAAAGAAAAACAATGGGATGATATAACAACCAAATTAAGAAATACGTGTTCATTTTGGAGAACTTATAACTGATCATACAAAAGAAGGTAAATTTAGTAAATATGGTGCTATTAGAAAAAATGCATACTTAGTAAATGTGTTGATTCTGACAAAGTATGAAAAAGAAATAATGTCAGTTGTGTTCTCATTTACATGGGGATCGACTATGAATTCAGTAAGAAGAAAAATTTTATATAATAAAGAAGAAGGAGGAGAGATAGATTTAATGAACCCCGTGGTTTATTCAACATCACTAAATTTATATAAAGTGCTGAGATGGATAAAATAGGAAAATGGATCATTAATAGATGTAATAATGCAAGAAAATATATAAAATTTATACAAAGTGTTGAGATGGACAAAATAGGAAAATGGATCATTAATAGATGTAATAATGTAAGAAAATATATCAAAATATGGTGTGTGCTGACTAAAGGTAAAAGAGAAATAAGATATGAAGGGGAAATGAAAGAACATCAAGACAAAATAATATTGTTGAAAGTAAAGATAAAAGATATAGGGCCAAGTTCATTAGCACCTTAACTATGTGTGCACAATCTGTACTCAAGAACATCCCTACCACATTTTCATGCTTTCTGGTCACTCAGAAAGATTACACTAAGTGTACATATAGTCTACCTTGTAGACAAACAGAATGAGGCTCGCCACAGCACAAAATAAAATGAGAACACAATTTATTGATTGCAGTAACCAAAGTAAGCGCTTTCACATTTTGCAACGCTTCATCAGACATTTACAACTGCTCACAACTCTAACCACAGTTAAATAGTGACATAATACACCCTCTCTTCAATTAATCAATCAAATCATAAGAGCCATTCACATTCTAAAAGCAACATACACGCAATCACAACATCAAATACATGCTCTCCTCACATATATCAAAAACATGTTAAAAACATAAATATATCTATATAACAAAACATATATATATATATATATATATATATATATATATATATATATATATATATATATGCACCAAAATATATAAAAAATATAAAAGAGAACAGCAGCTCATATGTGCATATAAAATTGCTCACAACTTAATGAGCATAGGGGCGTGCTGCTAAAAATGGCTTTAAGGTTACTTTCTCATTTAATCCATGCCCCCTACAACTTTGTAACCTTATTATCCATCTGTTTTCATGTTCCTCGGTATAGTTCTTTATATCTCCCAACCTACTTGTTACCCCAATCAATTCTAAAACACTGAACTTAAATTTGTGTGTCATCCCTTTATCTAAAACATGCCGGGCTAAGGCATTGTGTTCATCTTCTCTGTTTATTGCATAGATATGCTCTCTAACCCATTCCCTAAGACTCCTATTCATTTTACCTACATAAAAACATAAACAACTCTGGCAGACGGCTATATATATCAAATTCCTTGATTTACAGTCAGCATAGAAATTGAAATTATATTTGTAGTTTGTATCTGGATGTACAAAATAATCACTTCCCGACATATACACGCAGTGATTACAGCTTCTACAAGGTAGTGTCCCCTGTCTATATGATTCCACGAATGTGCTTTTATTGTTGCTACCTTCATAACATAGCAACCTCTTAAGCAACTTTGTATTCTTATATGAGAAACGCGGTCTCTGGCTCACTATTTGGATTATTTTCTCATCTGTAGTAAGTATCCCCCAGTTCTTTTCTATTATTCCTCTGATTACTTTATTCATGTTTGTATAAGGAATCACTACTCTATTCTCATTATTTCATTGATTTCTATTATTATTAACATTCCCACCATTCCTATATAAATATGGTCTCCCTTTTCCTTTCCTTATTGAGTCATTTATTTGATAAACAGATTCAACTTCATATTTATTATAGCCTCTTGACATTAAATCATTCACTAACATCTCTTGTTTCTTATTGTAACTATCGTCACTTGTAGTAAGGCATGACATTCTCAAAGCCTGTCCTTTCACTATATTATGATATATATGCTGAGGATGCATACTATTCCTATGTAGCATACTATTTTTCCAACATGGTTTCCTGTATATCTCAGAATGTATCTCCTCATTTATCTTTATCACCTTCACATCCAAAAATTCCATCTTCTCATAAGAATATTTCTGTTCAAATCTCAAAAAATCTGTGGTACCATTAATATATTCAATGAAGTCATTCAACTCCATTTCTGTGCCTCTCCATGTCAGAAACACATCGTCCACAAAACATTTATAAAATTTTATATGTTTGTTAAATATAACATTTGACAGGACATATGTGCTTTCCCAATATGCCAACACTAGGTTGGCATAAGAGTTGGCACAACACCTTTTTTCTGTAAATAATAAATATTCTCATATAGAAACACATTGTTATTTAATACCACGTTAAGTAGAGCTAAAATCTTAATGATGGAGCTACTGGATATCCCTTTCTCAATTAAAGGTAATCTCAGGAACTCCATTCCTGTATTATTTGGAATTGAGGTGAAAAGAGACGCCACATCTAATGTGACCAATAGATCTGGGTGTGCCTCGTTATTGTTCAAAATTTAGTCTCCATAACTTTCCAAAAAATCTTGTGTATCTCTCAATATGGAAATGGTCTCATTTACTACTGGTCAAAGTTGCTTCTCAATAAATATAGAAGTTATTTGGTCAACCAACCACCACCTGAGACTATCGGTCTCATGGGTGGATTATTACAGGTTTTATGCACCTTAGGAAGTCCTCTTATGGTGGGAATTAGGGGATTCTCAACTAATAAATACTTATATAAATCACCATCAATTGTGTGACATAAAAGCATATCATATAGCTCAGATTGCACATTCTTGATCAATTTGTTTAGCATGGCTCCATTCAGTGTTTGATAAGTCCCAACCTCACCCAACATATTTCTCATACAAGTTGCATACATTTCAGTGTCTAGCACCACAATGGTGCCACCCTTATCACCCTGCCTGATAACTATCACTCTATTGTCTTGTAGCTTCCTTATTGATTGAAATTTATCATAGGTTAAATTGTAAAATTCAGATTTACTGCTTGTTTTATATAATTCAAACAAATCATGCTCACAGGCTTTTTCGAAGGTCTCTAAAAGAGGATGTTCCTGTGGTGTAAAAACAGAAGGTTTAGAAAAAACATTTTTATTGCCTGTACTCATGTTACCAAACATTAGATTTAAACTAACTGTTCGAATAAACATTTTCATGTCTAGTATAATGTCAGTGATATCTACTGATTTCGAGGGTATAAAAGAAAGGCCATGATTTAATAAAGACCTTTCATTATCAGTCAGGTAATATTGCGATAAATTTATCGCTAAGTCTTTGGTATTGGTTTCAGTACCTTTTTCTGAAATTCGTGTCTGTCCTCTGTTATTTTCCTCTTGCCTGCCCGCTCATGCGGTGACCAGCTGGTCTCGGTCATCTGCCGAATGGGTAAAGGAAAAGAAGGAAGCGGAGTATTGCTCGCCATTATTACATCTAGCGTATCCAATTTATTATTTGAATCACTACCAAAGTTCTTCCTGACTGCACCTGCCATTGAAGAGTACAAAGCTTTCGTAGCCTCACCAGAGGGACCCTCTCCTGTATCCAGGACTTCGTTGTTTACCTGCGTGACAACATAATTTGACGTAGTTTCCGTAGGCGAAGTATTCGCTGATGTCATTGTTGGGGGCGTGCATGTATTCACGGGATTCAAGCGAGCAAAACCAGAGCTCAAATCCCTTTTATTAACTTTTTGAATGTTACAATTACTCTGCATAGAATTCACATCTTGATTGTTATATATAGAGTTCATACCATTGTCTCTTGGCCAAGAAAAGACTTGCCCTCTCTGAAAGTCCCGAAGGTCTCGTTCTAGTTTCCTTTTCTTATCTGACAATTGTTTATTATCAAGAGTGGCTATTCACAACATAGTATCTGTAACAAGCATTTCTTTTTCTTCCATACTGACCAATTTCCCTACATCATTCTCTATCGCCATTATTTCCTGCATCAAACCAGTTTCAATTTCTTGATACTGTTCTGTCAATAGTTTGGTGTATCCATAGCTGGTTTCCATGTTTAATTTCTGCCATTTGGTTAATAACCCAGGGTAAGTAGTGCCAAATGTAGGCATCTTTAGCACTCTTAAACCTCTGGGTATTATTTTAAATGAAAGACATGTTTCCATATGTAGCCTCTGCCACTGTGTTGTTCATAATTTTTGTAAAGTATTCCCCAGCTTCCGAGTGAGCTGGATAACATCAATGTTCCTTTGTAGATTTACTGAGTTACTTCCATCATTCACTAAATCATCTGTAATGAATTTAAGGAGTGGGTTTTCAGCCATAGCCACAGCTCCCCATATCGTAGTCATACTTCCATTTCCACTCTGCGATGTAGTAGTCATCTCTCTCCTTGTAGCCATGTCCCAAAGCCGTTCAGAAAACACAGAAAAAAGAGAAATCAAACCAAAACAGCTTCTGGGTTAGGAGCCTCTTCAGATTCAATGTAGTAATTCGTAGACAAACAGAATGAGGCTCGCCACAGCACAAAATAAAATTAGAACACAATTTATTGATTGCAGTAACCAAAGTAAGCGCTTTCACATTTTGCAACACTTCATCAGACATTTACAACTGCTCACAACTCTAACCACAGTTAAATAGTGACATAATACACCCTCTCTTCAATTAATCAATCAAATCATAAGAGCCATTCACATTCTAAAAGCAACATACATGCAATCAGAACATCAAATACATGCTCTCCTCACATATATCAAAAACATGTTAAAAACATAAATATATGTATATAACAAAACATATATATATATATATATATATATATATATATATATATATATAAATAGTAGCTTCTTCAGAAATATTTAAAACATACAAAAAGACTCATATGTGCATATAAAATGCCAATGCTTAATAAATAAAAGCGTGCTCTAAAAAGCAATTAAGGTTACAATTACATATTTAATCCAAGCGCATAAAACTTTGCAACCTTTTCAAATGCATCTGTTTTCTTCCTCTGAAGTTCTTTACATCTGAATGGAATCAATTTAAAATAAATGTATATTAAAGAATATTATATATATATGTACAAAACTGTATTAATCAGTTGTCAACATATAAGACACCATAGACAAGCACTCAAACTCAATATTAAAAATAAAAATAAAAATAAAAAACCTACAATTAACTAAAATGCATTTTTAAATATAAACTATTACTATAGTATGAATAAATATAATAATAACACTCCCTGTATATGTAGCGTGTGTATAAACTGACTATACACAAAGAAACCAACATCATAAGTGTTTATAAATAAAAATATAAACACAAAATAAGTAACAATAATCCAACAAGTAAATAACAAGCGAGTTAAACTAGAAGCCAAAAATATTTTTTGAGATCTAGTAACTCACCTAAGGTATGATTTATATTTTAACACTGGGGCTATATTACAACTTTCATTAAGCCCCGGTGTATTAAAAGAGTCTAACTTTAACTGCCATAAAAGCTCACGTATTTCAAGTAGAAGAGAGGTAGGGCCACCCCTAATAGAAGAAGACACGTGATCAATAACCATAAACAGAAATGCGTGACCAGGATTGTTAAATACATGCTTAGCTAATGCATTTTCGCATTTCTTATTTTTAATTGCATAGCAATGCTGGTATATGCGCTCCTTAAATTTTCTATCCGTCTTACCGACGTAAAAGGCAGGGCAGCATGTGCAAACGGCCAGGTAAATAATAGATTTAGTCTCACAACCAATCCTATACTTGATAAGATATTTTCTTTCTGAGATGTCAAAAGAACTACCTGACTTAATAAGATTACACCAATTGCACAGGCCACAAGGGAATGACCCCTTAATCCGGTTAAAAGAAACACCTAAGGGAGCACTTTGTAATAAATCCTTCATATTCTTTTTCTGTGGCAAAAACGCTATTCCTCTGTGTATCTAATAAAAACGCGTTAAGGAAGATATTCTTGGGCTTGGTGTTCCTGTTCGTTTGAAGCTCCTTTCGCTTGTTTGTTTTTTGGTTCCTGACATTTTGGTGGTCTTTACATGGCTTCTGTACCTACGGTGAACCCTTCCAGCCCTAATTTATTTGTGTCAGGTCAAACTGACGATTTGAACTTAACCAGCTTGCTTCTGGCGCTTACACAAAAAATTGACTCCGTAAATGCACGGTTGGAGTCTTTTGAAAGGAACTATTCAGATCAGGTTCCAGCTCCTACGGAAATTAACATTACACAACCAGACTCTCTTCACGCATCCAGTGGTTCTCAGAGCTCTATACCTCCGGCTCAGCCGATTAGGAAGAATGCATCTTCAGTCCGTTTGGTCACCACTGGAGTGTCTAATGGCTTGGCGGACACTGTCAATCTAAACAACAGCTGTCAAGAAGCACTTATACGCGTCGGGTCTATTTCTGAGTGGATTCAAAATACAGGTGACATTTTTTCTTTCCTAAAACCTTTAACAGACTCTTCGCCGGTGCCGGACAGCACCATGCTTACAAAAAACTCTGAACTGGTGACTGACAAGTTGAAATTGCTTGATATTAAGACCTTCAAATTACATAAACTACAGCTTGAAGTAGCTTACTTCAAGCAATGTTTGAATGAAAGGTTGGTCCCGAAAGGACTTAGAAGTGTTTTCTCGCCATCAAGTCTTATTGATTGTGGTGATTTTTTGTCGGACTTGAAGTGTTTGTTTCAAAAACAGGGTTTGCAATTATTAGAGCTACTAGTTAAGCACTATTCTTTGTGTATAGATAATTTGACTAAAGAAGTGTGTTCTCTGGATGAGGAAATTAAATCCAATACTGCTTTTTCAAAATTTTCTTATCTTATTAAGTCAGGTAGTTCTTTTGACATCTCAGAAAGAAAATATCTTATCAAGTATAGGATTGGTTGTGAGACTAAATCTATTATTTACCTGGCCTTTTGCACATGCTGCCCTGCCTTTTACGTCGGTAAGACGGATAGAAAATTTAAGGAGCGCATATACCAGCATTGCTATGCAATTAAAAATAAGAAATGTGAAAATGCATTAGCAAAGCATGAATTTACAATCCTGGTCACGCATTTCTGTTTATGGGTATTGATCATGTGTCTTTTTCTATTAGGGGCGGCCCTACCTCTCTTCTACTTGAAATACGTGAGCTTTTATGGCAGTTAAAGTTAGACTCTTTTAATACACCGGGGCTTAATGAAAGTTGTAATATAGCCCCAGTGTTAAAATATAAATCATACTTTAGGTGAGTTCCTAGATCTCAAAATATTTTTGGCTTCTAGTTTAATTCACTTGTGATTTACTTGTTGGATTATTGTTAGTTATCTTGTGTTTATATTTTTATTTATAAACACTTATGATGTTGGCTTTTTTGTGTATAGTCAGTTTATACACACACTACATATACAGGGAGTGTCATTATTTTATTTATTTATACTATAGTAATAGTTTATATTTAAAAATGCATTTTAGTTAATAGTAGGTTTTCTATTTTTATTTTTATTTTTATTTTTTAACATTGAGTTTGAGTGCTTGTTTATGGTGTCTTATATGTTGACAACTGATTAATACAGTTTTGTATATATATATTTAACATTCTTTAATATACATTTATTTTAAAGTTATTCCATTCAGATGTATTCAGCAGAAGAAAAAGACTTCTGCATTTGAAAAGCATTTGCATTTTTTATGCGCTTTGCCCTTTTAAATATGTAATTGTATAAGTAATTGCTTTTTGAGCGGGCTTTTTAATTCATTAAGCATTGGCATTTTTGTACAAAAGGAGTCTCTTTTTTGTATGTACTTTAAATTCCTCTGAAGAAGCTACTTTTTTCTGTGGCGAAAACGCTATTTCTCTGTGTATCTAATAAAAACGCGTTAAGGAAGATATTTTGGGCTTGGTGTTCCTGTTCGTTTGAAGCTCCTTTCGCTTGTTTGTTTTTTGGTTCCTGACATTTTGATATATCAAAAACATGTTAAAAACATAAATATATCTATATAACAAAACATATATATATATATATATATATATATATATATGCACCAAAATATATAAAAAATATAAAAGAGAACAGCAGCTCATATGTGCATATAAAATTTCTCACAACTTAATGAGCATAGAGGTGTGCTGCTAAAAATGGTTTTAAGGTTACTTTCTCATTTAATCCATGCCCCCTACAACTTTGTAACCTTATTATCCATCTGTTTTCACGTTCCTCGGTATAGTTCTTTATATCTCCCAACCTACTTGTTACCCCAATCAATTCTAAAACACTGAACTTAAATTGAGTTATTTTGTACATATAGTCTACACTTTGTGGTAAACATTATGAATCCCCTCAATATTTAAAGTTGCAAGAAAATCAGTAGGAAAACTAAAATTAGAAGGAAGAAGGTGTGAGCTAATGCTTGTGTTGTCTGTTCACTCAGAATGGTGTACACTTAGTGTAGGCATCAATGAATCCCAGGGTTAGAAGTGAAAAAGAAATTACTCTTTCTGCACTTGGTTTTAGTCCTTTTTAATTTAACTGCATTTTTTAAACTGTGTTTGGTCTAATATTGCTACATACTCAAGTGTGTTAGCTTGCACTGCATGTGAATTGTTTTTATTACTGTTTTTGCTACTTTTCTGAAAAAAAAACTGTAAGCCTGTTTCCTACCTTTCCTGTAACTAGTGTTCCAGATACAGATTTGCTGTATCCAGGACTGTATGTAAGCTTCTGAGCCCCCCAAGCCTTTCTGTGTTGGAGAGAAGCCTTCTAGCTTATCAGTGGGAGTGGTAAGCACTAAGTAACCTGTCTACCACATAAGGAGTGGTTCTGGCCCAGAAATTGTAGTTATTGGCCGTTTGGGCAATCTTCCATCTCTCTCAACTTTCTGATTTGAAAGCCTGCATTTGCACTTGTTTCTGTCCTGTAACTCATCTAGTGCAGATACAGATTCTTAGTTTTAGCACTTAAATTTGCTTGTTCATGCTCAGCACTTGTTCAGAACTTGTAAGCACTAAATAAGCTACTAATTACAATAGCACTCAATCTTCCTCATTACCTAGAGGAAAACAGTTTTTGTACTTACTTTTTTCACTTGCTTAGAGAAAAATAGCTCTTGTACTCACTTTCCTCACTTCCTCACCTGAAGTCAAGGCATGTCCAAGGGTCAGCTCCCAGTATTCTCTCCAATCTATCTAATGAATCTGGGCATCTTGAGGCAATGTAGAAATTGCCTCATGTACACAGACAACCCTCTCCTCCTACCACCCAACACTACAACCTGTGAGAGATGCACTTATCTAGCCAAACTGGAGGTAAAGGTCTCTCCAACCAAGACTGAACTTGACAGTCATGAGAAGAAGGTAAACATTTGCACCACACCACACTCATCACATAGTCTCACTAAATCTACACCACCAAAATCCACATACAGTAACACAAAAACATTCGCGGAGGCTCTCAATAATAATCTGTCTAAGCAACAGAGACCCCCAAAGCAGAAACGCAAGCAACCTCCATCCCCCAACACAACCCAAATGACACATAGCCCACAGACTCAGTGTGCCACTCAACCACAGCCAATAAGGCAAAACAACGTACCCAACACACTAGTCATAGGTGACTCTATAGTCAGGCACACTGATGTCCCACTCACCAGGCTAAACAAGGAGAAGGTTACTGTCAGCTGCCTGTCGGGTGCCAGGATCCGCCACATAATCCACGCACTCAGGTCACTCCACAACAAGTACAAATATGACTCTGTCATTGTCCATGTTGGTGTGAGTGACCTGAGACGTACCTCCCTGGACTACATGAAAAGAGACATGGAAGAGCTCTCCGATCTTGTAGCCCAGGCAGGTATGACCCTAGCCCTGAGTACCATTCTGCCATCGCCCAGAATGATACCACAGTACAAGGACAAAATTATTGACTTCAACAATTGGCTAAGCTTCTGGTGTCATTCTAAAGGGATCCAGTATCTGTCTGCTTGGGATGACATAGTCGACAGACCATGATGCTTTGCCACAGATGGCCTGCACCTGTCGCCCCTGGGATTCCGGATACCGGCTAAGGCTCTTGCTGCCCCTATAGTGCCTTTTTTAGGCAGGGTTCAAGTAACAAATTCACCACCATAACAGGAACAGGCAAGCAAAAACTGAGGGTAATGCTACCCAATGCTAGAAGTCTAAATCTCAAAATGCACTCACTCGAGGCACTCCTTAAAATGGAGAACATCGATATCTGTGCAGTGACTGAGACCTGGTTCAAGGCTCCAGAGAGCATCCCTGCACTATCAGGCTATAACTCATACCACACTTTTCTGCCATGTAACCTGGACCGAAACACCAAAGGCGGAGGTGTGTCCATATTCATTAAGGATATCCACACCTTCAGGCTAGTTGCTCAGCATAATGTATCCGAGGTTATCCAAGTGCAACTAACTCTGGGCAAAACTGCAATCTAAATTGTAGCTTGCTACAGATCCCCCACCATGCCCCAGGATTCCCACTCCTCTTTTCTTGATGTACTGGAAAACATTAGGGTTCAACCAAACACCCTAATAATGAGCGACTTCAACTACCCCACCTTTAACTAGGAAAACTACTCATGTACCAACTCCTTAGCTCAACACTTTCTGGAATTCATAAACTCCAATGCCCTTGATCAACTTAGCCACACCCCCACCAGGGACAACAACATCCTAAACATGAGTGACCGGTGTTCCACACCTGAAGTCAACTCCTCATTGGTTCGATCCAACCATAAGCTTATCACCCTTGATATCCACATCCCGCCCCCACCCCCCATTAAGGAAACCACAGTAAAAAATGTCTCCAAAGCCAACTTCATGCTTCTTAAGACAGAAGTGGTGAACTTCATGACACCCATGCAGATGGACAATACAGTTACAAATGCTGAATCCTACACAAATGCACTCTATAAGCACTTACACGAGTGCATGGATCGTGCTATCCCAAACAGAACCAAGACACTATCCTCCAAAAAAAGGAAGCCAATCTGGTGGTCCCCTGCCATAAACAAACTGTACAACAGAAGGAAGAAACTGTTGCAAAAGAGAGTAAAATCCTATGAGTGGAGGAGCTCCGTGGTCAGCCTCAGTAAAATGCTGAGATCACTTATAAGATACTCCAAAGCTAGCTACAAAAACAAAATCACCACAAAATCCAAGGACAACCACAAAGCATTCTATAGCTATGTCAAGAATCTAGATGGCAACTCCCAGATCTGCTCTAGGTTACAGCACAAAGGCACGAAAATTACAGAACCAACTGATATTGCCAACACCCTGGCAGATCGGTTCAGTGCTAACATTACCCCCCCCCCTCACACCCTAAAGGGCGCATATCTCTACAGGAAGAATGCAGAGTCCCTGTAAACACAACTACACAGGTAAAAGCTGCACTCTCTAAAGCCAGAAACACAGCATCCATGGGACCAGACAACATCCCAGGCTGCGTTTTGCACGAACTTCAGAACGAACTGGCTCCCCACTTAAGCACTATGTTCAATAATAGCCTCGCATCAAGCTTTGGGCCCACTGAATGGCGCACAGCAACAGTTATCCCACTCCACAAAGGGGGAGCCACCACTGATCCTGGGAACTATCGACCTATTAGCCTAACGTACCTGGTCTGCAAGGCCATGGAGGGTATCATCATGTAACTCATAAACAAAGACATTGGTAACCTCCAAACTCTGGATCCCACCCAGTTCGGGTTTGTGAAAGGCAGATCATGCCTCCTGAACCTGATCAACTTCTTTGAGGCAGTCAACAAAGCAGTGGATGAGGGTAAGGTGGTTCACACAGCCTATCTTGACCTCGCCAAGGCTTTTGACACCATCCCCCATTCTGGAATTATAGCTAAACTCACTAAACTAGGTATAAATCCCTACATCACAAGATGGGTTGCTAACTGGCTCACTGACAGAACCCACACTGTAAAAGTTGCAGACTCCAAATCTGACCTCAAAGCAGTGACAAGTGGAGTACCACAGGGTTCCGTCCTGGGACCTCTCCTGTTTGGTATCTACTTCTCTGAAGTACAGGCTAACACAGAAGGCCTCTGGCTAATGAAGTTTGTGGATGACTGCAAACTAGGAGCCATAGTCAAGTCCCCAAATGATGTGGACATCCTACAGAAGGGCCTCACTGAGACAGATGCCTGGTGTCAGGGCCATGGCCTCAAGCTCAATGCCAAAAAGTGCAGTGTCATCCCCTTGTCATCCCCTTTGGTAAAAACTCTGTACCCATGAACTACCACATAGGCAGCAATCTACTTAACACCAAATGCGTGATAATAGACCTTGGGACCCAGGTGGACAGTAGTCTCTCCTTTGATAGTCACATTGCCACAGTAGTCAGGAAGTCCTTCTATGTGTTACACCTCATCATAAAAGGGTTCATATCCAGGAAAAAATAGGTCATTGTTCCCCTCTACTCATCACTCATTAGACCCATTATAGAGTACAACACCCCTTTTGGAATGTACCTCACAAGACATCTGCAGCAGCTGGAAAGGCCACAGAAGTACCTCACAAAGAGGATTACTGGCCTCAAACAAATGCCCTACACTGACCACTTCAAAAAACTCCAGCTTTACTCCATAGCATATCGCCTACTCCGAGGTGATCTCTCCCTAACATATAAAGCTATGTCAAACCCAGAGCTGTTAGACATGCTACACCTAAAGAAATTCCAATCCCTCTGAGTTACATGCTCTAGGGACCTAAACCTTGTCACCACAATAAACAGGACACACTGGAGGGATAGATTCCTGTCCCAGAGACTTCCTATACTCTGGAACAAGCTACCCATCTATGTCAAGCAAAGTTCTTCATTAGCACTCTTCAAGAAAAATCTTGATGAGTGAATGGGAAATAGGAAATACATCCCAGGGATCACTTCTGTGTCTCTGCTAGACAGTGGCACAGGAAAATAACTTTCTTGGGTGGCTTAAGCTATGGAACCTTGCTGGCTAGGCGTACGTAGGCCCTTGGGCCGATAGCCTAGTACCTACCTATGAATCAATGAACCTATGATATTTAAGTATAATTAATGATTATTATTGTGTTTATCCATGGGAAAATATTGAGGAAGAAAAAATCAAAGTGATAAAAGTTAGAACAGTATTGTGTAAAAAATATGTAAAATGTAAAAGTTATTTTATGGAGATTATCAAGAAAAAAATTGCCAGTAAAAGTGAATATGCTGTACAAAAGAATAGAAGGATATGCAATTATTGTGGCGAAGTTGAAACAACAAAGCATGTTTTGTTAGAATGTAAAAGGCTGAAAAACACTATGGTAAAGAACTGTGAAAATATGTTGGAAGGGATTATGAAAGTGGAATACATAAATGTGGACATGTTGAAATATGGATATTATAAAGGGAAAACAAAAGAAGAAGTAAAGAAAATTGATAAAAGGATGTTTTACATTATATGGACATTATGGAATGAATTACTAAATGAAATTTGGTTTAATGGGAAATGGATATTTGCAGATATATGGAAAAAATAAGATTCTGATTATGGAAAAAAGGGTGGGGTAATAAAATAAAGGTATAGGAAGATATATGGAATGTGAATGATGAAAAAATGATTGTAAAAATGGTAACTAATTGTAAATACCATATAGTGTGTAAATAATATAAATAATATGTTTAATAATAAAGGACCAGTATGCTCTTTGATAGGTGCCAGGGGTTCTTTTACATCCATCTGAGCAACCACTAACTCATGCAGATAGGACCTCAGTTTAATGTCTTATCCAAAGGGCAACACACTTAGGAATGCAGCACCCCCCTTATGCTGCACTGCAATGTCAGCAATTGATCTACTTGATGTGGGAATGGAATCCACAGCCTTCAGCATCAAAGGCAAGCATACTACCTGTTGCAACATTGACCCTGTGAATGCCACAACTATGAAACCCTGTGACTGACATTAACAGATTGCAGTCCTTAGTAATTAAAAAAAAGTTAACGGAGGTATGTTAGTTGCTGTGATGGATTAAAGATCTTACCTCCCAATAGTCAAGATTCAGAGTTTAACTCCTGGGCAAAGTCACTTAACTTGGCAGTGCCCCTAACTGGGACATTACACATACAGAGACACACACACACATCCACACACACACACACACACACACACACACACACACACACACACACACACACACACACACACACACACCACACACAAACAGGCTACTCGGCAAACCTCTCACTTTCGGCTGGCTGTTGATAAACTGGATTCAGAATATGTAGTATGAGCTGACTTACTTTCAGATGATTTCTGGCCACTGATTATGCAAACCTCAAATCTCCCATGCTGTGGATGTACACTCATCCCATACTGGTTGGCTGCTACTTCACTCTAAAGGACCAGTATGCTCTGCACAAACTGTTGCTCAAATCTCCTGCACTCTGGGCATACAGCGCAGGCTGATGCTGGGGACTTGGCTGTTACCCAAATCTCACACCTGGGTTTTATGTTGATGTTGTCTTATACTGCTTTTTATTTTCTTAAAGAGAAAGTGAAGCATGCATTTCTTACTTTAAAGTGGAGCATTGCTTTTTTTTTTTTTTAATCCTTGATGGGCCATCCTACCAGCACCAGGAGCTAGGCAGCTGCCTAGGCTGCCTAATGCTCTGATCAGGAGCACTATTTGAGTACGTGACATACTCACAGTTACATAGTGGCAAATGGAAGCTGAGTGATTCAGATCCTGCTCCACAGCAAGCAGCTTGTTCACAGCTCATAAGCTTAATAATCTGAGCTAATTTCCATTTGTACAGTACTAACAAAGTAAAGAGTCAAACATTTAAAAAATATTTATTTATTTGTATGTGTCTATCTGTCTGTCTTTATTTACTGGGAAAGTCCAGCTGGAATAAAAACCCTTTTCAACAGAGGTTTTCCTGAGGGAGAAATGCTCCACATTTAGCACCAATTTTGGCATATACATAAAACACAGTTACATGATATCAGAAGGAATACAAATTAGAGGTAAATGTACATATATATGAAAGAAAAAAAGGCTGCACAATAGCTTACACTAACATCATTTAGAAAGAGAGCATGTACATAGCTTGCATGGGTGTATACAGTGTTCATCATTCATTAGAAACATACACATGCTTGTATATAGCAGAAAGGGATATATAACACTGCAAAATATACTGTAATATTAGCTGCAATTTTCTAGCAATTAAAATAATGAAAATGAGATAGTATCTTAGTAACAATGTTGTGGTTTTATAGAGGTAATATTATAGCTTTAAAAGTATTAATATATTAGAGGAAAGCAACATAAAAACAATATCTTAATGTCATAGCTATATGTGTTATATCCTGCTAAGTATATAACAGTTGGCCAGCTTCCAAAGCTTCAGGGAACCTTCCATGCACCCAAACAGTTAGTCAGTTTCACCTGAGGTAACTAAAAAGGTAGTTTCAGATGACAAGCCTTTCAGAGCTTTCATGCCACCAAACAACGTTCCTTTTGCATTCTTTGGAGAATTGACGGTTGACTAACAGTTTCATTGCCGGGCAAATAAGTTCCTTTTAGGTGAAAGAACCTTACACTTTTTGTTTAATAACAGAAATTGTACTTTTACTGTAAATCAATAATTTTAAAGCTAAGAAAAAGTGTTTTAATGATTCTCATGACTTTTAATTACTTTTAAATGGGTCGTCCCTTTTTTACTTTTGTGGTAAAAAGTTGTTACCACTAATTTAAAACTACATTTTCTGAGGAAAAGGTTGAGTTATTTTATGTTTGTGGGCTGGGATAAGTGTTTAATGTAATTTTCACTGTGCTTTTATGGGGAAGAAGTTACTTCTGGCATAGTCCTTACAGCCACCATGGACTGGAGGATTAGACATCTGTGGCTATTGGAGTGCCCTTGGTATGAAAGGGATTGACACTCTTTTCAGTTTCCAGAGAAGGGGTAGGGAATGCCACTGTGCCTAGCCAGAATGTTATACCTAACCCTAGGGAAGTGGGTCTGCTTCTTCTGAAATTCATGTAAAAAAGAAGGAAAAAGGTAGTCACAGTTCTTCTCATGTCTCAGTCACTTTGGAAAGGAACGAGTTATTGGGCTTAGTTCAGTGTTAAGTTCAGGCTCATGATTCTTTCAATTTAGCTGTTACTGGTAAAAGAAAGAGATTCTTCATTTTATGAAGATGCTCAAGTTTTTGAATCACAAAATGAGTGCTAAAGGGCAGACTGCATTTTGTTTCCTCAGATTCCTGATTCAGATTCTGAGGAAAGTGTGGCTTCGGGCAGTCACTTTGAAGGATTCTCATTTTCTGAAAATATTTTCAGAATTAATTAGTTGTTTTATTGGGAAAAGAAAAATATTCCACAGTCCCTGAAGAAATATTATGATTTATTACAGCTAGAGTTTTGAGAACCTAGCCCAATTCATCCTGTTCTTTCAGCTTTGGAGGATGTTTTTGTCAGCCTAGTAATTTCTCCGACAGGCAGCCTGCTGTCCACAAGGAAGCAGACAGCTTGTGAAAAGTTCCTCAGCCTTATAAGTTTATATGTATTTATCCCATATCAAACCCAGTAGCTACTACTTTGATGAAACCAGCTGCTGATAACAATTTGATTAATACCAATCTGTCGTCTTATGACAAGGATGGAAAATATTTTGATAGATTTGGGAAAAAGTGTATTCTTCTCCAGCATTTGTTTTTAGAATTATCAGCTGCCAATCTCATATGTTAAAGTTTATGCTTGTCTCTTTTGAAAATATAAGGAATATTATAGCATCCATTTCCTCTTCTGAGGAGAAATCTTCCTTGTATAATTCTGTTGCTTCTGTGTGTAGAATAGCTACTCACTATGTGAAATGTGCTTATTATTCTGTTGATGCCACTTCCAGGGCTGCTGTCACTGGAACTGTTATGAGCAGGTTTGCTTGGTTGTGCTCTCAAAACCTTCCAGAAGATGTCAACAATGACATTTTGAACTCTCGCTTGGACAGACAATAAGTTATTGGATCATCTGCTGCAGAGGTCCTTAAAAAGTGTGATGAGTGAAGTAAGTTAATTCAAGTAATCTCAAGACTTTTCAGCCTTCCTTCTTCAAGTTTGCCAAGAGATTTCACACTATTCCAAAAGCCTTTTTTAAAAAGTGAAACAAAGCACATTGTTGGCAAACAAACATTTATAAAGAAGTGGCACAGAGGGTCCAAAAAGAAAGGAAGAACCACCCATAACAAAGGACAGTCTAATACGTCTGAATAACTATATACAAGACTCCCACCATCCTAGCAAACCTTTAATGCTTCCAAAAATCTGAACTTCCAATTCTCTCTTTAGCAACAGATAGTTTCAGACAGATGGATTCTGAAAGCAATCCATCTGTGTTACAGATGGCAGTGGGAGTCTCTCACTCCTTTTAAAGGGATTTCCTCTCCAGACCAAACACCTCTTTTCTTGTCTATCATTCAGCATCTGCTCTCTCGGGGTGAAAGAAGTAGTCCCTCCTCCTTGATTATTTAAAGGGTTTTATTCCAGAATCTTTCTGATACCAAAGAAACTAGATTCTTGGAGACCAGCTCTGGATCTTTCCTTTCTGAGCCTCTTTGTTATAGTGCACCTGATCAAATTGTTATCCCTTCACAAATTATTACCCCTTTTTCCCTATCTGAGCCTTGTGGCGAACTTAGATTTAAAGATGTATATAACCACATCCCTACAAATTTAGGTTTCAGATGTTTCTTAAGGTTTTCTGAGTCTGGATCACATTATCAGTTCTCTATATTACCCTATGGTCTATACACTTTCAGGGGTATTCACAAACCCTGGAATTCAATAAACTCCATGTAGGTTATGAGCAAAGCCTTCACGGAGTTTACATGTGTGCATGGTGCATGACGAGTAGCAGCATGCAATACATATTCATGCCATGTACCATGTTTAAGAGGGGTGTCGTGGCTGGTAACAGTGTTGCCAGTCAGCAAACTGTGTAAGAGAACATGGATAGCACTCGTGTTAAAATCAGAGCACTGACAGTCCGCAGTTTTTTGCGGAATGCCATAATGATCACCAGGACTTCAAAAATCGCTCTCAGTCTCTTAGTGCAAGACATCTGGACAAATGTCAACATAATGGGGAGACAATGACCCAGAAATAGGGACATATTTGACAATTTTGCCCTGTAGAAATGTGGTAAAATAACCAGGAGTTTGTGTTAAGATACGTATTCTGAAGGAGTTGAAGTATGAAACTCAAATGTATGTAATACTGAGTCACATCAGTCCTGAGATCATCACAGTAATATGACAGAAAGTCACAGATTTGATAAGGAACACATCTGGACATTCTGTGAAAATCTGGACATTGGAGAGCTGTGAATGCTAAGTACATAGTCCAAACACAGTACAGGACAGTGTATCTACAGTGCAGATATTGTGATATCCCATTTCTGGCATTCTGTACTGAAGCTGTGTAAATGATCTGTAATGGTACATGGATTGTCATGTAAAATATACACTCGGGAAGTGTATGTATTTAATAGGAACACAGATGAATTGTAGGAATGAATGCAGGGAAAGAGGACAGGTGAAACAACCTAATGTAGAGCAGATGAGGGCATGTCAATGGAAGATGGTTGTAGCAGCAACACCAATCATGTATCTATATGGTACAGTAGGGACTGCACAGTGAAAATGTGTATTATGTGACTGTCACACAAGGTGACATTACAATTGGGAGGATGTCTGTGTGAAATAAGCATCCTTACATGAATAATGCAGAACACATGTATCAGGGATCTGACGTACAATTGTGGTACGGCACATATTGTGAAGGTGTGCAAACTGATTTGCCTGAATATGAATGTAATCTCAGCAGACGTCTCCAGCAAGTGGGACACAGATAAATGCTCATGGACAACATTAAAAGAGCCAGCCACACTCATGGACAATATCAGAATAATAGCACCAGTCATCCCATGCCTCTGACATAACATATGTGATTTAGAGTAATAGGAAATGATTATCCACAAACACACTTGCACAACTGTTATGATACATATCATGCACACTGTCCTGGCACTGTAATATCTGCTGGAGTGTTAGGAGGGGCACTGCTATACCTGTATGCAACATTATGAGTAATACAGGCTAGTTGACTGGTGTGCATGGTGTAGCTATATTTATATATATATATATATATATATATATATATATATATATATATATATATATATATATATGGCACAATCCACACTGTCATGAATGATATGTTGTCAAACACCTATGTATATAGTGAGTGCATCACCACAACAGGTAGCGCACATGCATCTCATGTAACGACTTGATTGTTGCTCCACACCATCAGTCATGTTTATGCCACAAAAATAATACCTAGGTATGGCCAATAGGCTGTGTGACAGCTCACTGTGACAAAGGTGGTACACATTATTTACACATCAGTGGAAGATGTGTAGGGAGGTACATGAAGAAGTGTGCATTGTACTCAGTTATTGGTGTGATGAAGCCTGGGAACTATGGAGGTATTATGGCCTTGATGTAGATGTCCTTTGCATATTCAGTACTTGTGTTACATGCAAGGGAGTAGTCAGCACTGTGACGACATGCTGGTAGACGTTCCACTTACCATCTACCCCAGGACACAGCTTGCATGCCTATTGGTCTGATTATAGGGTGTGATGTCCACATTATACTTGGGTTGTGTGTTTGTTTTCCTGACTTGGCAAATCCCCCCATGTTTTGTTGTCATTGCAGGTGTTGTCATGGCTGTGGCAGAAATCCTTGGTATGTGTTGATACTGTCTGTATTATACTAATATCATGCATGCATCAGGTGCTGTCCCTCCCTCTAGCTCAGATGGATGAATGTTAATGTACACCCTTCTATGGGAACATAGTCCATGTGGAGGGTGTGTTGAGGTGTGTATTCAACTGTATCAGGAAGGTGTATGCACTGAATCACACCACAGGCAATCTGCGATGTGGTCACCGCCCATTGATTCTGTATGATAGGCCTAGATGAAGGTAAGACAGTGCATACTACCTATTGTGATCTGGCCTAGGGTTTTGACAGAATCTCCCATGCAGGTATTGAGAAACTCGACCAGCTGGTGAATAACCCTTACATTACTAGATGGGTAATCAGTTGGCTCAGCAACAGAACACATACTGTGAAAGTAGGTGAATCAGCCTGTACCAGTACAGCTGTCACCACTGGCATACCCTAGGGATCTGTGTTTGGTCCTTTACTGTTTGGACTCTATTTCTTGACAGTTTAGGCTGGTCCACAGCCTTCCATTTACAGAAACGCTGATCGTACCAAAGCCACGCTTTACCCGGCCTTGACCATTGTGCCTCATGAATGATAAGGAAATAGCCTAGAAGATGCAGGGCCAAAGACTCATCCTTCTCCAGCTGCACTGCCATAAAATAAATAAAGCCAACCACCCAATTATCTCATGTCCTAGGGCAAAGCTTACCTACCCTCTGTCTTCCCAATGCTGCTAAAGCCACCAAGTCCTTGCTGTTAGAGGACTCTACTTCCACTAGCCATTGGACCCCTTCTGCATCGATCAGCTCAAACAAATCCACATACTCTCCTTTCCAAACTTTTTTCCTTAACCGAGCCCGGAATGTACAGAGTCAGGAAAACTGCTCCTGTCCCCTGTCCCAAAGATTGGGTAGCCAACCAGTCCCCTGGCCGCAGCCCAAAGTCAGAGCCTACCTCCGAGTCCAAGACCAAACTGTCCCCAGAACCAACAGACCCCCCATCGCATCTCCAACTGGGTACCTGGCACCCTGTGGTAGTTGCCTCTGAGCCTCCTCTATCACTTTCAAACCACCCCAAGGTCCCCAACTGACAAGTCTTCATCATCCCTCCCCCACCACAATCCTCAACCTCTAGCTTCCCAGACAATAGTGCCATAGTAAAACCATTACCTGCACCTTTGTCTTGAGACGTACTGGGAACCGGTGTATCCATTGCCACCGCCTGCTTCGATGCCTGTTGCCTTTTCCCTCAAGCTGGGGTTCTCACTGCTGTGCATGGCCTCTTCTGACCCAGAGTCTGTTCTAGTTCCTGTACCACCTCGGATGTTGCCACCTCCTGGAACAACTCTTCCACTTGGGCCACAATAGCTTGCCATCGCTGTCTTAATTCTGGTAAATTAGCCATCTGTAAAGAAGAAACACACTGTTAAAACTGTTCCACAAACCTGACTGCTCTACTCCCCCCCAACCCCTATAATGTTGCCTTGCCCTATGCCCTACCACACTCTGCCAACTCCCCTGCTTACCTATACTCTGCAGCCGAAAACAACCCCTTGCATAGCTTACCTGCTAATCATGCAGCGTAATCACTAATTATTGCACTTATATTTCCCCCATACATTAAAATATGCCCCTGCCTGGCACACACACTTCACCCTTCAGCTGCACACCCAATCAGCCACTCACTTCTCTACAGCTACCAACCCCTTTCCTAACACTAGAATATCACCACCTGTCTATATATATTAAAAAAAATAAATAAATAAACCCCTGTGCATCTATCTTCTACCTACATACCAGCCGCACAAATACTAGCATCATTCAACCACCACCAAGCCTGTAACCCTTACCTTTTTCTCCCAGAACGACAATCCTTATCCCCACGAGAGGTAACGGCCAAGAACACCAGTGCGCATGCGCGAACCAGTGCCCAAATCCATCGGCTGCAAAGAACGGCAGTGGCTACCCACAAAACCACCAGGGAGAGTGAAAAGGATTCCCCACCACTACCACCACCAAAGAAAGACCGCGGGGACAACAACCACATCAACAACAGTCGCGACCATCAGAGAACATGCGCGGAAAACCGAGGAATGACACCAGGGACCGAAGAAAGGGCACAGAAGCCCACAAACCCACCAGGGAGCACGAGAGGATCATCTGGCCACTACCCCCAAAGCTAATGAGACCAGATTACAGTGATGGACCCCCCCACAGCCAACCACGACCACCGGGAGAACACTTTTTTTTTTTTTTTTTTTTTGCGTTAGATTACCAGGCCCTCCCACATGGATACTAACTGACTGCATGGCCCAAACAGGAAGGAGGTAACTACAGGCCCGGCCTAACCACATGGATACTACCCGACCACATGGCCCAACCGGGAAGAAGGCACAACGGACCCAACGAATCCCCCGGAGACACCTGGACAACAGGGAGCAACCTCAGTGGCACTGGACCACCACAAAGACCCCAACCACCGCAACCAGCCCTACCACCCAACCTGGACCACCAGCAAGCACCTCAACAACTGCAAATCAAACAGGACACCCCAGGACACCAGGAATCACCCACTGCAACACCAGGCCTACTGGACCCTCGGAGAATCACACCAGCACCCAGGTAAGCCAAGAACCACACTCACACAGACACTACCCCCCAACCATTCATCCACATGCACTCTCCTCTCAGTAATCCTTTCACCCTTCCCTGCCAGTAAGTCCTGTCCCCAACCTATATTCCCAAACTCCATCCCCACATTAAATTAATTACTACAGAGAAACACCAAAAGGGAGAGGAGGGAACTAACCCGGTTAACTTAACCCCTTCTCTCCCCACCATCCAAGGTCTACCTGCATTCACAATACCTACAGGTCGTCTGGGTGTAAGCTAGTTGTTACTGCACCACCAACTCTCTCCAAATGTGCCTACTTCCTTTAATCCCTAACACTTAATCCTGCCACAAGTCCCTCCTTCCCCTACCTCATTTCCTTTCACCTCTCTCTTTCTCTTTAACCCTTTCACCACCACAATCCCACTATCCTATCCATCTACAAATCCTCACATTAATTCCTACCTCTGTACCCTCCCCACACCCCTTTACCCTTATTCGTGAGATCGGGACAACTTAGTTTGTCCCAAACTACATTTACTTAAAGCAAGAGTACTCTGAAATACTGACATAATTTAAGAATTCATAGAGAAAATATTTTTATGTTTTACTCAGTAACTCCTTCAGTTTAGGTTTCTTACTATCTTCTAAGCAGTCCTTTTCAATAATTGAAGACAGTAACTGAATTGTGTCGGAGGAAATTTTTCTTTAATTAAAAGTATCCTGCTCTATTTGCTGTCTTTGTCAGACAAGCACATCAAGTTTACTGAACTTCTCATTCATCTGTGACTATGAAGCTGGCTTTTTTGTGCACAGTATGAATGCTACCTCAGAAGCTAATTTATGGCCCCAGTGGGTGGGAAAAAAAGCAGTGTTACAAAAATCTTGCTGTGCTGTTTTCTTGGGGCAAAAATTGACATGTAATGGACAGGAAGCTTTCAGAGTCAGCGAAACAAGTTTTTAAAGAAAGTATTGTTAGAATTCGTGCAAACATAATATGGTGTGAATGCCAAACAATGTGGAAATACCACACA
Organism: Protopterus annectens; assembly: GCF_019279795.1. Lineage (NCBI taxonomy): Eukaryota > Metazoa > Chordata > Ceratodontiformes > Protopteridae > Protopterus > Protopterus annectens. The sequence goes on along the minus strand of NC_056728.1, from coordinate 54,538,761 downwards.
ACGTCAAAACAGTCATTATTCTTTATTTATATGCAGTAAGCTGTGAATCATTTGTAAGGGGAAATGCACTCTGAGATGAGAAAAATTTTGTTTAGCATACCGTTGCCTTTTAAAAGTAACTGGCTTCACCAATTACATAAGCAAGACTATTAAATATCATGACAAGAAGTAAAGAAAAAGCTCTGTTACAGGGCCCAATGTTAGGTCTGGGAATAACTGCAAACTCTGCTCTGATGATTGAAACTGAGGTGGGGAGTAATGCCTTTGAATCACAGGGGACATAATTCTGTAAAGGAACCTTATACATAAGGTGGATGATCACTAAAGTAGCCTTGTCCATGACAGAGAGCTGACCAGCTCTTATTAGGATACTACAATGGAGTTTCATTCTGGACCTGAACAAAATGAACCCCCCCAGAGATTTTTTCCCTCTAAGCTCTATATTATAACTTAAGTAGAAGATGAAAGTTATGCTGTGAGGAATCATTTTCAAAGGCATCCCTAGCTGCTAGTCAGATGAATTGACTAATCCCATAACAGGTAATAAGTTGTTCATTAATTTTGTGTGTGACACATCAACACAAAAATTCCTGTTATACTGTGATCAAACTAGATGCCTAGATATGACTGAACCTATATCTTTTCAGTTGCACAGCTATCATGGACAAGGGTGCTGAGGATATATGCATATTTTACTATAAAATGGGGTGTATCCGCATTGCATTATGTAGACTTACAGCTGGACATTTTACCCTAAATAACCTGGCTGCCAGTATTACATCAGTGATAAATTATTCAAATCATGTGAAAGTCAAAAACACAGTGGTTGTCTGATAAACAGAGCTATACTAATGCTCTAGTCATAGCTAATGTATCATCTGAGCTTTTAGGAGTTGGAAGCAAATCCCTTAGGGAGAACATGGCTGTAAGTGTGACAGGTTTTAGCTACATAAATTATTCAGTAAGCTTCAAAGTGGTATAATCATAGAGTAAAAAACTTGGGTAGATTCACATATCACGTTCTAGAATAATAGTGGGGTCAAGCTACAGAAAGCATAAGGGCATAATGAAGGAGGGGAGCATATCAAAGCAGGAAGTAATGGAATATGAGGAACCCCAGGATGTGTACTCAGTAATACCCCATTTCGTTTTTCTGTGGTGCAAGTGGGTGTGTCTGGAGAACAATAGGTAGTTAAACAGGTGAGAAAGGATTACTGGAGTGATTGAGATAAGGATAAACAGGGGTCTGCTTCATGTGACTGAAAACTCAGTATACTGAATTTCATTCGACTGGGACCACAATACCTAATTTTCAAAATACTGAAAACTCATTTGACTGAGTCTCGTTATAGTGAAAGCTTACAATGCTGAATTTCAAAATACTAAATTTTAAGCCACAGAAGTGATGTGTGTTTCCCTTCACCTGTGACTTGCTTGAGATAAAAAAAAATACTGTAACTTAATGTGCCAACTGTCAGAATACTGATAGATACTGTAGAAAGTAGTGTTGTAGTGTTTCTAAATGTGGGTATGTCTCTTTACATCTTTATGGGAAGTATCTAAAGTAATAATGCGGATAGTTTGTGCGCTCCCAATAGTAGTGGCAGTGTGTACAGTACTGTAAGAAGTAAAATGTATATGCCCTTTTCCTCACTGTAGTGCAATCCTGGAGTTAGATATATAGTTTAGGGGGTATGGGTGGTACAGCCCCCCACAATGGGTGGTGTGTAGGGCATAGCCCCCCACCTAGTTTGGTTTTATATCGTCTTTTTTCTATTAAGAGGGTAAGTAAATAGTCTTTAAGTTTTGGAAAGTGTCAGTCATTGTTGCTGTTAAGTGTGCATGTCTATGGCTTAAAATGTAGTATTTTGAAATTCAGAATTGTAAGCTTTCAGTATAATGAGACTTATTCAAATGATTTTTCACTATTTTGAAAATTAGGTATTGTGGTCTCAGTCAAATGAAATTCAGTATTTTGAGTTTTCAGTCATATGAAGTAGACCCACATATAAATATTATGAAAACATCTGTGAATAGAATAATAACGTGCCTATAAAAGCTGCAGTGATTATTAAATGACAAATGTAAAAATAGTATGAGAATAAAAATAACACATATAAACACTTGAAAGGGCAAGTTAATTGAACAGCACTGATGCTGGAAAGGATCTAGGAATAGTGACTATTAAAAGTTTAATATATGGTACATTGAAGGAAAAGGAAAATCCTGAGTGAGAAGCATATATGTGTCAGTTAGCATAGTCCTTTCAGGAATGGATGTGATTTCAACATTATGTACATCTCTAATGAGAAGAAAATTGAAGTTTTCTGCATAGGCATGTGTACCAAGATATGGGAAACATTCCTTCTTTCTGAGCTAAACTGTTCAGGTTGCTTCTTTATGCTGGTCTTTTTTTACTCTTAAAAAGTGTAGTAATTGTAGTGAACTAGAATGCTGTCATTAGACTGATTTTACCGATCTCTGCCCTTGATTTAATGCATACAAATTGCTGAGCAGCTTTTCTAAAGCTAACTGTATTTGTGGTATTCATGGGTAAGTACCAGGCTATCTGCCCTTGTGGGCTGTTTTAAGTGTAACCAGTTTCCCATTCAAATGTGAGGATCAAACCCTATACCTTGTGATTGTGAAGTAAACACCTTAACCATTATGCCAACCCCCATCCCTTCATAGTCCTTAAGCACAGCAGGTATGTGTGTGGGTCGAGCACTAGAACAAGCAAGGTGGGATTCAGAGACACAAGCTACACCAAAGTGGAACAATCAGAACATGATTGAGAAAGTCTTATAACAAATAAGGGAATAATGAAATGCAAATAAGAAATCTGTGAAAAATCTGTCACTTTCTTATGTCAACACATTAAAAAAAAGTGAATCTGCACCTTTTCTATCAACTTTATATTCCGCAAAGATGTTTCTTTTTGCTGCAACCCTAACTGTTTCCCACTTTGAATTGCTCATTTTGCTCATAATGAAACCCAGTACGTAAAGTACCACACAATGACCCAAGACAAATGAGATACATGAAAAATAACTTACCTGAACTTTGCTGAACAAATGTAATTGAGCAGGTTTAGAGTGGACAGGGATATAATAAAGTTTTAGTGAACTTGTATGACCCACAAATGACAACTGGAGGAATGCAATGCCTTCCTCTACCTGTGGATACCCAAGTATGTATAACTCTCACTGTACTTCCACTGGGACCTTTTTGAGACAGACTGTTGACACACTGGGCATATCACAGGCTTCTGCCTTGACGGTAATTCAGTAGTTCCACGATGTGTATCACAGTAGTTCCACAGTATGCATACTGCAGCGTCACCACAGGACAGAGCCAGTACCGTGTGTGCTTTATACTAAATGGCACACTTTCTTGAGATGCTTGGTGAGATTGATTGCACCCATGTTGCTATAAGGGCCCCATCAGGACCTTGAGGATAGTAGCACTATAACATGAAGGGTGACCATTCTATTGATTGCCAGATACTGTGTGATGCATGGGGTGCATCACGAACATGTTAGCCCAACATGCTGGCAGTGCCTGTAATTTTCACATCTGGCACATAGGTTTGCTGTTCTGCCTTTTCCTGCATGATAGAATTCCTCATGGTAATCTAATTGGCAAGTGCAAACTGTTATACCGTTTGTAACTATAGTTATTTCTCTATCTGCTAGACCCCTTTTGTTTAACATCTTCACCAATGATCTTTACAACTCATTCAAAAAATCCTCCCTTATTCAGTATGCCGACGACTCTGCACTTATATCCATCTCAAATAACATTCCTGAACTACACTCCCTGACCCAACAAGCCCTACTATCCACTGAACAATGGCTCTCTCACAACCTACTGATCCTAAATCCCAAAAAGACCAAACTCCTACTTTTCCTTCCCCGTTCTCTTTCTCATCACAAAACCTCCTTTTTTATTACATCTTCTAACAATACAGCTATCCAACCTGACACCCACACAAAACTCCTAGGGGTCATTATCGATGATGAACTAAAGTTCAACCTAAACATACTCTAGTGTACAAAAAAAAAAAAACAGAAACTAGGTCTGCTATATCGGAACAAAAAATTCTTAACCCCTGAATCTAGACTTACCCTGGGCCAGGGGCTCCTCCTCCCCTCCCTCTTATATGTCGCCCCAGTTCTTGCCAATATCCAGGCTTCCACTCTAAACAAACTCCAACAGACTTACCATAAAATAGCCAGATTCATTACTAACTCTCCATACAACTCACACCACTGCATTTCTTTAAACACTCTTCAATGGCTTGAACTTCCCTAATTTCTGCTATCTTATCAATTTCATATGCTACAATCTATTCTTTATAAAACCTCCTTCTGTCCATCTCTATCTTCCTAAGTCTCCATCTATATCCCATCCTGGACCCTCCATACTTCTAACCAACAATTACTTGATATCTACCACCCAAAAAGGACAGTAGGCAAACTACTCTACAAACACTCCCTTGCCCATGCTTGGAACAAACTTCCCCTTGACTTACGTTCAATCTCCCACACCTCACACTTTAAAAATGAACTAAAAGCTTATTTTTTTCAATTCCAGGACCTGCCCTTGCCATGACCCTACCTAGTCTTGCTTCCCTTTATGTACCCTCAAAAGGTTCATACTTAGTACCGCATTGCACCACTCTCTCCAATGTGTCTACTAATCATTTGTATAATTTTATACAAACAAAAAATGTTATTGTTGACCTATTCAACTATATCAATGTAAAATTATGTTACTAAGCTTCTTCTTAATGCAGCTTTAACTTTATGCAACCCAACATATGTGAATCGTTTTGCTATAACTGCTATTATATCAATATTGTTTAAAATTGTACTTCTTTAAAAATGTACTACTGTAGCTTTTCTCCTCGGGTTTCCACTGAAAATGGGCCACAAGCCCAGTTGGACAAACTCGGTTAACAAATGTTAATAAATAAATAAATCTGTGTAGTGGCACAGTTAGTATTGAGTAGCCACCCTTTGTTTTGTCCCCTCCCTATTTTGTTTTCCAGAAGGCACAGGCAACCCACTCAGTTCTCAGCTAATGACATTGGTCCATAACCCACAGGGAGGAGCAGAGAAGAGCTTTAACATCATCCAGTCCCATAAATGAATAATCAACAAGTTGGTGATTGGTCTGCTCAAAGCCCATTTCCATTGCCTGGATGCATATGTGGGGGTCCTTCAGTATGAGCCTGCTACTGCATGCAAGGTGTTTACAGCCTGCATTACACAATCATGCATTCGTCTGGTGCACAACTGCCGCAGTCAGCCACCAGTAGAAGTAGTGCAGCTCCATTTGTTCCACCAGTATCAATAACAAAGGTGGGTAGCTGATGACATCAGCACCATGCCCACCCCTCTGACTGGCTTATGCACAGTATACAGCAGTGCAGTTGAAAGAGCAGCATCTAGACCAAAGTTATGAGCCATGATATTCATTATGTCTCAGTGTAAAGTTACAGATATAATACTTGATGCATGCAGTGTTACTTGTGAGTTTTGCTATGTGGTAAATGGTCAACTTACACTGTACATCAGAAACTTCTTCACATACCATACACAAATGCATTGGTCATATGGTATTAGCCATCATCATCATCTGTACAGTGTTTAGTGATCAGTGGTGTAAGTGCTAGTTATAATGGCAGCTGTAGCAATGAAATGCTCTGTTTATGTTGCAAAATAGATTTAGATCTTTTGAGAGTGTGTATATGCATCCATTGGACATGAACATGTGCAGTAGGTCTAAGAGAATAGTTTCTGTAGTTCTATAGTTTCTGCAGTGATTGCCCCTCAGTTGTCTGTATGGCACCATGAAGTGGGACAAGGCTTTGAGACATTTTGCATAGTTCTTATGATTGAAGTCTTTGATTTTCTAAGTAAAAAAGCATTGTGGGCATTTGAGTTGTGTCAAATGTTTGGACAGGTACATACTGAAGGGGAAATTATGCTCAACAATTGCACTGATGAGTGCAGAATATAGTGGAATGATCCCATTCCTGGACCTGAAAGCCATACCCTTGATAATAAGCTGTGCAATGAAAAAGCAGTTTGTTACAATAGTGGATACATGGTTATCAAAGGACACATTGTGGCCTACATAAGTTCCTAGGTCCTGAATTGCTGGATCCGTTTTTAGGGGTATGTTGTCAATGTGATAGCTAGAAGGGATTTCTTGCTTGATGAATGGCACTATCACACATTTCTTGGCATTCATCTTTGGTTTATGGTTCTGACACCAGCTATTAGTTTGGGAAAGGCCCTTTTGGAGAATCTTGGTGTCCTCCGGAGAGTTTATGATGGCAGCAAGTTTACAGTAATTTGCAAACTTGATCAGCCATAGACCCTTAACAGTAGCTTTGACCTCTGGGAAGTAAATGCCAAAGAGGAGTGACCCAAGGACTAAACCTTGGGGTACAATGTTAGTGAAAAGGCATTTGGAGGAAGAAGAACAGCCCACCCTAATTTCCTGGGTTGTATTTGTGAGCCAGTTTGCTATCCAGTGAGTTATATAAAGATTAACATTTAGCTGGAATAATTTATCTATGATATCTGAGTGTGTGATGGTGTCAAACACATTTTCAAGGACTAAATATGCAATATGTACTCATTTTCCCGTCATCCATTGCTTCATTGCTCTTCTTGAAGTCAATCAGGTTAAGTAGGTAGGATCTGCAAATTTGAACAGCATTGGGATGAAATTTTATAGGTTACCTTTGTCCTTATTTATTAATTCCATAATGATCCTTTTCATAAACTTATAGATGAGGCTGATCAGACTTATGGGTATATACTTTCCCAGACACATTGATGCCCCGACTGTGTGGAAGGGGATGAAAGTTGCTGTCCTCCATTTATCTTTTGCAAAACCTGTTTTGAGTATGATACTGAATAGCCTGTACAAGTGGTCTGACAGTCCTGTTTCAGACTGGCCAGTAAACAGCTAGTATGTTATCTATCCCCATATAAGCACTGTTCTTGGCTTTGAAGACATGTTCATGTAATATTTGAGAAGAAGAGGTGTAGATGTGGGTATGAGATCTGGGAATGTAAGAGGGGAGAGCTGGTGAAGTTAGAGATAAATTTATCTGCTAGCAGATTGGCTATGACCTATGGGTCCATGTATACGATACAATTTACTGTTAGCTCTGTGCATTTCTGGATATTCTTTCTGAGATCTCTAATGTCTTTAAAGAAAGCTTCATGGTTGTCCTCCTAGATGGCCATTTTACCTCATGCCTGTCTTTTGTTGATTTGATTAGGATCTAGAGTCTCTGTTAAGTTTAGCAAGAGCATTTTTTTTTACATCTTAAAAGTTACATTTATTTTTACGTGCAGTGCTTGTTTTTATTTTATTATAAAGCCTGTCTGTATTTGGGTTCCACAAAAGAGGTTTATTTTTGAATTTAGCATTGTATTTACTTTGCAGGGCAACAGATACATTTGTTCAAATATTTACATGTCCATACAATTTGGCAATAAAAGATTATGCAAAAGCAGTGGGGTCATCAAGTTGGAAGGCGATGTTGAATTTAGCCAGGTTAGCACTCAGTTTCAATATATTAGCCTTGGCAAAATCTCTGAATATGAAGGTAACAGAGAATGGTTCTTGCTTCAGTCTTAAGTTTAAGGTGACTGATTTGTGGTCCAGTTTGACAAGGAAAGAAGTTAAATTTGGTAGGGAGCAGAGCTGTCCCATATTTGTGATTTTGTCAGGTTTTATTGCCTTTGGTTGAAGTTTGGACTAACTGGCCCAGAGAGTTTGTATTGAAGAAGTTAAGTCCACAAATCTCTGGGCATACATATTAGAGGATGTATACATCTCCCAGTTAATGCAGGGATATTTGAAGTCCCATAAGAGATGGGTGTTTGGCTTAATGCATAGTTAGGTAGAAGTTATGCTCTGAGGGGGACATAGAGGAGGCCCTATAGTTAGTCATGAGGTGATAAGGGTTCTTGTTAATGGTAAGTTGGACATGTTTGAGTTTCATATTGTTATATTGTTTAACTAGTCTGGAGGTGAAGTATTTTTTTTTTTACAGGTATGGAGACACGCCTGTAGTGCCTTCATCTGGTGAGGTGGGCCTGAGCACATGGTAGGCATTGAAACTCCACACTGATGTGGTGCTGTTAATGGACTCGAACCAGGTCTCTATAATAATGCCTATATTGATGTTTTCCAAGGTAAGGCTTGCTCCGTAGTAAGTGGATTTTTTTCTTAAGGCACTTAGCGTTGAACAGCAGTACCTTTATATTATCTGGATTCTCTTTTGTTATGATGGAAGCTTTTGAGAATTGAATTTGGCTTGGTACTGTGAGAGTGGGCAAAAAGCCAGTTTATTGAAAGTCTTTGGAGGAAGTAGTAGGCTATCCATGGCAAAGTGGCTAAGCCTGTCTGCCGTTTCCCTCCAGGCTGAAATATATTGGACCTCTTTTGAATGACACCAGAAGCTAAGCTAGTTGTTGAAGTCGGTAATCTTTTCTTCATATTGCAGCATCATGCTTGGTGATGGTAAATTGCTGCTCAAGGTTAGGCTTTTGTATGCCTTGGACACATATTCTGAGAACTCCATCATGTCTCTCTTCATGTAGTCCAGGGAGGTTTGTCTCAAGTCATTTACACCTACGTTTTATGACTGTGTCGTATGTGTACTTCTGGAGCAAGGACTGCTTGCATAATATGAGGAATCCTGGCACCTGATAGGCAAGTGACTGTGATCCTCTACTTGCACAACCCAGTGAGTGGTGCATCAGTGTGCCTCACAATAGTCACCTAAGACTAGAATTTTGGATTCTGTGGATGTTTGTCTTACAAGCCTTTGAACTGAGATACTGTGACTCTTTGATGTATTTTTCAGTTTGAGAGTTGCCTGTGTTATTTGTCTGTGAGGTTGCTGGGGTACTTGTTTATTAGGTTACATTAAGGATGCCTGTGGTTTAGGTAGGTAACTGACAACCTTTATGTTATTTGTAATGTCTTCATATAACAGTTTTTGCCTCCAACAGCAATAAATAACTGCATCTCTCCTGCACATTTTATTAATTTGCTTAAGTTGGTTGTCAGTAAACATGACATAATTTCAATCTTGTTTCAGGATGCACATTTCACCCAAGTTGTCAGCAGAAGTTGGCTGGAAAGTGCATATCCATAGTTCCACGTGCTTAGTAATGTGAGCTGAAGGGGAACAGCTCCTATGAGGTTTGCAGTTGATTACTGGTGATGTTATCTGTCTGATAGCAGAGATAATGCCCCCATAGTGCCTCAAAAGGTTCTATTATAAGAAAACAGAATACAGATAACTTGAAGATATTGCCACTCAGGTGAGAGCCTTAACAAAAAAAAATCCACTACTTAACGTCTTCTCTCACCATAAGCAAAAGAGGAGCATTAATCCCAAACCACTTCCTGAGAAGCAGTATTAATCTAGATCTTGTAATGTTGAGTACACTTGGTAAAACCTTCTGTTAGTAGATACCCGTAGCAGAAACTGCAGCCACTGAAAGTAAAAGTCTGCCAAGCTGCATAAACATCCTGAAAAGGTTCTCACTAAAACTGCAACCAGACCACTCAGTGAAGTTCCATACACAATCCCAAGTCAGATACCAACAGCTATCAATGCCCCTCTGCTCCTTCTCTCACCAGAAGCAATGAAGTAGCCCACACCAGGTAGTTGGATTCATTATCCAGTACTGATGCTGTAGTGCAGCATTTATTTATTATTATTTATTTATTTCCAGTTTGATGACCGGGGAGGTCCACTAGACTCAGGGAGCCCATTTTCAGTGGAGGCCCTGGGAGAAAAACTCTGCATTACATACAAACCTCTCAACTTGAAAACATCAAAAATCTGGATAAGGCCCATGAAAAATAGGTACAAATCGGTAGGCTGATTAACATATAATTTGCATACATAATTAGGTAACCCGAACCACTCCAATGGAATTGTGGGATACCAACATTCAAACACAAACCGAAAAACAGATAACCAAAATATGGCACCAGAGTCCCCCTGCAGCCATTCCAATGTCCCATTACCTGGTTATTTTGCCCTATTTACCATAAAACTATAATGTGCATACTGCTTTCCTTCTACAATGTTTATTTGAATTCATTTAAAATTTTTATTTTACATTTCATAGCATAAACACTACTAGACCTCTGCTAAACAAAGCAATACAGCCTCACAATGAAAATAGACAGCATTATAACTTCTCTGCCCTTGAAACTCACATTCATTGAAACAGCATTGAAGCCCACATTCAAAGAAAATGCATCTGGCCAGTGGTGGATAAAGATTAGCTTTGGGCTGTTTTCAAATCATAGGACCCCTTGCACACAAAACATACATGTGTTCTTTTATACACCTTCCTGACAGTAATAAATTCTATTCCTTGTATAATCGTTGCAGCGAGTTTTAAATTTATTGTTTTGAACATTTTACAGTAAGCAATGAAACAAAATGCATGAACCAATATTTGAATAAACTGCCCAGTTCAGAACATTTCCATCATAAAAGTCTGAGTAACATCTACAATCCACCAGTACCAGTAAATATGCTCAATCTCTGCAGAAGTAAAAGTTGTATAATTCCACATTACGGAGATATGTAACTAATGAAGAGGTTGCTGCTAGCAAACAACTTAATATATCATGGTTTCATCTACAAATAATGTGCCTGTTGCCCTTGAGATATAAATTGCCTATGTTGCCTAAAAAAATAAGCTAGTAATATTACAACAGGGAATGGATGGCATCATGGCAAACTGATAACAGGTCCATAATTACTAGCTATCTCTGCCAAAGAGGACATTCTCAGGACTGCAAAATACAACAGAGTACAGTATCAGCAATCTACATGCTGTGGGAGTAGAACCCACAGCCTTCTATATCAAAAGCAAGTATTCTACCCATCGTACTACTAACAACAAAAACACACTTACTATAAGCAGCACTATACTTCTCTCCCCCTGAAGACCTATGCAGCATAAGAAATCTGGAAATAGCCAAAATTTATTGGGAAGGGGACAAAAGCCCCAAACCAGGGACACATTTTAAACATTATTTGTATGATCACAAAAAGTTGTTTGCTAGTATAAAATGTTTTGTGTTACCAACCATGCATTTCCTGAAAGACAGGAAGACTGAAACTTAAATGGCTATGATTATTTAGTGAATTCAGTTCTCACTGGATTTGCCAGAAAACAATAATTTAATGAGGAACAGACCAAAAGTATGTATGAGCCAAACATTCCAGACAATCTCTCTCTCTCTCTCTCTCTCTCTCACACACACACACACACACACACACACACACACACACACACACACACACACACACACACACACACACACACACACACACACACACACACACTCTAAAATCTGCCTACAAGAAAATATCTTAAACTCTGTTGCTTAAATAACTCTGTTGCAGTACCCGCTTAGTAAATGGAGCTAAAAATACCTTACTCCATTGCAGATAAGAGTACCCATGCTTAAACTCCCGTAAGCAAGCACGGAAATAACTCCTCTGTTGCAAAATTCCGTTCACCAGGCAGAAAAATCAAGCACAGAAATAACTCCACTAAACTCCAGTTCGCAGAGAGTGAACTCCATTTAAACAGATCTGTTGCAGGAAAAATGCAGCAGAAATAACTCATCTCTACTCCGTTCACCAGGCAGAAAAAGCAAGCACAGAAATAACTCCACTAAACTCCCATTCACGCTTGCAGAGAGTGAACTCCATTTAAACAGACAGTGAAACTAGACAGTGAAACCTCAGCAAGCACAGAAATACCTAGACTAAAGAAAGCGAAAATAATCCGTCCATTCACCAGACAGAAAAAGCAAGCACAGAAATAACTCCTCTGTGCAGGAAAATGCTAGCGCCACTAAAGAAATGAAAATACTCTGTTCAAGCAGAACGAAAATGCTAACTCCAGAAAATACCTCTAAACTCCATTGCAGAACATACAAGTTTAGTAAGATAACTCCATTCTGCGCTAAAAATATAAAATAACTCTACAGTACCCATTTTTAGTTGTTTCCTGCCCATGCTTGCAGAAGCAATTCCTTCCCAAGAAGCAATCAAGCTAGCAATCCTTCCCGCTTGTGCTTGAACTCCATCTGAACAGACAGTTAACCAGCTGGAAATGTGTGCATGTGAGCCCTGAGCTGAACTCCAACAGGCTGATGGAAATTACGTCACTGCGCACATAATGATGTCAGCTCAACAAGTGAAAGAAAAAAAATTAAAACAAAAGTAGGAAAAAATCGGAAATGAAGGGGTGCCACTCGGGAATCTTGGCACCCCATTATTTGGACCACAAAACTCGGTAAAAACCGAGAAATTCGGTATAGTTGGGAGGTATGATTACATAGTTTAGTTACAGATACAATCATAGTAAAGAAGACACAATTACAATTTCATTTCATGTTAGAGAACAGGAATACATTCTTTGGTTGCATAGTATCTAAATATATACGATGGCAGTGGCAACTTAATTGAGAGGGAGGGTAAAGACTTAGTTGGAAAAGAGAGAAAAAAGGTGGGATGGGTTATTTACAATACATACATTTATGTTATTTACAATACGTACATTTATGTTAGGTTAGCTTGTACTCAGAGATAGTCCGGCGTTTAAGGGGTGGATTGAATTAGTAGGCTAGGTGGGGAGAGTGCAATTGCATTTCCTATTAGAGGAATGGTAGGAATGTAGCTGAGTTTCTTGAGTATAATGGGGGTACTGCATTCCCAAGAGTGCCATCCATTGGATGAGATGTTAAACCAAGACCCCATCTACCTGAGTTTCTGCCCTGGTCAAATTATAGAAATACCTCCTCAGAACTCCCATGAAAAAAAGGCAATTGGTCTAGTGGGACTTACCCGGTCAGCAAAGTGTAAAAAATAAAATAAAAATTACACCAAGCTAGCTCCTAAGAAGCAAGTTTCAAGTTTTCCAGTGACTGTTAATCTCTAGGAACACTAGAAAATAATGCTGCTCTGCTCCTTCTCTCACTAAGAGTAAAACAGAAGCACTAATCCCACCCCAACTGCTGAGAAGCAGTTCATAGACTCTCCAGTGATTAGTTGTCCAATCCAAGACGATTTTCAAATTAAGATGGAGAAATTCATTAATTTTCTGAATATTGCAGTGTGCATGCAGTAAGTGAATGGGATGATATGAAACAAAGGCTATCTAAAGGGGAGGCCTTCCCAGTTAGCTCTTTCAGAGCGCTGTGTCATGTGCAGATGAGACGAGACAGGGAGGAGCTCCAAAGTCACACTTACAGTTAGAGCAAGCAACTCAAATGCCACCAAGTTTAAAAGCACAACAGGAAATGGGTGGGTGGGAAAAATCCATTGCAGTTACACACCAACAATAGTCTCACAAAACTTCCAGCTAAATAAGAAATCCTGTTTTTTAGTTCCTCCTTCTAATTAGTTGTACTTAGTTCATTTTCAGTCAGTGAATGGAAAGGATTTTTTTTTCTGACTGTTAGCAAGAATTTTGAAAACTCCAAGTAAAAAAATCATGGAAAATAGAATTTAAAATAAAATACACTGCAATATAGTAAGAACAAAAATAAAAAAAATGGAAGTTTCCAAACCGTAAATCCAAAATCAAATGCGGTCACATCCCACACCAGCAGAAGTCTTCACTTGCAGCTAATATCAAATACATGCACTTCAGTAATGAACAGTTAATGCTGTACCATGTTTTTATTTTTCAAACATCTTTATAGAATTATCATCTGTGAGATAGGCAAATTTACAGTCATATAAAAGTAATCAAACTATATTAACATAACAAACATACATTATTCAATTCTTGCTTTTTTTTTTTTTGAAGAAACATCTTTATTAAACTATCACTTACTACATAGGCAATCATACATTTATAAATGAAAACAAACCACATCAACGCAAGCAATTTATATCACTGATAATCTACCCAATCTTTCTCACTCAAACACTATATAGCTCATGTAAGTCCTGCCACCTTTTAAACCTCATTCCTCCCTTGCATGTATTGTTCCCACAGTTTCCATTTTTTCCTATGTAGTTTGCTCCTACCCTTTTGTAAAGATCTCAGTTCCAGTTGTTTTGTCTCTGTTACTATATTCACAACCTCCAGTATACTTGGTTTAGACTTTGATTTTCATTTTCTAGTAAGTGCTTTTTTGGCAGCCACCATTATTAGGCACAGATAGGCTTTTCCATGTCTAGGTAATTCCAGTTCTGTATCATAGCTCAGAAGAATCATCTCCCTAGTCAGACCAATCTGCCCGCCCAGCATAACCAAGAATGCATCTTTGATTGTATTAGTTGTGCTGTATTACCACATTCATAACTCAGTCTGTCTAGAGAAAATTTTATGCAGAAATGTATTTATTAAATTTATTATTTATATATTACACTACCAGGGACAATTGCAGTATCTTGAAATATGACATGTTAAATGGTATCAATAATACATTGGGGATTTCTAGAACTTTTCTCCATGTACCTTATGGGGGGGTTATTGAACTATGTATTGTTACTTAGATTTTCATTAATGCAAACTGCAATGCTTTAGGCCCTGATCACATTTTTCAGCTCTGTGTAATGATGAAAACATTATTGTAGTATCACTATAATAGTAGCACTGCAAAATGCACAAGTTGAGCATTACTAGCAATAATTCATTTCATCACATAGTGGACATTTAAAAGTTGAGTACAGGGACAGTAATATCTGCAAGACTCCCTGTGATGGTCTCTGCTCTAGGCCAGTAATCAAGAAGCTTCCATCCTCAACACTAACATCAGTGAGGGATGGCCACTAGGAACAAAAATAGATACACACAGTATTTTCAGATGCAGCTTTCTGCACCAAGCACAATTTCCCTTAACAGCACACAAGGGGCACACTCCAGACCTGGGGCTGGACTCTCTGTCTCTCTCCAGGCCCAAAACAAAACTCCACACTGACCGCTTTGCAGCTCTATGTCCCTGTTCCAAGTAGCTGACAGACACACTTGGATACTAGATCTTCACACACACACACACACACACACACACACACACACACACACACACACACACACACGCACACACACACACACATCAGAAAGGCTAGCACAGATTTACCAGCTGTGCCCCCTCTGTCCAGACTGTAAGGTAATTATGCTGCCAGCAATCAGCTACTCTAAGGCTCTTACAAGGGTACACAATTATATTGGGTAAAATTAATACTAATATAAATGGTAGAGTTTGACCAATGCAGGAAGGCTTTCAAGAGCAACCACAGTGTCACTAAAATAAGCATAAGTACTCTCAAGATGTTAAAAGTATTCTCTAAAAGACCAGCCACAATGAAAGGTATAGAAATATTTAATAATAAATAATAAAATGGAAAACATATGAATACTGAATATCTACTTAAAATAAACACCATAATTTCAATCACAGGAGATATAAAAATAACACATTTGGATAGATTCACACAGATGCAGAAAAATAGTACTTAACTAATATCACTATATTTTCCTGACTGATTAAAGAATGACTGTTCCTTAGTTAAGTTACTTACTACAGCAAGGCATGATGATGAGTGTAGAGTTGCTTACTGCAACAAGACAAGATGTAGAGTTATGTCAGATATCTGTAAGAAATCTCTCCTGTCAGAATCCAAAGAACAAAGTGCTGCTGCAGGAGTTCCATCATATCTCTCATTAATATCGAATGAATCATTTCAGTACTGGTTATAGAATGCCATCACATCTGGTCACCTGACTCTGGTATAATACAGACCCAGAGCTTTGCTAAGATCTGTTGCAGCATCTGAAAACTATAAAACCAACCCATTTAATTTTCAACCTATTTTTCATAATTAGCTGCACTGAGATTAATATCTTCCCTTCCAGAATTCTCTGCTAAAACATATACATTTAATCAGTTATAACAATACTGTCTGACATACATGTATTATATCTCTTTTCTGTCCAGCAGGACCCACTGTTGATGCATTTTTAACACAAGCAACTTTACAAATACATTTTAATACAAGCGTCTGTACAAATCAGTGTGATAGTCAAATGACATAAAATTCTTTACAAAACTCTAGCTAGCTATGCTGGCATATGTTACACATGTGCTGCCCTCCTCTCTCTAGTGCAGATGGCACTACCTCATATCATTACACTCCCTAAAACTGATTGTCTGGTAAAATTGCTATAGCAGCAAACCTTTCACTGTAAAGTAGATCAATACCTCAGTTGCCATTTCCAGCAAAGGTGTCTGGTGCCTCTGAATATATCAACCACAGAAGTTCAGTACTTGCTTTTGCACTTTCTTTTCCATTGCATAACTTTCCCACACTTTGCCAAAGGCATACATAACATTCCTTTAGCAGGATGGATACCTTCCTAACTTTATAGTCAGAATTTAAATATTAAGCGTTACCCTACATTGCTGACATTTACAGAACTGCATGTTTCATTTCCTAATATACAAATTATGGAGGAAAGAAAGATAAAAGGCAGGATAAAATGGGGGGGGGGGTGATGTGTTTCACAGCAGAAAGTGTTCAGCTATTTTGCCTAACCAAAGCTATACAGGGAAACCTTGCAGAAATATTAAATATTGTGGCCGTTCTCTTTGAGGCATACTGCACACAAGTTCATGTTCAATAATTCTTTTTTCTCTTATTTTTCTCATATTGTAACAAATGCTGAAGAGGTTGAATTTAACCCAAGAGGTGTCATTGGAGCCAAGTGGTGCTGGTCACCTGACCCTGTAAGTATGGTATAACATCAAGAAGGAACTAAAAAACGGAAATTAAATGAATTTAAATAAATACTTAAGCACATATTGCAACCTGTCACTATGCTATACTTACAGCTGTAGTAAGTGGTCAATAAACACAGATTCATTGAGGGTTATGGACTTTCATGACAGAAATTCATATACTTATTCAGTCATGGTAAAGAAAACACAGCATTACAGAAATTAACTATTGAAGTGCTAGAAGACCTGAACCTGAAGCACTACTTGTCACTGTTTACTGCATGACGTCAGAAGCTGTTGAAGACTGGGCTGGGTGGAGGATGCGAGAGGCACTTTGTGCCCTAAAAAGGGCAATTTTTTATAAATATTTACTACCACAACATAGGTTCACTTGGAGGCCATTTTAAGCTTAATCAATTCCCTTTTGGTGCTCAAATTAACATTTTCTGATTGGTCTTACCTATCCCATGGCTGATAATTGTATATTAGCCCTAGTGAGAATAACTGTGATCATACCATAGATAATTTGAGGGGACCCATGTAAGGGATGCAGCATTTAGGAACTGCCTCTATCCATTAGTGGCATGAGGGGCAATCCTGAATTACATTTTCTATTACCCATCCTTAGATCCAAGTTGCATTTGAATATGGACAGACGAGCTTTGTTTTATTTTTATGGATAGTCTGTTCTGGAACAGTGGTAACCTCTGTGATATATATCCAACTCTCCACAACATTCAGTTTAGATACCTGAACTGAGTATTTCTGATGCCATTTGACTTGCTGATGTTCAGTAGGTCCATCTGTATTAGGTCGGAGGATGTCTTGTATGCCAGACATGTCACCTCTAAGCACTCTGTAGGATACTGAGTATAGTAATAAATCTTTGAGGTGGTCCATGCAAGACCTATTGTTTAGGACCTGTATCCTTTTAGTAAGGTATCTCTGTGGGTATTCCAATTGTTGCATGGGTCTGGACAGATACACGCCAAAGTGGGCAATATACAAAATGATTGACCTAATGAGGTCTTCGTAAAGGGGACAATAACGTCTCTAGATCTAGTCAAAATCAATTTGTTTGTAGGCTGTGCAATATAGAAAGACTTTCTTATGACTCTGGGCACATGTTGGCCAAAAGTTAGCTCACTGTGCACACAAGTTCCCAAATGCCAGATAACTAGGTCAGTTCTCAAGGGGCATTGTCAATTTGGCAGTACCCTGGAGTAGATGACTTCCTAAAGGATACGATAATGTATTTCTTGGAGTTTAGTTTCAATTCATGATTCTGGCACCAGTTATTGTTTAGGACAAACCTTCCTGCATGATGGCTAAGTCATTTGGGGATTCAGTAACTGCTTCTAGCTTGCAGTCATCTCAAACTTAGTCGACCAAAGCCCTTTGGTATTTCCTTCTACTTTTGAGATGTATATGCCAAACAGAAAAAGTCTCAGCACTGAACCCAGGGGGACTCCATTGGTGACTGGTCTCTTTCCCTATTTTGATCTGCATCTTGTGAGCAAGCATACATGTATGCATTCTTTGATTCACCTTCCTGATTGTATTAACCTGATTGTATTAAATTATATTCCTTGTATAATACAGCATCACTTGTTAGAATGTGTTTTAAATTTGTAGTTTGGAACAGTCTTCTAGTAAGCAATGAAACAAAATGTATGAACCAATAATGACAAAACTACCCATTTCAGAAGATTTCAACCATAAAAGGCCACTCAAACTTCTGTCATTACAATCCACCAATATCAGTAAATATGCAAAATCTCTGCAGAAGTAAGTCATCTAAATAATTCCACATTAAAGGGATCTGTAACTAATGAAGAGGTTGCTGCTAACAAACAACTTCATATTTCATTGTTTCATCTGCAAATAAAGTGCCTGTTGCCCTTGAAGAATAATTTGCCTATGCTAAATTACAAAAAATGATAAGCTGATAATTTTGCAATGGGGAATGGGTAAGTCATCCAAAGGAGGACATTCATAGGACTGCAGCATCCACTCCCTTTAAAGTACAACACAGTATAGTATCAGCGATACTGAACCACAAATTTTAAGAGGAACAGACCAAAAGTATGAGCCAAATATTCTCTGAAAATCTGGACAGTTGTGAGTTATGGACTCAACTCCCTGAATCACAAATGAGGTATGGGTAGAAAATTCAGGCTATTGTTTGAGCCTGAGTAACACTGACAACCAGGTATACCTAAGTGGGACATTTTACACACACACACTCACACACACACACACACACACACACACACACACACACACACACACACACACACAGGGAAGCAGCATAACTTCTGCAAATAAAAGAACAAAACTCTCCTTACTTGCATGACTCTGGCTCTGTCAGCACCAACAGAACAGCTGCAGCATAACTTCTGTAACACAGAGCAATAAGAGAACAAGAACAGCTAGTTTAGCTAGTTTAACTTCCGTGCACAAATCCACGTTAGCGTGAAAACTCCACTGCATTAATTTTTTCCAACAGGTCTTGCGGCTGCAAAAGTGGGCGGGCTCCCCCTCCCCTTGGCTCTATGGTTCCGGCACCCATGTGTATTTATACAGGGCATTAGATTGACGAGCACATCTAACATCACTAAGGTATTCAGAAATGCGTAACTTGAATGGTCTAGAAGTTTGCCCTACATAAAAAGATGGACAAGTACATAAAACTAAATAAATAACCCAGTCCAATTCACAGTCTCCATATACCTGAATATTGAAAAAACGTGAAGTATTCTGAGAAGTAAATTACTTTGTTTTACATACAAATTTGCAAAAACTACAATGGTTACAGAGCTGACACCCCACCAAAAATCTCCCATGCAGAGTAGTCTGTTGTGCCCAAGTGGTATTATCATACAGTTTCTTATAATGATTGAACCAGCTACCCAAAGTCCTACCCCTCCTATAAGAAAAAAAGACATTTAGAATGTATCAAATCCCTAAGAGAATCATCACACGAGAGAATCCCCCAATGTTTATGTGTTAAAATCAGTCAAGACAGATGTATTGCTACTGTAACTAGTAACTAATCAGAATGGAGTATTTGAAACTGCCATTTTATTTTTATATTGTAATAATTCAGTTTTTTCCAAACTCTTAAAGTAATTACTTGATTTAATACCATCCTGGTATTTGTACCCTCTGTTACAGAATCTAGCAACCAACTCTTGGTCATGTAAAGCAAAGGGTTCATCCGCTATTCTAAGCATCTTAGTTTTGGTTTTAGCACTTGTGCTTCAGGCCAGTTATTTTTCATTTAGGATTTTTGTGGAAAAACCCTCATCAAACCCTGTTCTCCCTAAGTCCACCAAGTATTCACAGCACTATGTCTGGACAATTCCCATCATTTTTCCCTGCCAGTCTGGTCAACACGGGCATACTGAGACAGTGTAGCAACTGTCTCATGTTCACTGACAGTCCCCTTCTCCTGGCATATAATTCTTCTACTTGCGAGAGATGCACCTACATCAATAAGCTAGAATCCATGCTCTCTCATACCACAGTCATACCACAGTCAGTACTCCTAACAAAGAGGAGATTGCCAGTACAAGCACCACACCACCCACATCACACAGCCACATTCCCACCTATGCAGAGTTCCTCAACAAAAACTTACCTAAACAACAGGGACCCCCAAAACACACTCACAAACATTCCACACACAATGCCAATCACATTGCACAAAGTAGTCAATACACCAGTGATTCACAAACACAGCTCAGTAAGTATAACAATAAAGCAATGCAGCCAATAAAGCATAGCAATAAATCAAACATACTAGTCATTGGCAACTCAATAGTAAGATACATTGATGTTCCCCACACCAGCCTCAACAAAGAGAAGGTCATGGTCATCTGTTTGTCAGGCGTTAGAATCCGCTGCATCATGCACACACTTAAGTCTCTCCACAACAGGTACAAATATGACTCTCTCATTGTCCATGTTGGTGTGAATGACTTGAGACGTACTCCCTGGACTATATGAAGAGAGACATGATTGAGCTCTCAGAATATGCACTCCAGACAGGTATGACCCTAGCCCTGAGCAGCATCCTACCTTCACCAAGAATGATGCAACAATACCAACAAAAAATGATTGACTTCAACAATTGGCTTAGTTTCTGGTGTCTTTCCAAAGGGACCCAGTATCTGTCTGCCTGGGATGACATGGTTGAAAGGCCTCGTTGCTTTGTCAGGGATGGCCTCCACCTGTCATGCCTGGGGTTCCGGATCTTGGCCAAGGCTCTTGCCTCCTCCATTGTGCCTTTTTTAGACTATGTCCCAAAGACAAATCTTCCAACATGAAAGATCTGTAAAAAGGCAAATTGAAGGTCATGCTGCTCAATGCTAGGAGCCTTAATCTGAAAATGCACTCACTGGAGGCACTCCTCACACTGAAAGATTCCGATGTCTGTGCAGTCACAGAAACTTGGTTTAGGGCTGCAGACAGCACCCCTGCCTTAACAGGCTATGCCTCATTCCACACTTTCCAACCACAAAATGAGGTCAGAAAGACTAAGGGTGGTGGAGTCTCTGTCTTCATTAAAGATAGGCACACCTCCAGGCTGGTTTACCAGCATGATGCACTGGAATTACTCCAGGTGCAACTGACAGTTGACAAGACACCCATCTAAGTCATAGCCAGCTATAGACCCCTCTCCATGTCTCAGGGCACCCACTTCTCCTATATGGACCTATTTGACTCCATCAAGGTACCCCCCCAACACCCTGATCCTTGGTGACTTCAACTACCCCACCATAGATTGGGTGAACTACTCCTGTACTAATGTACTCACCCAACAATTCCTTGACTTCATCAACTCTAATGCACTAGACCAGCTGGTCTCATCCTCCACAAGGGGAGATAACATACTGGACTTGGTTCTCACCAACATGGGTGACCACTGCACCACTCCCATAGTATGGTCTTTCCTGGTGAGATCAGATCATCAGTCTGTCTCATTAAAAGTTTCTATCCCACCCAACCCCTCACCAGCCATAACCAGGCTAAAAACTTCTCAAAAGCTGACTACACCCTCCTAAGGGAGGGTATCAGCAGCTTCACACCACTGCTCCCCTCAGGGGATGCAGACAGCTATGCTGAATAGTATGCCAGTGGAGCATACAATATGTACAATTGCATGGACTCAGCTATACCCAACAGAACTAAAACCTGCTCCTCAAGGAAACACAAACCTGTCTGGTGGACATCCTCTATCAACAGGCGTTGCAACAAAAGGAAGAAACTGTTGTCCAAGGGTAAAAAGTAACAAATTCCAAATTGGAAAACCTCCCTCCTCTGCCTCATCAAGCAAATCAAGATCACTAGTGAAAACCTCCAAAGCAAATTATGAGTTGAAACTAGCTTCCGAAACAAAGGGAAACCAGAAGTCCTTCTTCAGTTACATTAGGAGCCTCTATGGCAAAGCCCAGGTTTGTTACGAATTAGTACTTAATGGTACCACTTACACTGATCCTGCTGACTTAGCCAACCTACTAGCTGATAGGTTCAGTGCAAACGTCACCCCCTTATCGCCCCCCAAAGGCCCAGTTGACATCCCCAATACTTGTCTCACACCTTACATCTCCATAGATCAAGTGTTGAAGGTCCTATCCAAGGCAAAGAACACAGCTTCCATGGGACCTGATAATATCCCAGGCTGTATTCTACACCATCTCCAGCAAGAACTAGCTTCACCACTGAACACCCTATTCAACACAGTCTATTTACAGGCTTCATTTCAGCAGAGTGGAGAACTACCATTGTCATCCCCTTGCACAAAGGTGGTGCCACTACTGAACCAGGAAACTATCACCCCATTAGCTTGACAAATCTGATCTGCAAAGTCATGGAGCATATTATTATGGCTCTCACAAACAAGGGCATAGGCAATCTTCAAACACTCTACCCCACACAATTTGGATTCATCAGGGGCAGATCTTGCCTATTGAACCTAGTTGAATTCTTTGAGACTGTCACCAAGGCCCTGTGGAAAGTCAGTACATACAGTTTACCTTGACCTGGCCAAGGCCTTTGACACAATCCCCCATTCGGGCATCATTGAAAAGCTAACACAACTTGGTGTTAATCCCTATCTCATCAGATGGGTGGCCAACTGGCTCACAGATAGGACCCACAAGTTCAAAATAGGCGCCACCACCTCCGACAGCAGATCTGTCACTAATGGTGTTTCCCAGGGATCTGTCCTGGGACCCATACTGTTTGGCATCTACTTCTCAGAGGTCCAAGCAAAGACCAATGGCCTGTGGCTGACCAAGTTTGCAGATGACTGTAAACTTGGTGCTGTCATTGACTCCCCAAATGACATTAACATATTGCAAGAGGGTCTCACAGCTACAAATAACTGGTGCCAAAGCATGGCTTTAAGTTAAATGCAAAAAATGTATTATCATACCATTTGGCCAAAACACGGCCCCTACTGATTATCACATCAATGGCAACCTCCTAAGCACACAACCTGTGGTGAGAGACTTGGGTACTCAGGTTGACAACAATCTCACATTCAACCATCATGTGGCAGCAGTAGTCAGAAAAGCCTTTTACTTGGTTCATCTCTTAAGTAAAGGGATTGCATCCAGAAAAAAGGAGGTTATTACCTCTCTGTACTCCTCCTTCATTAGACCTATAATTGAGTATAACACCCCATTTGGTATGTACCTCTCCAAACACCTGCACCAACTGAAAAAGTCACAGAAATACCTCACAAAGAGATCCATGGCCTCCAACACCTGTCTTATGTGGACAGGCTCAAATCACTATCACTTTACTTGGTATCATACAGATTGCTCAGAGATGATTTGTGTATCACCTACAAGGCAATATCCAACCCTACCCTACTAGAGATGGTCCAAATCCGTAAGTCTAATTCCTCGCACATTATCCACTCAATAGGTCTAAATCTAATATGCAACATCAACAAAACCTGCTGGAGAATCAGGTTTGTCTCTCAGAGGCTGCCCCGTCTCTGGAATAGACTTCCCATACATGTCAAACAGAGTACCTCGCTGACCCTCTTCAAGTGCAACCTTGATGAGTGGATGGGAAACCACAAATTTGTCCCAGGGGTTCCACCTTTGTCCCCTCATTGACATGGGTGACAGGTGCTGACTCAGGTTTCTTTTTTGGGGATAAACTCTTGGCTAGGCTTGTAAGGGCCCCAGGGCCATTAGCCTAGTACCCTCCTCTGATCCTGTGATCCTATGATAAGAACAAATCCAATGAAGGCTCATAAATTTGGCTTTAGGAATGGTTTGACAATGAGTCAAGGGTTTCAACTATCAGTCTGTATCAAAGTATTAATCTCAAGATGCTTCCTATGACTTTGAGTGCCCAAGGTCCCATCCTACTGTAAATGAATTTCAACATCCAAAAAAGTTATTCGTGTAGTCTTGAAATTAAGTGTAAAATGTATACCCCACTTGTTTTCATTTAGATAGGTAACAAAATCCCTTAAATAATCCTCCTCTAAATACCAAACCAACCAACAGTCATCACGATAATGGCAGCAGATATCCATAGATTCCAAAAAAAGATTATGCATAGGATCATAAATAATCTGTTCTTAAATATAGCCCATAAACAAGTCTGCATAAATGGGGGCAAACGATGCCCCCATAGCAGTACCCTTAAGTTGCAAATAGCACTGATCTTTAAAGTAAAAACCATTTTTGGTTAATATATGTTCAGTGAGGCAGAGTAAAAAGGTGTTAAATCCTGGACTATATAGAAGAATACGATTCAACCTGTATTTTAAAGCCAGCAAACCTGCCCAATGGAGGATATTGGTATATAGTGCTGACACATCCAAGGTGCACATATACCACCCTGGTTCCACCTGCATCTCTGTAATAATGTTCAAAAACTCCATAGTATCTTGTATATGAGATCTCACATGTACCAACAAAGGTTCCAAATATTGAGTGAGAAAAGCAGACAAAGGTTCCATGAGTCTGCCTGGAGGTTGGTTTAAATTCTTACGTGTTTTTGGTAACATACAGAAGTATTGTTTCAATGGATCTTTAACCATAAATTGAAACTTAATGTTCTTAGTAATGTTATGGGACAAGACCAGCTTATTAAAATGTATATTAATTTCAGTTTATTAATGATGCTATAATATGATTGTTAAAAAAAGCAAATATAATTTGTATGCAGGGCTGGGAAAAATACACCTTCATAAGCTACAGTATTACTGTTTTTTAAACTGCTTATGTGATGAGAGAATAGTACATGTTGCATGAAGTGAGGCATGTAGTTATTACAAAAAGGAATTTGTTAACCTGACTCCTCCAGGCTAGGAGTGCGTTGTTGCTAGGGCAGGTTTGAAACATCCAAGGTCAGAAACAAGACTCCTTAGAAGCAGGTGAATCATGTATAGGAAGGTGTTCACATGAAGTCTGTGGTGAAAATCACGAGGGATGAGGACATTTGCAAAGTTTTCTATAGGACATAGTCATTATAATGTAATGAAATTGCATGAGCAGTTTGATAAGAAAATGTATAAAATTACAGTTTTTGTATGCAAAGTGAGAATGCTTCATCAAGAATTATGAAGAATAACTCCCAGCACTGTAAGAATAAAATTTCTGTTTGCGCATCCTGAAGTGTTGTTCCTAACTAAAGTCATATAAGGTAAATTCTTAATGTTATTTATTTATGACTATAACAATTTGGTGCCATTCTCTGGATCTGGACTTTGGTATTGCTGCAGGGCAGTTCTGGATAGGGCCCATCACAGGTTTTCTGTGAATTCCACACTGCTTTGTATGGAATAGTCAGAGACTCAGATGTGCAGCTATTCAGGGTGTGCAAACATACTAGCCTCGGCAGGGAAAATGGTTGGTTTGTGTTTTTTTATTCTTTCTTTTTTTAGACAATTTTAGCAAATGTAAGTGCATGACATTGTTTGTAGTATAAGTGCATGACTGTGTTTTTGTTTGACTGAGTGGTTTCAAGATATACAAGTAATAGTGGGAGGACCCCACATGATTGGGATGTAGACTGTAAAGTTAAAACAAGTTCATGAGCCCACCGCATGATTGGGATGTAGACTGTAAAGTTAAAACAAGTTCATAAGCCCACCACATGATTGGGACGTAGTCTATACAACAAGTTCATGAGCCCATAGCATGATTGGTACATAGACTATATACTGTTAAAACAAATTTATGAGCCCACCACATGATTGGACCTAGAGGTATGTGTTGTTAAAATAAATTCATGAGCCCAAAGCGTTCTGGGACTTAACAGTGTGATTGTGTGAAAGTACCCTCAGAAGATCCAAAAGAGAGGTCAGTTCTGGACACAGTACCTATCCGCCCCATTATCCCAACCACAATGCTGGAGCTGTAACATTTGAGCTCACACAGGGACGAAAGCAAGGAGGTGCTGTGGGAAAAGGCTGACTGAAACCTCTCCTCTGTTGCTGCATGCCAACAGACTTCTTACCTTTCCCTCCCTGTATGGTGTGTGGATTACTACAGTTATTTTCTGTCTTTGAAATTGCCAGAATCCAGGAATTGTAAGGTAAGCCTAACATTTTAATTATTAGTTATTTATAAAATAAGAACACGGGAACAAAGCTAAGCAAGCAAGATCAAACCCATGAAAAAGGAACACCTGCATATTGTATGTATTTTTAACTATGGGAAGGAAAGTTGCGAATATTTGCATGGCTGGTTTCAACTTACTAAGAAATGTGCTGGTGGGATATTTCCATTAAATGGAACTTATGATAAGACTAAATTGCTGACATTAAAAGTTATTTTGGAAAAAAAAAAGGAAAGTAAGTGGAGAACAAATAACAGCATTTTATTCTTGGTACAGTGAAGCACTTAAAAGGAAAAAGGAGTCAGCATTAAGAGGGTTGCAGGATGTTAATAAGAAGTTGTTGCAACAAGTAAAAGAGGTTAAAAAGGAAGTACAGACCAGTAAAAAGGGATCCCTTTATCCTGTCTTAGCAGCTTTGGAACAAACTGAGGAGGGCCAAAAAGCAGAAACTTCTGAAGAGGACGATATTCCTCCAGTAGCTACTGCACCCCCACTCCCATATGCACTAGTATGGGTACCTGCTGTACAAGACTCTGTTGTTTCTCAGACCCCTACCTTTCGGTGTACTGTCCATTGGACCCCCAGTTTGCTTGATACTGGTACATCTCAGACAGGTTCCCCTCTTCAATCTTCATCTTCTGAACAGGCATCTGCAGTTGAGGGGGGTTCTTCTTCCTATCCTTCTCAGATAGCTTCTACTTCCCCAACAGGGGCATTAGTATTTGACACTCTTGTGTCTCATGATACATGCTCACATGACAGGGTACAACAAGAGATTACCACCTCTGGAGGGGATCTATTAGCACCTCTCAGGAAAATTTGGGGGGTTAACAATAGGGAACTTGTTCATCGTCCTTGGACCCCTGCTGATTTGCATACTATGTCTAAAGATTTTCCAAATATTAGAGATAATCCATTAAAATTCAAAGAAGAATTAAAAACTATAATAGAATGTTACAATCCTACTCTTACAGATTTAAATCAACTGCTGATGGTAGTTACTTCAAATGAAATAAGAAAGCAGTTACTGGAAAAGGCTGAAATAACAGATTTCACTCTCATAGGAATGCATTAACAGATAAATGAACAGCATTGTTAAACAAGATTATGGATGTGTGTCAAGTTAGGACTGATTGGTCTAAAATACAGGCATGTAAACAAAATAAAGGGGAAGCCCCTGCAGACTGAGTCACCTTAAAACAGAATTTGCTAGACATTCAGGAATACCAGACCCAGAAGAGCAAGCTAAGCCAGCTATCACAGCAGCCTTTGTGCAAGGTCTGCAAGCCCATGTACAAAATCAAATAAAGCAAGTGCTTATAGATTGACAAGGAAAGGACTTAAGAGTCTTTATTAAGTGCTGCAAATTACTGTACAGAGGATCAGAAAAAATGAAGGAAGGATACTGAGGATAAGCTAACTTTACAAATTAAGCAGCTGGAAAACCCAAGGGGGTCAAGGTAGAAGTAGGGGAAGGGGTAGAGGAATTGCTAGAGGATTTAGCAAAAGTGCTGGTCAAGGGGAACAAGGTGCAGCTGGTTGGCAACAATGAGCTGGCAGTGCCCCTCCAGCTTCATCTAATACATCTTGCTTTAACTGTGGAGAAGCTGGACATTGGAGAGGGGAGTGCCCACACAGGCAAATGCAAAGAGTCCAAGACACTTGGACTGAGTGGCAACCAAATTATAATTAATGCAGTTTTTCCTCCACTGCCTCCTCAGATTGGAAGGAGTCAGGAAGCTCCATAGTGACTAGGTCAAGAAAATAACACAGAAGTAAATCTTAACCCTCTACTGCCAATAGATCAAAATGGGCCCTACATTAAGATGAAAATAAATTCAAAGAAAACCCCATTTCTGGTGGACACTGGAAACACTAGGTCAGTGTTAAAAATGACTTCAGATAGTCAAATACCAGTATCAGAGCATAAAGTAAAGGCAGTCAGAGTGAAAATACTATAGTTACGTATCCTGTTTCAGAACCCATCCCCATTTCTTTAGGTCCGATTTAAAAAAAGCATTCTTTCCTTCTGAGTACTACTGCACCAGTAAACCTACTAGGAAGAGATCAATTATGTTAGCTGGGTTGTACTACCTACTGTACCCCAGAAGGGGTATATCTAAATGTTCCAACTGAATCAGAGGGGGAAGTATTGGCAGTTTTATCAGAAGCTGAGGAACAGCATGCTGGAAGCATACTGGCAGATGAAGATTTACTAAAACAGGTACCTGCCAACTTGTGGGCCAATCATGCAAATATAGTAGCTATTTTAAAATTAGCAAAACCAGTAAAAATAAAATTAAATCCATCAAAACCACTCCACAGAGCTCCACAATATCCACTAATGCCAGAAGCAGAGCAGGAAATCAAACCTGTAATTCAGTCTCTAATACAGCAAGGAATAATACCAGCTAAAATCCCTTGCAATACTCCAATTTTTCCAGTGAAAAAAACAAGAAAGGATACTTATAGATTTGTACAAGACTTAATGGCTGTAAATAATACAGTACTTCCTACGTTTCCTGTTCTTCCAAATCCAGCAACAATACTGAGTTGCCTTCCACCTACAGCTAGTTACTTTTCTGTGATAGATTTATGTTCAGCATTCTTTTCTATACCTATTCATCCTGACAGTCAGTTTCTGTTTGCTTTTACTTATCAGGGACAGCAATAAACATGGACACAGTTGCCACAAGGATATACTGAATCTCTTTCCACGGCTGGCCTTAGGCATAGGGGAACTAGGCAACCCCCTAGGGCGCCATACAGCCCGATCACATAAAGGGCACACTTTTATTTATTTATTTAAATGATATATATATATATTTTTTTGTTATCCAGTCTGGGTTTGGGCTGTTCTCGGCAGGACACTGCCTGTGGCAGTTTAATTTAAAAGTCATTAGTTTTGGGAGGATTAAGACAAAAAGAGCTATAATTTAAGTCAAAAATCAGGTGCAGTTAAAATGCATGGCAACAATGCATGCAGATGTCTTTTCCACTTTTACTGAACCTTTTCATGTTTAACACACTGCACTTTTAAAAAAACATTTAATATGGGACCTAAGTCCCACCACCAGAGGCAAAGGGCGGGCATCCTGTAAAGCCCTGCCCCACAAATAGATGTATTTGATGCTCTATTACCTAGCTTTTAGCTAATTGGCTGGAGGTGCCTGTTTTCCATCCACGTGCGTTTGTCTACATTCTGTGCTGTGCATGTCATGGTGACAGATGACAGTATCACTGGCCTTAAGATGACAACAGTGATTCCAGTGAAGCAGACTACAGGTGAGTTTCTTTATTTTCATGAGCTTTACTTGGGATGTTAAGTAGGAGGTGGAGCGCTGCAGAAGCATACACTTACGGGATGTGAATGTTTACATTTGGCTTGCTGTTTCTGTTCAAAATGTGGGGAATAATACGTGAACTTCACGTTAATTTTGATGGAATCTTCAGACTTTGGAGAGAGATTACACAGTTGAGTCTGTAATTCCAGGCATCTATCTGCCGTGCATCTCTAAACTTCCTGGTTTTGCCCTTAGAATGTTACCCTGTCCCTCTTAAAATGATTGTGTGAGCAAAAGTAATGATTATAGTACACAAATAATGCTTAGACTTTGTAGTTACAGATTTCTCTTTTTTTCAGAAAAATAATTATAGTCAAACCCACTTACTTTCTCAACTTTGAAGAATCATGCAAACATTATCAGTATTCCTGTCTGTTACTGTTAAGGTAGTTGACTAAGACCTGTAGTTTGGTGTATGGTTCAGCTTTAGTGATTGTCTTTGGTCCATCTTATAGTTTCATTTTTGTCATAAAATGCTAAACACAAGTGTTAATGATTCCTGTACTGCTTCAAATCGTCCCCTGTCCTTCAAGAAATAGTATATATGCTGACAGCATTCTTGTAAAGTTATCGCCTGTCCTTCTTTGCACAGGACAATCCCCTGCAGAAAAAAATAAAAGATAGCAAATGTTGTGAGATTTTTACGACAAAACATATTTCCCCAATTTTTTATAGTTGCATAAAACAATTAGTTTGTATTTGAAATCTCTAAGTGTTCTATGAAATAGCACAAGCAACTCAAATGCTGCAAGAATAATAGTCTGAAAAAGGAATTCACATTAACGCAGTCATCCCAATCTACTGGGAGCAAATAACTAGAAAGGTAAAGGTAATAGAATTGGATGATTAAAACTTATTTGGACTGTAGGCTGAAGATTGCCTTCCATATCAAGGACTGATAGATACCACAGTATAGGCAAAGAGAAAGAAATAGGGGAGTCCTAAATGAAAGACCAGCACTGGTAGAGTTTTTAGTAGAATCTAGAATGTAATTTGTCATTAAGAAATTAATAATTAGAAGAGCATATAAAATATTGTGTGATAAGTATAAGAATCAATCAGAGGAGTTTAGGAAGGACTGGGAAGAGAGAGATTAAGAAATTCAGAAAGAAACAGCTAGGGAATATATGTATGGCTCCCAAATATGCAGCAAACTCTAGAAGATTTGGGATCTTTGCCTGGAAGTGCTTACATACATATTTTTATACCCAAAACAGACTTTAAAGAGTTTTACATCAGGCAGACAGTAAATGTTAGAGGTGTGATGTGGCAGAAAGAGGTAACTGGGAAGATTATTTTCTGGGAGTGGAATGAGTTGTTAGACTTTAAAGGTTCCCTGCAGACTGCTCTGTCAGAGATGCTGGGTGAGCAAGTTGGAGTGACTAGTGAAATGATTTTTTTGAGCTGTGATACAAACTCGGAATTACCTAGACATAGTAAGGCCTTGCTGATTATGATGGCTGCCAACAAAGAAATTGCTGAAAAATGGAAGTCAGAGTCTAAACCAACTTTACTAGAAGTTAAAAGTTAAAACAACTGGAGCTGGGAGCTTTAGAAAAGCATAGGAGCAAATTGCATAGAAAAAATGGGAAGTGTGGGATCAATACATGCAAAGGAGTAAAAAGGTTTAAAAGAAGACAGGATTTGAATGAGCTATGTAATGGCTGACTAACAATGACTGGATATAATGTTTGCAGATGCAGTTGTGTTGGCACTATTTGAAATGTATAATGTTTGCAACTGAGATTGTGCTGCTGTGGTTTGTCATTTATATAAATATAATATGTCATACAAGATAATTTAATAAAGATGTTTCTTGTTTAAAAAATACAGCAGTCCTCATCGGGCTCTCTGGGGGTAATAAATTACAAAATTACACCAAACACTTGCAGTGATACAATAGCTAGTGCTGAGGACAAGTTATGCAGTAATTAAAAAGATCAAGGGATTTAAAGACTTCAACTACCAGGAAAGATTGAAGGCTTTGCTCCTGTACTCAGTTCCATATAGTCTCCTTAGAGGTGACCTGTGCTTTACTTACAGGACTCTAAGGGATACAGTAATGGAAGGACTCTTGTACATCAGTAAATCAGTATAGCTAACAGTAGGGCTACAGACCTATGACTTCTCCAACAAATTCATACGATTAGGAAGAGGGATAGATTTGTCATGCAGTGCCTGCCCCTTCTATGGAAAAAAAAACTTCTTCCCCAAAATAAGCAGTGTGACACAATGTCAGCCTTTTAAAAAGAGCTGAACAACTGGATGGGTATTCGCAAACTAACCTTCTGGTAAGATTGGCTTGGCTTTCCTTGAAGAGAGAGGCAAGACCTAAGTGTGGATATTGATGAGAAGGAGGTGACCTCTTGCTCTGCTGCCTTTTAATTCCTATGATCCTATACTACAGATTAGCTCAAGATAGGATGAAAATATTTTAGTTTCTTGATCAGAAGTTTATTTTTTTTTTATATTTAATTTGTAATGATGTACTTTCCTCATTGTCTTGACCAGTTTGTCACTGTAACAGAATGCTTTCCTGACTTTACCCTGAGAACCTCAGTTGTTTGTATAAGGGTTAAAACCTACCAGGGGAATGTAAGGCTAGGCTTCTGAGTTTCTGGATTCCCACTGCTGTCTCAAAACCTCTGATATGGTGCCCACAGTAAGTATTTCATAGCTGTATGTGTTTGAGCCTGAACTCCAGTTTATGAAGGAAAGGTTTGAGAAGTAGGAGGCTGACAGTATACATTTGATAAATTCAGCTGTGATTTTGCCTTATATTATTTTCACCCTGTCTGTCACAAAATTAAATCAGTTGAAAATGCCAGACATTAGCTTTCAATTACAAATGCTAGAACATACATTGATTCAAAACCTGTTGTGCTATTAATTCTACGTAAATTAGAATAGTATTTAAAACTTTCCCTGATTTGGAGCGTTTGTCCAGAATTCTTAAGCAAGAAGTTTAGAGGCATGACTGCACTTGCATCCATCTTAGAAAATAGTAATCCAGGTTTGCATCAGTTTTGTTAGGGTTAAAACATTCTACTTTCATAAGAGGTGTGAGAATGTCTCTGTTTTGCAGAAATATAGCTATTAAAAATATTTACATAAAACATTAAAGTAGTTTTGGGTAGGCTAAGGTGGCTTGTAATTGTTTTTCTTTTTAATTAATTTTATCATATTGACAATGTTTAAGTTTATACACTTTTTTTCTAATTTTTTTTTTAGATATTTGTTATGGATGTATGACATATGATGGGGAGTACACCTTTAAACAAAAAGCAGATATATGGACTCAGGATGGAGTGGTAGGTGGTTTAAACTATTTAAACATTAAATTCAGTTGAAATGATCTGATGAATTTCCATCTGATGAATGGGATGAAAATGCTTATCAATTTTATTGCTTTTATTGTTTGATTCATGGTAATGTATTAAAAGTTTTGTAGCCTCTCTTTACTGTCTTGGTTTCATTTTGGAGTTTGTCATTGGGATCTTTTGTGCTTGTGTTTATTTACAGTAGTCATTTGGCCAGGGTTTGATGCTTCCAGTTTCTAAAGGTGCACCATGCACTAGATGTGAGTCTATTTTCAGGAAAAAAGTGTTTTGATTACTCCTCGCAAGCTAGTGTAATACAAATCAAAAACAGCCAATTAGGTTAGACTGCTTCCAGAGTCAGACCGTTCCAGTAAAAATGCAGACCAGGCATAGAACAAATGTTTGTGTTTCTCACTAATTAATGTAGGGTTTCAGGTGTGTCTTCTGTGAAATGTGGCACAGCTGTGTGTAGGGTTAGTTTCTGTTGGTGGTGCTTTTGGATTTAAACAGCAGTATAGAATGGTAAGGACAGCAAAAACTATCCAGTCCTGTACATTTGTTGTGGTAGTACAAAGGTTGCAGAGAAGATAGCATCTGGAGTAAGTGTTTACTTCACTTGAATTAAGTGAATGCACCTGTGTCTTGTTCAGCCGTTGTCTGTGAATGTTTCATTTGCCTTCTCACCTGGTTTAGTTATAAATGGGTGGTGTTATCATGACAGTGCTGCTTGCAGATCTTTGGTTGCTTGCAAATCTGTGGTTGTTGCAGTTTACTTCTTTCTCAACTGTCTTATTTTGATTCCAAATTTTGCCCTGTCCCTCTTAATCCCTCCTAAACTGGCAACTTTTCAAAAAAAAAAGGTGAATTACATTTAATAAATAATTATGACAATACAATCAAGAAACATAAACAGGTAGATAGAAGCATAAGTGTTTTGCTGAAAAACTGGTGATTAATTTAAAGAAATAGCATGCAAAGTGAGCAGAAAAATGTAAATGGGTCTCCCTTTGTTTTTTGTCATTCCAGTCCTGTCAGAGAATGACCAAAAGTTATGTTCAAGGCAGGGGGCTGTGAAATGTAACCATCAAAACATTCTTCAATAACTGTCCTCTAATCAAAAGGACAAAGCCTGAAATGCCTGGGTGAATGGTACCTGCCAGCTGATGGCACAGCTTTGGGCAATTGCTGGGACTGCATTATGTCATAAAGTGTGTGTGTGTGTGTGTGTGTGTGTGTGTGTGTGTGTGTGTGTGTGTGTGTGTGTGTGTGTGTGTGTGTGTGTGTGTGTGTGTGTGTGTCTGTGTGTGTGCGTGTGTGTGTGCGTGTGTGTGTCAGCTGGTTCTGATTTTTTATCTTATTACTTGTCAGATGAACTCTGGTTTTAATTTTGGACTTCGTAACTTTCGGAAAATGCTTGGTAATGCAAAATCCATTACAGCAGAAACTGATTTTCATACATTTAAAAAAATTGAAGGATATAACTGTAGTGGCTTTCATGGGGAGTGACGTATCTATGGGTGTGGCTCAAATAAGGGTGTATCAGGATTATAGCGTGGGTGGGGCTTAAGGGGTGCTGGAGCACTACTTCGCCTAGGGCACCATTTCAGCTAAGGCCGGCCCTGTCTCCTTCATTATTTTCTCAAACTCTAAAAAAATTTTTGGAAAATGTGATATTTCCGGGTGGGACTCTGTTAGTACAATATGTAGATGATTTACTAATTGCATCAGACTCCTTTCAGCAATGTCAACAGAATACCTTACATCTTCTGACTATCCTTGCAGAAAAGGCACACAAAGTGTCTAGAGAAAAACTACAACAGTGGTTATCTCAGGTACATTATCTTGGTCATTTAATATCCCAGGGTAGCAGGCAAGTGTTACCATCTTGTATTGATGCAATATCTAAGGCCCCATGTCTGACTACTCAGAGACGGCTTAGGTCTTTCCTATTTATGACAGAATACTGTAGACAGTGGATCCCTAACTATGCAGAAATTGCCAAACCTTTGACAAATCTTTTAAAGCAGAGTACACCAGAGCCTCTTCTTTGGAATAGTGAAGAGAAAAATTCATTTCAGAACTTGAAGCAAGCTTTAGCTACTGTCCCAGTTTTGGGGTTACCAGATTATAATAAACCTTTTATTTTATTTTTATCATGAAAGAAATGGATTTGCTCAAGGAGTACTTGCACAAAAACATGGGGACAGCTATCATCCATTGGTTTATTACAGCACTTGATTCTGTTGCAAAAGGTGTTCCACCTTGTTTAACGGCAGTTGCCGCTGCTGCCATTCTAGTTAAATAAGCACAATCGTTGGTGCTTGAGCATGATCTCACAGTAGCTGTCCCTCATTCTATATCATCTCTTTTGCTTAAAATAAAAACTCAACCACTCTCAACTTCACATCTAACTAGATATGAACTTACACTTCTTTCTGATCCATCTATTTCTCTGATCCACTGTCCTATTCTAAATCCTGCATCTCTGTTGCCTACTGCTGAGGATGGTAAAGAACATGATTGTGTGTGAGTAACTAATTATTTACTTTCTCCTATGGAGGACTTAAAGGACACTCCTATACCCAATGCTGACATGGATCTGTTTGTATATGGCTCCTGTGGAAAAGATCAAACAAAAAAGTTGATCTCGAGAATAACAGTCTCCACCGAAGAAACAATATTATTGCAACAAAAATTAGAGGGTGTTCACTCTGCTCAAATAGCTGAGCTAGTGGCTTTGCAAAAAGCCTGTGAGTTAGCCAAAGACAAGGTGGCCAATATTTTTACAGACAGATGTTATGCTTTTGGGGTGGTACATGATTTTCGGCAGCTTTGGAGAGAGAGAGAGGGTTTTTGACCTCTTCAGGAAATCAAATTAAAAATTCAGGGTATATAAAATCATTCTTAGATGCACTTTTGTTACCTAAAAAGTTGCCTGTAATCAAATGTTCCCATCAAAAGGGCATAGATGCTGTAACGAAGGGTAATAATTTGGCAGACCAAGTTGCTAAACAAGTAGTAGAAGATTGTTGTAAAGATCTGTGCATGTTAACTATGATAAACTCCAACAGTAGTGATGCTTGATTTTAAGAAGTTGGCAGCCTTTCAAGCAGAAGCATCACAGGAAAAGTTCTGAGGTGGCTCAAGGATGGATGTAGAAAATCCTCTGATGGCATATGGTGACATCCGGACAGCCGACTGGTGGCACCTGCCTCTTTACTACCTTACCTGGTAAGGGCATATCATCTATTGGCCCATACAGGTAAGACAGCTTTATTTAATCAAATTACCCAAAGTTGGTATGCCCCTCATGTCTCCTCTTTGATACTTCAGTATGTACAAAATTGTAGTATTTGCTTGGAATATAACATAAGCAAACATGCCAACAGCAAATCTGCATGTTTACCTCCACGCTGGGGACCTTTTGTTAACATACAGCTGGATTTCATCTAGATGCATAAGACTAATAATTTACAATTTATTTTGGTGGTAGTGTGCATGTTCTCAGCATGGGTGGAAGCTTACCCATGTCGCAAATCTGATGCAGTCACAGTTATTAAAAAATGATCTGACTATATACCGAAATTCAGTATACCCAGCATTGTTAATAGTGACCAGAAAACTCATTTTTATAATTATCTATTTAAAGAGTTCTGTAAAGCTTTAATACTAAGTTGAGTCTTCACTGTCCCAACCATCCCCAGTCATTTGGATTAGTGGAAAGGGTAAACAGGACCCTTAAAAATAAAATTTCAAAGATTTGAGCTGAAACCCATTTAAAGTGGCCCGAAGCCCTTCCCTTAACATTAATGAGCATGAGGGCCTCACTGAATGCCACCAGGAAATTGAGTCCATATGAAATATTAATGGGGAGACCCATGGCCCTTCCTGCTACCCCTCCAGTAGGAAATGCCGATTTAACTTTGTCAGATGATGCTATGACTTCTTATTGTAGGAGACTCCTCACAATTTTGCAGCAATATCATCGAACAGTAAGAGCAGCATTACCAAAGTCTCCTGACTAGCCCTGTCATCAACTACAACCGGGTGATTGGGTGTATGTAAACATTTTTCAGAGGAAAAACTGCCTCAGCCCAAGGTGGAAGGGGCCTTCCAGATCCTGATAACGACTTTGACTGCAGTTTGCTGTGCAGGACTACCAACTTGGATCCAATTCATCTAATTGCAAGAAGACCTGTCATGTGGGGACCCCAGATGAATCATTGCAGGCAACAGAGGGAAATTGAGGTGTGACCGATAAATCATCTGTCCAGTGAGAAGTTCAACTTCAGTAGCAGTCCATGATGCATCCAGTGACAACAGGTACTTTTGCTTTGTTTCTGCTGCTGTTCCCTTCTATAAACTGGTCGAGAGAAAACAGTTTCTTGCTGTCCTTCGACAATATGCCAAGGATCTAAACAAAACAAACTGCTGGATATGTTCGCATATACCTCATCATTTTAAGGCAGGGATTCCTATGATTCCCATCCCTGCATCACAGGTGCCATTTGAAAAGGGCCTTAATGACATCAGTTTAACCTGGTGTAATGTAACTGATTTTTCAAAGGTTGTGTCTCTTCAACTTGCAACCACACATCGCGGAGACAAATGTGATGCCAGAAATGGGACTGTGCCAGTAGGAAAAAGCAAATGTAATGACACCAGGCATGAAATTGTGTCAGACTCTTTGCACTTAAGAAGCTATGACTGGGGGGGTGGCGTGGGCATGATAACTGACCGTTACTACATCCGTGGTGATCATGCCTACCCCTGGTTCCCTACAAGCTGGTCTGAATATTGCTTTGTAGGCTATATTACTCATGCTATTAAACATTTTGAACACCCATCAGCAGGTAGACTGAGAAATAAGCAAGCAATCCACTGAGGACAATGCTTGAAATCACCATGCTTGCCCAAATTCTACAGGAGGTGTCCAACGAAACTTCATATCACATCAGGATGGCAAATTGAGAAATGACTGGAATGCGAACTGTGGTGTTACAGAATCGAATGGCACTTGATATAATGCTTGCTACAAAAGGGGGTCATATGCACTCATAGGGAGTCATTGCTGTTTGTATATTAGTGACTATCATGATAAACAGAAAAAAATGACAAATTTTGTGGAACGCAGGGCCAAAGAGTTGGACAGCACATCCAAAAATTGGACACTTTTTGGATGGTTGGACAGTATTTTTGGTAACCTGGGAACTAGCATAATCCAGGGTATTGTCATTGTACTTTTTATTATATTTGTGATCATTTTGGTATTTTCTGTTCTAAAGGCAGTGATTACAAGATGTTTAACCTCACCTGCACACGAAATGCCACTGCATGCACAAATCAATGACAGTTCTATTTTGACAGAAATTGATGCTGAATATTATGATCCTGAGGCATATTTTATCAAGTTAAGAAAAATAAAAATATAATTATATGTATGGTATGACACTGATAGTGTCAGAGGGAGGAAACTGTTATGGGACAAGATCAGCTTATTAAAATGTATATTAATTTCAGTTTATTAATGATGCTATAATATGACTGTTAAAAAAGCAAATATAAATTGTATGCAGGGCTGGGAAAAATACAGCTTCATAAGCTACAGTTGCAGTTCTTTTTAAACTGCATTCTTTTAGTTTGTAATAAGAGAGAAGAGTATGCATTGCAAGAAGTGAGGCATGTAGTTATTACAAAAAGGCATTTGTTAGTCTGACTCCTCCAGGCTAGGAGTGCATTGTTGCTAGGGCAGGTGTGAAACATCCAAGGTCAGAAACAAGACCCCTTGGAAGCAAGTGAATCATGTATAGGAAGGTGTTCACATGAAGTCTGAGGCAAAAATTGCAAGGGATGATGATATCTGAAAAGTTTTCTATAGGACACAGTCATTATAACCTAATGAAATTGCATGAGCAGTTTGATAAGAAAATGTATAAAAATACAGTTTTTGTATGTAAAGTGAGAATGCTTCATCAAGGGCTATGAAGACTGACTCCCAGCGCTGTAAGAATAACATTTCTGTTTGCACATCCTGAAGTGTTGTTCCTGACTAAAGGCATATAAGGTAAATTCTTAATGTTATTTATTTATGACTATAACAGTAATAATACCCTCCTCCAAGGCAAGCTCCAAAAACTGATCAATATTAGATTTAAATACCGGAATAGGGTCCAAAAACATCCTTTGCTAAAATCGTTGGTCTAATAGTTGTTTATAAGCCTCTGCTACATACATGGCCCAATCCCATACTACTACCACAACTCCTTTGTCTGCTGGACTAATAACCAGTTGTTTATTTTTAGAAAGATTTAGCAACACTTGTCTGTGTGCAGAAGAAAAAATATTAAGTGGGATCTTTAAATGGGATCCATACATAAA
Source organism: Protopterus annectens (assembly GCF_019279795.1). NCBI lineage: Eukaryota > Metazoa > Chordata > Ceratodontiformes > Protopteridae > Protopterus > Protopterus annectens. The sequence continues at coordinate 54,499,307 of NC_056728.1, read as the reverse complement.
ATGCAAGTCATGCAATACCTGATGTTGAATGGGATCCATGCATAAAATGCAAGTCATGCAATACCTGATGTTGAAAAACTGCTACACTCAGGGGTCACATTCCTTATTAATTGATTTATTATGAAAAAATACCCTTAAATTCAACAATCTGCAGATCTAGCAACTAAATGTGTTTATATTTTGTTAAATAAGTGAATTTTATATATTTTTAAAGTAATACATTTCAGAAATATCATATTTAAACCTTACCATTTATTTGTGTGTGACATTGTTAATAATTCAAATCCAATTTCAACCACTCCAGACTTTAGGATTTATTATGAAAAAAATACCCTTAAATTCAGCAATCTGCAGAATGAGATTACATCTTGGACAAACACATCTTCAGGCACTAAATAACTGGACACAAAACCAAGACCTTTATTAAGTACTTTAATTTCAATAGAAGATAGAGGGGGAGGAAGAAATATTAAGAACATTACAATTGTCTACTGAAAAAGCTAATTCTTAAGATGTAATCTCATTCTGCAATACAGCTATGTGCAACTAGGTAACAGTGTTCTCTACCATCTTGGAAATGTATGTAAAGAGTTGTCCTTCATAGTCTCTATTTTGACTAAAACACTATTAACTTATATTTCTTTCTAATACCTTATATACAAAATAATTTTTCCAGAATTGTTTCCATATTATTCCAGTTAACTTCTGTAATCTGTTCAGAAATACTTTCATAATTAAATAGCCCAAAATTAAACTACATAATATTTGAGTATGTTTTGACATTTACAGTAGTATTAAATGTTACTGAATTGTGATTGCATTTGCCTAATGGTGCATCGACTTTTATATCCTTAATAATAATTTCCAAATCGGTAGATACAAGATGTAGACCTTCCTGCTCTATTATATTTTCATCAACAACTATGTTATTCCATGGTAGGTCATTATCTCTATAGGATTTGTAGCTAATTTTGTATCAGCAGTTTATTCAACACAATTTATAGTGGTATAAATAAAAGATCCAAATAACGTGATGTTTCTGTATTAATGTCTTTAATCTAAGAATTCAGAAAATTCCTTCTGTTTATTAATGTTTATTCTTGGTGTTCAGTAACAAATCATTAATCTTATAGTTTCTGGTTCACCATAGTAAGAGCCTTCTTTGTGCAATCTGACAATACAATAGTTAAAGGAATGGTCTTGTGAACTAATGATAGAATTCCTCATCCCCTCAAATCAAAATGTCTGTATTCATACTTACTACACTGAAGAAAACCTATATTTGAGATCATCCAAGCCTCAACGACAATTACAATTTTAAAGAACTGATGAGACATTATCATTTTTAATTCATTATGTTTGTTTCCTGGGATCTGCGCATTGGAGAAGTAGCAACTCAAAGAATTATTAAGTCCTCTACCTTTGACTGAAACATTTGTTGGTTTCCTAAATAAGGGCTTAAGTAGACAGTTATTTTCCCACCTAGAAATTCACTCCATAATGATTTAAAATGCAGACTATCTTTGCTAAACATTTCATGTCATAATAATAATAATCTTCCTAATGTTTTATTATTGTAATGTCATAAACTAGGCCAGGTTGGTGTAAACAAGTGTTAAAGTGGTAAGCTTTAGTAAGAAAATCATCAGTGTTTATTATATCGATCACTGCTGCAATACCCTTGGTTATACTGGTTATATCCTGAACAGGATTTAACAGCCAGCCAGAAAGCTTCAGAGCACCTTCCACATGTCCAAACCATCAGTCAGCTTGAGCTGAGATGACTAAAAAAAGAGGTTTGGTGCCACCCCCTTCAGAGCTTTCCTGCCCCTAAGAGTACCCTCCTCTGAGGCTTTTGAGGATTAACAGTCAGCTTGTGTTGTTCTTTTGTTGAGCAGATAAGATCCTTTTGGGGACAAAAACTTCCATATAAAAAATGTTTGTTTAGTAACACTTTCCTGTTCAGAAAAGTTAATTTAAAGCTAGGAGTTTGTGTTTTAATGGCCTGTCAGGAGGCTGTATTGTACTTTTAAATAAAGGCACTCCTTTTTTCCTGTCAGTTTAAAAGTCGTTTAACTGAAACCCATTTTTTCTGTGGAGAATTTGTATTTATTTTGCTTTTGTAGGGCTGGCAAGTTTTTTAAAAGCACTTTTTACTGTTTTTATGTGAAAAAGGTGACTTTTAAAGACTAGGTTTTACTAGCCTTTTCTCCTTGTTTTCCCTGGGAAAGAGGCACAGTTTTTGGCTTGACCATGGAGGAAATTGTCGGTCCCATGGTTGGTCCTTCTTCCTGCTCAAAAAGAAAAAGTTAAGCAAACAGCCTTTGCCACACCATCAGGCTAGCAATTTGCCTCAGTCACATGAGGATGACTTTGCACTGGCCATTAGCTGTACCTCAGAACATTCATCTTTTACTCCGGCTCCCTCTGTGGACTGGGGGTTAGCCACGCACTCTCAGCTGTTGAGGTCCCATCAATGGACAAGGGAGAGGCAGTCTTGTCGGTCCTTAGAGAGGGAACAGGAAAGGCTTCCGTTTTTTGTCAGACTGTTGTGTCGTCATGGGAAAGCTGTTACTGCTGTCATTAATAACACTGTTGACCCAATTTTTCCTGTCAAAAAGAAACAAAAAACTAAACATGAATCTAGTCTTCCTTAATTTTCCTTAGACAGGAATAGTTTACTGGGTGTGGCACTGGGTTTAATTCAGGCTGTTGATCCTTCTTAGAAGTAGTTTCTGGTAAAAGAAAGAGGGTTACCACTTTTCCTGAAGATATTCAAGATTCTGAATCCAAACAAGAATATAGACAGTTTTCTCCTCAGGTTACTGATTCAGACTCAGAGGAGAGCTAAATTTCTGATTCTCCCTGTGGGAGTTTCTTATTATTTTGAGACTATTTCCAGAATGTGAAAGTGCTTTTAGTGGGAGAATAATTAGACTTTTCAGTCCCTGAGAAAATACTACAAGCTGCTACAGAAAAATTTCCAGAACCTTCACCCATTCATCCAGTTCTGTCAGCTTTGTAGGATGTGTGTGTTACTGCCTGCAATTTTTTAACAGCCAACTGCCCACACCCTAAAAAAAGCAGATAGATATATGAAGTTACCTTTTAAGTTTTGTATATACTCTTCCCAAACTTAACCCACCATCTATAGATTTAGTTAATCCTACTACAGCTAAACATTTAGTTAATTTCAATCCTACTCTTTCTTTTAATGGTGGAAAGGTTATTGATAAGTATAGGGGAAAAGTATATGCTTGTCCAACTTTGATTTTCTAAATTGCAAATTATCAGGATCATATGTTAAATTTTGTTATGACTAATTGTGAAGGTCTGAGTAATGTTTGTCTCTAGTTTCTTCTTACAAGGAAAAATCTACTTTAAATAATTTAATTAAAATAATTTTAATTTCTTCTAATGTTCAAGTCATTACTCATTGTGTACAGTCTAGATGACTCTGTTGATACTTTTCAAGGGCTATGGCCACTGGTACTGTTTTGGGAAGGTTTGCATAGCTTCATTTTCAGAACCTCCCAAATAATGTTAAAATTAGATTTTAAATTCTCCTTTGGATAGAGATTTGTTTTTTGGCCCTTCTGCTGCAGATGTAGTCAAAATGTGTAATGAAAGGAGTAAGTTGATGCATGGAATCTTTAACATTTTTCATCCTTCTTTTTTCCAAATTTTCCAAAGGATTCTCTAACTGCTCATCCAGTTTTGGTAAGAAATAAAATAAACAATCTCAACAAAATGTAAGTAAACAGACATTTAAGAAGAAATTGCAAGGAAGTTCCAAGAAGGATTTTAAATTCTCCCAAACCAAGTACAGTCCAGTGAGTCAGAATGAATATTTAAGAGACTTTGTCCCCTCCTCCCACACTGGAAGACTCTTTTCTCTTCCCGAAAGTCTTAATCTCCACTTTTCCCTTTGGAAACAGGTTCAGAAAAATGGGTTCTGAGAATCATTCATCAAAGTTACAGATGGCAAAGGGAGGAAATTCCTCCTTTCCAGGGAGTAATTTCTTATCCTCTAGATCATAGGTTCATAGGTTTGTAGGTAGGTACTAGGGCCTATATAAGCCTAGCCAAACGGTACCCTGGCTTTTGCCACCCAAGAAAATTATTTTTCTGTGCCCCTGTCAAGCAGAGCCACAGAAGTGATCCCCAGGGTGGATTTCCTATCTCCCATCAGACTCTTTTGTTTCCACTAGTCCTTTATCACATGCTGTCCCAGAGTGTAATAGAATCAGTTCTCCATTCCCAGGTGGAAAAGAGATTTTACTCAGGGATATTTTAGTGCCAAAAAAAGACAATGATTGGAAGCCAGTTCTGGATCTTTCTTCCACAATCCTGTTTGTGGGAGTGCTCAAATTCAAAATGATGACACTTAACAGCATGCTGCCTCCTCTTCCTCATTCAAGTTTCATGATAACACTAGATTTAAAAGGGTCTAATCATCGCATTCCTATTTATCCAAACTTCAGGTGTTTCTAATGGTTTTATATTTCTGGATCAGAACTTCAGTTCTATGTCTTACTCTGTAAACTATCCACTGCACAAAGAGTGCTCAAAAAGTGCCCAGCTCAAGTTATAGCTCATTGCAGGATACAGGATATCCACATTATTCCATATTTAGACAACTTACTTATCTTTGCAGTCTTTTTCAAAGTGTCAGGAATCTCTCTCTTGGGTGAAAGATCTCTTACATAAGCTGGGATTTCAAGAGATTCCAGGATTATGTTTCTGGTATGTCAACTAGACACCACAGTTCAAAGAGCCTTTTATTTCCACAAGAAAATAGATCTATATCTAGATCTAGTTCTAGGGGTTTCATTTGGACTTTGGTCACTGCAAGGGAACACCTCATGATTTTGAGTTTCATGACTTCTATAATTCTCATGATACCCTTGGCAAGACTCTACATGAGAAAGATACAGTGGTATCTGAAGTCTCTTTGGTCCCAACACCAACACTCCTTGACTTTTCAGATGCCAGTGCTGGGGTTTGTCAGATGAGAAATCACTTGCTGGAGACATCCACTATCCTTAAATCTGGGTCTCCCCTTCTCCCTCCTTGTTCCAAAGCAGTCAGTCACCACAGATGCCTCATACTTTGCTTTGGGAGCAGTTTCTGGAAAAATAAAACTGCAAGGTGTGTGGGACACAAATGACAGATGCAAGCATATAAATATAAAACAGATGCTTACCTTGATCAAGGCACTCAAGTCTCTGAATCATCTTTGATCTCTGGGACTTCTTCAGGTTGTTACATACAATACCAAAGTTGTGTTATATCAACGAGCACGGGACAACCAGGTCATACCCCCTTTGCAGACTAGCCATGTTAGCTCTGGATATGGTTTCACAGCACAGTCTCACTCTGCAGGCATCCTACATTCCATCAGAGCAAAATGTTGTGGCAGACAAGGTGAACAAGACAGGGCATACCCTAATGAATGGAAACTAAATCAGAGGTCTTCTAAGATTTGATCCATCTGTGGGCAGCTCCTCAAGTATGAACAATCAGCTGACAAGATTCTGCTCCATGGCTCCATACAAGAAGGCCTGAAGATGGATGCATTTTCTTTTCCTTGGACATGAATGTTCCAGTGTGATTTTTCACCCTTTTTACTAATATCCTTGGTACTTCTGAAGATTCAGAAGGAATTTCGCAAGATCATTACGGTATAACTGCCTTCTGGCCCAAGCAACCCTGGTTCTCCCTTCTTTTGGAAATGGCCAGGGGCAATTACCACAAGCTTCCTCACAGGGTGAATCTTCTTAGGTTCATAGATTCATAAGTTGGTACTAGGCTATCAGCCCTAGGGCCTATACAAACCTAGCCATAACAATTCCCTGGCTATTTTTTCCCCACACTATTTACTTCCCTGGACCCCTGTCTAGAAGGACAACTGACATGATCCCCGGGGTGAATTTCTTTTCTCCCATCCAATCATCAAGGTTCCTTTTGAAGAGGGCCAAAGAGGCGGTCTGCTTGACATGTATGGGCAGTCTATTCCAGAGTCTGGGAAGTATCTGCATCAGGAACCTATCCCTCCAGCATGTTTTGTTTATTGTGATGACAAGGTTTTCTCACACAAGAACAGAGGTGTTTGATACACCTGACCCCAGTCAACTTCAAGTGACTGCCTGAACAATAGGATCTTAATTCCCTTTAGGTGCCTCTGTACTGAGGACATGCAGCAGGTACTAATAGAGACAAGAAAGCCTACTACTAGGAAATCATATATTAGCAAATGGAAAAGGTGTTCTACTTGATGTCAATAACATAACCAGCACCCATTCAGGGCTAGTTTTTCCTCTGGTTTTACAATATTTGTGTGAGCTATTATCCTGTGGCATTTCTTCCTTCTGCAAGGACAGTTCATTTATCAGCCATTTCAGTATGTCTGCCCATGGATCCTCCTCTTTCAATACATTCTTATTTCACAATGTTTTTGAATGGGGTTTTGCATAAAAGGCTTCCAAGGAAACTGGTGGCCCCTCCTTGGGATATTACTTTTGTGTTAGAGAAGCTAAAACATGCCCCATTTGAATCAGCTAACTTGGCTGACTTGAGGTTCTTAACATGGAAAACATTTTTACTGATTGCTCAGTCCTCTACAAGAAGGTGAGTTAACCCTGTCTTTGTAGAAAATCATTCTTGTTTGCCTAAAGTGGTATCCAAGTGTACTTTAAACCAAACTATCCATTTTCCCACTTTCTTTCCTGAACCTAAAATATGAGAGAAAGGATGCTCCATGCCTTAGATGTCCAAAGACAACTCAGATGCTAGCTTGACAGTACTAAATCCTTCAGATCTTTGAATCATTTTTTTTTATTTTAAGATTTGTTTACTGGGAAACTCTGACTTGAAACAAGTCAATTTTCAGTGGAGGCCCAGGGAGAAATGCTCTAGACACATGTCTTTATGATGTGGGAGGAAACTGATGCTCCTGTAGGAAACCCACATAAATTCAAGGAGGACATGCAGACTCTGCACAGAAGTTACCCCAGCCGAGAATTGAACCAGAGAACCAATTGCTATGCAAAGCACTGCACCATGTGTGGTCTGTTTATTTGTTCATTTCTTGTGAAGGTAAGAAGAAGGGACACCTTTTGCCAAAACAGACTATTTCAAAATGGTTGTTAAGGCTGTTACCTTTTGTTACACATACCACAATAAACCTTTTCCTGGCAGTGTTAAGGCCCACTCTACCAGGGCCTTGGCTTCATCTATGGCTTTTTGGAAAGGGCTAGATTCCAGAAGTATTCTAGAAGCTACAAATTGGTCGTCTTGTATATACTTTTACAAAACACTATAACCTCGATTCCTTGTCTAGGTTTAGATCAGGTTTTTCTAGGACCATTCTCCAGGTGATCCTGGACTCTACACCATCCACCTCCCAAATGTAGTAATGTAGGATAATCTACCCATGTACTAAGGCTACTACATCAGTGATCAATAAGATGAATATAGTACAGTTGTGTAAGTAAACTTACCATAACTGTAGATGTTTTAATAATCACGGCTGCAGTAGCCACTCCCTCCCTTTTTCCATCCCCCTTGTTTGTTTGGTGTGTTGTTTATGCCAGGTTGTGAACATTTATTTTTTGTTATTCCTAGCATTGTCCTTTCTGTGCACAGCCTCCCTCTTTCTGTTAATATGAAAGCTGTGAAGGGCTGAGAACCCAAACATGTCTTTTTAGTCAGCTCAACTTGAGCTGATGCATGATTTAGGTTTGTGAAAGGTGCCCTGAATCTTTGGAAGTTGTATGGCTATTATATCCTATGCAGGATATAACCCATATAGCTAAGGCTCCTACAAAAGTGATCATTTGAACATCTACTGTTATAAGTTTACTTACACAACTGTACTTATGCAACTGAAATTTTAAGATTTTTTTAACAACTCAGTGACTTTTACAACTTACTTCAAGTTCTTCCAGTCTCAAAGTTGAGTATATTAGTTAAGAGTATGCAAGGATGCTGGGGGTGAAGTCCTTTATATTTGTGCTTGGGGGGGCTTTACCCTTATGTAAAAAAAAATGAGTACAAATTTGATGAATCCACTTTGTCTGATTTGGGTTTCACTGAAATGAGACTTAATCAGTTAAACCATAACCAAGAAAGCATACACAACTAAAAGAAAAAAAATGAAAACCTAGATGTACAGTAACTGGAGATCATATCTGAACCTTGAACCACTGAGCTTTATGGAAGTAGTCATAATCACTAAGACATCATAATACTGTAACTTGCAAAACTAAAAGAATTCATTTAAACTCAGCTTCATTATACAAGGAACAGTATACATCATTGCAAAACACAAATTTGATGTTGTTTCTTCCATCTTTGCCTTTCAGATCAGTCTTCGGATCCAACCTTGGATCTGACATCAGCCACTGTAGACTTTAGCATCCATAGCTCAGGCTACTCCCCTTACCTATAATCAATTTCATCCTGTCCCCAACATTACCCCAGATCTTTTTTTGCTTCTCTTCGAGTACAGACATAGTTCCTCACTCAAGCACTTTGATAGAAATTGTAGAATGTGTCTTGTTTTTGTGTTAGTTAGTGATAGCTTTCTTGTCAGCAATAGTCGTGAGTCCTCTTTTTCATGTTCTTCCCCTTTGACCCTTCAGGTACCAACCCATGCGTTTTCAAGTTCATCTGACAAACATTTGTAGGACACATATAATGTGGCAAATTCAATCTCCCAAGGTGTCTCAGGGGTGTTGTGTGTATTCCCCTCCTCCAAGGCCACTGTGACCATAGACACTTCCCAGTTAGGTTGGGAGGATGTATGGGGAAGATGGTATAAGCTACATGATCTCCCTCAGAGGCCAGTCTCCACATCAGTGTTCCAGAGATGAGGGCAGTTCTCCTAGCTTTGCAGGCCTTTCAGAATGTCCTGACTCTAGAGATGATTTCTATCCAGATGGACAGCATGTCAGTCATCTGATACATTAGTCAAACAGGGGGAGGCTGTTCCTATCTGTTATGTTAAAAAGTGATGAGAATGTGACAGTGGGCAATATCTTCCGATCACTTTCTGATACCAATGCATGCATATACTAGGGAAATCCAGTATTCTGGCAGACAGGTTGAGCAGGTCTGTTCTCCTACCTCACAAGTAGTCCTAGAAACTGGATGGTGTCAGAACAGGTTTTTCGTCAATGGGGCTGCCATGATGAGATCTGTTTTCTTCTCCTCATAACACCAACTGCAGCAGGTTCTTTGCCCTGATCCCCCCAGTGGCAGAGTCACTGAAGGATGCTGTTATGCACATTTGGCCCCTCAGTTCTCTCTATGACTTTCCCTCTACTCCTCTGATGTTAAAATTTCTACAGAAATCATCAGAGAGAAAGTTCACAGGTGTCCTTACTTCCCCATTCTGGCCTCGTTAGGTATGGTTTCCCTTTCTCTGACCTCATTAAATTCACCCTCCCTGGGGGATGGGTCCCAATCCAGAGCTTCTTTCTGACCCTTCCAGCATACCTCATCCAGACATTCAGGTCCTCAAGTTAACTGCACCATTTCTCCACTTCCAGTGATGGTTACTTAGTCTAGGCTCTCTTTTGCAGTAATTTACATTCTTAATTCTTTCTAGAGACCACATACCTGGAGAATATACAAAAGTAAATGGAAGAGATTTTCGATCTGGGCCTCCCAGATAAGTCTGGATCCCTTTTCAGCTCCTCTACCTGCAGTCTTAAATTTTCTGGCACACATTTTCCAAGCTGGGACCAGCTATTCTACCATTATGGTCCAGTAAGTGGCTATTTCCAATTTTTATGTTGGGGAGAATCATACACCATTAGCTTCCCTTAGAGTTACCAAAGCTTTCATGAGGGTCAACTTCCTGCTCAGACCCCCATTAAGGACCCTTCTACTCCTTGGTATATAACTGTGTCACCTCAGGCCTTGACTCAGCCTCCCTTTGAACCTGCTGCCAGAGTGGACATTACATTTTTTACTTGAAAAACAATTATTCTAGTGGCAGGAATTTCATCATGGAGAGTTTCAGAACAACAAGCCCTGTCCTGCAAGCCACCTTACATAATTTTCCACAAAGGTAGGGCATCCCTCAGAACCATGCCATCTTTTTTTCCCAGAGTAGCATCTGAGGTCTCTGAACCAATACATTAATCTTCTAGTTTTCTTTCTAATTTCTCCATTAAAGGGGAATATATATGGTACACTTGCTGGATACTTATGCCAACTTTGCTTCTACCTCCAGCATACCAAATCCTTCAGGAAGACAGCTCGACTATTCATTTCTTTTCTAAAGCCAAAATGGACACAATAATTTCCAAAGTTCCCTTAGCTAAATGGCTGTTAGATGGTATTTTTCATTTATACAGAGAAAAGGGTTGATCCTGCCCAAACCAGCCAGTGCTCATTCAACTGGGTTTGTCTCAGCTTCATCAGCTTTCTTTTCCAGGTCCTCAATTGATGACATTTATGTGGCAGCCACTTGGTCCAATGTTCACATATTTACTTCCCATTATAAGCTAGATGTGATCTCCAGAAATAGGACAAGCTTTGGTTCAGCCTTCCTCTGGAATATCCTTCCGTAAGACTACCCTAAGGTCTATGTAGCTGGGGGGACTCTTCCATCTATTGAGTAATGGACAGAAGAGACAACATCAGATATGAAAGCTATGTACTTACCATAATGATAGAGTTGTGTTTTCTGCTTCTGACCAATATCAGCTCCCTGCACTCCTTCTCTCTTTCATTTTTTGTATTTTTGGAAGATAGCCCACCTTGATTTCTGGATGACAGCATGTATTTTGAGTAATGACTTACACTCTTTAATCTCCAGAGTAGCATCCCTTCAAGGGTTTCAGGTGTATCTACTTTGATATCAATCTATGTATTTTTTTTCTGTGTGGGGTTGCAAGCAAAGGTGATCTGAGGTAATGTTGGGAACAGCAGGGGATTGTGGATAAGTGGAGGAGCCTGAGCTGTGGATCCTAAAGTCTAGAGTGGCCAACGTTGGATCTGAGGTCATATATGAAGACCCAACCATTAAGGAAGGATAGAAGCAGATAACACAGCTCTATCATTATGGTAAGTACATAAATCATTTTTTTAAATAGCGCATTAGTGTCAAATTATTAACATCACATAAAAAAATGGTAAGGTTTAAATCTGATATTTCTGAAATGTATTCATTTAAAAATATATAACATTTACTTATTTAACAGAATACAAACACATGCGTACATTTGCTTAGTTGATTTTAGAAACATTATTTGCAGAAACCTGGGAAGGAAGATATTGAACATTATGGTTAAAGTGCTATTTGAGAGACCTGGAGGCAGCAGTAGATGTACTTGTTAAGTAAATGACTACAATTAAAAAACAGCACCTTGCTTTCACTCAGGCTGCTATGTTTGTGATATTTATTTATTTATATACATATATAAACCTGGAAGTTCAATGTGAAAACCCTGTTTTCAGCAGCGGACAGGGGAGGAAAGTTCCACAACAACAACAATAAGTTCAGGCACAATTACAGGTAAAAATATAACATCATAAATTATACAATGATCCCCATTAATATTCCAAAATGTGCATGCTGATTGGCCAGCAGGCCTGTTGTAAATCCCACAATATACCAATGGAAAAAGTTCCGGTCACACAAACCTTTTCTGTTGGTATAAACTGTCCAAAACTTAAAAAAAAAAAAAAACGGAGCAATGGAGACTTTCTTTTCTCCGTTGCTTCCGTTTCAAAGCATTGATGTACTGGGTATGCGTGGGAATGCAAGTCCCATACGCATGTGCAGTACATCAACACAAGGAAGCAGTATACCACCACTGGCGAAAGAACAGTACTGCATCATTATACAAAGACATTATTTTTTTTTCTTAAATAATGTCATTGTATAATAGCAATAATCGACTCCGTGGTTGTGGTATATAAAACTCTTCCTTTCCAACCACTGGCTCTGCTCTTGTACCAACCCACTTGAACGCCCTCTTCAAATTAATACATATAAATACTATTATATATTCTTTTTAGTAGTGTAAGTGAAAATGGACATATATCCAGTTGTAAATGTACCAAATAACAAATAAAATAAATAAATAAATTTACCCATGGTTGCCTTGTGGGTAAATCTTCAATATACCATACCACGTCTTTGGTTATTGCTTAAATACACATAGTAATGCAAAATACAGTCTAATACAGACAGTATCAAAGGTAGAAAGCATTTTCTATAAATTGCACAAAATATTATGAGATATCTGTAAAATGGTAAAACAGGAATTAGGCTGCATATCTGCAAGAAGAAACATTAAGTGATGCCCTAATTGCAGCTGAAAGAGCATTTTGTAAACAGATGGGGAAGCAGGGCTTTTCTAAATGTACCGTTCAAAGTGTACCATACTCTACTCAGCTGTACATTGTAAAAAAAGCTCACTTTACCAGTGCCCAATTATTATAAAATACTGTGAGTCTAAACTTTGTTTGTGTAAACCCTCATTCTGATCTGTCTTTGAATGATTTTTCATATAATTGTGTTGCCTGTATCATGATTGTAATATGCTTGTATGCTGACTATTCATATGTTTCTAGATAATGATTTTGTTTTTTTCTTACTACTGCATATTCAAACAAGTCATTCTTTGTTCTCGTTGTATACTCAAATGATTCATCATACTATGTATGTGTGTATATCTGTCTGTTATTTTCTTTCTGCATCTTGTGGAGCTTTTCTCCCTGGACCTCTGCTGAAAAGGGCTTTTCCACCCAGTCGGACTTTCCTGGTCAACAAAAGCTATAAATAAATGGTGTCTTGAGAGACATGGCATGTAAAGGAAGTTGGATTCAGTTCCATAGTTTAGATGCCAGAATTATTTATGATTTAAATTGGTGTGCAGGGTTCTAGGACAGGCTCTCTAATGAAATATCATCACTCCAAATGCAAAGTGCCGACAAGCTGGAAAAAAGACTGAAAGCCCAGACAAAAGCAAATTTTGGAAATTGCTCCTCTCCTTTAAACTTTTTTTTACAGGGGTGGGTGTCAAGTCCCCACACATACACACAAGCTTATACATACCAACTCCAAGATCGCCATACACTAGAGAAAAGGGAATATTCCAAAAATAGCATCTCGGCCTTAGTATATGTAAGTCTGTTCTTTCAGCCATTTAGTCTCTGTTTTTTGTGACTCACTCTAGCAGGTCCCAAATTTTCAGATGGTTAACTCTGTGACTCATCTAAAGTGGAAATGTCAGGATTCTTGCTGTGCTGAAAATAACAGAATGAGTAAGCATTAGCTGGAATGTCTTAAGATAATTTGTTGGTTACAACCAAAGCAGCAAGTAACAATACTAACAGGTTGGGAGCTACTGAAAAATAATGGGCTGCTCAGGGGTGTTGTGAGATCTAATGTTGCAGGCAGAAGGCCTCCGCATGCCTGGAAGGTTAGTTATTTCCCTGAAACACCCACCACAGAGATAATTACTGCTCTTTGAAAATGGGCTACTCGTGGATATGTTTTCCTTTTTTTTTTTTTTTTTTGTATTTTTTAATTATTAAAATAAACATTAAGTACAGAATTTTGATGTAAAATTGTTCCTCTACAACAAGCATTTTAATGCAGGACACACTTGCATGCACACAATCATAGAGATACTCACACCAGAGACACACACCCACATGCAAACACACATACAAACACACCACAGTCTTGCAGTAGGGGACACACACAGAAACAGCAGTTACACACACACACACACACACACACACACACACACACACACACACACACACACACACACACACACAGTTTGGTTTTAAAGTGGTTTTAGTTGTCTAAACTAAACATTGTTTTAGGTTAAAGTATTAAATAGTGGAAACAGTGGGTATTTAAATTGTTCAGGTTTAAAACATATACATATATTTAAGATGTATATAGCCTGCTTCTTTGCTTAATGAAGAAAAACACATAAGTAAAATGTTCCCCATCAATGAACTGCATTCAAATACCTCTTTTATCTTAATGGAAGCAGTTCCTTTCAATGCTGACTTAGCAAAATAAAAAGGTGCCAGAATTAAATTTTCCTCCATTGTCATATTGATTTCATGCCATGAATAGGTGCTTTAATTTTTCAGCAGGCACTGCCTGTACATAAATTCACCTCTTTGGACGTCTGAGTGACCGAATGAATTTTATTATTTTAAAAGCCCATTTTCTTAGGTACTTTAATGAGAAGCAGTGATGGAATGGGAAATCTAGCCTGTGGCAAATTTGGCCAGCCTATAGTAGCATTTCTCTTGAACTGAGACATGAGAAGATAGGAGATTTATTAGAAAACAGGATTCATAAATGAAAGCAAAAAGCAGCAGAGACTATGTTACCACAATAAGCCGCGGTGGTGCAGCAGTAGCATTATTGCCTCACAGCAAGAGGTTCTCCCGTTCGAGTCTTGCCTGGAGCGCCTTCTGTGTGGAGTCTGCATGTCCTCCCTGTGGTCGAGTGGCGTTCGAAAGACATGCGTAGAATGGGCGTGCCTTCGTTGAAGGTTGGGTGTTCAGCTGGCACCTTGGCACTGTAAAAATCTATTGCCAATCATTAACAGACCAGAGTTCCACTGTGGCGACCCAAAACCGGAAAAAGCTGAAAGAAGAAGAAGGACTTACTTAACTGTAGGGAAGTCCCAGTTTCTAGTTAACCACCCAAGTAGTAGTAATATTGATACGTACATCAAATTTTTATGTCGATCAAGAAGGAATCCTAATAGTTTAAAATGAGGAGTTATATCTAGGAAAATATTCTTAAATCAGATTTTGAGTAATACTGTACAGCATTTTGAAACCAAGAGAACAACAACATTGCCTGTGCCTTAGAGGTGTTAGTCATAGTTATGAGCTTGCCACCAAGGCTGCAGTTTTTTATGTTGATTGATTTTGAAAATTAATTTTAATGTTGCCAATCTCCTAGGCAGCAAATAAGAGTGCAGTCATTAGTGTACTAAATCTTGTAGCTTCACAATTCTTGGTTATATGATTTACAAAAGTTGTGAAAAGAAGAGGACCTAGAATGGCTGTTTAGGAGAAACCTAGAATAGACAGTAAGAGAGGCAGATAAGCGCTGAGACAATACCACAGCCTGATAACTGACATTCAGATATCAGGAAACTAAAGAAAGGCCATATCAGGCAAGAAGTTTGAAAAATGCTGATAGAATACCTTGGATAACTCTAAATATAGGGCACCAACAGGCTGACATAAATTAAAATGAATAAGTACAAAGTCATAAAATGTGAGAAAAGCTGTTAAGACCCAGTCAGACCTGATGCTCAAAATATGAGAGAATACCATGCTTGTAAGAAATGAGCCATTAGTGCATACATTTATATGTATTTATTTGCATTTGTAAACTGGGAAAGTTCAACTGGGCAGGTTGTCCTTTTTCTGTGGAGGCCACAGAGAAAATCTCTGAAAAATTACAGTTACAGTAAATAATATGGTACAATGTCAGAAGTAAAAGTACATAAAAATTTACAGGTTTTGGTGTCAAAACATATTTACAAAAGTTTTTGAAAAACATGCACATCGTATAATATTCCAATTCAACTTCCTAAATCTTAAAAATGATGACTAAGTGAGGAATTGCATAGTAGGGCATGTCCTTCATACAAGCTGTACTTAGACAGTAAATAGAAATGTAATGATGTCTCAAATGACTACAAATGTGTATACAATTTCATTGTTTTATAAAGTAACTAAACAGGTGGAAAGTGGTTGTAAGTGACTTTATGCAGTAAGACAGGTCAAGTGCTTGTTGGTGAAGAGGACTAGGAAACTGCAGAGACAGGAATCCTGTGTTACACCAACAGCAGTAGTAATGGTAGTGGCAGTTATGCTGAGTAACAGAACACACAGGTTGTTCCAGGCGTCAGTTAATCCAACAGGTATAGAATAATAAAGGTTATGTGATCAATATGGTCATAGTTGGAGAAGTGGCAGAGATATAAAGATACTTTAGATGCAGAGATATAAAATGTCGGTACTTACATATTATCGCAACCACATTTTCATGCTGCGATAATTGACATAAAATTGAAGAACGGACATTTGGTCTTACCTTGTAAGGTCTGTCTGATGTGTGTTTTACAAGAAAGTTCAAACATTTTTTAAGTCACGTAGTTTAAAAACAAAGAATAATGCTCACTACACTCTGTACGCCTGATAATAAACAAGACTTGTAAAATACAACAAAAAAACAGGCTTAAATAGTGGGAAGTATACTTGCTGTGTTCAATTCAAGTCAGTCACAGAAGGTAACCAAATGTTCCACAAAAAGAAACGAAGCTGTAACCTACAAACCGCTTTACTTTATGTAATTCTTAATCCAATAAAAAGAGTCAAAATCACCATAGAGTGTTCATTCGAACCTACTCATCCACTGGGCAATAGCTTGTAGAAAAAACACGCAGCCAGCATGTAAAAATAAATCCAAGCGTCCAGTAGAAACCACGTTTATTAAAATAATTAAAACACAGGGCTAGCGCTTTCAACGAATCTTCATCAGGCCACTAACAAACAAATATACTAGCATCCCTTTTATAGCAAAATGCTAGAGTCAACTACTGATGTCACATCCTGTTTGGACATACTGAAGTCAACTCTGATGTCACATCCTGTTATACATAAAATATTTAAACTGACATCACTTTTGTAGTAAAATGCTACAAACAACTTTGATGCCACATCCTACTAAATATGAAATCTTATAAAATGTTTTAAATTATTTAAAATATTTAAAATATGTATGCAGACATTTTGTAAACAGTGTACAATAGAAATGTTCTAAAATAACATTTCACCCTACTTTAACTGCTGCTGCATGTAACATTCAAAATGTTTTAAAATATTTTAAATATCTATGTAACCATCTCATAGACAGTATGCAGCAAATAAAGTGTTTCAAAATTACATACTATCTTCCTATAAATACTGCACTTATATGCATACTAGTAACAAAAATGGCACGCATGTTTAGTATTTAATAATAAGTTTATATAATCCCATTTGAAACACTTGTATGTATACATGCTTAAAATAGGGATCAAAATAATAAAGATATTAATATCTACACATGAGCTATTTAGCATAATTATAAATGTGCAAGAATAATCATTCAAAAGACTACATCTAAAATTTGTACAGCGTGTGCTTCTAAATATCATAATATCTGTAACAGCATAAATCATTCAAAACAGATATGTGCACATGCAAAGATGTTAATAACAGCTGATATTATAAACATAAAAATATATAAGGCTAAATGTGCAAAATCAGGTGAAATATGTGTGCTTGATGAAAGAGGAACACATGGTATATCAGCATCTTTCATAACAATTGGCCCCTAATAAGCCTGCAGAGCAAAATACAGAGACAACGATGGAGACAGAAATGGAAAAATGTGAGGTATGAAAATGTTATAAATATAAAAGTAAAACCAGCCAGAAGTTAATAAAGGGTGGCAAAGGGGTGAAAAGCTTCAATGAAATTTCCTAGCTTTAAGTATAGGTTTGATGGAGACTCTGTCATTAAGGCCTGGGTACAAATCAGCCCTAAGCCTGATGATCCATTTGGCCTCTATCTGTTCCGTGGTGTTAAAAATATCTCCTCTTCTACGAGATGGAACATTGTTTTGAATTACTTGAAACAAAAAGCTATGTTGGGTGGATGTATTAATTACATGCCTAGACAGAGCATTTGAAGAACATCTGACTTTGATTTTATATAAGTGTTCCCTAATACGGTCTTTAAACTTTCTGTCCGTCTTCCCTACATAAAACGCAGGGCAGTGTACACAGGTTGCCAGGTACACCACATGGCAGGTCTCACAAGTGGCAGAAACTGTGAACTGAAATTCTTGTCCTGTAATAGGATGATTGAATTTATCAGTTTCTTTAATGAATTTGCAATAATTGCATTTTTGACATTTTTTAGTCATTTTATGATTACTAGTTGTATTTATGTCAAACCTATTGGGACCACATAACATTCTGTGTAAATTCAACTTATTTTTATATGTAAATTTTGGTTCTTGGCTCAATATCTCAGAAATAACTGGATCTGTTAGCAAGATGTCCCAATATTTTCGATATATGCTTTCAATACTATTTACATCTTGTGTAAAATGTATCGGTATTCTGATAACTCCACTGCTAGTTTTGGTGATGCTACTATCATCTCATTTACTAGAGAAGTAGGGAAAAGCCCTACCTTCTCTCAATTCACCTATGATACCTAAAGTAGCATCAACTTCTGTTACCGTGTAAGACCTGTCTATAAATTTATTCCTCAAGTCTTCTATGCCTGTTTTGAAGCATGAGTCTTCAGAAAACAGCCTAGATACCCTCATGGCTTGACTTTTGACGATGTTACCAAAGACATGCTTAGGATGCATGCTGCTTCGATGGAGAAAGTTATTTCTATAGCAATCCTTTCGAAAAACTCCAGTGTTAAGTATACCATTTGGCAATTGTTCAACATATACGTCTAAATAGGGTATGACATCTTTGGAATTAACCATAGAAAATCTTAAAAAACTGGTGTCTTGATTTATTTTATCATAGAAAGACCTCAATTGTTCTTCATCACCTTTCCAAATAAGGAAGAGGTCATCTACAAACCTAGTGTAGAAAGAAACATTCTGACAAAATTCCTCCATCTGAAATAGAGAAGAAACTTCCCAGTAAGCCATTACCAGGTTGGCGTAGCTATTGGCACATGAAGTGCCCATAGCTACGCCATCTCTCTGAAGATATACTTGACCATTAAACAAGAAAATATTATTTGTTAATACAATTTCCATCAATTCCATGATAACTTCTATCCTTCCTTCGGAGAATGTGCCATCTCTAGTAAGAATCCTACTTATGCTATTGAGTCCCTCATGAATAGGAATAACAGTAAAAAGAGAGTTGACATCAAGTGTCACAAACACTTTATGCTGGAAACCATCACTCACCGAGGTGTTCTCATATAGTTTAATTAGGAATTGTTTAGTATCTTTCAGTATGTGTGTGTACTTGTCCACTATGGGTCTTAATAAGGACTCTAAATAGATGGAAATCGGCTCGGTGATCCAGCCCTTCCCTGCAACAATTGGCCTCATAGGTGGATCCAAGCCATTTTTGTGAATCTTGGGTATTCCCTGTATAATGGGTATCATTGGATGTTCCACTACAAGGTATGTGAATAATTCTTGATTAATCTTACCCTCATTCAACATAACATTTAATCTACTAGAAACATCTGATATGATCCTATTCACTCTACTATCATTGATCTTCAAATAAAAGACAGAGTCATCCAGCATATTGCACATTTTATCAATATAAAACTCCATATCCATGATAACTACAGGACCACCTTTATCAGCTGGTCTTATCATAATGGTCCTATCATCTTTTAGGCCATTAAGTGCTTTCCTTTGTACTGGTTTCAGGTTGCCAAACCATCTCTTTTTTCTATTATTTGCATCATTTTCATATAATCCTTGCTCAACCAGTTTCGAATAAGCCTCGATAAGTGGGTGGTTGCATGGAATGTAAGTACTTGGTTTTCTAAACGGATGGGGTAAACTAGTGTTGTTATGAAAATCAACCTTCATTTGGAGGTTCCGTATAAACATTTTCAAATCAATAATGCTATTTGTGATATCGCTTCTACTAGAGGGAATAAATGTTAGACCCTTCTCCAAGACATACTTTTCTTCTTCCGTTAAAAGCTTACTAGATATGTTCCACACTATTGATTCTTGGTCCCTTGCCAAATCTTTTTTAGTGTAGGACCAGCCTGCACTGGTCCCGCTGGTCTCTTTTTCTGCCTTCCCCTGCTCATAGACCGTTCCTTGTTCCCCCACCCTCTCCATTGATTGGCGATGGGGAAAGGGACTGATTCAGTACTCATACTATTGAATCTAGTTTCGGCATCCATGCCTAGGCTAATATTATCTACTGTTTTCAGATTTTTATTCATAATCTTATTAACATTATCGTCCTCATTCTCTATATGCTCACATATATCTATCCTTGTATTGGCATCTTCAAATACAGATATATTATGAACATTACCAGCGGGGGAAGAGCATGTATCATTAGTACCATCCTGGTGTATTATTGCTGTGGTAACAATGGTATTTTTCTTACCCCCTGTCTGTTTATCTATGACAATAACATTAGAACCATCAGCATTGGTATCTGGCCCATCTCTGGCCAGACCAATATTGGTATTGTCTTTCATTTCATTTTGAAGGCGTGTGTTCTTCCATCCCTTGGCTCCATTCTCCACTCTGGGCCAAGTAAAGACATGGCCTTTTTTAAAATCATCTATGTCCCTTCTAAGTTTATCACGTTTTTGCTGTAACAGTTTTTTTCTCATAGATGAAAACGCTGTCTAACATTTTGTCAATAGATGCTTCTACCACTGGTCTAGGGTACATGGTAGATAAGCTCTGCTGTTGCTTCTGTAGTTTCTCCCTCAATGATGTTTCATGAGGTAAGAAGTAATTGTTCATTAGCTCCATGTACTTCAGGCTAGTATCTAAGTTTAGCTGTTGCCATGAATATAACAAATCTTTATACACAGTACCTGTGGTTGGCATCTTCAGGATCCTTAAACCCCTTGGAATGATTTTGCGAGTAATGCATGCTTCGAAGTGTTGCCTCTGCAACTGGAGGCGTTTCAGTTTAAGAAAATCTCCTTCCATTTCTTGTACTAGAGTTTCAAGCCCTCGATAATCTTCTTTGCAACTCTGTTCATCATATGTCTCAGCCAATGGACTGAAAGATAACAGTGGATTAATGTCACTTGTAACAGCATCTTCAAATCTGCTCTTAATATTAGATGTACCTGACTTGGTACTTATAAGCATATCAGGATTGTAGGGTAGTTCAACTGTCGAATTTTGACTGCTTCCCTCAGCCATGAGTGCATGAGCAAAAAATAAGTCACGTAGTTTAAAAACAAAGAATAATGCTCACTACACTCTGTACGCCTGATAATAAACAAGACTTGTAAAATACAACAAAAAAACAGTTATGTGGTCCCAATAGGTTTGACATAAATACAACTAGTAATCATAAAATGACTAAAAAATGTCAAAAATGCAATTATTGCAAATTCATTAAAGAAACTGATAAATTCAATCATCCTATTACAGGACAAGAATTTAATTTCACAGTTCCTGCCACTTGTGAGACCTGCCATGTGGTGTACCTGGCAACCTGTGTACACTGCCCTGCGTTTTATGTAGGGAAGACGGACAGAAAGTTTAAAGACCGAATTAGGGAACACTTATATAAAATCAAAGTCAGATGTTCTTCAAATGCTCTGTCTAGGCATGTAATTAATACATCCACCCAACATAGCTTTTTGTTTCAAGTAATTCAAAACAATGTTCCATCTCGTAGAAGAGGAGATATTTTTAACACCACGGAACAGATAGAGGCCAAATGGATCATCAGGCTTAGGGCTGATTTGTACCCAGGCCTTAATGACAGAGTCTCCATCAAACCTATACTTAAAGCTAGGAAATTTCATTGAAGCTTTTCACCCCTTTCACACCCTTTATTAACTTCTGGCTGGTTTTACTTTTATATTTATAACATTTTCATACCTCACATTTTTCCATTTCTGTCTCCATCGTTGTCTCTGTATTCTGCTCTGCAGGCTTATTAGGGGCCAACTGTTATGAAAGATGCTGATATACCATGTGTTCCTCTTTCATCAAGCACACATATTTCACCTGATTTTGCACATTTAGCCTTATATATTTTTATGTTTATAATATCAGCTGTTATTAACATCTTTGCGTGTGCACATATCTGTTTTGAATGATTTATGCTGTTACAGATATTATGATATTTAGAAGCACACGCTGTACAAATTTTAGATGTAGTCTTTTGAATGATTATTCTTGTACATTTATAATTATGCTAAATAGCTCATGTGTAGATATTAATATCTTTATTATTTTGATCCCTATTTTAAGCATGTATACATACAAGTGTTTCAAATGGGATTATATCGCTTATTATTAAATACTAAACATGCCATTTTTGTTACTAGTATGCATATAAGTGCAGTATTTATAGGAAGATAGTATGTAATTTTGAAACACTTTATTTGCTGCATACTGTCTATGAGATGGTTACATAGATATTTAAAATATTTTAAAACATTTTGAATGTTACATGCAGCAGCAGTTAAAGTAGGGTGAAATGTTATTTTAGAACATTTCTATTGTACACTGTTTACAAAATGTCTGCATACATATTTTAAATATTTTAAATAATTTAAAACATTTTATAAGATTTCATATTTAGTAGGATGTGGCATCAGAGTTGTTTGTAGCATTTTACTACAAAAGTGATGTCAGTTTAAATATTTTATGTATAACAGGATGTGACATCAGAGTTGACTTCAGTATGTCCAAACAGGATGTGACATCAGTAGTTGACTCTAGCATTTTGCTATAAAAGGGATGCTAGTATATTTGTTTGTTAGTGGCCTGATGAAGATTCGTTGAAAGCGCTAGCCCTGTGTTTTAATTATTTTAATAAACGTGGTTTCTACTGGACGCTTGGATTTATTTTTACATGCTGGCTGCGTGTTTTTTCTACAAGCTATTGCCCAGTGGATGAGTAGGTTCGAATGAACACTCTATGGTGATTTTGACTCTTTTTTATTGGATTAAGAATTCGCAAAGTAAAGCGGTTTGTAGGTTACAGCTTCGTTTCTTTTTGTGGAACATTTGGTTACCTTCTGTGACTGACTTGAATTGAACACAGCAAGTATACTTCCCACTATTTAAGCCTGTTTTTTTGTTGTATTAAACATTTTTTAAG
The DNA here is from genome assembly GCF_019279795.1 of Protopterus annectens. Classification (NCBI taxonomy): domain Eukaryota; kingdom Metazoa; phylum Chordata; order Ceratodontiformes; family Protopteridae; genus Protopterus; species Protopterus annectens. The sequence continues at coordinate 54,476,415 of NC_056728.1, read as the reverse complement.
GTTTGATGTAAGGCTGGGGTGTAAACAGAGGGCTTGGTAAAGCAGTCACCATTTTCTTCCGCTGTTTCTTCATTGACTCTGCGGTGGCTTGACTGGAGAAACTAGCTGAAGTCTCTGGGCCCTTTTACGTGCATCAGAAGAATGTCTGATGGGATGCAAAGACAATCAAGGGAGACTTTTTTTTTTAAGTAGAAAACAGCAGTACTGCAAAATCTTTTGCATCTGCTAACTTCCTTTCATCCCCCCAGTGCTAGTCTCATTTTATGGATCAATTATATTAGAGAGGTTAATCAGATGTTTAAATGATTTTGCAGTACTGCCGCCATTTTCTACTCAAAAATCCCCTTGTTTGTCTTTGCTTCCTATCAGACGTCTAATCCTCCAACGGATTAGCTAGCCAAAAATTGCAAGCAACGTTTGAAAACCCATACTTGTTTTACAAACCAAAAATAAATACAAAAACCACCAAGATAGTGTTTAACAGTCTACTACCCTTCCCGATCACTTTGTAAGGAGTTAGACAGGGTATACTGCTTTGGCTTTTTGTTTCCCGATGTTTTCTTTTGTCAGGGCAAAGACTGAAAAAAAAGGAATGCGGAACGTGTTTTTAAGTGTGGAATGGGGGAACTAGCTTAACTGACATCTTGAGACACTGGCAGTAAATGGGGAACCTATTATTTCAAACCTTAATTTTTTTCACCTGAAGTGAGAAACCTTCCTAAAAACAAGAACACATTAAAGAAAACATGCGTCTGAGGTTTTCTCATACTTAATCGTTCCCAGTTGACACAAGGGAAAGCAACCACCATTCACTTGAAAATGTGGTTGCGATAATACGTAAGTACCAAAATGTCTTTAGTTGCAGAGTGGTGATATTTATGTAATTGACACAGAACAGTAGAATGAAACGTGTGAAAGGCAGGTAGTAACTCAGGGGGAGGCTTTCTGTGATTATTCTAGCACCTTAGTGAGTGGGGGTATGACAGTAACAAGATTTATTGAAGTAAGGCTGCAGCAGGTCTGCATTTTGTTCATATTTAATGTATTAACCTGTTATGCTATAGTAAGATTAAAGTAGACAGAAAGAATTAAATAACATGTACGAAGGTCTAAGCCAACAGTCACATTAAGGAACATACTTCCATTTTGAGACCAGATAACTCTGAATGCATGATAGAGCTAGGTTATCATTGTTTTGTGGTTTGCTGTACACCTGCCTGGAAAATAAAGAAGAACTCAGTGGTTTATCCCTTATATTGCAGACCATATGATACTGTAGGACTGCACAACCTTGTCACATTATCCACAGACACTAATGCAAGATAAATGAGTCGGTGTGCCTGTCTTTCTGTGGTACTTTGCATGACACAAAGCTGCAAAATTCCCTCGGCCTTCATTTGCCTACTTGACCTTGACCAAATCACTTAACCAGACATCGCTCCTAGGTTGCCCCTGAAAAATGACTCTAGTGTCCAGTGGGTGTACCTGGTTAACATATGGGTATCATTATTGTTGTTATTATGAACTGGCTGGACCTCATCACAGAACCTGTTGACCAAACATCTGCCTATATACTCAGCCTCTTCAAACTGAGAAAGCATCTGCACAGTTTCTGCCATTTTTGTGTGTGCATCCTGCATTACACAGGTGCATAAATCACTCAAGCCTTCTCACTGTGTTAACATCTAAACTCCGAGTTGAACACTGAACCAGCACTTGCATAATTAAGACATTTATTTCCTTTGCTGTTGCACTTTCTGTTCTGTTTTGCAGTGCTTTAATAGCATGCCAAGCTCCAGTGCGTACATTTGATCTTTTGAACTTTTTCTTCTGACACATCACTTGTGAAATAAGTCTGAGTGTGAGACTTGTCTCAGTGCCCAGATTTAACCTTCAGAGTTGTTTCCTAACCAGTTTTTTAAGGTTAAATTTACTATTCCAGCACTATAGAAAAGTTGTTTTCCATTAAAATGAACATGTACCTTAAACCTAAGATAGTATGCCCTTCTGCGTCTAACCGTTGACTCACTTACCAATATAACTACACTGGGTCACAGCCTTGAGACTAATTCCTCTATGTTATTATTAAGACCATTGCTGTCAAACTCTGTCTAGAGCAGTCTGGTTCCCTTTCCCCTGCATGATCGTCTTTTAACTTCCTTACGGATTTTCATGCTTCCATCTCGTTCTCATCACCTTGTTTTCCTGTGCCTTTATTGTGGTCCTGCCTTCCAGTAACAAGTTAGTACTATTGCCAAACAACAAGACTGGATGACCAGTGAATAAAAATAAACCAAAAAACACTTACGGTGCAGCGGACCCGAAATACATCACTGTATTAGTGTTAAAACGTCTTTTATTTGAACGCTTTCATCAGATAGACTTCATCAGAAAACATAACATGCACTCTAAAACCACAATATTTAAATAGCGTACAGCCTAATACAAATTCAAATTCAATTAAACATCAATTATCTTAAAGTAACAGTGTTGGAACATTTATTTAAAAATACACTCATAGACCCTGAATAAAAAGTATTAGATGTGGAAGACCCCAAGAAAATATATATGTTTTAAAATGTCTCCTTATTCTCCTTCAGTCGTTTCTCTTTTAAAAAAAAAACATTTTATATTAATAGTTTCATTAAGACCATGGAATTTATCTGCATTTAACTTAACTTGCTGTTTAGTTTCACACATTTCTAACCTGTTCTTGTAACATCCCCCTCTCATATCAAAGGGAACATGTTAAATAACAGAAAATAAAAACTTTTTGTATTTATCACATATAGTAGTATGTTCACAGAGGGTGCTGTTGATATCCTTTACTTTTATAGAATATATATGCTCTTTAATTTACTTTTCCAGGCTACAGGTTGTCATCCCTATGTAAAATGCTTGATATCCTGAGCACATCCCTATATACACTAGCCCTGTAGATTTATAAGTATATCTTTCTGAATCTTGTATAGTGTATTTAATATGATCTAATTATATATAAGGACTCTCATAAAAAATCTGCAAACCTTACAAGTTTCACACTTAAACATCCCTTTTTTCATTTTACTAAGGGGTAATGCAAAGTCTAGTATCATCTTTCTGTAGTATAGTTTAAAACAGTCGCTTCTCTTATATACAAAAACAGGTTCATGACCTATGGCTTTAAATACATCATCATTCCCTTCCAAAATCTTCCAGCTGTCCCAAATGACATCCCTAATGATTTTGCTGACTATAGACATATCCAGCATAAAAGCTGGTTTCTGCATCACATCAAATTCAATTTTGTTTCCCTTAGGTGTAATATCATCTTTCCCAAATAATTTTGGTCTAAATGAAGTATTCCTTTTATTGCTTACTTCTACAACTAAATCACACAAAAAATTATGATTATAACTGGGTAAACACAGAAATAATATTCAATACTTAATTTTTATATTCAATATCGTTAGTTGTCATTCTGGGGGCCCTAATGAATTGCCTCCACGAAATGTTTCTCTTTATAAAATAAAGATGGCCACTTTTGCAATGTAAATAGCTGTTGGAAAATGTGTCTTTCTGATAAATGTTACTATGTAATTGTTTCCTATTAAAATCCCGGTTTAAGGTCACATTCAAAAAGTTAATGCTTAATCCTGTATCCCCTAGGGCGAATTCAAAAAATTCTGAAATTTCATTTAGTTCTTCAACAAATCCTTCAGTTTCTTGCTGGGTAGCCTCCATAATAAAAAAACAAGTCATCAACAAACCTTTTATAATATATAATTTCATCAGAACACACACTAACAGTCAATACATTGGTTTCCCACCATCCTAGCACAAGGTCTAGAAACGCCGAGGCCACTGTTGACCCTATTGCAACCCCTTTGACCTTTTTTCAATATTTTTAGTTAAACAGGAACAATTTATTTTCTAGAAACATCTCCATAAGTAAGCAATGCAAATAAATACTGTAGTTAGAAACATTAGTGTTCTTGGTCAGAAATATCCTCACACTGTCTACCCCCTAATCCTGTGGTATACTAGTAAATAATGAACACACATCTATCGTAACCATTCTAATATTTGTGTGTTTATAATCATAAGTTTCATAAAAATTCCTTAGTTTATCCAAAAAAATCCTACTAATCTCGTATATATGATGTCAACATTTTGTACTAAAGGGTTCAAGATACAAAGATTTTTCTTTGTCAAGAAACAAAGATATTCCTTTTGCCATGTTGTTGGGGGCAGAAACAATGGACCTAAAATGTGTTTTTTCCTGATTTTTATGAAGCTTGGGGGTGCCAAATAAAACCCCAACTTTAGGGTTATCCACTTTAAAAATTCATAAATTTCAATACGTATGTCATTGTTTGTTACCATTTCATATAGGGTAGAATGTATCCTTTTATAACTTTGATGAATAACACCCAAAGTAACTTCAACATATTCATCTCTGTTATATAACATCTCATTCATAGTAGCAATATAAACATCATTATCCATTACCACCAACCCTCCTCCTCCATCAGCCTTCATAAACCCAAGGGTATTCTGATTCCTTAGTTGATTGAAGGCTGTCCTCTCTTCAGGGGACAGGTTAAAGTAAACATTTGCATTTCTATTAGTCAGTGTATCTCTAATACTACTTTTACAAACCTTTTCAAACACTTTAATGGTATTATTTAAGACAGGGTTAAAAATAGTTTTCTCAATATATCAGATGAAACAAAATCCTTGAATAAATACTTAAGGTTCAGTTTACAA